>NC_053040.3:128758412-129358412 GCF_002575655.3 Aegilops tauschii subsp. strangulata | reverse complement strand
TGTAAGGGTTGCATCAGAGCTTGAAGCCAGCTGTGCGGTAAGGGTCGATCCGGAGATCGGATCGAGGAGAGGCCCCAAAGTTGATGCTTCATAGGCTGTGGGCGTCCCATGTAAAGCTGAGAAGCCCGTGAAGATCAGATCACCCTGAGCGTCGGCGATGTACTCGAAGTTACCAAACCTAATCTGATGCTCAGGGGTGAAATTGTCGACCCGGTTGAGATGACCGGTCGAGTCGGCGTGTAGAACGACGCCGCCGAACGTGAAAAGTTGCCCGTGGACGAAGATGTCCCCGATGTTGATGCCGTCTTCGATGGTCAGGCGAGCTATCGATCCTTCAGCGATCCAACAACGGTACTCTCAATGAAAGCACCAATATTGGTGTCAGAACCAGCGGATCTCGGGTAGGGGCTCCCAAGCTGTGGATCTTGGATCAATGGGGAACAAGGGACTAGGGACATAGTGTTTACCCAGGTTCGGGCCCTCTCTAAGAGGAAAACCCTATGTCCTAGTTGATTATATTGCTTGTGTATATGAGGATTACAGAGTCGATCTACCACGAGATCAGATGAACTAAACCCTAACTAGTAGGATGATGGTGGTTCTCCTTGCCTCGACAGACTAAACCCTCTGGTTTATATAGACACCAGGGGTATTGGGGTTACACATGGTCGGTCACAAGGAAGAAATAAACATGCCGATTCTTCTTATCTTGACTTGGAGCACACACACCAAGGCATCAAGGATCTTCTTTCTAGATACGAGGTCTCCTCATAGTTCGGTTTTCCAACAGTCAGTAGTGCGGCCCTGCTGCCAGCCTATGAGAGTTAGGTCGGCAGCCCGAGGACCCCCCAATCCAGGACTCCCTCGGATAGGAAAGGGCAGGCAAAACCCGGCGGGTTTCATCCCATTGCATCTTGAGCCACACGTTCTTTTATCTAAATTCTATGAATTTTTTTCTAGTGTTAACTGATTCAATATGAAATGTCACATTAATCATTCCATGTTTTTTAATTTTGTGTTTGAAAATAATGCCGATCAAAGTGGCCCTGAATTGAAATCACAAGTTTTATTTCCGAAGAAATACTCTTTGGTTCAAGCATGTGTAATATATATTATAAAGAGACATCCAAAGGGCATCTTATATCTGCTAGTATATTTACCAAGGAAAGCAATAGCTATTTTTTAATAGAGACACCCAAAGAGCATATTAGAGCAACTTCAACGGTTCCTCTAAAAAACTTCCCCTAAAACAGGGTTTTTTGCCTTCCCGTAAAGTTAGGAGAAGTTTTCTGAAAGCAACTTTTGTCAGTTTCCCTAAACTTCTTCCTGTAAATCCATTTTTAATTACACAAAAAATAACTAATGGCTTGGACCTGCCTATGAGTGACACACATGATGCTAGGCAGTGCGGTGGCCGCCGGCGTGGGAGGGCGGCGGCGCGGGCATGGACGCACGGACATGAGCTGCAGCAGTACGGGCATGACTGCGTGGGCGTGGCGGCGGCGGTGTTCCGACGATGGCACAAGCGGCGGTGGGTGCCGGCGGTGGCGTTCCGATGGCTTTTAGGGTAAGTTGGGACAAAAAAAAACCTCTCTAACAGTTCCCCTAAAGTGGCTATAAGTTTATGGGAGATGATATCCCTGTAAATTAGCGGGGAGAAAGGGCCTCTTTTACGAGATCCTCTAAAATTAAGGCCAGTTTATGGAAGCTGTTGAAGAGGGTTTTTTTTGCCTTAACTTCACATAAATGCTGATTTTTTTAGAGATACAAAAGTTGTTGGAGTTGGTCTTATATCAGATAATTTATAAGAAAGGCAATAGCTAAACTAGGGGAAGATAACTGGACGTAGATCGACATAAAATAACTATCATGCAAAACATACTAACCTTCTTCATTGTCCAATTATATGTTGTCCGACGTAGATTGAAAATTGCACTGAAACAAAAGTAAAGACAAGAGACAGTTGCAAACGCCTTCAGCATAATAAGCTTTAAATATCGCAATAACCGCATGCCCTTTGAGACGAGGACTAAAAATCACTCAAAAAAGCATCGGTTGAAACATAACCCCATGAAAGATAAGTTTGTAGTACATCACCAGTGGTCCAAAGCATTGGAGAAACTGAAGAGGATTTCAAAGTCGTCAAACCGGTGACTAGCCAATTGCTCTCTTTGAAGGATACACCAACTCCAAGATCTGAAGAGAGTCAACAAATATGAGGATACAAATCCTTACAGGCTCTTTGCCAATGCCGGATCTGACATTGTCGAATTAGGAAGAGACGAGAGATATTAGGCTGATGACCCACAAGTATAGGGGATCTATCGTAGTCCTTTCGATAAGTAAGAGTGTCGAACCCAACGAGGAGCAGAAGGAAATGATAATCGGTTTTCAGCAAGGTATTCTCTACAAGCACTGAAATTATAGGTAACAGATAGTTTTGTGATAAGATAATTTGTAACGAGCAACAAGTAACAAAAGTAAATAAAGTGCAGCAAGGTGGCCCAATCCTTTTTGTAGCAAAGGACAAGCCTGGACAAACTCTTATATGAAGGACAACGCTCCCGAGGACACATGGAAATTATCGTCAAGCTAGTTTTCATCACATTCATATGATTCGCGTTCGGTACTTTGATAATTTGATATGTGGGTGGACCGGTGCTTGGGTGCTGTCCTTACTTGGACAAGCATCCCACTTATGATTAACTCCTATTGCAAGCATCTGCAACTACAAAATAAGTATTAAGGTAAACCTAACCATAGCATGAAACATATGGATCCAAATCAGCCCCTTACGAAGCAACACATAAACTAGGGTTTAAGCTTCTATCACTCTAGCAACCCATCATCTACTTATTACTTCCCAATGCCTTCCTCTAGGCCCAAATAATGGTGAAGTGTCATGTAGTCGACGGTCGCATAACACCACTAGAGGAGAGACAACATACATCTCATCAAAATATTGAACGAATACCAAATTCACATGAGTACTAATAGCAAGACTTATCCCATGTCCTCAGGAACAAACGTAACTGCTCATAAAGCATATTCATGTTCATAATCAGAGGAGTATTAATATGCATAAAGGATCTGAACATATGATCTTCCACCAAATAAACCAACTAGCATCAACTACAAGGAGTAATCAACACTACTAGCAACCTACAAGTACCAATCTCAGACTTAGAGACAAGAATTGGATACAAGAGATGAACTAGGGTTTAAGAGGAGATGGTGCTGGTGAAGATGTTGATGGAGATTTGCCCCCTCCCGATGAGAGGAGCGTTGGTGATGACGATGGCGATGATTTCCCCCTTCCGGAGGGAAGTTCCCCCGGCAGAACAGCTCCGCCGGAGCCCTAGATTGGTTCCGCCAAGGTTCTGCCTCATGGCGGCGGAGTCTCATCCCGAAAGCTTGCTTATGATTTTTCTTCGAACGAAAGACTTCATATAGTAGAAGATGGGCACCGGAGGGCCACCAGGGGGGCCACGAGGCAGGGGGGCACGCCCAGGGGGTAGGGCGCGCCCCCCACCCTCGTGGCTAGGGTGGGGGCCCCCTCTGGTATTTTCTTCGCTCAGTATTTTTTATTATTTCCAAAAATAACTTTCGTGGAGTTTCAGGACTTTTGGAGTTGTGCAGAATAGGTCTCTAATATTTGCTCCTTTTCCAGCCCAGAATTCCAGCTGTCGGCATTCCCCCTCTTTATGTAAACCTTGTAAAATAAGAGAGAATAGGCATAAGTATTGTGACATAATGTGTAATAACAGCCCATAATGCAATAAATATCAATATAAAAGCATGATGCAAAATGGACGTATCATAGGCCAACTCCAGCGCACGACCCCAAACGGATGTCCGTTTAGCCCGGATTCTTTCCGTTTGGGTAGGGCAATCGGGTCGCGTCCGGGCCTTTCCTGGGATGCTGTGGCCGTGCGCCCAACGCGCGGACGCATCCTTTGGCCCCATCCTGCCCGCTGAGGGAGTCCTGGACTAAGGGGTCCTCGATTGTCCGGGCTCTTTCATATGGGCCAGACAAATGAGCCGCGAAGATACAAGCAGAAGGCTTTTCCCCCGTGTCCGGGTAGGACTCCTGTATGCGTGGGCAGCAAGGTTGGTGTCCGGATATGTTGTTTCCTTCCCTCACGAACCGACTCTGTACAAACCTAGGCCCCCCGGTGTGTATATAAACCGGAGGGTTTAGTCCGTAGGGGCTATCAGAATTCTCATAGGCTAGACAACTAGGGTTTAGCCATTACGAAATCGAGGTAGATCAACTCTTGTAACCCCTATACTCATCAAATACAATCAAGCAGGACGTAGGGTTTTACCTCCATTAAGAGGGCCCAAACCTGGGTAAACATTGTGTCCCACTCGTCCTTTGTTACCATCAATCCTCAGACGCACAGTTCGGGACCCCCTACCCGAGATCTGCCGGTTTTGACACCGACATTGGCGATTTCATTGAGATTTCCGTTGTGTTGTCGACGGAAGGATCGATGGCTCGCCTTGTCATCAACAATGATATCACTTCTGGAGGGAACCTAACTTCAGGACAGGTCCTCCAGCTCGGCGGTTTCACCATGGGCGCATGCACGGCCGTTAAGCCAACATCGGCCCCCACGATCTCCAAACATCACCACCGCATTGGTCTCGAACACTCCGAAAAGATGGGTCCATCGGATATCTCGTCCTTGAACGAGTTGCTAGATCGCATCGCCACCCTGGGGCTTTCAACAGACTATGATCGGATCGGGCTCAAACCCGATCAGAGGAAAATCAAGTCCCCACCGATCACCCATCTGGTAGCGGTCATCGAGGAACGAGCCAAAAACACTTCTTCCCCTAAGTTAAAAACTAGCTATGTCCGGATCTCCGAGCCCCTCAAGCCGTACACCCTCCCTCCGGATGAGACTTCATGTCCTTTCAACCCAAGGTCGGACATAGAGCCTGGAAAACACCTGGATCTTCCCGGGTCTGAACTGGTAACCTCAGAGACTTTGCAAACTCCAGATTCAATCTTGGGTCAGGATTCGGGTTTTAATCCACCCACCCACCACAGTCAATACTCTCCAAGTAATTCAGGCTCTCCAGACAAATGTGACCTAATGTATGTACAACAGCAACCTCAGGAAACGGACCATCCACTTCTGGGCCAGATTCCTCCTTGTTAAAAACAGGATCAAAGATTGCTGTGATGACGAAGCAGTTTGGGTTTTTTATCATAATTGTACAGACAAGGGAATTCTGAACGCCCTCAACCGCCACTGTCGGATCACGGGTTCCGGCAAAACCCTCAAGGTTCAAACACTGGGGTGCACGCGAAGTTCTTCCCCTACCGATCTACGTCCAAGCTTTGCTAAGATCTCAGGGACTAACTCGACGAACTCGCAACACAAAGAACATGGGATTTATACTGGTTCGGGCCACCGTTTTTGTGTAATCTCCGACTTGAACTTGGGCGGTCACTGCACCTGCCGCAAGGCGGGGGCCAGGGCTCGGAGCCACCTGGCCCCGTCGTCGGTGTCTGCAGTCGGTTCCGGGAGCGGGACGCCTGCCATGAGGGTGGAGCGCGGTGGTGGCGGAGCGCAGATCGACGGAAGGAAAGCTACGGCGCACCCCTACCTGGCGCGCCAAATGTTGGATCACGGGTTCCGGCAAAACCCTCAAGGTTCGAACACTGGGGTGCGCGCGAAGTTCTAACCCTACCGATTTTCGTCCAAGCTTTGCTAAGATCTCAAGGACTAACTCGACGAACTCGCAACACAAAGAACACGGGATTTATACTAGTTCAGGCCACCGTTATGGTGTAATACCCTACTCTAGTGTGGTGGTGGTGGATTGCCTCTCGGGCTGAGGATGAACAGTTACAAGGGGAAGAACAGCCTCCTGAGGTTGAGGTGTTCTTGTGCTCTGTGTGTGGGTGAGGATGATCTGAGTCAGTTGCCTCCTACTGTGGTGGCTAGTCCTATTTATAGAGGCCCTGGTCCTGTTCCCAAATATTGAGCGGGAAGGGAGCCAACAACGGCCAATTTGGATCTCAAGCAGAAGCTTCATGTACCTTTCTTCATGGAGATAGTTATCCTTGCCTCTTGGGCTATTTGGATCTCCAGGAACAACCTGATTTTCCAAGCGATTCAACCTAGCATTCAAAGGTGGAAAGCCATCTTCATGGAGGAGCTCTTTCTTCTCAGATTTAGAATTAAAAAGAGTTATGCTGGAGCATACTGTTTTTGGCTGGATAATCTTGTTCTGTAATCCTAGTTCTTAGTTGTTAGTTTTCTTTTCTCTTTTTTTGGCTTCCTCCTTGGCTTATCTCAAGCCTTTTGTACTTTGGTTCCATTTTGGGACTTTACTTTTTTAGATTAATAAAAATTGCAGTGGGGTTTTGCCCTACTGTGTATAGTCAAAAAAAACAACGGCCAATTTGAAAGGGGACAGCTAGTACAGCTTATCCTGACAAAAGTAGTCTTCGCCTGCCAAAGGCTCTGGCGGTGACGCCGCCTTGGGCTCCATGGTGACCTCCGTCTTGCTGTCCTGCTGGTCTTGGTCTCGTTGCACTGATATGGAAACCTTTGCTTGACGCCTCGATACTCCGTGCCTGCGCTTGCCCCCTTAGCACCAAAGAGGAAACAAGTACACTGCGCGCGCTGGCGCCCGCCTAGCGCCCGCCTGGTCTCGGTCGTCATGGCTCACGTCACGATAATCTCGCGAGGTTTGCCTTGCCTTGATCTCTCCGCCCCTTGCGAGCCAACCTGGTGAGGCCGCTCCCGAGGAGGTCTTGCGTCGCCCGCCTCGCGAGGCTTGGCCCCTCGCGAGGGTCTTGAATGCTTGCTGGTGAAGATGGGCCGTACGGGCCCGCTTGCAGAGCCACGCCGTGGGCCGCAGGCAGGCAAGTCTGGGGACCCCGTTCCCAGAACGCCGACAGCCACCGCATACAAACCTTCACGGAATTATCACACATAGTACAGAAGTATTGTGCGACTGAAAGCACACGGAAGGCCCAGAACGCCCAGTTGGAACCTGCTGCCTTTAAGCGATCCACCGCACGGGCAAAACGGATACACCCCTATGAGGCATCCGATCATAAGCCCATTGGCAAGAAAAACAAACCCCTCACGGGGCACAGAACAGTTCTTAACGAGCTCCTCGACAAGCCCTGTCAGATACTTGCGACACCGAGTACCGAACCAACTCACAGCCTGCGGGCATGCTGGGTACTCCGACAAGTGGCTAAAAGCGGTGAGGCTATCCTCACCAATATCACTCCAGAGAAGCATTCTTCGATGGATGACGATCTCAACGTCTTTACGGTCTTCGAGACCTTCTCTTCAAATAATCGGCGCAAAAGGGCGCTCCGCGACCTCGCCGAAGTCAACCAACTAACCGCAATGAACCCTTGGAACGACACGGCCATAACTTTCACTGCCAACGACGAAGCAAGGGCCCGATCAGTCCGAGCACCTGCCGCCTTGGTCTTAAATGTGATTGTGGATGGCTTTCGACTCACCAAAGTGCTCATGGACGGTGGTAGCGGACTTAACCTCATCTATGAGGACACGCTTGACAAGATGCAAATTGACAAGACCCGCATCGAGCAAAGTAGTACCACCTTTCGAGGCATCATCCCCAGACAAGAAGCACGATGTTCGGGGAAAATCAAACTCGACGTAGTATTCGACACGCTTGAGAATTACAGGTCCGAAGAGTTGGCCTTCCACGTGGCCCCCTTCAATAGAGGATATCACGCCCTTTTGGGGCGAGGCGCCTTCTCCCGCTTCCAAGCCATACCCCATTACGGGTACATGAAGCTCAAAATGCCGGGGCCCAACGGAGTAATCACTATCACCAGTGATCCGGATATGGCACTCCGCACCGAAAACAAAACCGCATCCTTTGCCCTCGAGGCACTATCTAAAGCCCTTGTAGCCGAAGAACCGACCACCCTGCGATCCACGGTGGACAAGGACGATGTGATCCTCAATAAGAGGCCCAAATCTACCTCTTTTAAACCAACAGATGAAATAGTTAAATTTCAAGTGCACCCGACGGATCCAAACAAAACAACATCCATTGGAGCACAGCTGGATCCAACGGTTGATGCCGCTTTACAAGCATTCCTATGCGAAAATTGGGACATCTTTGCCTGGCACCCCTCGGACATGCCCGGGATCCCACGCAGACTGGCCGAACATAGCCTCAACATAATCAAGGGGTTCAAACCGGTCAAGCAAACACTATGGTGATTTTCCGAACCCAAACGCCAAGCTATGGGGGAGGAGCTAGCTAAGCTACTCAAGGCCGGGTTCATCAGAGAAATCAAACACCCGGATTGG
The DNA here is from genome assembly GCF_002575655.3 of Aegilops tauschii subsp. strangulata. NCBI lineage: Eukaryota > Viridiplantae > Streptophyta > Magnoliopsida > Poales > Poaceae > Aegilops > Aegilops tauschii. Next base: position 129,350,079 of record NC_053040.3, on the reverse strand, counting down.
CTAGCTAACTTGGTCATGGTGCCAAAGAAAGATAAATCATGGCGCCTTTGTGTCGATTTTAAAGACCTCAATAAGGCCTGCCCCAAGGACCCTTTCCCGTTGCCCCGCATTGACCAGATTATCGATGCAACCGCAGGACACGACTCATTGTGTTTCCTCGATGCTTACTCCGGATACCATCAGATTAAGATGAAGGAGTCCGGCCAGGCCGCAACGGCGTTCATTACCCCGTATAGGCCTTTTTGTTTCAACACTATGCCTTTCGGGCTTAAAAATGTTGGTCCCACTTACCAACACATGATTCAAACATGTTTGGAAAAACAAATCGGAAGACAGTAGAAGCATATGTGGACTACATGGTCATCAAGACTAGACACGTTGAATCATTGGTGGATGATCTCCGCCTCACATTTGACAACCTCCAAACATATGACATACGGCTCAATCCAGAAAAAAATGTGTTTTTGGCGTTCTAGCCAGGAAGCTGCTTGGGTTCATTGTTTCGAATAGAGGAATCGAAGCGAACCCAGCCAAAATCCGAGCATTGTCACAATTGGCCATGCCAACAGACTTAAAACAGGTCCAAAAACTAGCTCGGTGCATGGTAGCCTTAAGCCGCTTCATCTCTAGATTGGGAGAAAAGGCATTACCACTTTATCGACTGCTCCGATGATACGTCCATTTTGCATCATGATTTTATATCGATATTTATTGCATTATGGGCTGTTATTACACATTATGTCACAATACTTATGCCTATTCTCTCTTATTTTACAAGGTTTACATGAGGGAGAATGCCGGCAGCTGGAATTCTGGGCTGGAAAAGAAGCAAATATTAGAAACCAATTTTGCACAACTCCAAAAGTCCTGAAACTCCACGAAAGTTATTTTTGGAAATAATAAAAAATATTGAGCGGAAGAAGTACGTCAGGGGGGCCCCACCTGGCCACAAGGGTGGGGGGCGCGCCCTACCCCCCAGGGCGCGCCCCCTGCCTCGTGGGCCCCCTGTTGGCCCTCCGGTGGCCATCTTCTGCTATATGAAGTCTTTCGTCCGAAGAAAAATCATAAGCAACCTTTTGGGACGAGACTTCGCCGCCACGAGGCGGAACCTTGGCAGAACCAATCTAGGGCTCCAGCATAGCTGTTCTGCTGGGGGCACTTCCCTCCGGGAGGGGTAAATCATCACCATCGTCACCACCAACGCTCCTCTCATCGGGAGAGGGCAATCTCCATCAACATCTTCACCAGGAGCATCTCCTCTCAAACCCTAGTTCATCTCTTTTATCCAATTCTTGTCTCTAAGTCCGGGATTGGTACCTGTAGGTCGCTAGTAGTGTTGATTATTCCTTGTAGTTGATACTAGTTCGTTTATTTGGTGGAAGATCATATGTTCAGATCCTTTATGCATATTAATACCCCTCTGATTATGAACATGAATATGCTTTGTGAGTAGTTACGTTTGTTCCTGAGGACATGGGAGAAGTCTTGCTATTAGTAGTCATGTGAATTTGGTATTCGTTCGACATTTTGATGAGATGTATGTTGTCTATCCTCTAGTGGTGTTATGTGAACGTCGACTACATAACACTTCACCATAATTTGGGCCTAGAGGAAGGCATTGGGAAGTAATAAGTAGATGAGGGTTGCTAGAGTGACAGAAGCTTAAACCCTAGTTTATGCGTTGCTTCGTAAGGGGCTGATTTGGATCCATATGTTTCATGCTATGGTTAGGTTTACCTTAATACTTTTGTTGTAGTTGCGGATGCTTGCAATAGATGTTAATCATAATTGGGATGCTTGTTCAAGTAAGAACAACACCCAAGCACCGGTCCACCCACATATCAAATTATCAAAGTACCGAACGCGGATCATATGAACGTGATGAAAACTAGCTTGACGATAATTCCCATGTGTCCTCGGGAGCGCTTTTCTCTATATAAGAGTTTGTCCAGGCTTGTCCTTTGCTACAAAAAGGATTGGGCCACCTTGCTGCACTTTATTTACTTTTGTTACTTGTTGCTCGTTACAAATTATCCTATCACAAAACTATCTGTTACCTATTATTTCAGTGCTTGCAGAGAATACCTTGCTGAAAACCGCTTATCATTTCCTTCTGCTCCTCGTTGGGTTCGACACTCTTACTTATCGAAAGGACTATGATAGATCCCCTATACTTGTGGGTCATCAAGACTCTTTTCTGGCGCTGTTGCCGGGGAGTGAAGCGCCTTTGGTAGGTGGAATTTGGTAAGGAAAAGTTTATATAGTGTGCTGAAATTTACTGTCACTTGTTATTATGGAAAGTAATCCTCTGAGGGGCTTGTTCGGGGTATCTTCACCCCGACCAGTAGAGCAAAGAGTTGCTCCTCAACCTACTAAACCTACTGAAAATGAAGATGTCCACTTCAAGATTCCTTCGGGTATGTTAGAAAAACTGCTAGCTAATCCTTTTGCAGGAGATGGAACAAAGCATCCTGATGAGCACCATATATATGTGGATGAAGTTTGTGGATTATTTAAGCTTGCAGGTATACCCGGTGATGTTATTAAGAAGAAGGTCTTCCCTTTATCTTTGAAGGGAGATGCGTCGACATGGTATAGGCTATGTGATGATATGGGATCATGGAACTACAAACGATTGAAATTGGAATTTCATCAGAAATTTTATCCTCTGCATCTTGTTCATCGTGATCGCAATTATATATATAATTTTTGGCCTCGCGAAGGAGAAAGCATCGCTCAAGCTTGGGGGAGGCTTAAATCAATGTTATATTCATGCCCCAATCATGAGCTCCCAAGAGAAATAATTATTCAAAGTTTTTATGCTCGGCTTTCTGAAAACAATCACACCATGCTCTATACTTCTTGTGCTGGCTCTTTTATGATGAAGACTATTGAATTCAAATGGGATTTATTGGATAGAATTAAACGCAACTCTGAAGATTGGGACCTCGACGAAGGTAAGGAGTCAGGTATGAAACCTAAGTTTGACTGTGTTAAATCTTTTATGGATACCGATGTTTTCCGTAAGTTTAGCACTAAATATGGACTTGACTCTGAGATAGTAGCCTCTTTCTGTGAATCTTTTGCTGCTTATGTTGATCTCCCTAAGGAGAAGTGGTTTAAATATCATCCTCCCATAGAAGTAAAAGTAGCTGCACCTATTAAAGTTGAAGAAAAGACTATCGCTTATAATGATCCTATTGTTCCTACTTCTTATGTTGAGAAACCACCTTTCCCTGTTAGAATAAAGGATCATGCTAAAGCTTCAACTGTGGTTCGTAAAAGCAATATTAGAACTTATACACCTCCTGAGCAAGTTAAAGTTGAACCTAATATTGCTATTGTTAAAGATCTCTTGGCTGATAATATTGATGGGCATGTTATTTATTTCTGCGGTGAAACTGCTAGAATTGCCAAACCTTGTGCTAAAGATAAACATAGACCTGTGGTAGGCATGCCTGTTATTTCTGTTAAAATAGGAGATCATTGTTATCATGGCTTGTGTGATATGGGTGCTAGTGTTAGTGCAATACCTTATGACTTATACAAAGAAATTATGCATGATATTGCACCTGCTGAGATAGAAGATATTGATGTCACAATTAAACTTGCTAATAGAGATACTATTTCACCAATGGGAATTGTAAGAGATGTTGAAGTCTTGTGTGGGAAAACTAAATATCCTGCTGATTTCCTTGTCCTTGGTTCCCCACAAGATAGCTTTTGTCCCATTATATTTGGTAGACCCTTCTTGAACACCGTCAATGCTAGGATAGACTGCGAAAATGATGTTGTTACTATAGGCTTGGGTGATATGTCTCATGAGTTTAATTTCTCTAAATTTAGTAGACAACACCGTGAAGAAGAATTGCCTAGTAAGGATGAAATTATTGGTCTTGCTTCTATTGCCGTACCTCCTAGTGATCCTTTAGAACAATATTTGCTAGATCATGAAAATGATATGTTTATGAATGAAACAAGGGAAATAGATGAAGTATTCTTTAAACAGGAACCTATCCTGAAACACAATTTGCCTGTTGAAATCCTAGGGGATCCTCCTCCACGCAAGGGTGATCCCGTGTTTGAGCTTAAACCGTTGCCTGATACTCTTAAATATGCTTATTCTTATGAGAAAAAGATATATCCTGTTATTATTAGTGCTAACCTTTCAGAGCATGAAGAAGAGAGATTATTCAAAACTCTGAGGAAGCACTGTGCTGCTATTGGATATACTCTTGATGATCTTAAGGGCATTAGTCCCACTCTATGTCAACATAAAATAAATTTGGAGGAAGATGCCAAACCAGTTCGTGATCATCAAGGACGGCTGAATCCTAAGATGAAGGAAGTGGTAAGAAAAGAAATACTAAAGCTCCTTGAGGCAGGTATAATTTATCCCGTTGCAGATAGTCATTGGGTAAGTCCTGTCCATTGTGTCCCTAAGAAGGGAGGTATTACCGTCGTTCCTAATGATAAAGATGAGTTGATCCCGCAAAGAATTATTACAGGTTATAGGATGGTAATTGATTTCCGCAAATTAAATAAGGCTACTAAAAAGGATCATTACCCCCTACCTTTTATCGATCAAATGCTAGAAAGATTATCCAAACATACACATTTTTGCTTTCTAGATGGTTATTCTGGTTTCTCTCAAACACCTGTGTCAGCCAATGATCAATCAAAGACTACTTTTACTTGCCCTTTTGGTACTTTTGCTTATAGACGTATGCCTTTTGGTTTATGTAATGCACCTGCTACCTTTCAAAGATGCATGATGGCTATATTCTCTGACTTTTGTGAAAAGATTTGTGAGGTTTTCATGGACGATTTCTCCGTTTATGGATCCTCTTTTGATGATTGCTTGAGCAACCTTAATCGAGTTTTGCAGAGATGTGAAGAAACTAATCTTGTCTTGAATTGGGAAAAGTGCCACTTTATGGTTAACGAAGGTATTGTCTTGGGGCATAAAGTTTCTGAAAGAGGTATTGAAGTTGATAAAGCCAAGGTTGATGCTATTGAAAAGATGCCATGTCCCAAGGACATCAAAGGTATAAGAAGTTTCCTTGGTCACGCCGGTTTTTATAGGAAGTTCATTAAGGACTTCTCAAAAATTTCTCGGCCTCTGACTAATTTATTACAAAAAGATTTACCATTTGTCTTTGATGATGATTGTGTAGAAGCATTTGAAATACTTAAGAAAGCATTGATCTGTGCACCTATTGTTCAACCACCTGATTGGAATTTACCCTTTGAAATTATGTGTGATGCTAGTGATTATGCTGTAGGTGCTGTTCTAGGGCAAAGAGTTGATTAGAAATTAAATGTTATTCAATATGCTAGTAAAACTCTAGACAATGCTCAAAGAAATTATGCTACTACTGAAAAAGAATTCTTAGCAGTTGTATTTGCATGTGATAAGTTCAGACCTTATATTGTTAATTCTAAAGTAACTATTCACACGGATCATGCTGCTATTAAATATCTTATGGAAAAGAAAGATGCTAAACCTAGACTTATTAGATGGGTTCTCTTGCTACAAGAATTTGATTTGCATATCATTGATAGAAAGGGAGCTGAGAACCCCGTTGCAGACAACTTGTCTAGGTTAGAAAATGTTCTTGATGACCCACTACCTATTGATGATAGCTTTCCTGATGAACAATTAAATGTCATAACTACTTCTCGTAACGCTCCATGGTATGCTGATTATGATAATTACATTATTGCTAAATTTATACCACCTAGTTTCACATACCAGCAAAAGAAAAAGTTTTTCTATGATTTGAGACATTACTTTTGGGATGACCCACATCTTTATAAAGAAGGAGTAGATGGTGTTATTAGACGTTGTGTATCTGAGCATGAACAGAAACATATCCTACGCAAGTGTCACTCCGAGGCATATGGAGGACACCACGCTGGAGACAGAACTGCACATAAGGTATTGCAATCCGGTTTTTATTGGCCTACTCTCTTCAAGGATGCCCGTAAGTTTGTCCTGTCTTGTGATGAGTGTCAAAGAATTGGTAATATTAGTAGACGTCAAGAAAGGCCTATGAACTATTCACTTGTTATTGAACCATTTGATGTTTGGGGCTTTGATTATATGGGACCTTTTCCTGCCTCTAATGGATATACACATATTTTAGTTGCTGTTGATTACGTTACTAAGTGGATAGAAGCTATTCCAACTAGTAGTGCTGATAATAACACTTCTATTAAAATGCTCAAAGAAGTTATTTTTTCGAGGTTTGGAGTCCCTAGATATTTAATGACTGATGGTGGTTCACACTTTATTCATGGTGCTTTTCGTAAAATGCTTGCTAAATATGATGTTAATCATAGAATTGCATCTCCTTATCACCCACAGTCTAGTGGTCAAGTATAATTGAGTAATAGAGAGCTCAAATTAGTTTTGCAAAAGACTGTTAATAGATCTAGAAAGAATTGGTCCAAGAATCTTGATGATGCATTATGGGCCTATAGAACTGCATATAAAAATCCTATGGGTATGTCTCCGAATAAAATGGTTTATGGAAAAGCATGTCACTTACCTCTCGAACTAGAACATAAGGTATATTGGGCTATTAAAGAGCTCAATTATGATTTCAAACTTGCTGGTCAGAAGAGGTTATTTGATATTAGCTCACTTGATGAATGGAGAACCCAAACTTATGAAAATGCCAAGTTGTTTAAAGAAAAGGTTAAAAGATGGCATGACAAAAGGATACAAAAGCGTGAGTTTAATGTAGGTGACTATGTATTGCTATACAACTCTTGCTTAAGATTTTTTGCAGGAAAACTTCTCTCTAAATGGGAAGGCCCTTACGTTATCGAGGAGGTCTATCGTTCCGGTGCCATAAAAATCAACAACTTCGAAGGCACAAATCCGAAGGTGGTGAACGGTCAAAGAATCAAACATTATATCTCAGGTAATCCTATAAATGTTGAAACCAATGTTATTGAAACCGTAACCCCGGAGGAATACATAAGGGACACTTTCTAGAACGTTTCAGACTCTGAAAAGGAATAGGTATGTGGGACGGTAAGTAAACCGACTCCAAAACAGTTCTAAAGGCAATATTTCTCTGTTTTCAAATATTTAGAAAAATAGAAAAATAAGAAGCAGCCCGAGAAGGACACGAGGGCTCCACGAGGGTGGAGGGCACACCCAACCCTACTGGGCGCCCCCCTACCTCATGGGCACCTCGTGTGCTCTCTGGACTCCGTTTTCTTGCACGTTACGTATTTTGGTCGGTAAGAATTCATTATATATTCTCCCGAAGGTTTTGACTCCCGTATCACGCAATTGTCCTCTGTTCTTGTTTCGAGCTGTTTTCTGTCAGGGTTGTCAAGGCCAGGCATCATGTTGTCCCCTCCTCCAACAATGGTGACAATGATGCTTGGCTAATGAAGATAGAGCTGAAGAGGGAAGAACCTGTGGAGATCAACAAGGATGAAGGGATCAAGAAGACCACGGAGGACCAAGTTCCGGCTGCAGAAGACACCCTTCAACTTGATCACAATCTTCTTACCCCAACTGAGATCGAAGCTTTCAAGATGATTGAGTTAGCTCGTATACAAAATAAGTATCTCACCAGTGAAAATATTTTGTTGAAGGAGCATATTGTCGCACTCAAGGGCATTATCCGCAAGGTGGAGGATCTTTTACGCTCGATGTGCGATTACCCATCATCAACAACTCCACCTTCTTCACCAGCAAAAGAGACATGATCACATGGGTATGGGCACTCCCCTTGGCAACTGCCAAGCTTGGGGGAGATGCCCCGGTATCGTATCACCATCACACTCCTATCTTTACCGTTTTTTCTTAGTTCGATCCTATTAGTAGTATCTTGATCTAGTAGAATAAAGTTTTGGTATGATCTAGTTTTGAGTTTTGCTTTATGATTCCTCTATGTAATCGCGTCTGTGAGCTATATAATAAAGATTAGTGTTGAGTCAAGGGCTTGATTATTTTGCCATGATCTACAGTGAATAAAAGAAAAGAGAAAATAATAAAAAGAAACAAAGAGATCATATTGATCTTATTGAGAGTAATGACTTCACATAGAAAGAGTATGATGATTAAAAATTGTTGAGAGTTGACAAACATAGCTTTGGTCATCATTGCAATGAATAGGAAGTAATAAAGAAAGAGAGGTTTCACGTATAAATATACTATCTTGGACATCTTTTATGATTGGGAGCACTCATTAAAATATGACATGATAAAGAGTTGATGTTGGACAAGGAAGAAAACGTAATGAGTTATGTTTTCTTATATCTGAGATAAAGTATATTGTCATGGATCATCCAACATGTTGAGCTTGCCTTTCCCCCTCATGCTAGCCAAATTCTTTGCACCAAGTAGAGATACTACTTGTGCTTCCAAAACCCTTAAACCAGTTTTGCCATGAGAGTCTACCATACCTACCTATGGATTGAGTAAGATCCTTCAAGTAAGTTGTCATCGGTGCAAGCAATAAAAATTGCTTTCTAAATATGTATGATTGATTGGTGTGGAGGAAATAAGCTTTATACGATCTGGTGATGTGGAAGAAATAAAAGCGACGGACTGCATAATAAAGGTTCATATCACAAGTGGCAATATAAAGTGGCGTTCTTTTGCATTAAGATTTTGTGCATCCAACCCTGAAAGCGCATGGCAACCTCGTCTTCCCTCTGCGAAGGGCCTATCTTTTACTATTATCTTCTACCTTATGCAAGAGTCATGGTGATCTTCACCTTTCCTTTTTATATTTTATCCTTTGGCAAGCACAGGATGTTGGAAAGATCCTGATACATATATCTAATTGGATGTGGGTTAGCATGAGTTATTATTGTTGACATTACCCCTGAGGTAAAAGGTTGGGAGGCGAAACTATAAGCCCCTATCTTTCTCTGTGTCCGGTTGAAACTCCGTAACCACAAGTATTGCGTTAGTGTTAGCAATTATGAAAGACTGAATGATAGTTGAGTATGTGGACTTGCTAGAAAGCTCTGACATAGACTCTTTCTGATGTTATGATAAATTGCAATTGCTTCAATGACTGAGATTATAGTTTGTTGGTTCTCAATAAAGTTTCTGATTCATACTTTGCATTGTGAATAGATTATTACTTGAGCATAAGAAATCATATGACAATATCCATATATGTTGCTGTTATGGGAATAATCATGATGCCCTCATGTCCGTATTTTATTTTATCGACACCTCTACCTCTAAACATGTGGACATATTTATCGTTATGGGCTTTCGCTTGAGGACAAGCGAGGTCTAAGCTTGGGGGAGTTGATACGTCCATTTTGCATCATGCTTTTATATCTATATTTATTGCATTATGGGCTGTTATTACACATTATGTCACAATACTTATGCCTATTCTCTCTTATTTTACAAGGTTTACATAAGGAGGGAGAATGCCGGCAGCTGGAATTCTGGGCTAGAAAAGAAGCAAATATTAGAAACCTATTCTGCACAACTCCAAAAGTCCTGAAACTCCACAAAAGTTATTTTTGGAAATAATAAAAAATATTGAGCGGAAGAAGTACGTCAGGGGGGCCCCACCTGGCCACGAGGGTGGGGGCGCGCCCTACCCCCAGGGCGCGCCCCCCTGCCTCGTGGGCCCCCTGTTGGCCCTCCGGTGGCCATCTTCTGCTATATGAAGTGTTTCGTCCGAAGAAAAATCATAAGCGACCTTTCGGGACGAGACTCCACCGCCACGAGGCGGAACCAATCTAGGGCTCCGGCAGAGCTGTTCTGCTCGGGACACTTCCCTCCGGGTGGGGGAAATCATCGCCTTCGTCATCACCAACGCTCCTCTCATCGGGAGAGGGAAATCTCCATCAATATCTTCACCAGCACCATCTCCTCTCAAACCCTAGTTCATCTCTTGTATCCAATTCTTGTCTCTAAGTCCGGGATTGGTACCTGTAGGTTGCTAGTAGTGTTGATTACTCCTTGTAGTTGATACTAGTTGGTTTATTTGGTGGAAGATCATATGTTCAGATCCTTTATGCATATTAATACCCCTCTGATTATGAACATGAATATGTTTTGTGAGTAGTTACGTTTGTTCCTGAGGACATGGGAGAAGTCTTGCTATTAGTAGTCATGTGAATTTGGTATTCGTTCGATATTTTTATGAGATGTATGTTGTCTATCCTCTAGTGGTGTTATGTGAACGTCGACTACATAACACTTCACCATAATTTGGGCCTAGAGGAAGGCATTGGGAAGTAATAAGTAGATGATGGGTTGCTAGAGTGACAGAAGCTTAAACCCTAGTTTATGCGTTGCTTCGTAAGGGGCTGATTTGGATCCATATGTTTCATGCTATGGTTAGGTTTACCCTCATACTTTTGTTGTAGTTGCGGATGCCTGCAATAGAGGTTAATCATAAGTGGGATGCTTGTTCAAGTAACAACAACACCCAAGCACCGGTCCACCCACATCTCAAATTATGAAAGTACTGAACGCGAATCATATGAACGTGATGAAAACTAGCTTGACGATAATTACCATGTGTCCTCGGGAGCGCTTTTCTCTATATAAGAGTTTGTCCAGGCTTGTCCTTTGCTACAAAAAGGATTGGGCCACCTTGCTGCACTTTATTTACTTTTTTACTTGTTGCTCGTTACAAATTATCCTATCACAAAACTATCTGTTACCTATTATTTCCGTGCTTGCAGAGAATACCTTGCTGAAAACCGCTTATCATTTCCTTCTACTCCTCGTTGGGTTCGACACTCTTACTTATCGAAAGGACTACGATAGATCCCCTATACTTGTGGGTCATCATCCGACGCACCGATCACTTCGAATGGACGGATGTGGCTACAACCAGATTTGAAGAAATAAAAACCTTGTTAGCAGGCAACCCAATCCTAGCCGCCCCAGGTGTTCGCGAGCCTATGTTACTCTATATATCCGCGACTCTCCAGGTTGTGAGCGTCGTACTCATCATCGAGCGAGTGGAAGAGGTACACAAATTCCCCAGCCAGAAACCAGTATACTATGTATCGGCGGTCCTTACACCCTGCAAATCCCGATACCCTCACTATCAGAAGATAGCTTATGCGGTCTTTATGGCATCCCGAAAATTGCGGCACTATTACCAAGAGTGTTCGGTCACAGTGGCATCCGAAGTACCACTCAATGACATAACAAATAATCGGGATGCCACCGGCCGCATAGCCAAATGGGCCATTTTAAATAACATACAAGCTGCGTCGAGCCATTAAATCTCAGGTGTTGGGCGACTTCGTCGCCGAGTGGACGGAAGCCGAGCTCCCCAAAGAATACAGTACATACTCCAATTGGATCATGTACTTTGACGACTCTAAAATGCTAGCCGGACTGGGGGCCGGTGTCATTTTGACATCTCCTACAGGGGACATAGTCCGCTATGTACTACAAATCAAGTATACAGACTCCAATAATGCAGCCGAATACGAGGCTCTTTTACACGGCCTCAGAATGGCTGTCTCCATGGGCATACAATGCCTAGAGGTGCGCAGGGATTCAAACCTCGTGATATCCCAAGTAAATGGAGAGTTCGATGCAAAAGATCTGAAAATGGTGGCATATCAAAATGCCGTACTCAAATATTGGCTCGGTTCGAGGGGCTCGAGTTCCATCATGTTGCTCGAGATAGTAACCAGGCAGCAGACATCCTCGCTCGAATGGGCGCCAAACGCGATTCCGTCCCGCCTAACACCTTTGTGGAAAGGCTCTTTAAGCCATCCGTGGTATGGCAGGACGAGAGTGGAATTACTAGTCCGGGCCCAATCATAGCCCCAGCAGCCACACACAATACAGATATCATCGGGGATTCGGCCATCGAAATAACACCCTATGCTCATGTAATCATGATCGTTATTGCTCCATGGACCGAACCCTTCCTTGCCTACCTCAATAGGCAGGAGCTTCCTGATGATCAAAATGAGGCCCGTCGCATAGTTCGATGTTCAAAAGCCTATAAAGTTCACGAAGGTGAACTATACAAGAAAAGTACTACTGGAGTCCTTCAAAGGTGCATCTCCGAAGAGGAGGGACGGCAGCTCTTTGCTGAAATACACGCTGGTCTAGGTGGCCATCACTCTACAGCTCGGTCCCTTGTAAGCAAGTCCTTCCGGACAGGTTTTTTCTGGCCAACAGCCCGAGCGACGCACAAGCCCTTGTGCAACGTTGCGTAGGATGTCAGCTTTTCGCCAATCAAAGTCACATGCCTCCCACTGCCTTACGAACAATCCCCATTACTTGCCCTTTCATGGTCTGGGGGCTAGGCATGGTCGGACCCCTTAAAGGGGGAAGCCACAAGAAGAAATATTTACTGGTCATGGTGGATAAATTCACTAAATGGATAGAGGCCAAACCAGTAAAAACGGCTGTAGCAAGGCCAGTGATTGACTTCTTATCCGGCGTGGTACACCGTTATGGCGTCCCACACAGCATCATCACTGATAACAGCTCCAATTTCACAGCCGATGAGGTGAAAAACTGGTGCACCAACTTGGGCATTAAGCTCGATTATGCATCCGTATACCACTCTCGAACAAACGGATAGGTTGAACGGGCTAACGACCTCATAATGAGCGGCATTAAACCCAGACTGGTGCGCTCCCTACAGGAGTCAGATAAGCACTGGGTTGAGGAACTCGATTCCGTTCTCTGGGGGCTGCGAACTACGCCTAATCGCACGACCGGATACACACCTTTTTATGGTGTATGGTGCAGAAGCTGTCTTACCCTGCGACATTATTCATGACTCGCCTCGAGTGCGCATGTAAGAAGAGAAAGAAGCCGAGCTCGATCGGCAGGACGACTGATACGTCTCCAACGTATCTATAATTTATGAAGTATTCATGCCATTATATTATCCATCTTAGATGTTTTATATGCATTTATATGCTATTTTATAAGATTTTTGGGACTAACCTATTAACCTAGAGCCCAGTACCAGTTTCTGTTTTTTTCCTTGTTTTAGAATATCGCAGAAAAGGAAAACCAAACATAGTCCAATTGACCTGAAACTTGACGGAGCTTATTTTTGCACCAGAAGAAGGCCACAGAGTCAAAGAGTTGGGCCAGAAGAGTCCCGGGGTGCCCACGAGGGTGGGGGGCGCGCCCACCCCCCTGGGCGCGCCTCCCTGCCTCGTGGACAGCCCGGAGACCACACTAACTTGTTCTCGACGCCAACACCTCTCATATATACCCAAACTTCCAGAAAGAAACCTAGATCAGAAGTTCCGCCGCCGCAAGCCTTTGTAGCCACGATAAATCAATCTAGGCCCTCTCTGGCACCCTGCCGGAGGGGGCCCTCATCACCGGCGGCCATGGAGGAGGATTCCGAAGGGGCCATCATCGCCATGAAGGCCAAGGACCAGAGGGAGAACCTCTCCCCATCTAGGGGGGAGGCCATGGAGGAGGAAGCACAAGGGGGAGAACCTCTCCTCCTCTCTCTCGGTGGCACCGGAGTGCCATCGGGAGGGGAATCATCGCCGCGGTGATCGTCTTCATCAACATCACCATCATCATCACCATCCTCATCTATTTTACGCGGTCCACTCTCCCGCACCCCGCTGTAATCCCTACTTGAACATGGTGCTTTATGCCACATATTATGATCCAATGATGTGTTGCCATCTTATGATGTTTTGAGTAGATATCTTTTGTCCTTGGGTTGGTTGATGATCTAGATTGGTACGAGTTGTATGTTTTATTTTGGTGTTGTCCTATTGTGCCCTCCGTGTCGCACAAGCGTGAGGGATTCCCACTGTAGGGTGTTGCAATACGTTCATAATTCGCTTATAGTGGGTTGCTAGAGTGACATAAGCTTAAACCCGAGTAAGGGGTTTGTTGCGTATGGGAATAAAGAGGACTTGATGCTTTAATGCTATGGTTGGGTTTTACCTTAATGATCTTTAGTAGTTGCGGATGCTTGCTAGAGTTCCAATCATAAGTGCATATGATCCAAGTAGAGAAAGTATGTTAGCTTATGCCTCTCCCTCATATGAAATTGCAATGACGACTACCGGTCTTGTTAACAATTGCCTAGGACAATTCCGCACACCGATCCACCATTATTCCACACTCGCTATTTATAATATTTAGTAATATATTCTAACTTTATGACTACAGCACCTGCTTTTATATTTTAGCTCTCCGTTACCATGCAAAGTTATCCACTTCATACCCACAACGTAGTTTTATTTATCGTTTCTAGTTGGAAGCAAACATTCGGTGCACGTAGAGTCGTATCGGTGGCAGCTAGGGCTTGAGAGAATACTGATCTTACCTTTAGCTCCTTGTGGGTTCGACACTCCACACTTATCACTTCCACCTTTGGAAATTGCTACGATGATTCCCTGCACTTGGGGATTATCAAGCTCTTTCTCTCGCCGTTGCCGGGGAGCAATAGCGTGGGGTTGATATTCTCGTGTGTGCTTGTTTCCTTTCTTCACTAAGTAGATTTTGTTTTTCCTTTTTGTTTCTGTTTAGTTGTGGGTGAAACATAAAAAAGTTAAAGAATGAAAATACAAAAAAAAAATATTACTTGCCTATCATGCCTAAAAAGTTTAAAGAGAAGTGATTGGAAAGTTATGCATTGAAGAAGTGAGGGTCGACCTTGAGCACTTGTGTTCATGCTCACGGAAACAATGTAGAATTTTTCATGGAAGTTTCTCTGTAAATAATTTTCCCCTTGTATATATCCATTGTATTATAAAAATAATGTGCCAAGCTTTGGTTTTAGGATGATTAGATTGCTTGTTTACTATGTGCAGAACAAAAACAGAAACTTCGGCTGTAGTGCATGAATTTACATTTTTTTACTGGAAGGTCAAATGGGTCTGAAACTTTTTGCACATTACTTATGTACGAATTTTTCAAATTTTCAAATTTATTTCATAATTTTAGGAGATACAGAAGTTTACTAAACTTCCAGATTACTACAGACTGTCCTGTTTTTGGCAGATTTTGTTTTTCGCGTGTTGTTTGCTTATTTTGATGAATCTATGGCTAGTATCGGGGGGTATGAACCATAGAGAAGTTGGAATACAGTAGTTTTAACACCAATATAAATTAATAATGAGTTCATTAGTACCTTAAAGTGGTAGTTTGCTTTATTACACTAACGGATCTCGCAAAGTTTTTGTTAAAGTTTTGTGTGGATGAAGTGTTCAAAGAACGAGGAGTTACCGATGTGAGAAGAATAAAGAGAGGCAAGAGTTCAAGCTTGGGGATGCCCAAGGCACACCAAGTAAATATTCCAAGGATACTCAAGCATCTAAGCTTGGGGATGCCCCGGTTGGCATCCCATCTTTCTTCTTCATCAATTATCGGTATACCTCGGTTTTTTGTTTTGTTCACATGATTTGTGTCCTTTGTGTTTTTCTTTTTATTTAAGAACCATGCTAGTATGAGATGTCCCTTCATAAATTTATAGAATACTTCATGTGCTTCACTTATATCTTTTAAGTATGATCTTATTGAATTGCTCTTTGTGCTTCACTTAAATCTTTTGAGTATGGTTTTATAGAATGCTTCGTGTGCTTCACTTATACATTTTAAGCTTGGATATTGGTTAGTCTATATTAATCGTAGAATGCTCCATGAACTTCACTTATATCTTTTGGAGTATGAATAATACTATAATCTAAAGTGGGGTTGGAAGAGTGTCAACTTTAGGAATTAGTGATCCCACTATTCCGAATGAGAAGAATTTTGCTTATGTGGAGATTAGAAAATTTTCTATGCTTGTAGATCATGAAAAGAATACTTTATGTGATGGTTATATTGTTGAATTCATTCATGATTCTACTGAAAATTATTATGAGGGAGGAATATATGCTTGTAGGAGTTGCAATAATACCAAGTTTCCTCTCTATGTGCTTAAAGTTTTGCAGTTATACTTGTTTTGCCTTCCTATGCTAGTTGATTCGTGTTCTTATAAATTATGTGCTCACAAATCCCTTGGAACAGGAATGGGGTTAGATTTAAATGTGCTAGTCATATTCTTCATGATGCTCTCTTTATGTTTCAATTCTTATCTTTTATGTGAGCATCATTGAAATCATCATGCCTAGCTAAAAGGCATTAAAGAAAAGCGCTTGTTGGGAGACAACCCAATATTTACCCTTACTGTTTTTGTGTGTTTACATGATTAAGCTACTATAGTAATAATGTTTTATAACTTTTGTTTCAATAAAGTGCCAAGTAAGACCTTTGGGAAGACTTGGGTGAAACTTAATGTGATCTTGCTGTAAAAAAACAGAAACTTTGCGCTCACGGGATTAGCTACCATTTTTTACAGAAGAGTGCTTTTGAGTTGATTCTTTTTGCAGAACATTAATAGACAAATTCCTCACTTCCACCAATTTATTTCATAATTTTTGGAGTAGCAGAAGTATGGTTTATG
This sequence comes from Aegilops tauschii subsp. strangulata, assembly GCF_002575655.3. Lineage (NCBI taxonomy): Eukaryota > Viridiplantae > Streptophyta > Magnoliopsida > Poales > Poaceae > Aegilops > Aegilops tauschii. The sequence goes on along the minus strand of NC_053040.3, from coordinate 129,333,655 downwards.
TTCAGATCATTACAGACTGTTCTGTTTCTGACAGATTCTGTTTTCATTGCATAGTTTACTTGTTTTCTAGTTTCTATGGCTTATATTTCTCAATATAAATTGTAGAAATGATATGGTACAATAGTCATTGTGTGAGAACAACTATGAACCTTGTCTTTGACAGTACCAAAGTGAATGGTTTGCTCTTTATCATACTAACCTATCTCACAAAGTTCCGTTAAGTTTTGTGTGATTGAAGTTTTCAAGCTTTGGGTGAGATATTGATATGAGGAGAATAAGGAGAGGAAAGACCCTAAGTTTGGGGATGCCCAAGGCACCCCAAGTAATATTCAAGGAAGACTCAAGCGCCTAAGCTTGGGGATGCCCCGGAAGGCATCCCCTCTTTCGTCTTCAAAACTATTGGTATACCTTACTCGGAGCTATATTTTTATTCATCACATGATATGTGTTTTGCTTGGAGCGTATTTTCAATTTTGCTTGCTATTTGAATAAAATCATTGGATCTGAAATCTTGAATGAAAAAGAATCGTTCCATGGCTAGTTAATTATTTGACTACTCAGTGTTCTTCACTTATATCTTTTTGGGGTAGTTTGTCATTTACTCACGTGCTTCAAGTATATCCTATGAGTAAATGGTTGAATGAATTGAATATCATAAATCTGAATTTATAAATGTTTCATATGCTTATACCATGCGGAGTAATGACTTCACACAGAATAAGTATAGGTAGTAAACTTATTGAAAGTTAGCAAACGCAGAATTGGTCACTTGAACAATTCATGTAAGAATATTGAAGGAAGAGAGATTTCACATATAAATATACTATCTTGGACATCTTTTATAATTGTGAGCACTCATTAAAATATTACATGCTAAAAGTTGATGTTGGACAAAGAAGACAACGTAATGGGTTATGTTTTCTTATATCCGAAATAAAGTATATTGTCATGGATCATCCAAGATGCTGAGCTTGCCTTTCCCCCTTATGCTAGCCAAATTCTTTGCACCAAGTAGAGATACTACTTGTGCTTCCAAATATCCCTTAAACTAGTTTTGCCATGAGAGTCCACCATACCTACCTATGGATTGAGTAAGATCCTTCAAGTAAGTTGTCATCGGTGCATGCAATAAAAATTGCTCTCTAAATATGTATGATCTATTAGTGCGAAGAAAATAAGCTTTATACAAACTTGTGATAGGGAAGTAATAAAAGCGACAGACTGCATAATAAAGGTCTCTATCACAAGAGGCAATATAAAGTGACATTCTTTTGCATTAAGATTTTGTGCATACAACCATAAAAGGACATGACAACATCTGCTTCCCTCGGCGAAGGGCCTATCTTTTACTTTTATCCTCTACCTTATGCAGGAGTCATGGTGATCATCACCTTTCTTTTTTACACTTTTTCCTTTGGCAAGCACTTTGTGTTGGAGCGATCCGGATATATATATATATCCACTTGGATGTAAGTTATCATGAACTATTATTGTTGACATTAACCTTGAGGTAAAAGGTTGGGAGGCAAATCTATAAGCCCCTATCTTTCTCTGTGTCCGATTAAAACTTTGAACCCATAAATATCACGTGAGTGTTAGCAATTGCAAAAGATTAAATGATAGTTGAGTATGTGGAGTTTGCTAAATCAAAGCTCTGACATAGACCCTTCCTGAAAATAAGATGAATTGCAATTGTTTGATGACTAAGAGCACTGTTTGTTAGTTTTGAAGAAAGTTTATGATCTATACTTTAACATGTGAATAGCTTGTTACTTGATCATGAGAAGTTTTATGAGATGAGCTACTGTTATGACATATAATGATGCTAGAAAAGGTGATTGAAATTATCATTGATCAAACTTGTGCACCTGCCAGCATTCACACTTCATAAATTATTTCTTTTATCATTTACCTACTCGAGGACGAGCAGGAATTAAGCTTGGGGATGCTGATACGTCTCCAATGTATCTATAATTTATGAAGTATTCATGCCATTATATTATCCATCTTAGATGTTTTATATGCATTTATATGCTATTTTATAAGATTTTTGGGACTAACCTATTAACCTAGAGCCCAGTACCAGTTTCTGTTTTTTTCCTTGTTTTAGAATATCGCAGAAAAGGAAAACCAAACAGAGTCCAATTGACCTGAAACTTGACGGAGCTTATTTTTGTACCAGAAGAAGGCCACGGAGTCAAAGAGTTGGGCCAGAAGAGTCCCGGGGTGCCCACGAGGGTGGGGTGGGCGCGCCTCCCTGCCTCGTGGACAGCCCGGAGACCCCCCTGACTTGTTCTCGACGCCAACACCTCTCATATATACCCAAACTTCCAGAAAGAAACCTAGATCAGAAGTTCTGCCGCCGCAAGCCTCTGTAGCCACGAGAAATCAATCTAGGCCCTCTCTGGCACCCTGTCGGAGGGGGCCATCATCACCGGAGTCCATGGAGGAGGTTCCCGGAGGGGCCATCATCGCCATGAAGGCCAATGACCAGAGGGAGAACTTCTCCCCATCTAGGGGGGAGGCCATGGAGGAGGAAGCACAAGGGGGAGAACCTCTCCTCCTCTCTCTAGGTGGCACCGGAGTGCCATCGGGAGGGGAATCATCGCCGCGGTGATCGTCTTCATCAACATCACCATCATCATCACCATCCTCATCTATTTTACGCGGTCCACTCTCCCGCACCCCGCTGTAATCCCTACTTGAACATGGTGCTTTATGCCACATATTATGATCCAATGATGTGTTGCCATCTTATGATGTTTTGAGTAGATATCTTTTGTCCTTGGGTTGATTGATGATATAGATTGGTACGAGTTGTATGTTTTATTTTGGTGTTGTCCTATTGTGCCCTCCGTGTCGCGCAAGCGTGAGGGATTCCCGCTGTAGGGTGTTGCAATACGTTCATGATTTGCTTATAGTGGGTTGCTAGAGTGACAGAAGCTTAAACCCGAGTAAGGGGTTTGTTGCGTATGGGAACAAAGAGGACTTGATGCTTTAATGCTATGGTTGGGTTTTACCTTAATGATCTTTAGTAGTTGCGGATGCTTGCTAGAGTTCCAATCATAAGTGCATATGATCCAAGTAGAGAAAGTATGTTAGCTTATGCCTCTCCCTCATATGAAATTGCAATGACGACTACCGGTCTTGTTAACAATTGCCTAGGACAATTCCGCACACCGATCCACCATTATTCCACACTCGCTATTTATAATATTTAGTAATATATTCTAACTTTTTGATAACAGCACCTACTTTTATATTTTAGCTCTCTGATACCATGCAAAGTTATCCACTTCATCCCACAACGTAGTTTTATTTCTCGTTTCTAGTTGGAAGCAAACATTCGGTGCACGTAGAGTCGTATCGGTGGTAGATAGGGCTTGAGAGAATATTGATCTTACCTTTAGCTCCTTGTGGGTTCGACAGTCCATACTTATCACTTCCACCTTTGGAAATTTCTACGATGATTCCCTGCACTTGGGGATTATCAACGACTTGGACGACCTTGAAGAGGAGCGCGATATTGCACGAGCCCGTTTCGCATTTTATCAACAACAGGCCAGGAGATACCAAAGTAGAGAAGTATGAGCCAATACTTATAATGTCGGAGAGCTTGTTTTGCGCCTCCCTGAGAAGAAGAAGGATAAGCTCAAACCAAAATGGGAGGGCCCCTTCATCATAGACGAAGTTCTCACAGGAGGAGCCTATCGCCTTCGTAATGCATCGGACAATCGCCTCGAGCCGAATCCTTGGAACGCTGCTCGGCTCCGAAGATTCTACGCATAGTTCGGCCACATCCTTTTCTTTGTCCTTTTGTTTTCTTTCTCTTTCTCTTTTATTCCTTTTTCTTTTGTTCCCATATCCTTCCCAGTGTATGTTCGGATATGCCGAACTATTAGGGGTACACATCTTTAAAAGTATACACCCCACTATGACTGGGGGCTTCTTGGACGAAGCCTATTATTAAAAAGCTTGGAGCTTACTTTAAATATGTCGTTTGTTATATATACTTTTTGCCATTATATGCACCTCTATGACTTAAGTTTTTGCCAAGCTAGGTTGCCTCGCTCCTATGCGTATATCCTACGTTCCTGATTGTTCGGCTAGGGTGTAAAGGGTGCACCTCTGCGATTGTTACAACCGGGTAAGCTGGACCTGTACCTAAGATGGGTGAAGCCGAAAGCTAGCATTCTTAAGGGAATAATTGGTCGGCAAGCAACGACAGAACGTATACATCTCTGTAACTCTTCTAGGATGGGAAAATATATGGGGTTGGCTCCCCGTAGTTCGGAACAAAGCCTAGGCACGCATAATTAAGCATGCCAACCCAAGGAAAGGAACCCCTAACGGAACTATTTTTCTTGGAAGATGTTTCTTATGATAAATAAAGTAATATAACATAACTCCCCGAACAAAAATTAATCTGTTTGAGCAATATGGTCGGATTGCCTGGTTTCCGGACAGAGTGCATGTTTTTTTTGCATACCTACATAATATCCAAAAACACTCCACCTTCCTGGTTTGGAGGTTAAAGTCGAAGGCCTGCGATGACAATTTTTGACATGTTCGGCTGGAGATAAGGTTGATCACAAAAGTACATTAATACATTGAATCAAATGCCTACTCCTTATCTATATCATCTATAAGACTGTCTAAACTACGATCTTCTTGCAAATATTTTGCACCTATCATTACTTGGTCATACACCAAGTTCACCGGAATTTCTTTCCTGTCTAGTCCCTACGGTCCCACTCGGGCCATATGATTCGGATCTAGCTTGGTAAAACATGTTTTCACCATCGCCCAGGCTTCTCGTGCACCTTCACGACATGCGGACGCCTTCCATTGCTCAAAGCGGCATCGGGCACCTTTGAATAGGCTTGCTAAGCCCTACATACTTTCTGGAGGGGTCTCGGATGGCCATAAAGCCTTAGCCATACTTCTCATGGCTTTCCGGGCCCGCTCATGCACCACGGTGCTACCTCTTGAGCATGCGTTGGTTTCCCCTTGAAGAGGAAAGGGTGATGCAGCAAAGTAGCGTAAGTATTTCCCTCAGTTTTTGAGAACCAAGGTATCAATCCAGTAGGAGGCCACATGCAAGTCCCTCGTAGCTACACGAACAAATAAGAACCTTGCAACCAACGCGATAAAGGGGTTGTCAATCCCTTCACGGCCACTTGCAAAAGTGAGATCTGATAGAGATGATAAGATAATATTTTTGGTATTTTTATGATAAAGATTGAAAGTAAAGCTTGCAAAATAAACGGCGACAGAAATAGCTAGTTGACGGAAGATTAATATGATGGAAAATAGACCCAGGGGCCATAGGTTTCACTAGTGGCTTCTCTCAAGATAGCATAAGTATTACAGTGGGTGAACAAATTACTGTCGAGCAATTGATAGAAAAGTGCATAATTATGAGAATATCTAGGCATGATCATGTATATAGGCATCACGTCCGCGACAAGTAGACCGAAACGATTCTGCATCTACTACTGTTACTCCACACATCGACCGCTATCCAGCATGCATCTAGAGTATTAAGTTCATAAGAACAGAGTAACGCATTAGGCAAGATGACATGATGTAGAGGGATAAACTCAAGCAATATGATATAAACCACATCTTTTTATCCTCGATGGCAACCAAAACAATACGTGTCGTTTCCCCTTCTGTCATTGGGATCGAGCAACGCAAGATTGAACCCAAAGCTAAGCACTTCTCCCATTGCAAGAAAGATCAATCTAGTAGGCCAAACCAAACTGATAATTCGAAGAGACTTGCAAGGATAACAAATCATACATAAAAGAATTCAGAGGAGATTCAAATATTGTTCATAGATAATCTTGATCATAAACCCATAATTCATCGGATCTCGACAAACACACCGCAAAAAGAGTAACATCGAATAGATCTCCAAGAAGATCGAGGAGAACTTTGTATTGAGATCCAAAGAGAGAGAAGATGTGACGCCCGGATAATTAAGCTACAGGGAACCTCTGCTAATGATGCCATGTCACTTCGATTACTGTTGCTGATCTCGCGTTAGTTCAAAACGATTCAAATTCAAATTTGAGTTAAAGGCAAACCACAAATGTTTTCAAATATTAAAACTAAAATGTTCGGATTGTGACAAATAATGCATAGGTAATTGTGGTGGAGAATCCACAATTTTACAAATTATTTAAATACTCTAAAATGAACAAAACAGTAGCAAAAACAAATATTTAAAAGCTTTTATAATAAGAAACCATCACAAACTATTTTAATTTGTGTGCCAAGTTAAATGTGGTTGTGGCATATTTACATATACTAAATTAGGCGACTTTGATATTTTACTAAAACTAAGGTATATTGAAAATTAGAGAAAACAGTAAAAGGAAATAAATAAAAAGAAAAATGAAAAGGTCTAAACAAAAAAACAAAAAGCAGAATAAACCCCCCCCACTGGACTTTGGCCCACCGGGCCGCCTTGCCGGCCCAACCAGCCGTCCCCCCCCCCACACTCACTTATCCTATCCCCACTCCCCCAGAACCCTAACTACCGCACCCTACTCCCCCCACGATTCCTCCCCTCGCCTCTGCCCCCGCCCCCGATTCAGATCGGGGCGTGTCCCCGGCGCCACCGCGCCGTCGTCCTGAACCCCGCCGTCGTCGTTCGCCGGACTGCCTCGTCCCCGTCGCCCCGACCTCATCTCCTCCCCGACCGGTGACCTCGCGCTGTCGCCGTTCGCCATCACTGCCGCCCGAAGACCCGCCGTCGCCGGAGCACCACCACCACCCGGACCTCGTCGCCTCCTCCCCTGCGTCGTCGTCGTCCCCGACATCCTCCCCGCACCCCACTGCCCCGAGCCCTACAACCACGGTGAGGCCCTCGGCCTCCTCTTTCCCTCGCCCGCATGCCCGACGGCGAGCTCCTCGCCCCGCGTCCCGCGGACGCCAACCCCGACCGCTCCCGATGCGCGCACGCCTCATTCCCCCCTGCGCAAGTGGCTCACTCGCTCCACCGCTGCGCTCGGCGCCGTGCAGCCCAGATGGCCGCGCCCGCAGCCACGTGCCGTGTGCCGTCGTCGCGCTCCGCGCCTCGCCTCTACCGCCCGCACGCACTGCTCCTCCCCACTCACCCTGCTCGTCGTCGCCCGCGGCCCCCGCTTGCGCGTTGCCCTGCGCCCGCACGGCCTCTCGCATCCCTCCTCACTCTGCCGCCTCCCATCGCCTGGTCACGCCGCCTTCGTCCGCGCTCGCGGCGCGCTCCCGCGGCCACGGCCTTGCTTGCCGGCCGCGCCCGGGGTAGCCCTCGCCCGCACACCCGTCGCCTGTTAGCGCCCCGCCCCGTTAGGCCCCTGTAGCCACTGGCGGCTGGGCCCCGCCCCGTGTGCCAATGACACGTGGGGACCGCCCCTGTTAAATAATGGAAACAAAAAAAGAAAGATAAGATAATTAATTAAATTAAAAAATTAATTAAAAGAATTAATTAATTAACTTAATTAACACTGTTTAGTTAACTAATTAACTCTAATTAAACCTGCTAATTAAATGTTAACAAATAATTAGTCTTCAGCCAATGACATGCGGGACCCACATGTCAGTTGACCAGTCAACACCTCTGTTGACTACTGACGTCATGCTGACATCATGCTGCACTATTCTGGATAATGTTGGATTAAAATAATTAAATAAATGCTAAAAAGTGATTTAAATCTTTTAAAATAGATATAAAATAAACCATAGCTCGGATGGAAAAACTTTGTACATGAAAGTTGCTCAGAATGACGAGACGACTCCAGATACGCAGCCCGTTTGTCCGCTACACATCCTTAGCATAGCAAACACGCAACTTTCCCCTCTGGTTCATCTGTCCGAAAACGCGAAACACCGGGAATACTTTCCTGGATGTTTCCCCCCTTCGTCGATATCACCTCCTACCGCGTTAGGGCATACCTAGCACCGCGTATTGCCTCATTGTGTTTTGTGATGCTTTGTTTGCATTATATTTATTGTTTCTCCCCCCTCTTCTCTCCGGTAGGCTACGAGACTGACGTTGCTGCTGCCCTGATCGACTACAGTGTTGACGACCCCTCTTTCTTGCCAGAGCAACCAGGCAAGCCCCCCCCCCTTGATCACCAAATATCGCCTATTCTTCTCTCTACTGCTTGCATTAGAGTAGTGTAGCATGCTACTGCTTTCCGTTTATCCTATCCTGATGCATAGCCTGTCCTTGCTACTACTGTTGTTACCTTTACCTGCAATCCTAAATGCTTAGTATAGGATGCTAGTATTCCATCAGTGGCCCTACATTCTTGTCCATCTGCCATGCTATACTATCGGGCCGTGATCACTAGGGAGGTGATCACGGGTATATACTATATACTTTATATAAATGACACATGTGGTGACTAAAGTCGGGTCAGCTCGTTGAGTACCCGCAAGTGATTCTAATGAGGGGGCTGAAAGGACAGGTGGCTCCATCCCGGTAGAGGTGGGCCTGGGTTCCCGACGGCCCCCGACTGTTACTTTGTGGCGGAGCGACATGGCAAGTTGAGACCACCTAGGAGAGAGGTGGGCCTGGCCCTGGTCGGCGTCCGCGGTTACTTCATAATAACACGCTTAACGAGATCTTGGTATTTGATCTGAGTCTGGCCACTGGCCTATACGCACTAACCAACTACGCGGGAACAGTTATGGGCACTCGACGTCGTGGTATCAGCCGAAGCCTTCGTGACGTCAGCGACTGAGCGGCGCGCGCCGGATAAGACTGGAACGCCTGCTAGGCTAGGTCTGCTTCCAGCCGCCCACGCAACATGCAGGTGTGCAATGGGCGATGGGCCCAGACCCCTGCGCCATAGGATTTAGACCGGCGTGCTGACCTCTCTATTGTGCCTAGGTGGGGCTGCCACGTGTTGATCTTCCGAGGCCGGGCATGACCCAGGAAAGTGTGTCCGGCCGAATGGGATCGAGCGTGTTGGGTTATGTGGTGCACCCCTGCAGGGAAGTTTATCTATTCGAATAGCCGTGATCTTCGGTAACAGGACGACTTGGAGTTGTACCTTGACCTTATGAAAACTAGAACTGGATACTTAATAAAACACACCCTTCCAAGTGCCAGATATAACCTCAGGATCACTCTCTCACAGGGCGACGAGGAGGGGATCGCCGGGTAGGATTATGCTATGCGATGCTACTTGAAGGACTTCAATCTACTCTCTTCTACATGCTGCAAGACGGAGGCTGCCAGAAGCGTAGTCTTTGATAGGACTAGCTATCCCCCTCTTATTCTGGCATTCTGCAGTTCAGTCCACCGATATGGCCCTTTACACATATACCCATGCACATGTAGTGTACCTCCTTGCTTGCGAGTACTTTGGATGAGTACTCACGGTTGCTTTTCTCCCTCTTTCCCCCTTTCCCTTCTACCTGGTTGTCGCAACCAGATGCCGGAGCCCAGGAGCCAGACGCCACCGTCGATGACGACTCCTACTACACCGGAGGTGCCTACTACTACGTGCAGCCCGCTGACGACGACCAGGAGTAGTTTAGGAGGATCCCAGGCAGGAGGCCTGCGCCTCTTTCGATCTGTATCCCAGTTTGTGCTAGCCTTCTTAAGGCAAACTTGTTTAACTTATGTCTGTACTCAGATATTGTTGCTTCCGCTGACTCGTCTATGATCGAGCACTTGTATTCGAGCCCTCGAGGCCCCTGGCTTGTATTATGATGCTTGTATGACTTATTTATGTTTTTAGAGTTGTGTTGTGATATCTTCCCGTGAGTCCCGGATCTTGATCGTACACGTTTGCGTGCATGATTAGTGTATGATTGAATCGGGGGCGTCACAAGTTGGTATCAGAGCCGACTGCCTGTAGGAATCCCCCTTCCCAACTCCTTGGCCGAAGTTGAGTCTAGTCATTGCAAAACTTTTACTAAGATGGTTGTGTGGCTTACGGGCCCACGTCACCATTGGGTGGTAGTAGGATCTTTTTATTCCTCGTCTATACTCTGGGATTCTGATCTCTCTTCTATTCGGGTTAAATAATTTTCTAAAATCTAACTTTAGGTTCTCGAAAACACTTTCTCCCAAAGAGCCCCTTCGGTCCAGATGATCGCCGTCTGCACCAGAAGATTTCGAGGTTACTCTCCGATACTCTTTTGAGACTTTGTGCCCGTTGCTTTTGCAATTCCCTACCACCGAAATATCCCTATGGATAAATACATACACTTTCCGTTCTTACTTTTATTCCTAGTTGATCTTGTTATAACAAGATACCCTGGAATCCCCTCTATTGTTCCGAGAATATTTTGTGCCTACTGCCTTGCAGTTCCTTGCCACCTGAATACCCCTACGGATAATTTCTCGCCCTTATCAAGTATCCACTCATCCCCAGTTGTTCATGTGTTTCACAATGGTCTTCGAAATACTATTTGATCCTCCAAAATTCCTCAGTAGCTTATTGCTCTGCAATAATTGTCTGCTTGCATTATGGATGCTTTCCATATGTCTGGCAATATTCGTTAGTATCCTTAGACATTGTCATTTTGATCCTATTGATTCAACATGAGTGCGAATGCACGCAATTGTCAGTCGGTCCTTTTAAATTATCCTTCCGGCTCAGGCGTCATTTTGAACATGAGCTTGTTCTCGACCAATCTATTTGCCGTCAATTGTACCCTTAGGTCTATTGAACTTATCCACCCTTGATCAGAGCGTCTGCTTATGATCCTTCGATTTGGAAATCATAATTCCTTTGATATCTAAGCATCGAATCATTCAGATGTTCTATAATCTAATGCCCTTGCATCCTTTCTTCAACTGGTTGTGTGCCGGTGCTCACATCAGCTCCGCTATGGACCGTCAGATCCTTTATTGGATTATTATTCGACTGTGTCCTCCTTATTCAATAACCTTGTGAGCCTTTCCTCGGATACATAATGCCTTCGGTAAATTGTATCCTCCGCTTTCTAGACCATGCTCTACTTTCAAGCTTGTATTAATTACTTCTAAAAGATTGTGGTTTATGGTCCTAAGGTACCCCGATGGGTTGAACCTATGCCTTTCTTAATCTGTGTGAACCCGAAAGTTTTCACGGGTCATACTCCTCTGCTAATTTCCCAGGTAGGTTTCCACAATCAACTCATTTTTAATAAGAGCAAGAAGTGAATGAAAGATTATGCATTGAGGAAGTAGGAGTCGACCTTGATCTTTGTGTTGATGCCCATGGACACGATGTAGATCCTATCATGGAAGCTTCTTGTAATAATAACTATTTCCCTGATATAATATCATCTGATATCAGTGAATTGACCCTTTGCAGTCGTGGTTCCGACCATGTTCTCCTTTAAATACCATGTCTCAGACAAGTGAAAACACTTGTCTTCTGCAGATCAATACATCTCCGCAACCCCTATGTCGATCTTCCTTCGAGTAATACCCTCCAGTATCTCGAGAATATCAAAGAACTGTGTTGCTTCCAATGAGTCTTCATCTAGTATTGCTTCTCACTGATTTCAGATTTCCCCCGGGTTCTGAGTTAATTCACTCTAGAACACCGATATGTGAATCGATTCCGCACTCCGATTCAATAACTCTAAGTAATTTTTGTTGCTTACAAGTTTAAAAATCCTTCAAGTCATTCCTAGCCTGATCGGCTACATCATTATCGTGCTAAATTTTAACTGTGCTACCTGGTCCTTCTTCCCGGAGCACAATTTTTGACGATGAGCTAAGCTTACGTCGACTTTGCTCATCATATCATTTCACCTTGAACACCAAGCTTGATTTTGAGTTTGTGTCATACTCGTGGTTCCAATAACCTATCGCGTCATCATTCCTTTGACTTGATGTCATCACCAATCGATTACATCTTCATGAAATCTCTCGACAATTGTGTCGTGATCATCATCAACATTTTGAGCTCTTATAGGATATCAATCGAATCCGTGATGAGAAATACCATCCTTGCCCCTCGATGATTTGTGTTATCATCGACAACATTCTTGCCTTCCCCCCAACACAAACTTGTTCGTGTTTTGTGTATAGCATTTGTTCTCCTTTACCTTGGAGTATTACCATCTTTTTATGTCAAGAATGTCGTGGGAATTTCACCACCTCTTAAGAATTCTTGATACGGGTGATACTTCTCGCCATGTCCTTTCTTTCTTGGTCCCCTTGTTGATTCTAACCGGGATACCAACAAGTGAACGGCGCTGCTTGGATTCTATACTTCTAGCAACCCTATTGCTTTGAAGTTAATGGTCGATAGCTTGATTCTTAGACTATTGGCTATTGAATCACCATTCTAACTTTGATCGTCCTACTTGGTCCATATTTCCAGGTGCATTTTCGTTCAATATTTAATTGTGGATGTTCTCATCAAACATACCTCATTATATACTTCGGTGTGTCTAATGTTATCACCTTGTTCACTCAATTGTTGAAATCCATCTTTTTGGAAACCTTGATGAATTGCTGCTGAGTCCATCAGCCACCTCCTCATCCTCTCCTTGGTTTAATGATGAACTCCTGTTCCGGAACTCGCTTCCATAGTTCAATTCCCGAGAATCTTAAAATGTCATCTCGACAATTTGTGTTGCACTTTCTTCTCAGGTATCCTGAATCTGAGTTATCCTAACACCATTCAGATCTGAATCTCAGTCAGATATGATGGTTGGAACATATTTCCAAGAGTTATAACGATGGTCATTATATGACCCGGTAAGGTGGTATCATACCTAGCCCACCTGGCCGGAGGCCCTATTGTTATAGTTCCCTTTAGCAATGTTATCCATTCTTCCATGAGGAAATTGTAAAACTTATTCTACAAGTTATTCCTGATGGATCCTTCGTGTATCTGAAGTCTGACCTTTGCTTGAAGACCATGTCAATGCTATCTCGAAGCATGTCTGTGGTACTCGGAATTTCAGTAAGAACCTTTGAAGCACAATACTAAATTTTCTTTATCAATTATCCAAACACCGTTGTATGGGTAATGTCATGAAATTTCTCTCCCATTTCCTGAAGGGTTTTCTACTTTATATCCTGCCAGGGATATCATGCTCTGCTTGTCCTCGGGAAGGGTATATGTGTCAAACACATATTCCTTTCCATTGTTCTGTTTGATCTGATGATCACATTTTCCTTTCCATTGATTTGTTTAACCTTCCTTGTGATCCATATGATCTAAGCAGTAATATTCTTCTGCTTATGTAAACACCTTGGTGTACTACCGTGTCGGTAAGACCGTATTGCATTTGTCGATAGAATTCCGGTAACCACCGATGGACGAGAACTTTGCCTATTGGTCCGCCTCGTTCAACGAGCAGGAAAATGGTTCTCTTCGTCCCTCGCCCTTGGTATCGATGTTGTTGCCGACATAGCTGACAGGCTACCCTCTAACATGCCTTACTATCGTGACCGTGCAAGATGTGAGCCCCCTTTCTACTTTAACCCACATGGTGGGCCCATAACCCACAGCTCCACAGGATCGAAACCTGACTCTCGTGTACACCCCCCGTTTCCAAGGTTATTCCTCACGCTTGGCTTCGTGTGTAATTCGCGAGCCACCTTCCTAGTGATCTATTCTGGTATCAGACATAATACGTATTCTCGTTACTCTTTACCCCTTTCACACCTTGTGTCAGTCATAGAACGATTGTCTACCCGTTTGAAACTTCTTATTGTACCTTCGTACCTTACTCTCGATGTATTTTATATGTTCAACTCGAGAGATAATCTTATGCTCATTCATGGGTTAACCCCAGATTGTTTCCCTCATAAGCATTCTGTCGTAGCCAAGTTGCCCCTTACCTATTCGTAAGTACGTTGGAGTTCCCGAAGAAAAGGACGACTTCACCATGATGACCTGAAGCGGAGAAATGAAGACATCAACGTAATGGATTGACCTCTTTGAGAAGAGCAACCAAGACCGAGAAGACTCGTTAGAATTTCGTAACCAGATCTTTCCCCCTTACAACACCTCTTAAATCTCAGGACGAGATTTCTTGTAGTGGAGGAGAATTGTGACGCCCGGATAATTAAGCTACAGGGAACCTCTGGTAATGATGCCACGTCACTTCGATTACTGTTACTAATCTCGCGTTAGTTCAAAACGATTCAAATTCAAATTTGAGTTAAAGGCAAACCACAAAAGTTTTCAAATATTAAAACTAAAATGTTCGGATTGTGAAAAATAATGCATAGGTAATTATGGTGGAGAATCCACAATTTTACAAATTATTTAAATACTCTAAAATGAACAAAACAGTAGCAAAAACGAATATTTAAAAGCTTTTATAATAAGAAACCATCACAAATTTTTTACTTTGTGTGCCAAGTTAAATGTGGTTGCGGCATATTTACATATACTAAATTAGGTGCAACTTTGATATTTTACTAAAACTAAGGTATATTGAAAATTAGAGAAAACAGTAAAAGGAAAATAAATAAAATGAAAAATGAAAAGGTCTAAACAAAAAAACAAAGACAGAATAAACCCCCCCACTGGACTTCGGCCCACCGGGCCGCCTTGCCGACCCAACCGGCCGCCCCCCCCCCACTCCCTTATCCTATCCCCACTCCCCCAGAACCCTAACTACCGCACCCCACTCCTCCCCACGATTCCTCCCCACGCCTCTGCCCCCGCCCCCGATTCAGATCGGGGCGCATCCCCAGCGCCACCGCGCCGTCGTCCCGAACCCCGCCGTCGTCGTTCGCCGGACTGCCTCGTCCCCGTCGCCCCGACCTCATCTCCTCCCCAACCGGTGACCTCACGCCGTCGCCGTTCGCCATCACTGCCGCATGAAGTCCCGCCGTCGCTGGAGCACCACCACCACCCAGACCTCGTCGCCTCCTCCCCTGCGTCGTCGTCGTCCCCGACATCCTCCCCGCACCCCACTGCCCCGAGCCCTACAACCACGGTGAGGCCCTCGGCCTCCTCTTTCCCTCGCCCGCATGCCCGACGACGAGCTCCTCGCGCCACGCCCCGCGGACGCCAACCCCGACCGCGCCCGATGCGCGCACGCCTCGTCCCCCCTCCTACGCCAGTGGCTCACTCGCTCCACCGCTGCGCTCGGCGCCGTGCAGCCCCGATGGGCGCGCCCGCAGCCACGCGTCGTGTGCCGTCGTCGCGCTCCGCGCCTCGCCTCTGCCGCCCGCATGCGCTGCTCCTCCCCACTCACCCTGCTCGCCCCGCTTGCGCGTTGCCCTGCGCCCGCACGGCCTCTCGCATCCCTCCTCGCTCTGCCGCCTCCCATCGCCTGGTCACGCCGCCTTCGTCCGCGCTCGCGGCGCGCTCCCGCGGCCACGGCCTTGCTTGCCGGCCGCGCCCGGGGTAGCCCTCGCCCGCACACCCGTCGCCTGTTAGCGCCCCACGCCGTTAGGCCCCTGTAGCCACTGGCGGCTGGGCCCCGCCCCGTGTGTCAATGACACGTGGGGACCGCCCTGTTAAATAATGGAAACAAAAAAGATAAGATAATTAATTAAATTAAAAATTAATTAAAAGAATTAACACTCTTTAGTTAACTAATTAACTCTAATTAAACCTGCTAATTAAATGTTAACAAATAATTAGTCTTCAGCCAATGACATGCGGGACCCACACGTTAGTTGACCAGTCAACGCCTCTGTTGACTACTGACGTCATGTTGCACTATTTTGGATAATGTTGGATTAAAATAATTAAATAAATGCTAAAAAGTGATTTAAATCTTTTAAAATCAATATAAAATAAACCGTAGCTCGGATGGAAAAACTTTGTACATGAAAGTTGCTCAGAATAACGAGACGATTCCGGATACGCAGCTCGTTTGTCTGCTACACATCCCTAGCATAGCAAACACACAACTTTCCCCCTTCGGTTCATCTGTCCGAAAACGCGGAACACCGGGAATACTTTCCCGGATGTTTCCCCCCTTCGTCGGTATCACCTCCTACCGCGTTAGGGCATACCTAGCACCGCGTATTGCCTCGTTATGTTTTGTGATGCTTTGTTTGCATTATATTTATTGTTTCTCCCCCTCTTCTCTCCGGTAGGCTACGAGACTGACGTCGCTGCTGCCCTGATCGACTAAGGTGTTGACGACCCCTCCTTACCAGAGCAACCAGGCAAGCCCCCCCTTGATCACCAGATATCGCCTATTCTTCTCACTAC
The DNA here is from genome assembly GCF_002575655.3 of Aegilops tauschii subsp. strangulata. Lineage (NCBI taxonomy): Eukaryota > Viridiplantae > Streptophyta > Magnoliopsida > Poales > Poaceae > Aegilops > Aegilops tauschii. The sequence goes on along the minus strand of NC_053040.3, from coordinate 129,317,513 downwards.
TGCTTGCATTAGAGTAGTGTAGCATGTTACTGCTTTCCGTTTATCCTATCCTGATGCATAGCTTGTCCTTGCTACTATTGTTGTTACCTTTACCTGCAATCCTAAATGCTTAGTATAGGATGCTAGTATTCCATCAGTGGCCCTACATTCTTGTCCGTATGCCATGCTATACTATCGGGCCGTGATCACTAGGGAGGTGATCACGGGTATATACTATATACTTTATATACATGACACATGTGGTGACTAAAGTCGGGTCAGCTCGTTGAGTACCCGCAAGTGATTCTGATGAGGGGGCTGAAAGGACAGGTGGCTCCATCCCGGTAGAGGTGGGCCTGGGTTCCCGACGGCCCCGACTGTTACTTTGTGGCGGAGCGACATGGCAGGTTGAGACCACCTAGGAGAGAGGTGGGCCTGGCCCTGGTCGGCGTCCGCAGTTACTTCATAATAACACGCTTAACGAGATCTTGGTATTTGATCTGAGTCTGGCCACTGGCCTATACGCACTAACCAACTACGCGGGAACAGTTATGGGCACTCGACGTCGTGGTATCAGCCGAAGCCTTCGTGACGTCAGCGACTGAGCGGCGCGCGCCGGATTAGACTGGAACGCCTGCTAGGCTAGGTCTGCTTCCGACCGCCCACGCAATGTGCAGGTGTGCAATGGGCGATGGGCCCAGACCCCTGCGCCATAGGATTTAGACCGGCGTGCTGACCTCTCTGTTGTGCCTAGGTGGGGCTGCGACGTGTTGATCTTCCGAGGCCGGGCATGACCCAGGAAAGTGTGTCCGGCCGAATGGGATCGAGCGTGTTGGGTTATGTGGTGCACCCCTGCAGGGAAGTTTATCTATTCGAATAGCCGTGATCTTCGGTAACAGGACGACTTGGAGTTGTACCTTGACCTTATGACAACTAGAACTGGATACTTAATAAAACACACCCTTCCAAGTGCCAGATATAACCCGGGGATCACTCTCTCACAGGGCGACGAGGAGGGGATCACCGGGTAGGATTTTGCTATGCGATGCTACTTGAAGGACTTCAATCTACTCTCTTCTACATGCTGCAAGACGGAGGCTGCCAGAAGTGTAGTCTTCGATAGGACTAGCTATCCCCCTCTTATTCTGGCATTCTGCAGTTCAGTCCACCGATATGGCCCTTTACACATATACCCATGCATATGTAGTGTAGCTCCTTGCTTGCGAGTACTTTGGATGAGTACTCACGGTTGCTTTTCTCCCTCTTTCCCCCTTTCCCTTCTACCTGGTTGTCGCAACCAGATGCCGGAGCCCAGGAGCCAGACGCCACCGTCGATGACGACTCCTACTACACCGGAGGTGCCTACTACTACGTGCAGCCCGCTGACGACGACCAGGAGTACTTTAGGAGGATCCCAGGCAGGAGGCCTGCGCCTCTTTCGATCTGTATCCCAGTTTGTGCTAGCCTTCTTAAGGCAAACTTGTTTAACTTATGTCTGTACTCAGATATTGTTGCTTCCGCTGACTCGTCTATGATCGAGCACTTGTATTCGAGCCCTCGAGGCCCCTGGCTTGTATTATGATGCTTGTATGACTTATTTATGTTTTTAGAGTTGTGTTGTGATATCTTCCTGTGAGTCCCTGATCTTGATCATACACATTTGCGTGCATGATTAGTGTACGATTGAATCGGGGGCGTCACAGAAGAAGCCATCTAGCTAATAACTATGGACCCGAAGGTCTGAGGTAAACTACTCACACATCATCGGAGAGGCTATGGTGTTGATGTAGAAGCCCTCCGTGATCGATTCCCCCTCCGGCGGAGCGCCAAAAAAGGCCCCAAGATGGGATCTCACGGGTACAGAAGGTTTCAGTGGTGGAAATAGGGTTTCGTGGTACTCCTGGTTGGTTTCGGGGTATATGGCTATATATAGGAGGAAGAAGTAGGTCGATGGAGCTGCGAGGGGCCCACGAGGGTGGGGGCGCGCCTCCCTGCCTCGTGGCCTCCTCGACTGTTTCTTGATGTCCACTCCAATTTCTCTGGATCACGTTTGTTTCAAAAATCACTCTCCCGAAGGTTTCATTCCGTTTGGACTCCGTTTGATATTCCTTTTCTGCGAAACACTGAAATAGGCAAAAAAAACAACAATTTGCACTGGGCCTTGGGTTAATAGGTTAGTCCCAAAAATAATATAAAAGTGTATAATAAAGCCCATTAAACATCCAAAACAGATAATATAATAGCATGGAACAATCAAAAATTATAGATACGTTGGAGACGTATCAAGCATCCCCAAGCTTAATTCCTGCTCGTCCTCGAGTAGGAAATGATAAAAAGAGAATTTTTGATGTGGAATGCTACCTAACATAATTTTTTATGTAATTCTCTTTATTGTGGCATGAATGTTCAGATCCGAAATATTCAAGATAAAATTTTAATATTGACATAAAAATAATAATACTTCAAGCATACTAACTAAGCAATCATGTCTTCTCAAAATAACATGGCCAAAGAAAGTTCATCATTACAAAATCATATAGTTTGGTCATGCTCCATTTTCATCACACAAGAATGCTATCATCATGCACAACCCCGATGACAAGCCAAGCAATTGTTTCATACTTTAGTAATCTCAAACTTTTTCAACTTTCACGCAATACATGAGTGTGAGCTATGGATACAACACTATGGGTGGAATAGAATATAATGATGGGGGTTATGTAGAAAAGACAAAAAAGGAGAAAGTCTCACATTGACGTGGCTAATCAACGGGCTAGGGAGGTGCCCATCAATTGATGTCAATGCAAGGAGTAGGGATTGCCATGCAACGGATGCACTAGAGCTATAAATGTATGAAATCTCAACAAAAGAAACTAAGTGGGTGTGCATCCAACTTGCTTGCTCACGAAGACCTAGGGCATTTGAGGAAGCCCATTGTTGGAATATACAAGCCAAGTTCTATAATGAAAAATTCCCACTAGTATATGAAAGTGATAAAACAAGAGACTCTCTATCATAAAGATCATGGTGCTACTTTGAAGCACAAGTGTGGAAAAAGGATAGTAGCATTGTCCCTTTTTATTTCCTTTTTTCTTTTTCTTTTCTTTTTTTGGGTCATTCTTTTTTTTGGCCTTTCTCTTTTTTTTGGGACAATGCTCTATTAATGATGATCATCACACTTCTATTTATTTACAACTCAATGATTACAACTCGAAACTAGAACAAAATATGACTCTATATGAATGCCTCCGGCGGTGTACCGGGATGGGCAATGAATCAAGAGTGACATGTATGAAATAATATGCATGGTGGCTTTGCCACAAATACGATGTCAACTACATGATCATGCAAGGCAATATGACAATGATAAAGAGCGTCATAATAAATGGAACGGTGGAAAGTTGCATGGCAATATATCTCGGAATGGCTATGGAAATGCCATAATAGGTAGGTATGGTTGCTGTTTTGAGGAAGATATAAGGAGGTTTATGTGTGAAAGAGCGTATCATATCACGGGGTTTGGATGCACCGGCGAAGTTTGCACCAACTCTCAAGGTGAGAAAGGGCAATGCACGGCACCGAAGAGGCTAGCAATGATGGAAAGGTGAGAGTGCATATAATCCATGGACTCAATATTAGTCATAAAGAACTCACATACTTATTGCAAAAATCTACAAGTCGTCAAAAACCAAGCACTACGCGCATGCTCCTGATACGTCTCCAACGTATCTATAATTTATGAAGTATTCATGCTATTATATTATCCATCTTGGATGTTTAATGGGCTTTACTATGCACTTTTATATTATTTTTGGGACTAACCTATTAACCCAGAGCCCAGTGCCAGTTTATGTTTTTCCCTTGTTTCAGTGTTTCGCAGAAAAGGAATATCGAACGGAGTCCAAATGGAATGAAACCTTCAGGAGCGTGATTTTTGGAACATAATGGATCGGGAGTTCCGCCGCCGCAAGCCTCTGTAGCCACCAAAAACCAATCGGGGCCCTGTTCCGGGACCTTGCTGGAGGGGGGATCCCTCACCGGTGGCCATCTTCATCATCCCGACGCTCTCCATGACGAGGAGGGAGTAGTTCACCCTCGGGGCTGAGGGTATGTACCAGTATCTATGTGTTTAATCTCTCTCTCTCTCTCTCATGTTCTTGAGGTGATACGATATTGATGTATCGCGAGCTTTGCTATTATAGTTGGATCTTATAATGTTTCTCCCCCTCTACTCTCTTGTAATGGATTGAGTTTTCCCTTTGAAGTTATCTTATCGGATTGAGTCTTTAAGGATTTGAGAACACTTGATGTATGTCTTACATGTGCTTATCTGTGGTGACAATGGGATATCACGTGATCCACTTGATGTATGTTTTGGTGATCAACTTGCAGGTTCCGTGACCTTGGGAATCTATGCATAGGGGTTGGCACACGTTTTCGTCTTGACTCTCCGGCAGAAACTTTGGGGCACTCTTTGAAGTACTTTGTGTTGGTTTGAATAGATGAATCTGAGATTGTGTGATGCATATCGTATAATCATACCCACGGATACTTGAGGTGACATTGGAGTATCTAGGTGACATTAGGGTTTTGGTTGATTTGTGTCTTAAGTTGTTATTCTAGTACGAACTCTATGATAGATCGAACGGAAAGAATAGCTTCGTGTCATTTTACTACGGACTCTTGAATAGATCGATCAGAAAGGATAACTTTGAGGTGGTTTCGTACCCTACCATAATCTCTTCGTTTGTTCTCCGCTATTAGTGACTTTGGAGTGACTCTTTGTTGCATGTTGAGGGATAGTTATATGATCCAATTATGTTATTATTGTTGAGAGAACTTGCACTAGTGAAAGTATGAACCCTAGGCCTTGTTTCCTAGCATTGCAGTACCGTTTACACTCACTTTTACCACTTGTTACCTTGCTGTTTTTATATTTTCAGATTACAAAAACCTATATCTATCATCCATATTGCACTTTTATCACCATCTCTTCGCCGAACTAGTGCACATATACAATTTACCATTGTATTGGGTGTGTTGGGGTCACAAGAGACTCTTTGTTATTTGATTGCCGGGTTGCTTGAGAGAGACCATCCTCATCCTGCACCTCCCACGGATTGATAAACCTTAGGTCATCCACTTGAGGGAAATTTGCTACTGTCCTACAAACCTCTGCACTTGGAGGCCCAACAACGTCTACAAGGAGAAGGTTGCGTAGTAGACATCAAGCTCTTTTCTGGCGCAGTTGCCGGGTAGGTGAGTGCTTGAAGGTATATCTTTAGATCTTGCAATCGAATCTTTTAGTTTCTTGTTTTATCACTAGTTTAGTTTATAAAAGAAAATTACAAAAAATGGAATTGAGTTTGCCTCATACGCTTCATCTTTTTAATATATTTCGTGAAAATGATGGGAAGGAAAATTGTGCTCAAATGCTAGAAGAAGAATTACATAGAATACTTGGCATAAAATATGTGAACAATGAGCATGATTGCAATGTTGTTAGTATGAATTCTTTGAATACCCATGATGCTAATGATATGCAAAGCTACAAGCTTGGGGATGCTATGTTTGATGAAGATGATATGTTTAGTCCCCCAAGTTTTGATGAGCAAATTTATTATGATGAAAGCATGCCTCCTATTTATGATGATTATTGTGATGACATGTATTCTATAAAGAATAATGATAACCATGAAACTTGTCATCTCGATCTTAATTTTCAATCACATGATAGTCATTTTGTTGAGTTTGCTCCCACTACTATTGATGAGAATAAATTTGCTTATGTGGAGAGTAGTAAAATTTCTATGCAAGTAGATCATGAAAATAATGCTTTATTCATGATGCTACTGAAAATTATTATGAGAGAGGATCATATGCTTCTACATATTGCAACAATATCAAGTTTCCTCTCTATGTGTTGAAAATCTTGAAGGTTTGCTTGTTTTGCCTTCCTATGCAAGTTGATTATTGTTCCCATAAGTTGTTTGCTCATAAAATCCCTATGAATAGGAAGTGGGTTAGACTTAAATGTGCTAGTCATATTCTTCATGATTCTCTCTTTATGTTTCAATTCTTATCTCTTATGTGAGCATCATTGAAACCATCATGCCTAGCTAGGGCGTTAAACGTTAGCGCTTGTTGGGAGGCAACCCAATTTTATTTTAGTTTCTTGCTTTTTGGTTATGTTTAGTAATAAATAATCCATCTAGCTTCTGTTTAGATGTGGTTTTATGTTTTAATTAGTGTTTGTGCCAAGTAAAACCTATAGGATCTTCTTGGATGATAGTTATTTGATCTTGCTGAAAAAGTCAGAAACTTTCTGCTCACGAAAACAATTGTTAAAAATCACCAGAACGTGATAAAATACTGATTCCAATTGCAGTATATCAATAAACAAATTTTCTAGGTCTTCCTATTTTGGTAGATTTTCTGAGTTACAGAAGTTTGCGTTAGATACAGATTACTACAGACTGTTCTGTTTTTGACAGATTCTGTTTTTCGTGTGTTGTTTGCTTATTTTGATGAATCTATGGCTAGTAAAATAGTTCATAAACCATAGATAAGTTGGAATACAGTAGATTTAACACCAATACAAATAAAGAATGAGTTCATTACAGTACCTTGAAGTGTTTTTTGTTTTCTTTCGCTAACGGAGCTCACGAGATCTTCTGTTAAGTTTTGTGTTGTGAAGTTTTCAAGTTTTGGGTAAAGATTCGATGGACTATGGAATAAGGAGTGGAAAGAGTCTAAGCTTGGGGATGCCCAAGGCACCCCAAGGTAATATTCAAGGACAACCAAAAGCCTAAGCCTGGGGATGCCCCGGATGGCATCCCCTCTTTCGTCTTCGTTCATCGGTAACTTTACTTGGAGCTATATTTTTATTCACCACATGATATGTGTTTTGTATGGAGCATCATTTTATTTTATTTAGCTTTGCTTTCTGTTTGAATAAAATACCAAGATCTGAAATTCTTAAATGAGAGAGAGTCTTCACATAGCTACATAATTATTTAACTACTCATTGATCTTCACTTATATCTTTTTGGAGTAGTTTGTCATTTAGTCATGTGCTTCACTTATATCCTATGAGTAAATGGTTGAATGATTTGAATGTCATAAATCTGAAATTATATATGTTTCATATGCCTTTCCCATGGCGAGTAATGCCTTCACATATAAGAAGTAGAGGTGGTAAATTTTTTGAAGGTTAGCAAACATTGTATTGGTCACTTGAACAATTCATGAAAGAATATGGAAGGAAGAGAGATTTCACATATAAATATATTATCTTGGACATCTTCTATGATTGTGAGCCCCATTAATTATTTTCAAACCTGAGCAAAGTAGTTGAAGTTGGACAAGGAAGACAACATAATGAGTTATGCTTGGGTATATTTGTATAGAAGTTATGTTGTTATGGATCCTCTAACATGTGGTGCTTGCTATTTAGAATCCTTTGCTAGCCAAAATATTTGTACTAAGCGGGAATACTGCTTGTGCATCCAAATTCCTTGAACCAAGTTTCTTCCATGAGTGTCCGCCATATCTACCTATACGCGGTATTTACCTGCCGTTCCAAGTAAATTTGCATGTGCCAAACTCTAAACCTTCAAATAATAATATGTTTTGTATGCCCGAATCGCTCATGCAGCGACTAGGGGCTGTCAGTATCTTCCATGCTAGGTGGGTTATTCTCACGATGAGTGGACTCCGCTCATCATTCACGAGAAAATGGCTGGTAACTGGGATGCCCAGTCCTATGATCAAAAGATCAAAAACAAATTCACAAATAATTTAAACAAAACTCCCCCAGGAATGTTGATAGTTGGACGGCACCCGTTGTTTCGGACAACCCATGGAGTGTGAATGTTGGTGGAGGGGGAGTAAAAACTTTACCTTTCTGCGTGGGAACCGCCTATAATGTATCTAGTATGGAAGGTATTGGGAACTCTTGGTCGTTATGTTGACAATGAAAGCATACCTCTCAAAATTATTTTCATCTCTATTTTTGCTTCGAGCTCTGGCACCTCTGCAAATCCCTGCTTCCCTCTGCGAAGGGTCTATCTTTCACTTTTATGCAAGAGTCAGTACTATTCCTTCTCATTCCAACCTACTCTTTAGTTGGCAAGCATCATGTGGTGGAGAAAGATCTAAGCATATATGGCCATTCAAATATATTTGATATTATTATTGTTGACAATTATCTATATGATAAATAAGTTGGGAGGCGAAACATTAAGCCCCTATCTTTCTCTGTGTTCGATGGATGCTATTTGTTCTAAAAATATGCTTTGAGTGGTAGCAATCATGGAAGACTAAATGATAGTTGAGTATGTGAAGTTTGCTGAATCAAAGCTCTGACATAGACTCTTCCTGAAAATATGATGAATTGCAATTGTTTGATGACCGAGAACATAGTTTGTTAGTTTTCAAGAAAGTTTATGATCTATGCTTTAACATGTGAATAGCTTGTTACTTGATCATGAAACGTTTTATGAGTTGAGCTACCGTTATTGAAGGAAATATGCCCTAGAGGCAATAATAAAGTATTATATATTTCCTTATATCATGATAAATGTTTATTATTCATGCTAGAATTGTATTAACCGGAAACATAATACATGTGTGAATACATAGACAAACAGAGTGTCACTAGTATGCCTCTACTTAACTAACTCGTTAATCAAAGATGGTTATGTTTCCTAGCCATAGACATGAGTTGTCATTTGATTAACGGGATCACCTCATTAGGAGAATGACGTGATTGACATGACCCATTATGTTAGCTTAGCACCCGATCGTTTAGTATGTTGCTATTGATTTCTTCATGACTTATACATGTTCCTATGACTATGAGATTATGCAACTCCCGTTTACCGGAGGAACACTTTGTGTGCTACCAAACGTCACAACGTAACTGGGTGATTATAAAGGTGCTCTACAGGTGTCTCCAAAGGTACTTGTTGGGTTGGCGTATTTCGAGATTAGGATTTGTCACTCCGATTGTCGGAGAGGTATCTCTGGGCCCACTCGGTAATGCACATCACTATAAGCCTTGCAAGCATTGTGACTAATGAGTTAGTTGCGGGATGATGTATTACGGAACGAGTAAAGAGACTTGCCGGTAACGAGATTGAACTAGGTATTGAGATACCGACGATCGAATCTCGGGCAAGTAACATACCGATGACAAAGGGAACAACGTATGTTGTTATGCGGTCTGACCGATAAAGATCCTCGTAGAATATGTGGGAGCCAATATGGGCATCCAGGTCCCGCTATTGGTTATTGACCGGGGACGTGTCTCGGTCATGTCTACATAGTTCTCGAACCCGTAGGGTCCGCACGCTTAACGTTACGATGACAGTTTTATTGAGTTTTGATGTACCGAAGGAGTTCGGAGTCCCGGATGAGATCGGGGATATGACGAGGAGTCTCGAAATGGTCGAGACGTAAAACTCGATATATTGGACGACTATATTCGGACTTCGGAAAGGTTCCGAGTGATTCGGGTATTTTTCGGAGTACCGGAGAGTTACGGGAATTCGTATTGGGCCTTAATGGGCCATACGGGAAAGGAGAGAAAGGCCTCAAAAGGTGGCCGCACCCCTCCCCATGGTCTGGTCCGAATTGGACTAGGGAAGGGGGGCGCACCCTTCCTTCTTTCTCCTTCCCCCTTCCCTTCTCCTACTCCCACAAGGAAAGGAGGAGTCCTACTCCCGGTGGGAGTAGGACTCCTCCCTATGGCGCGCCTCTCCCCTTGGCCGGCTGCATCCCCCTTACTCCATTATATACGGGGGCAGGGGGCACCCCAGAGACACAATAATTGATCCTTGAGATCTCTTAGCCGTGTGCGGTGCCCCCCTCCACCATATTACACCTTGATAATACCGTTGCGGAGCTTAGGCGAAGCCCTGCGTCGGTGGAACATCATCATCGTCACCACGCTGTCGTGCTGACGAAACTCTCCCTCAACAGTCGGCTGGATCGGAGTTCGAGGGACGTCATCGAGCTGAACGTGTGTAGAACTCGGAGGTGCCGTACGTTCGGTACTTGATCGGTCGGATCGTGAAGACGTACGACTACATCAACCGCGTTGTGATAACGCTTCCGCTGTCGGTCTACGAGGGTACGTGGACAACACTCTCCCCTCTCGTTGCTATGCATCACCATGATCTTGCGTGTGCGTAGGAATTTTTTTGAAATTACTACGTTCCCCAATAGTGGCATCCGAGCCAGGTTTTATGCGTTGATGCTATGCACGAGTAGAACACAAGTGAGTTGTGGGCGATATAAGTCATACTGCTTACCAGCATGTCATACTTTGGTTCAGCGGTATTGTGAGATGAAGCGGCCCGGGCCGACATTACGCGTACGCTTACGCGAGACTGGTTTCACCGTTGCGAGCACTCGTTGCTTAAAGGTGACTGGCGGGTGTCTGTCTCTCTCACTTTAGGTGAACCGAGTGTGGCTACGCCCGGTCCTTGCGAAGATTAAAACAGCACCAACTTGACAAACTATCGTTGTGGTTTTGATGCGTAGGTAAGAACGGTTCTTGCTAAGCCCGTAGCAGCCACGTAAAACATGCAACAACAAAGTAGAGGACGTCTAACTTGTTTTTGCAGGGCATGTTGTGATGTGATATGGTCAAGACATGATGTGATATAATGTGTTGTATGAGATGATCATGTTTTGTAACCGAGTTATCGGCAACTGGCAGGAGCCATATGGTTGTCGTTTTATTGTATGCGATGCAATCGCCATGTAATGCTTTACTTTATCACTAAGCGGTAGCGGTAGTCGTAGAAGCACAAGATTGACGAGACAACAACGATGCTACGATGGAGATCAAGGTGTCGCGCCGGTGACGATGGTGATCATGACGGTGCTTCGGAGATGGAGATCACAAGCACGGTGCTTCGGAGATGGAGATCACAAGCACAAGATGATGATGGCCATATCATATCACTTATATTGATTGCATGTGATGTTAATCCTTTATGCATCTTATCTTGCTTTGTTTGACGGTAGCATTATAAGATGATCCTTCACTAAATTATCAAAGTATAAGTGTTCTCCCTGAGTATGCACCGTTGCGAAAGTTCTTCGTGCTGAGACACCACGTGATGATCGGGTGTGATAGGCTCTACGTTCAAATACAACGGGTGCAAAACAGTTGCACACGCGGAATACTCAGGTTAAACTTGACGAGCCTAGCATATAACAGATATGGCCTCGGAACACGGAGACCGAAAGGTCGAGCGTGAATCATATAGTAGATATGATCAACATAGTGATGTTCACCATTGAAACTACTCCATCTCACGTGATGATCGGACATGGTTTAGTTGATATGGATCACGTGATCACTTAGAGGATTAGAGGGATGTCTATCTAAGTGGGAGTTCTTAAGTAATATGATTAATTGAACTTAAATTTATCATGAACTTAGTCCTGATAGTATTTTGCAAATTATGTTATAGATCAATAGCTCGCGTTGTTGCTTCCCTATGTTTATTTTTGATATGTTCCTAGAGAAAAATTATGTTGAAAGATGTTAGTAGCAAAGATGCGGATTGGATCCGTGATCTGAGGATTATCCTCATTGCTGCACAGAAAAATTATGTCCTTGATGCACCGCTAGGTGACAGACCTATTGCAGGAGCAGATGCAGACGTTATGAACGTTTGGCTAAGCTCAATATGATGACTACTTGATAGTTTAGTGCGCCATGCTTAACGGCTTAGAATCGGGACTTCAAAGACGTTTTGAACGTCATGGACCATATGAGATGTTCCAGGAGTTGAAGTTAATATTTCAAGCAAATACCCGAGTTGAGAGATATGAAGTCTCCAACAAGTTCTATAGCTAAAAGATGGAGGAGAATCGCTCAACTAGTGAGCATGTGCTCAGATTGTCTGGGTACTACAATTGCTTGAATCAAGTGGGAGTTTATCTTCCAGATAAAATAGTGATTGACAGAATTCTCTAGTCACCATCACCAAGTTAGTAGAACTTCGTGATGAACTATAGTATGCAAGGGATGACGAAAGTAATTCCCGAGCTCTTCGTGATGCTGAAATCGATGAAGGTAGAAATCAAGAAAAACATCAAGTGTTGATGGTTGACGAGACCACTTCAAGTGTTGATGGTTGACGAGACCACTAGTTTCAAGAAAAGGGCAAAGGGAAGAAGGGGAACTTCAAAAAGAGCGGCAAGCAAGTTGCTACTCAAGTGAAGAAGCCCAAGTCTGTACCTAAGCCCGAGACTAAGTGCTTCTACTGCAAAGGGACTGGTCAACTGGAAGCGGAACTACCCCAACTATTTGGTGGATAAGAAGGATGGCAAAGTGAACAAAGGTATATTGGATATACATGTTATTGATGTGTACTTTACTAGTGTTTATAGCAACCCCTCGGTATTTGATACTGGTTCAGTTGCTAAGAGTAGTAACTCGAAACAAGAGTTGCAGAATAAACAGAGACTAGTAAAAGGCGAGGTGACGATGTGTGTTGGAAGTAGTTCCAAGATTGATATGATCATCATCGCACACTCCCTATACTTTCGGGATTAGTGTTGAAACTAAATAAGTGTTATTTGGTGTTTGCGTTGAGCATGAATATGATTTGATCATGTTTATTGCAATACGGTTATTCATTTAAGTTAGAGAACAATTGTTGTTCTGTTTACATGAATAAAAACCTTCTATGGTCATACACACCAACAAAAATGGTTTGTTGGATCTCGATTGTAGTGATACACATAATCATAATAATGAAGCCAAAAGATGCAAAGTTAATAATGATAATGCAACTTATTTGTGGCACTGCAGTTTAGGTCATATTGGTGTAAAGCGCATGAAGAAACTCCATACTGATGGAATTTTGGAATCACTTGATTATGAATCACTTGATGCTAACCGTGCCTCATGGGCAAGATGACTAAAACGCCGTTCTCCGGAACTATGGAGAGAGCAACAGATTTGTTGGAAATCATACATACAGATGTATGTGGTCCGATGAATATTGAGGCTCGTAGCAGGTATCATTATTTTCTGACCTTCACAGATGATTTGAGCAGATATGGGTATATCTACTTAATGAAACAGAAGTCTGAAACATTTGAAAAGTTCATATAATTTCAGAGTGAAGCGAAAATCATCGTAACAAGAAAATAAAGTTTCTACGATTTGATCGTGGAGAAGAGTATTTTGGTTACGAGTTTGGCCTTCAGTTAAAACAATGTGAAATAGTTTCACTACTTATGCCACCTGGAACACCACAGCATAATGGTGTGTCCGAACGTCATAACCATACTTTATTGGATATAGTGCAATCTATGATGTCTCTTACCAATTTACCACTATCGTTTTGGGGTTATGCATTAGAGACAGCTACGTTCACGTTAAATAGGGCACCATCAAAATCCGTTGAGACGACGCCTTATGAACTGTGGTTTGGCAGGAAACCAAAGTTGTCGTTTCTTAAAGTTTGGGGTTGCGATGCTTATGTGAAAAAGTTTCATCCTGATAAGCTCAAACCCAAATCGGAGAAATGTGTCTTCATAGGATACCCAAAGGAGACTGTTGGGTACACCTTCTATCACAGATCCGAAGGCAAGACATTCGTTGCTTAGTATGGATCCTTTCCAGAGAAGGAGTTTCTCTCGAAAGAAGTGAGTGGGAGGAAAGTATAACTTGATGAGGTAACTGTACCTGCTCCCTTATTGGAAAGTAGTTCATCACAGAAATCTGTTCCTGTGACTCCTACACCAATTAGTGAGGAAGTTAATGATGATGATCATGTAACTTCAGATCAAGTTACTACCAAACCTCGTAGGTAAACCAGAGTAAGATCCGCACCAGTGTGGTACGGTAATCCTGTTCTGGAGGTTATGTTACTAGACCATGACAAACCTACGAACTATGAGGAAGCGATGATGAGCCCAGATTCCGGGAAATGGCTTGAGGCCATGAAATCTGAGATGAGATCCATGTATAAGAACAAAGTACGGACTTTGATTGACTTGCCCAATGATCGGCGAGTCATTGAGAATAAATGGATCTTCAAGAGGAAGACGGACGCTGATAGTAGTGTCACTATCTACAAAGCTAGAATTGTCGCAAAAAGGTTTTCGACAAGTTCAGGATGTTGACTACGATGAGAGTTTCTCACTCGCATCTATGCTTAAGTCTGTATGAATCATGTTAGCAATTGCCGCATTTTATGAAATATGGCAAATGGATAAACAAAACTGCATTCCTTAATGGATTTATTAAAGAAGAGTTGTATATGATGCAACCAGGAGGTTTTGTCAATCCTAAAAGTGCTAACAAAATATGCAAGCTCCAGCGATCCATCTATGGACTGGTGCAAGCATCTCGGAGTTGGAATATACACTTTGATAAGTTGATCAAAGGATATAGTGTTATACAGACTTGCGGTGAAGCCTGTATTTACAAGAAAGTGAGTGGGAGCACTACAGCATTTATGATAAGTATATGTGAATGACATATTGTTGATCAGAAATAATGTAGAATTATTCTGCAAAGCATAAAGGAGTGTTTGAAAGGAGTTTTTCAAAAGAAAGACCTCGGTGAAGCTGCTTAGATATTGAGCATCAAGATCTATAGAGATAGATCAAAACGCTTGATAAGTTTTTTCAATGAGTACATACCTTAACAAGATTTTGAAGTAGTTCAAAATAGAACAGTCAAAGAAAGAGTTCTTGCCTGTGTTACAAGGTGTGAAATTGAGTAAGACTCAAAGCCCGACCACGGCAGAAGATAGAAAGAGAACCCTATGCCTTGGCCATAGGTTCTATAAAGTATGCCATGCTGTGTACCAGATCTATTGTATACCCTACACTGATTTTGGCAAGGGAGTACAATAGTGATCTAGGAGTAGATCACTGGACAGCGGTCAAAATTATCCGTAGTGGAATAAGGAAATGTTTCTCGATTATGGAAGTGACAAAAGGTTCGTCGTAAAGGGTTACGTCGATGCAAGTTTTGACACTAAATCTAGATGACTCTAAGTCTCGGTCTAGATATATATTGAAAGTGGGAGCAATTAGCTAGAGTAGCTCCGTGCAGAGCATTGTAGACATAGAAATTTGCAAAATCCGCACGGATCTGGATGTGACAGACCCGTTGACTAAAATTATCTCACAATCAAAACATGATCACACCTTAGTACTCTTTGGGTGTTAATCACATAGCGATGTGAACTAGATTATTGACTCTAGTAAACCCTTTGAGTGTTGGTCACATAGAGATGTGAACTATGGTTGTTAATCACATGGTGATGTGAATTATTGATGTTAAATCACATGGCGATGTGAACTAGATTATTGACTCTAGTGCAAGTGGGAGACTGAAGGAAATATGCCCTAGAGGCAATAATAAAGTATTATATATTTCCTTATATCATGATAAATGTTTATTATTCATGCTAGAATTGTATTAACCGGAAACATAATACATGTGTGAATACATAGACAAACAGAGTGTCACTAGTATGCCTCTACTTGACTAGCTCGTTAATCAAAGATGGTTATGTTTCCTAGCCATAGACATGAGTTGTCATTTGATTAACGGGATCAATCTACTGTTCGAGAGCCGTTAGATGAATTCAGAGTCATCGTATGTTTTTTGTGCAACAGAATAACCACACATCCTTTGACACCTAGGCAATCTCTTTCCCGAAGAGAATAGATGCAATGTCATGTTGTGATAGCTCTTTTTCCCATCGTAGTCGGTAAAGCAAAAGATAAGAGAACAAAGCATTATGCTGCATCTAGTAGCTTGTAAGATCAGCGTGGCCGGCCGACTGACCAGACAGATCTTGAAAACAATGGAGCTAGCAGGATAAGTGATGTAACTGACAGTGAAACATGAGGCACTGTTAACCAAAGGAAAACCAGCATTACCTTGCCCTACCAAGGCCACTGCTTTGGTCTGATCCCTCTTTTCCGCAGCGACACAATTTGTTGACACCTGAAACTTTTACGATTCTTCCCCCCTGCATTCAGAAGAGGCAGCCTTCAGAAGACGACCGTTTTGACATGGAACTGAACGGCTATCCGCAACAAGCTAGGACCACCGGCAAGAGGGGCATGGGAAGGACACTCACCAGCGATCCATAATAAAAGGTCGGCCTAAATGTCACGTGAAGATTGAATCTCGCTGAGTGCCCCGTGGAACCTACATGCGCCAATTGCTACTGCTGCACAGACAAGTTGTCAAAGTCAAGTCTGGTGCGCCACACCATAATTTCTCGCAGGACCTACACGAATGTCCGACCCCTCCCCTCCGTGATTCTATGGTATGGGTTCATTGCTGCGTTCTGGCACTCGACCAGATCAGCAGTAATTCACGAGAGGGTCTGCTAGCTGGTTAGCTGGACCATGCACTGTTCCAGAATCAAAGAAACAACTACTTGGAGGACGTGATGTCTCAAATAAACTCACAAACTACCTTGACTTGCATGGGCCCATGGGACCAACTTTCCTATTACTTGCAAGAGGGAGTAGTTAAGTTAACCTTAGAGTCTATTGAACAATGCAAATACCAGCAGGACAATCTACAGTCAGGTTGATTTACGCAGAATAAATTTATGTGGTGTCAGCTCCTGAGCTAAATGGTCTTGCTGACATATAAGCTTGATTCGAGCAAAATCAACTTTTATTGATATGATGTGTGCAGAAGAGGTACAAGATTCATCTAGACTCTAGTACAACGAGGACACACACAGTAGGACGAGGTTGCCACGTTCGTTTGCGGTCCACAGTTTAAAGTCTTCACAAACATCGCTTTCTTTGGGTGAATCAGTGCTGGCTTTAATAAATATATTAAAATTAAAATTCACAATTTACAGATCGGAGCATTTGAATGCGATTTATCCAGTTTGAAAAGTCTCATCTTATGAATGTTTGGTCATTATCGCTGATTTTCATACTTAAGACACAAGCCAACCATGGTACAATCTGTCCTGAACACGCTTAGATTTTCCAAACCACCACTAAATCTTGCAGTGTTAATGCCACTTTGCAGGCCTGTCTCTCCAAGCATAGGCTAGCTTGTAACAACAACAACATGGCAGCTTCTGATTTCTGATCATTTTGTATGACTTCAAATTTTATGATTATCTGATTACCTTCCTATATTAGCGAATAGCAAGTACCAACTGCCAAATAGGCAGACTAAATATGACACAAAGGTCCAATCAAAATACAAGCACCAACAAGTGGAAACAAGATCATATATATAACCTATGTGAAGTAGATAATAAACAGGAGATAGCGGCCGTAGATCAGTGCATATAGAAGATCAGTGCAACATAAAATCCTACGTAAACATACAGGATTGGAATAAATACACAGGGATCTACAGAATTATTAAGTTGTAAAAGAAAAACTAGAGTGATCAAATCCCGTACCTTGACTTCTCATCTTCCTGCACACAGTGGCCGAAACTGTACCTCCGCAGCTTTTACTTTATAACAGCCTACAGCTTAAACTGTAAGCGATGTTTGGCCCAGCTGCACTGCAAACCTGCACAGACAGCCCCTACCTCTCCGCCCCAGGCTCTAGTGACGCTATAATTGTCCTCCATTATCCCCTTCCAACTGTCCTTCATCTCCTACCTTTGGCATCTCCAACAAACCACATTAAATCTCCATTCTTATCTCATCGTCTTGATTTCATTTTAGGAAGATCTCCACCACTTAATTTTTCTTTGTTGACTAATCTGTCTGTTCCAACAAACGTTTGAAATAATGGCAAGATTTCAATAACTATTTCCCAATCAAATAGAATGAAACATTCCTTATCGTAAGATAGAAAAACAGAAATTGAATTATTCGCTTTCTTCCGTCAAGCAGTTGTTTGTTTTCTGGAAGAATCAAATATTCATACACCATTTGGAATGATAATTAGAACTTTAGTTGGGTGAACAAGCTATTTGATGGCCATGGCTTTCAACGGCATGGATCACACACACATGGACAACATTTCTTACTAAGCATTTTAACTGATATTACCAGAGTAGTTACATTCCCTGAAACACTCATTTTAACTTATATTGGTGGCTACTATCAGCGCATGAACTCTACAGTGAGACATGATTGGGGAGTTGGCATCAAATGGATTCACCGATTCAAGGCAAAACGGAAGGCTGTTGAGGTGATTCAGTAAAAAAAAATACCACAACAACTCAGCGACATAAACATAGCGCAACAGCTATGCAAACAGGATTTCATATGAGACAACTGCAATAGAGATCCACATGTATACATTCCAAAAAAATTATCAGAGCTGTGTGTAAGATATTGCAATTGACCCAGGAATCTACAGAGCACGGCATGAATAGGTAATAACTGCTCAGATTGTAGATGATGATCAGACACTTGATTGCTACTCCAACGTAGTAATACAGAACAGGTTACTGCTCCCGCACATGCCTACCAATTCGACATTAAACTCGCTTCGTCTCAAATGATGATGAACAAACCCCGACTCAGAAGGATGACTAATCAAAGTTATCAATCAAATGATCATAACGAAGCCACACGCAACTCTACTGCCCCCAAAACAAAACACACGAAGCCTCACTTCGTAGGCAGAGGCGCACAAAAATGCCGGGACGGAACCACGAAGCTAGCATAAACAGCGCCGAATCAATCACCGGCTCTCACGAACCTGAACCGTACGAATCGCCATCGGAAATTACCAAGCGACGCCCCAATTCGCCTCTGCCATCGCACGGTGTAAGCAGAGAGAATCGACTAGAGCTAGGGGGGAGAGGCTAGGGCGGAGCCAAGGAGGTGGGGGTGTCTCGAACCTGCTAGGGATCGCGCGATGCCGGAGAAGGACGACGCGGCTGCGCGAGGCTGTGGCGATGGAATTCGCGGTGCTCTGCACCTCCTCCTTCCTCCATCGCCGCAGAGCGGGGAGACGAAGCCAATTTACCTGGGCTTTTGGTGTGGAATGCTGCGTCGGTGGACGGGCCGAGGCTTTTCCCTCTCGAGGGCGGTGGGCGGTGGGCGGTGGGCGGTGGTGGATTGGCGGCAGCGACGGGAAGTGCGGGGAGGGAAGGGAACAGGGAGAAGCGGCGGTCATGTGATCGATTTGTGATGGGCTTAAAGTCTGGCCCTATCGGGGCTTAATATGTCCTGGACTCAGATATATGGGCTGCACCTAAAAAAAAGCAAATATGGGCTTGGAACCAACTGGGCTGTTCGTTAAGATAACGCAACCAGTACTTATATTTCTTTTCGAAAAAAATTCTTTTCGAGAAGTTTCTAAAAAAAATCTTTTCGAGAGTACACCATGGCGTACCATATTTTTAGGACGCCGATAACGCCCACACATATGGCATACTAGCCATCCGCCCACACACCGTGTGTGGCATGAGCAGGCGGCAGCCCATACGGGCAGTGTGTGGGCGAACATTAGAATTGCCCATACGTGTGGACGCAGCTGCTTCGTGCCACACGCCCAACAAGTACTACTCATCTCCAGCCCGCGCGTATGGCACGAAGTAAAAAATGCCCACACGTCCTGGCGCAGCTACGTTAGGTACCCGTGGGATGATGATTTTTAGTTGCCATCCGGGATGGCACGTAGTTATTCGGGATGGCAAATGTAGTTATAAAAGCATGTCAACTATATCTGTTTTGGTTAACTATAGTTGCCATGTCTAATTTATGGCAGTTGCCGCGTGTAATTAAACCATAGTTGCCGTGTGTGATTAACTACTTACTACATATGGTCAAACAGTAGTTGCCATGTTTGTTTACCTAGTTGCCACGTGTGGTCCAACCACAGTTGCCATGTATGGTTAATCACAATTGCCATCTGTGTTTATCTGGTGGCCACGTACGCGCAACTGCAGTTGCCGTCTAGCAACGTATCATAGTTGCCATGTGTGTTTACCTAGTTGCCACGCGTAACTACAGTTGCCATCCAACAACGTACGAGTGTCGTGTGGGCGAAAAGCAGTTCGCCCACACGCGCGTGGATTAGGTGTTGGCTGTGTGGGCAGAAACTAGTTCGCCCACACAACGCAGCTGACAAACCGCTTGTTGCGGGGCGTGTGGGCGAACTCTCCAACGCCCACACACCAGCCTCGTCCTACGTGGCACGTAAATTCTGCCGTGTCAAGATTCATGTAAACTCAATTGGACGGTGATCCACGCGTTTGGGAGAATTGCAAAACTATCACACATGTGGGTGTTAGTATTTTCATATTTTTATAAAAGGCATGAGACAATTATAAAAAACTACCTCCCACTGTGAATAGCAAGTGTAGCACACACCTGACTAATTCGAAGATTGTCGATGAGTTTGCTTAAACATGATTGCTATTGAATTTTTGTTTTATTCTATCAAATAATTATTCACTTGGTCATGAAATTGCTCATGTGGATGTTGTATTTGAATCAAGCACAGACATTTAACTAGTTCCTCTAAATATTGTTGCTGAATAGTACGTACTGTACTAGTAAAGCTTTGCCGGATTGCCTAAAAAGCCATTTCTAAGAAAAGAGGTCTCCTGAACTAAAAAGAAGCCCTTCTCTCTCCTCCAACCGCCGGTGGTCGCTCCGTCGCTCGCCATGGCTTCCGGGTCCTCGGCCGCCGCACGTCGCCTTCTGCTATTGCGCCACCGCCGCCGCCACCTCGTTCCCAATCACCACTTCTCTTCCTCCTCGGCGGACGAAGTGCTGGACGGGGGCCGCGTCAAGATCTTCGATCGCGATCTGAAGCGCCGACACCGGGACCGGGCGGCGTGGGCGATGCGGGAAACTGACCCACTGGTAGACGCGGTCGCCGATAACCTCCTCGACCGCCTCGAGGACTGCAGGAAGGCGTTCCCCTCGGCGCTCTGCCTCGGCGGTTCGGCCGGCGCCGTCCGCCGGTCGCTTCGCGGCCGCGGTAAGAAGCTACTCAGCTCGCTTTTCTTGTTATTTCTTGCACCAGCCTCTTATCATGTGTACTAATCACTGCGTTGAACCATGTCAAATGTCTTCCTGAAAGTTCCGGTTTTCACATTCGACAATTGAAATGATCTGCGACACGTTGCTTCTCCTTGATATGTTGAACTAACCTGCAAGATGGCGCTGATGATTTGTGTGCCAGGTGGAATCGAGAAATTGACCATGATGGACATGTCGGTAGACATGGTGAACAAGTGGCGGGAGTTGGAGAGTGCTACTGACGACGGCCCCGAGATGAACTTTATCGTTGGAGATGAAGAGTATCTTCCTATGAAAGAGAAGTAAATACCAGCCATATTATACTTTCGGTGTGTTTGTTGGTTCCATTTACGTATGATTAGAGTAAACTGCACTGGATCCACATGCTTTCTCTAGCTCCCTTGAATGCTAATGTATTTGCCCCCCCCCCCCCCCCCCCCACTTTATATACACCAAGAGATAAACTGTCAATTTGCAGTCTGCTATCTTATGCTTGAGTGGGTCAATATATTTTAGGTGTGAGTGGCTAATTGTCAAATTTAAAAGTAAATAAATTGTGATCTTGCATTGTATACTCCTCTATTGATGTGGCTCTTGGTTTCTGAAGCTCCCAGGATTTGATAATGAGCTGTCTTGGGCTACATTGGACAAATGATCTACCTGGAGCAATGATACAGGTAAGTCTTTTATTTTAAACACTGAAAGCATGAAGTTATCAAGCGCTAAAACATCTGAACTATGGTAATTGGCTGTCCTTTGATGGCAGTGTAGGTTGGCGTTGAAGCCTGATGGCCTTTTTCTTGCAGCAATTCTTGGCGGGGAGACTCTGAAGTGATAATCTTAGATTTACCATTTATCGACATTTTCCAGTTTCTTGTTTGACTTGCCTTTTCTTGGATGCTATGATCAGGGAACTAAGAATTGCATGCACTATTGCTCAAATGGAACGTGAGGGAGGCATCAGTCCTCGAATGTCGCCATTAGCACAAGTATGATTCCTTTATAATCAGAGATTTCGTCCAATGGGGATTGCTTGTTCTTCTTGTATGCCTCTGTTGAATAGCCTGTCATTGCAAACCATTGCCTTTACCTTGACTTATTAGTGTCTTTGGTTCTAATGGCGACATTGGGTTGTACATTTCAAGGTCCGTGATGCAGGAAACCTTTTGTCAAGGGCAGGCTTCGCCCTTCCAGGAGTTGATGTAGATCGATATACAGTCAAGTACAATAGTGGTGCGTACAAAAAAACTTGGATTTTCCGATTAGTGAATTTCTTCGTACAATATTTTGTGAAGATTGAATCAACATCTTTTCTTTATTCTGACTGCTCAGTAAATATTCTTATGACTATCAGATTGCAATGGTCACTTTTGTCTCATCAACATACAATTAGCAATGTTGTGTCTGATAAATATATTTTATATTCAAGAACCACGTTAATTTGTTATTGTTTTAAACTCTCCACAATATTTGATTCACCAAGTTATTTATTTCTCCTAACAATTTTATTACTTATTGCCAACTAGCTCTTGAACTTGTGGAACATCTTAGAGCAATGGCAGAAACGAATGCTCTCTTTCAAAGAAGCCATGTGAGCCTTTCTTATCATAATGTTTACTGAAATTGGCTTAGTCCCAATTAATTTAGTTGACATGGTAACTGAATTTACATTGGTTTTCTATTTTCAGATATTAAAGAGAGATACAGCACTAGCTACTGCAGCCATTTACCAGTCAATGTTTGGGTTAGAAGATGGAACCATTCCAGCAACCTTTCAGGTTTTGTACAGTTCAAAAATAATATCCCATCTTGTCCAACTTGACTAAATACAGAGTAGAAACCATGCAGTTTCTCGTTATAAACATTCCACGTATTTAAAGTTTGTTACTCCATTCATTTCATATTGCAGGGTGCAGTTCTTTTCTTTACGGTTTTCCAACTTGACTAAATACAGAGTAGAAACCATGCAGTTCCCCATTAATTTTCTGATCTTACTCTTAGTGCTTTCACTCCGTTCTGCTGTACATATGCATAAGCAACCAATCTTCACTGCACCGGACTCGCCTAAGAGAGCGGGGAGTAAATCTGAGAGGGGAATTGCATGCGCAATTCATGCTTTCCAAAACAAAATAAATGCAGCTGGGCTAGTTTGGACTTTTTCTCTACGGTTTTCGCTGCTTTTAAGCCACTCAAATCTCCATATATATTGCAATTGAGGGAGTAGTTGTTTTGTGCAGGTAATTTACATGACTGGGTGGAAGGAGCATTCATCACAGCAAAAGCCTAAGAGAAGGGGTTCTGCCACTGTATCATTTGGTGACATAAGGAAACAATTTGGTTCCAACCAAGACTGAAGAACTTTATCAGCTATGGTAAGGTGATGGCGCCGAGTTCATTTCTGTTGTCTACTATTCTTCATTCACCACACTTCTGCAGCTATGCTTATCCTTTGTGCTCTTTTACTTCTATAGAAAACATCTCTCGAGGAAGGAAAAGGAAACCCCTATTTGCTCACAACAGAACTTGGGGTTTCCGAGGCTTCCCATTTGTGGAAAAAGTGTACTCTGTTGGTTCCCACCAAGATTCGCGGAAGCGTTCCTTGCATCGCTCACAATCCTCCTCCTGTGCATCTGGGTTGATCTCGACACGCCCTGAAAACTGGAAGCGGATCATGGAGTGGAAGAAGGAGATGCTATATATTTGTACTCCGACCCTAGCCTACGTGTTTCCACTGTATGCAACAAATATCCCATCACATGGAAAATGATATTTTTGTAGAAAAAATGTTGTGATAGCTTTCGCCAAATCTCATTGAAGTTCTAACTGAAACTTATTTGCTTTGAGTTGTGAACTTATTTGGTTTGGAGACCTTTTATGTTACATTGTGAGACATGCTATCCCTATCTATCTATCTATCTATCTATCTATCTATCTATCTATCTATCTTTATCATGTTGTTTAAGTTCATGTTTGTGGAGCCATGTTATTATTCTTGCCCTTATATATTGCTTCATTACATGTTGCAAATGCATGTTTAGTGTACTAGTCGAATGCCTGTGCGATGCCACAGGAGATACCAAAAACTAATGATAATAATGATGTTACTGATCAAATCATTGCACCATTCAATGTTTGATGTGCTTACTTTGGGGTTTAAGATAATCTGACCAATTTGGTTATAAAGAAAACATTATTTATTTAGGCGTATCATAGAAGTGTTGTGAGCCCCAACCTTGTTTGTACATGTTCCGGTTGCCGCCTTTGAAAGATTGTGGATGTTGCCTAGAGGCGGGAAGGGGGGGGGGGATAGGCGCTTTAAAATAATTATGGTTTAGGCTTGAACAAATGCAGAATAAACTAGTGTTTAATTTGTCAAGCACAAAACCTAAAACAACTAGGCTCACCTACGTGCACCACCAACTTATACTAAGCAAGATAAACAACTAACTGATAACAAGATATATATCATGAAACACTATGGCTATCACAAAGTAAAATGCATAAGTAAAGGGCTCGGGTAAGAGATAACTGAGGCACGCGGAGACGACGATGTATCATGAAGTTCACACCCTTACAAATGCTAATCTCTGTTTGGAGCGGTGTAAGGCACAATTGATGCGGAGCATCCTACGGTCATCTCTCCATGTACACCTTCATAGCACCTCAAGCCCCAAGTGGACCTACCGGACTTAAGGTGAACCCACTCCTCTTTGAGATTTACATGAATATCCATTGGACTTGGTTGTTACCTCACCATGGAATGTTGTGCATCATTAGGTACAAGGGCAACCACCACCAAGCAGCTAGGAAGCTTCCCGGAGGCCAAGGAGAAGGACCCCAAGACCCAAGAGCTGACCGGAAGTGTCAAGATGAAGAAAACGAAGCGTGCAGAAATTGCACTACCGGACAGTCCGGTCCCCACAGCGGACAGTCCGGTCGCACAGAAATTGCACTACCGGACAGTCCAGTCCCCACAGCGGACAGTCCGGTGGGACCCGAAAATGCATCTGTACTCACCGGACTGTCGGTCCTTACCACCGCACTGTCCGGTCTGCCCAGTTTCGCTACGAATTGGGCTAAAAAGCCCATGTAACAACCGAGGCCCATACCCCTTCGCCCCTAGACTATATATTGCGGCTCCTCTCAGTTTTTAGGGTTAGCTAAGATTAGAACTAGACATTAGAGCTTAGCTCATGTATCTCCCCTTGTGGGATTCCTCTTGAGGAAGAAGACTCCATTATAGTTCAAGGCCTCCATTGGAGAAGATCCTTAGGGATTCAAGACCCCCTTGTGGGAAGGATCTATCTAGATCATCAAGACCTCATCTCCTTCATAGGATCTGGGATGAACTTTACCATGTATCTTGTTTCCCTTTGATTGTTCTTGTACCTTGTGAATCTCATGTGTTTGTGAGTCTAGTGGATGTGTGATTGGACTTGTTCTTGAGTGTTCCTCTTGTGATTTAGCCTTTGGTTCTTCGTGTTCTTCGCGTTCTTCGTGGATCCCCCTCCAATTCGTGAAAGATCTTCACTTAGGGTCTCCACCCTACAACATCTTGGTACCATGAGCCACGTTGATCACAATTTGGAGTCTCCCCCATCGTTTTCTAGCCTTGTTTTGCTTGATTTCGTCCTAAAATCCGAAAATCCCCACCAAAAATAGCCCCAATTTTTTTTGTGATTTGTTGGTTTGAGGATGTTTTGTTGATTTTGATCCATGGATTCATTGTGTTTCAAGTGGATCTAGCTTCCCCACAAGTTTCCCCACCTTCCATCCACGAAATCTCCTTAATTTTGACCCCAAAATTATCCATTTTTGCCCAAAAAATTCAAGTTCGTCCTTTCCCAGCCCGCACCGGACTGTCCGCACACCCGTAGCGGACTGTCCGCTGGCATCAGGACCAAAATTGCTTTTGGACCAGACTGTCCGCTCCCCAATACCAGACTGTCCGCTCGAATCAGAAGGTTTTCGGATGAAGACCGGACTGTCCGCTACCCAGGACCGGACTGTCCGCTAGTTCAAAAACTGCTTTGGCCGATTTCTTGTTTTGGCCATATCTTCCACATCCGGAGGCCGATTTTGACGTTCTTTAGCTCGTTGAGTAGCTATTGACATTCCCCATCCATCTAGATATGTTTCAACATCATTTGACTCCATAAATGTTTTGATATTTTGACATCTTTGCCTAGGCCATCCATCATATCATCCGCAAAACCACCATAGCTTTCCGCAACCTAACCCATTTTGATCCATATAGCATTTGTGGTTGCTTGAGTGGTGACTTGAGTTTCCTAAGGTGTTTCGGCTACTTAGGGACGGTTGCTTCTTCATCAACCACCACCACCACTTCTGCATTGTCTACTCCGGAACCACCATCGCATTCCGCTACCACCATTTGACATTTGACATTTGAGATTTTGAGTTCGCGGTTTTTCCGTTTCCTAAGGTGTTTCGGCTAATTAGGAACGGTTCTACATCGAGAACACCGCCACTCATCATCGCCATGAGGTCGTCATCGACATTGACCACTTCACCTTTTTGACCACCTAACCGTAAGCAAGAGCGGTAACCTCTATATCATCTTGGTATCGTGGTATCCCGTCATTCTACATTCATTCTTGCCATTGCTTTGTTAACCCCTAGCCATTTTGCATCACTTCTCTATCGAGACTAGCCATTTGAGTATTGCCGGCAACGTTACTTGTGCACATTAGTGACCCGCACCTCCCATTGCATACATACCATATCATCTTGGTATCATCATGTCATCTCTTGTGTCACAAGATTGTTCCCGCATATACACAATTGCTATCTTGGTCTGTGCATTTCGCATAGTGGCCATACAAAAAAAAAGAGAATAAGCTTTTAAGCAAAGAGAAAACAAAGAGCTTGTAAGCAATAGCCATAGCATCGCCACATTGCATATCATACTACCATATTGATCATCTTGGATCATCGTGTGCGAAACACCGGGAACCATAAACTTGGGATAGAAAGTTTATCAATTTTGCATCTTATAGGTTGTGCACAAGTGTCGTATCCGCTGAAGGAAATATGCCCTAGAGGCAATAATAAAGTTATTATTTATTTCCTTATATCATGATAAATGTTTATTATTCATGCTAGAATTGTATTAACCGGAAACATAATACATGTGTGAATACACAGACAAACAGAGTGTTACTAGTATGCCTCTACTTGACTAGCTCGTTGATCAAAGATGGTTATGTTTCCTAGCCATAGACATGGGTTGTCATTTGATTAACGGGATCACATCATTAGGAGAATGATGTGATTGACTTGACCCATTCCGTTAGCTTAGCACTTGATCGTTTAGTATGTTGTTATTGCTTTCTTCATGACTTATACATGTTCCTATGACTATGAGATTATGCAACTCCCATTTACCGGAGGAACACTTTGCGTGCTACCAAACGTCACAACGTAACTGGGTGATTATAAAGGTGCTCTACAGGTGTCTCCGAAGGTACTTGTTGGGTTGGCGTATTTCGAGATTAGGATTTGTCACTCCGATTGTCGGAGAGGTATCTCTGGGCCCACTCGGTAATGCACATCACTATAAGCCTTGCAAGCATTGCAACTAATGAGTTAGTTGCGGGATGATGTATTACGGAACGAGTAAAGAGACTTGCCGGTAACGAGATTGAACTAGGTATTGAGATACCGATGATCGAATCTCGGGCAAGTAACATACCGATGACAAAGGGAACAACGTATGTTGTTATGCGGTTTGACCGATAAAGATCTTCGTAGAATATGTGGGAGCCAATATGAGCATCCAGGTTCCGCTATTGGTTATTGACCGGAGACGTGTCTCGGTCATGTCTACATAGTTCTCGAACCCGCAGGGTCCGCACGCTTAAAGTTCGATGATGGTTATATTATGAGTTTATGTGTTTTGATGTACCGAAGGTTGTCCGGAGTCCCGGATGTGATCACGGACATGACGAGGAGTCTCAAAATGGTCGAGACGTAAAGATCGATATATTGGACGACTATGTTTGGACACCGGAAAGGTTCCGGAAGGTTTCGAACATTTATCGGAGTACCGAGGGTTACCGCCCTAGTGGAGAGAGAGAGAGGGGCTGTCCAGGGCAAGAGGCGTGCCCCCTCCCCTTGAGTCCGAATAGGACAAGGAAAGGGGGGCGGCGCCCCCCTTGCCTTTCCCCTCTCCCACTCCTTCCTCCCCCCTCCTTCTTGGACTAGGAAAGGGAGGGGCAAACCTACTTGGAGTAGGTTTCCCCCTCCTAGGGCGTGCCACCCCCTTGGCCAGCCCTCTCCTCCTCCCCCTTTATATACGGAGGAGGGGGGCACCCCATAGACACAACAATTGATATCTTGATCTCTTAGCCGTGTGCGGTGCCCCCCCTCCACCATAATCCACCTCGATAATATCGTAGCGGTGCTTAGGCGAAGCCCTGCGTTGGTAGAACATCATCATCGTCACCACACCGTCGTGCTGACGGAACTCTCCCTCAAAGCTCGGCTGGATCGGAGTTCGAGGGACGTCATCGAGCCGAACGTGTGCTGAACTCGGAGGTGTCGTGCGTTCGGTACTTGATCGGTTGGATCGTGAAGACGTACGACTACATCAACCGCATTGTGCTAACGCTTCCGCTTTCGGTCTACGAGGGTACGTGGACAACACTCTCCCCTCTCGTTGCTATGCATCACCATGATCTTGCGTGTGCGTAGGAATTTTTTTGAAATTACTACGTTCCCCAACAGTGGCATCCGAGCCTGGTTTTATGCGTTGATGTAATATGCACAAGTAGAACACAAGTGAGTTGTGGGCGATATAATTCATATTGCTTACCAGCATGTCCCACTTTGGTTCGGCGGTATTGTTGGATGAACCGGCCCGGACCGACATTACGCGTATGCTTACGCGAGACTGGTTTTACCACCGTGCTATGCACACAGGTGACTAGCGGCTGTCAGTTTCTCCAACTTTAGTTGAACTGAGTGTGGCTACGCCCGGTCCTTGCGAAGGTTAAAACAACACCAACTTTACAAACTATCGTTGTGGTTTTGATGCGTAGGTAAGAACGGTTCTTGCTCAGCCCGTAGCAGCCACGTAAAACTTGCAACAACAAAGTAGATGACGTCTAACTTGTTTTTGTAGGGCATGTTGTGATGTGATATGGTCAAGGCATGATACTATATTTTATTGTATGAGATGATCATGTTTTGTAACCGAGTTATCGGCAACTGGCAGGAGCCATATGGTTGTCGCTTTATTGTATGCAATGCAATCGCCCTGTAATTGCTTTACTTTATCACTAAGCGGTAGTGATAGTCGTAGAAGCAATAGTTGGCGAGACGACAACGATGCTACGATGGAGATCAAGGTGTCGTGCCGGTGACGATGGTGATCATGACGGTGCTTCAGAGATGGAGATCACAAGCACAAGATGATGATGGCCATATCATATCACTTATATTAATTACATGTGATGTTTATCATTTATGCATCTTATTCTGCTTAGATCGACGGTAGCATTATAAGATGATCTCTCACTAAATTATCAAGGTATAAGTGTTCTCCCTGAGTATGCACCGTTGCGAAAGTTCTTTGTGCTGAGACACCACGTGATGATCGGGTGTGATAGGCTCTACGTTCAAATACAACGGGTGCAAAACAGTTGCACACGCGGAATACTCAGGTTAAGCTTGACGAGCCTAGCATATAACAGATATGGCCTCGGAACACTGAGACCGAAAGGTCGAGCGTGAATCATATAGTAGATATGATCAACATAGTGATGTTCACCATTGAAACTACTCCATCTCACGTAATGATCGGACATGGTTTAGTTGATATGGATCGCGTGATCACTTAGAGGATTAGAGGGATGTCTATCTAAGTGGGAGTTCTTAAGTAATATGATTAATTGAACTTTAATTTATCATGAACTTAGTCCTCATAGTATTTGCATAACTATGTTGTAGATCAATAGCTCGCGATGTTGCTCCCCATTTATTATTATTTTGATATGTTCCTAGAGAAAAATATGTTGAAAGATGTTAGTAGCAATGATGCGGATTGGATCCGTGATCTGAGGTTTATCCTCATTGCTGCACAGAAGAATTATGTCCTTGATGCACCGCTAGGTGTCAGACCTATTGCAGGAGCGGATGCAGACGTTATGAACGTTTGGCTAGCTCAATATGATGACTACTTGATAGTTAAGTGCACCATGCTTTACGGCTTAGAACCGGGACTTCAAAAATGTTTTGAACGCCACGGAGCATATAAGATGTTCCAAGAGTTAAAATTGGTATTTCATACTCATGCCCGTGTCGAGAGGTATGAGACCTCTGACAGTACTTTGCCTGCAAGATGGAGGAGAATAGCTCAACCAGTGAGCATGTGCTCAGATTGTCTGGGTACTACAATTGCTTGAATCAAGTGGGAGTTAATCTTCCAGATAAGATAGTAATTGACAGAATTCTCTAGTCACTATCACCAAGTTATTAGAACTTCGTGATGAACTATAATATGCAAGGGATGACGAAAGTAATTCCCGAGCTCTTCGCGATGCTGAAATCGACGAAGGTAGAAATCAAGAAAGAGCATCAAGTGTTGATGGTTAACAAGACTACTAGTTTCAAGAAAAGGGCAAAGGGAAGAAGGGGAACTTCAAGAAGAACGACAAGCAAGTTGCTACTCAAGTGAAGAAGCCCAAGTCTGTACCTAAGCCTGAGACTAAGTGCTTCTATTGCAAAGGGACTGGTCACTGGAAGCGGAACTGCCCCAAGTATTTGGCGGATAAGAAGGATGGCAAAGTGAACAAAGGTATATTTGATATACAGATTATTGATGTGTATTTTACTAGTGTTCGTAGCAACCCCTCGGTATCTGATACTGGTTCAGTTGCTAAGAGTAGTAACTCGAAACGGGAGTTGCAGAATGAACAGAGACTAGTTAAGGGTGAAGTGACGATGTGTGTTGGAAGTGGTTCCAAGGTTGATATGATCATCATCGCAAGCTCCCTACACTTTCGGGATTAGTGTTGAACCTAAATAAGTGTTATTTGGTGTTTGCGTTGAGCATGAATATGATTTGATCATGTTTATTACAATACAGTTATTCATTTAAGTTAGAGAATAATTGTTGTTCTATTTACATGAATAAAACCTTCTATGGTCATACACCCAATGAAAATGGTTTGTTGGATCTCGATCGTAGTGATACACATATTCATAATATTGAAGCCAAAAGATGCAAAGTTAATAATGATAGTGCAACTCATTTGTGGCACTGCCGTTTAGGTCATATTGGTGTAAAGCGCATGAAGAAACTCCATGCTGATGGGATTTTGGAACCACTTGATTATGAATCACTTGATGCTTGCGAACCATGCCTTATGGGCAAGATGACTAAAGACTCCGTTCTCCGGAACAATGGAGCGAGCAACTGACTTATTGGAAATAATACATACTGATGTATGCGATCTGATGATTGTTAAGGCTCGCGGCGGGTATTTGTTATTTTCTGAACTTCACAGATGATTTGAGCAGATATGGGTATATCTACTTGATGAAACATAAGTCTGAAACATTTGAAAAGTTCATATAATTTCAGAGTGAAGTGGAAAATCATCGTAACAAGAAAATAAAGTTTCTACGATCTGATCGTGGAGGAGAATATTTGAGTTACGAGTTTGGTCTTCATTTGAAACAATGCGAAATAGTTTTGCAACTCACGCCACCTGGAACACCACAGCGTAATGGTGTGTCCGAACATCGTAACCGTACTTTATTAGATATGGTGCAATCTATGATGTCTCTTACCGATTTACCACTATCGTTTTGGGGTTATGCATTAGAGACAGCTGCATTCACGTTAAATAGGGCACCATCTAAATCCGTTGGGACGACACCTTATGAACTTTGGTTTGGCAAGAAACCGAAAGTTGTCATTTCTTAAAATTTGGGGTTGCGATGCTTATGTGAAAAAGTTTCATCCTGATAAGCTCAAACCCAAATCGGAGAAATGTGTCTTCATAGGATACCCAAAGGAGACAGTTGGGTACACCTTCTATCACAGATCTGAAGGCAAGATATTTGTTGCTTATAATGGATCCTTTCTAGAGAAGGAGTTTCTCGCGAAAGAAGTGAGTGGGGGGAAAGTAGAACTTGATGAGGTAACTGTACCTGCTCCCTTATTGGAAAGTAGTTCATCACAAAAATTTGTTCATGTGACTCCTACACCAATTAGTGAGGAAGCTAATGATGATGATCGTGTAACTTCAGATCAAGTTACTACCGAACCTCGTAGGTCAACCAGAGTGAGTGAGATCCGCACCAGAGTGGTACGGTAATCCTGTTCTGGAGGTCATGTTACTTGACCATGACGAACCTACGAACTATGAGGAAGCGATGATGAGCCCAGATTCCGCGAAATGGCTTGAGGCCATGAAATCTGAGATGGATCCATGTATGAGAACAAAGTGTGGACTTTGGTTGACTTGCCCGATGATCGGCAAGCCATAGAAAATAAATGGATCTTCAAGAGGAAGACGGACGCTGATAATAGTGTTACTATCTACAAAGCTAGACTTGTAGAAAAATGGTTTTGACAAAGTTCAAGGTGTTGACTATGATGAGATTTTCTCACTCATAGCGATGCTTAAAGTCTGTCCGAATCATGTTAGCAATTGTCGCATTTCATGAAATTTGGCAAATGGATGTCAAAACTGCATTCCTTAATGGATTTCTTAAAGAAGAGTTGTATATGTTGCAACCAGAAGGTTTTGTCAATCCAAAAGATGCTAACAAAGTGTGTAAGCAGCAGTGATCCATTTATGGACTGGTGCAAGCATCTCGGAGTTGGAATGTACGTTTTGATAGTGTGATCAAAGCATATAGTTTTATGCGGACTTGCGGTGAAGCCTGTATTTACAAGAAAGTGAGTGGGAGCACTACAACCTTTTTGATAAGTATATGTGAATGACATATTGTTGATCGGAAATGATGTAGAATTTTCTGGAAAGCATAAAGGAATATTTGAAAGGAGTTTTTCGAAGAAAGACCTCGGTGAAGCTACTTACATATTGAGCATCAAGATCTATAGAGATAGATCAAGACGCTTGATAAGTTTTTTCAATGAGTACATACCTTGACAAGATTTTGAAGTAGTTCAAAATGGAACAGTCAAAGAAAGAATTCTTGCCTGTGTTACAAGGTGTGAAATTGAGTAAGACTCAAAGCCCGACCACGGCAGAAGATAGAAAGAGAATGAAAGTCATTCCCTATGCCTCAGCCATAGGTTCTATAAAGTATGCCATGCTGTGTACCAGATCTATTGTATACCCTACACTGAGTTTAGCAAGGGAGTACAATAGTGATCTAGGAGTAGATCACTGGACAGCGGTCAAAATTATCCTTAGTGGAATAAGGATATGTTTCTTGATTATGGAGGTGACAAAAAAAGGTTCGCCGTAAAGGGTTACGTCGATGCAAGTTTTGACATTGATCCACATGACTCTAAGTCTCAATCTGGATACATTTTGAAAGTGGGAGCAATTAGCTAGAGTAGCTCCGTGCAGAGCATTGTTGACATAGAAATTTGCAAAATACATACGGATCTGAATGTGGCAGACCCGTTGACTAAACTTATCTCACAAGCAAAACATGATCACACCTTAGTACTCTTTGGGTGTTAATCACATAGCGATGTGAACTAGAGTATGGACTCTAGTAAACCCTTTGGGTGTTGGTCACATGACGATGTGAACTATGGGGGTTAATCACATGGTGATGTGAACTATTGGTGTTAAATCACATGGTGATGTGAACTAGATTATTGACTCTAGTGCAAGTGGGAGACTGAAGGAAATATGCCCTAGAGGCAATAATAAAGTTATTATTTATTTCCTTATATCATGATAAATGTTTATTATTCATGCTAGAATTATATTAACCGGAAACATAATACATGTGTGAATACATAGACAAACAGAGTGTCACTAGTATGCCTCTACTTGACTAGCTCGTTGATCAAAGATGGTTATGTTTCCTAGCCATAGACATGGGTTGTCATTTGATTAACGGGATCACATCATTAGGAGAATGATGTGATTGACTTGACCCATTCCGTTAGCTTAGCACTTGATCGTTTCGTATGTTGCTATTGCTTTCTTCATGACTTATACATGTTCCTATGACTACGAGAATATGCAACTCCCGTTTACCGGAGGAACACTTTGTGTGCTACCAAACGTCACAACGTAACTGGGTGATTATAAAGGTGCTGTACAGGTGTCTCCGAAGGTACTTGTTGGGTTGGCGTATTTCGAGATTAGGATTTGTCACTCCGATTGTCGGAGAGGTATCTCTGGGCCCACTCGGTAATGCACATCACTATAAGCCTTGCAAGCATTGTGACTAATGAGTTAGTTGCGGGATGATGTATTACGGAACGAGTAAAGAGACTTGCCGGTAACGAGATTGAACTAGGTATTGAGATACCGACGATCGAATCTCGGGCAAGTAACATACCGATGACAAAGGGAACAACGTATGTTGTTATGCGGTCTGACCGATAAAGATCTTCGTAGAATATGTGGGAGCCAATATGGGCATCCAGGTCCCGCTATTGGTTATTGACCGGGGACGTGTCTCGGTCATGTCTACATAGTTCTCGAACCCGTAGGGTCCGCACGCTTAACGTTACGATGACAGTTTTATTGAGTTTTGATGTACCGAAGGAGTTCGGAGTCCCGGATGAGATCGGGGATATGACGAGGAGTCTCGAAATGGTCGAGACGTAAAACTCGATATATTGGACGACTATATTCGGACTTCGGAAAGGTTCCGAGTGATTCGGGTATTTTTCGGAGTACCGGAGAGTTACGGGAATTCGTATTGGGCCTTAATGGGCCATACGGGAAAGGAGAGAAAGGCCTCAAAAGGTGGCCGCACCCCTCCCCATGGTCTGGTCCGAATTGGACTAGGGAAGGGGGGCGCACCCTTCCTTCTTTCTCCTTCCCCCTTCCCTTCTCCTACTCCCACAAGGAAAGGAGGAGTCCTACTCCCGGTGGGAGTAGGACTCCCCCCTATGGCGCACCTCTCCCCTTGGCCGGCTGCCTCCCCCTTACTCCATTATATACGGGGGCAGGGGGGCACCCCAGAGACACAACAATTGATCCTTGAGATCTCTTAGCCGTGTGCGGTGCCCCCCTCCACCATATTACACCTCGATAATACCGTTGCGGAGCTTAGGCGAAGCCCTGCGTCGGTGGAACATCATCATCGTCACCACGCCGTCGTGCTGACGAAACTCTCCCTCAACACTCGGCTGGATCGGAGTTCGAGGGACGTCATCGAGCTGAACGTGTGTAGAACTCGGAGGTGCCGTACGTTCGGTACTTGATCGGTCGGATCGTGAAGACGTACGACTACATCAACCGCGTTGTGATAACGCTTCCGCTGTCGTCTACGAGGGTACGTGGACAACACTCTCCCCTCTCGTTGCTATGCATCACCATGATCTTGCGTGTGCGTAGGAATTTTTTTGAAATTACTACGTTCCCCAACAGTTATGTCATATAATGATGCTAGAAAAGGTGATTGAAATTATCATTGATCAAACTTGTGCACCTGCTAGCATTCACACTTCATAAATTATTTCTTTTATCATTTACCTACTCGAGGACGAGCATGAATTAAGCTTGGGGATGCTGATACGTCTCCAACGTATCTATAATTTATGAAGTATTCATACTATTATATTATCCATCTTGGATGTTTAATGGGCTTTACTATGCACTTTTATATTATTTTTGGGACTAACCTATTAACCCAGAGCCCAGTGCCAGTTTCAGTTTTTCCCTTGTTTCAGTGTTTCGCAGAAAAGGAACATCAAACAGAGTCCAAACAGAATGAAACCTTCGGGAGCGTGATTTTTGGAACGAACGTGATCCAGGAGACTTGGAGTTGAAGTCAGGGAAGCTTCTAGGTGGCCACGAGGCAGGGAGGCGCGCCTGCCCCCTGGGCGCGCCCCCACCCTCGTGGGGCCCTCGTGGCTCCCCTTACCAACTTCTTTCGCCTATATATATCCATATACCCTAAAAACATCAAGGAACAGAATAGATTGGGAGTTCCGCCGCCGCAAGCCTCTGTAGCCACCAAAAACCAATCGGGACCCTGTTTCGGCACCCTGCCAGAGGGGGGATCCCTCACCGGTGGCCATCTTCATCATCCCGGTGCTCTCCATGACGAGGAGGGAGTAGTTCACCCTCGGGGCTGAGGGTATGTACCAGTAGCTATGTGTTTGATCTCTCTCTCTCTCTCTCGTGTTCTTGAGGTGATACGATCTTGATGTATTGCGAGCTTTGCTATTATAGTTGGATCTTATGATGTTTCTCCCCCTCTACTCTCTTGTAATGGATTGAGTTTTCCCTTTGAAGTTATCTTATCGGATTGAGTCTTTAAGGATTTGAGAACACTTGATGTATGTCTTGCATGTGCTTATCCGTGGTGACAATGGGATATCACGTGATCCACTTGATGTATGTTTTGGTGATCAACTTGCGGGTTCCGTGACCTTGGGAATCTATGCATAGGGGTTGGCACACATTTTCGTCTTGACTCTCCGGTAGAAACTTTGGGGCACTCTTTGAAGTACTTTGTGTTGGTTTGAATAGATGAATCTGAGATTGTGTGATGCATGTCGTATAATCATACCCACGGATACTTGAGGTGACATTGGAGTATCTATGTGACATTAGGGTTTTGGTTGATTTGTGTCTTAAGGTGTTATTCTAGTACGAACTCTATGATAGATCGAACGGAAAGAATAGCTTCGTGTTATTTTACTATGGACTCTTGAATAGATCGATCAGAAAGGATAACTTTGAGGTGGTTTCGTACCCTGCCATAATCTCTTCGTTTGTTCTCCGCTATTAGTGACTTTGGAGTGACTCTTTGTTGCATGTTGAGGGATAGTTCTATGATCCAATTATGTTATTATTGTTGAGAGAACTCGCACTAGTGAAAGTATGAACCCTAGGCCTTGTTTCCTAGCATTGCAGTACCGTTTACGCTCACCTTTACCACTTGTTACCTTGCTGATTTTATATTTTCAGATTACAAAAACCTATATCTATCATCCATATTGCACTTGTATCACCATTTCTTCGCCGAACTAGTGCACCTACACAATTTACTATTTATTGGGTGTGTTGGGGACACAAGAGACTCTTTGTTATTTGATTGCAGGGTTGTTTGAGAGAGACCATCTTCATCCTGCACCTCCCACGGATTGATAAACCTTAGGTCATCCACTTGAGGGAAATTTGCTACTGTCCTACAAACCTCTGCACTTGGAGTCACAACAACGTCTACAAGGAGAAGGTTGCGTAGTAGAAATCAGCTCCTAGGGGGGTAGATTGGTAGGAAAAGACCATCGCTCGTCCCTGACCGCCACTCGTAAGGATGACAATCAAAGAACACCTCATGTTTCAAATTTGTTACACAATGATTACCATACGTGCATGCTACGGGACTTGCAGACTTCAACACAAGTATTTCTCAAATTCACAACTACTCAACTAGCACAACTTTAATATCACTATCTCCATATCTCAAAACAATCATCAAGTATTAAACTTCTCATAGTATTCAATGCACTTTTTATGAAAGTTTTTATTATATCCATCTTGGACGCCTATCATATTAGGAGTAATTTTATAGCCAAAGCAAATTACCATGTTGTTCTAAAAGACTCTCAAAATAATATAAGTGAAGCATGAGAGATCAATAATTTCTATAAAATAAAACCACCACCGTGCTCTAAAAGATATAAGTGAAGCACTAGAGAAAAATTGTTTAGCTCAAAAGATATAAGTGAAGCACATAGAGTATTCTAATAAATTCCGATTCATGTGTGTCTCTCCCAAAAGGTGTGTACATCAAGGATGATTGTGGTGAACTAAAAAGCAAAGACTCAAATCATACAAGACGCTCCAAGCAAAACACATATCATGTGGTGAATAAAAATATAGCTCCAAGTAAAGTTACCGATGGACGAAGACAAAAGAGGGGATGCCTTCTGGGGCATCCCCAAGCTTAGGCTTTTGGTTGTCCTTGGATTTTACCTTGGGGTGCCTTGGGCATCCCCAAGCTTAGGCTCTTGCCACCCCTTGTTCCATAATCCATCAAATCTTTACCCAGAACTTGAAAACTTCACAACACAAAACTCAACAGAAATCTCATGAGCTCCGTTAGCGAAAGAAAACAAAACACCACTTCAAGATACTGTAATGAACTCATTATTTATTTATATTGGTGTTAAACCTACTGTATTCCAACTTCTCTATGGTTCATAACCTCCGATATTAGCCATAGATTCATCAAAATAAGCAAACAACACACGAAAAACAAAATCTGTCAAAAACAGAACAGTCTGTAGTAATCTGTATCTAACGCAAACTTCTGTAACTCAGAAACATCTACCAAAATAGGAAGACCTAGACAATTTGTTTATTGATCTACTGCAATTGGAATCAGTATTTTATCACGTTCTGGTGATTTTTAACAATTGTTTTCGTGAGCAGAAAGTTTCTGACTTTTTCAGCAAGATCAAATAACTATCATCCAAGAAGATCCTATAGGTTTTACTTGGCACAAACACTAATTAAAACATAAAAGCACATCTAACCAGAGGCTAGATCAAAGATTTATTACTAAACAGAACCAAAAAGCAAGAACCAAAAATAAAATTGGGTTGCGTCCCAACAAGCGCTGTCGTTTAACGCCCCTAGCTAGGCATAAAGGCAAGGATAGATCTAGGTATTGTCATCTTTGGCTTTTAATTTTTTAGCAGAGTCATGCTCGAATCCGGGAGGTTCTTTAGGTTTCCCTTCATATTCGGAAATTTTTAGATCTAAAGAATCCAGCCGCTTATTACAAAGAGTGATCAACATATTCATGCGGTGGAGATTCCCGCTAACACTCTTAAGAGGTTCAAGAGATTTTTGTAAAATTTTCGTTACTTCGCAAGT
Organism: Aegilops tauschii subsp. strangulata; assembly: GCF_002575655.3. Lineage (NCBI taxonomy): Eukaryota > Viridiplantae > Streptophyta > Magnoliopsida > Poales > Poaceae > Aegilops > Aegilops tauschii. The sequence continues at coordinate 129,278,521 of NC_053040.3, read as the reverse complement.
TTTCTCAAAAACTTGTGTTTCTTCCTGGGTATGATGCGGCACCTTTTGTTGAGGTAGTGTTCCCACTATCCCCTCTATAATTTCATGCGCAATACTAGGATCAATTTCGATAAATTTTCCTTTGGCAACGCAATCCAAGAGTCGTCTATGGGACATATTTAGTCCAACATAAAAATTGCGAAGCGAAATTCTAAAATCCACCTCTAGGGTGCAATTACGATAAGATTCCATCATCCTAAACCAAGCATCTTTTAAGTTTTCTCCTTGTCTTTGTTTGAAGTGAAGAACTTCAAACTCGGGAGACAAAGGAGCAAATAAAGGGCTGGCCATGACGGCACACGGGACACAAGAAGCAAGCGAAGAGAGACGAACAGAAAGAGAGGGCGAATAAAATGGCAAAGGAGAAGTGGGGGAGAGGAAAACGAGAGGCAAATGGCAAATAATGTAATGCGAGGGATAAGAGTTTGTGATGGGTACTTGGTATATCTTGACTTGTGCGTAGACTCCTCGGCAACGGCGCCAGAAATCCTTCTTGCTACCTCTTGAGCATGCGTTGGTTTTCCCTTGAAGAGGAAAGGGTGATGCAGCAAAGTAGCATAAGTATTTCCCTCAGTTTTTGAGAACCAAGGTATCAATCCAGTAGGAGGCCACACGCAAGTCCCTCGTACCTACACAAACAAATACGAACCATGCAACCAACGCGATAAAGGGGTTGTCAATCCCTTCACGGCCGCTTGCAAAAGTGAGATCTGATAGAGATGATAAGATAATATTTTTGGTATTTTTATGATAAAGATTGAAAGTAAATCTTGCAAAATAAACGGCGACAGAAATAGCTAGTTGACGGAAGATTAATATGATGGAAAATAAACCCGGAAGCCATAGGTTTCACTAGTGGCTTCTCTCAAGATAGCATAAGTATTACGGTGGGTGAACAAATTACTGTCGAGCAATTGATAGAAAAGTGCATAATTATGGGAATATCTAGGCATGATCATGAAGGAAATATGCCCTAGAGGCAATAATAAAGTTATTATTTATTTCCTTATATCATGATAAATGTTTATTATTCATGCTAGAATTGTATTAACCAGAAACATAATACTTGTGAGAATACATAGACAAACAGAGTGTCACCAGTATGCCTCTACTTGACTAGCTCGTTGATCAAAGATGGTTATGTTTCCTAGCCATTGACATGAGTTGTCATTTGATTAACGGGATCACATCATTAGGAGAATGATGTGATTGACTTGACCCATTCCGTTAGCTTAGCACACGATCGTTTAGTATTCTGCTATTGCTTTCTTCATGACTTATACACGTTCCTATGACTATGAGATTATGCAACTCCTGTTTACCGGAGGAACACCTTGTGTGCTACCAAACGTCACAACGTAACTGGATGATTATAAAGGTGCTCTACAGGTGTCTCCGAAGGTACTTGTTGGGTTGGCGTATTTCGAGATTAGGATTTGTCACTCCGATTGTCGGAGAGGTATCTCTGGGCCCACTCAGTAATGCACATCACTATAAGCCTTGCAAGCATTGCAACTAATGAGTTAGTTGCGGGATGATGTATTACAGAACGAGTAAAGAGACTTGCCGGTAACGAGATTGAACTAGGTATTGAGATACCGACGATCGAATCTCGGGCAAGTAACATACCGATGACAAAGGGAACAACGTATGTTGTTATGCGGTCTGACCGATAAAGATCTTCATATAATATGTGCGAGCCAATATGAGCATCAGGTTCCGCTATTGGTTATTGACCGGAGAGGTGTCTCGGTCATGTATACATAGTTCTCGAACCCGTAGGGTCCGCACGCTTAAAGTTTCGATGACAGTTATATTATGAGTTTATATGTTTTGATGTACCGAAGGTTGTTTGGAGTCCCGGATGTGATCACGGACATGACGAGGAGTCTCGAAATGGTTGAGACGTAAAGATCTATATATTGGACGACTATGTTTCGACACCGGAAAGGTTCCGGAAGGTTTCGGACATTTATCGGAGAACCGGGGGTTACCGGACCCCCCCCCCCCCCGGAACTAATGGGCCTTGTTGGGCCCTAGTGGAGAGAGAGAGGGGCCGGCCAGGGCAAGAGGCGTGCCCCCTCCCCTTGAGTCCGAATAGGACAACGAAGGGGGGGCGGTGATGTCTACTACACAACCTTCTTCTTGTAGACGTTGTTGGGCCTCCAAGTGCAGAGGTTTGTAGGACAGTAGCAAATTTCCCTCAAGTGGATGACCTAAGGTTTATCAATCCGTGGGAAGCGTAGGATGAAGATGGTCTCTCTCAAGCAACCCTGCAACCAAATAACAAAGAGTCTCTTGTGTCCCCAACACACCCAATACAATGGTAAATTGTATAGGTGCACTAGTTCGGCGAAGAGATGGTGATACAAGTGCGATATGGATGGTAGATATATGTTTTTGTAATCTGAAAATATAAAAACAGCAACGTAGCAAGTGATAAAAGTGAGCGTAAACGGTATTGCAATGCTAGGAAACAAGGCCTAGGGTTCATACTTTCACTAGTGCAAGTTCTCTCAACAATAATAACATAATTGGATCATATAACTATCCCTCAACATGCAACAAAGAGTCACTCCAAAGTCACTAATAGCGGAGAACAGACGAAGAGATTATGGTAGGGTACGAAACCACCTGAAAGTTATTCTTTCCAATCAATCCATTGGGCTATTCCTATAAGTGTCACAAACAGCCCTAGAGTGCGTACTAGAATAACACCTTAAGATACAAATCAACCAAAACCCTAATGCCACCTAGATACTCCAATGTCACCTCAAGTATCCGTGGGTATGATTATACGATATGCATCACACAATCTCAGATTCATCTATTCAACCAACACATAGAACCTCAAAGAGTGCCCCAAAGTTTCTACCGGAGAATCACGACGAAAACGTGTGCCAACCCCTATGCATAGGTTCATGGGCGGAACCCGCAAGTTGATCACCAAAACATACATCAAGTGAATCACGTGATATCCCATTGTCACCACAGATATGCACGGCAAGACATACATCAAGTGTTCTCAAATCTTTAAAGACTCAATCCGATAAGATAACTTCAAAGGGAAAACTCAATCCATTACAAGAGAGTAGAGGGGGAGAAGCAACATAAGATCCAACTATAATAGCAAAGCTCGCGATGCATCAAGATCGTGCCAAATCAAGAACACGAGAGAGGGAGATCAAACACATAGCTACTGGTACATACCCTCAGCCCCGAGGGTGAACTACTCCCTCCTCATCATGGAGAGCGCCGGGATGATGAAGATGGCCACCGGTGAGGGTTCCCCCTTCCGGCAGGGTGCCGGAACAGGGCCCCGATTGGTTTTTGGTGGCTACAGAGGCTTGCGGCGGCGGAACTCCCGATCTCTTCTGTTCCCCGATCGTTTTAGGGTATATGGATATATAGGCGGAAGAAATACGTCAGGGGAGCCACGAGGGTGGAGGGCGCGCCCCCCTGCCTCGTGCCTTCCTCGTTGCTTTCATGACGTGGGCTCCATGTCTCCCGGGTTGCTTTCCTTCCAAAAATAACTTCTCCAGAAGATTTCATTCCGTTTCGACTCCGTTTGATATTCCTTTTCTTCGAAACACTGAAACAAGGGAAAAAACAGGAACTGCCACTGGGCTCTGGGTTAATAGGTTAGTCCCAAAAATAATATAAAAGTGTATAATAAAGCCCATAAACATCCAAAACAGATAATATAATAGCATGGAACAATAAAAAATTATAGATACGTTGGAGACATATCAGGCGGTGCCCCCCTTGCCTTTCCCCTCTCCCGCTCCTTCCTTCCCCCTCCTTCTTGGACTAGGAAAGTGAGGGGCAAACCTACTTGGAGTAGGTTTCCCCCTCCTAGGGCACGCCACCCCCTTGGCCGGCCCTCTCCTCCTCCCCCCTTTATATACGGAGGAGGGGGGCACCCCATAGACAACGATTGATCTCTTAATCTCTTAGCCATGTGCGGTGCCCCTCTCCACCATAATCCACCTCGATAATATCGTAGCGGTGCTTAGGCAAAGCCCTGCATCGGTAGAATATCATCATCGTCACCACGCTGTCGTGCTGACGGAACTCTCCCTCAAAGCTCGGCTGGATCGGAGTTTGAGGAACGTCATCGAGCTGAATGTGTGCTGAACTCGGAGGTGCCGTGCGTTTGGTACTTGATCGGTTGGATCGCGAAGACGTACGACTATATCAACCGCGTTGTGCTAACGCTTCCGGTTTCGGTCTACGAGGGTACGTGGACAACACTCTCCCCACTCGTTGCTATGCATCACCATGATCATGTGTGTGCGTAGGAATTTTTTTGAAATTACTACGTTCCCCAACAGATCATGTATATAGGCATCACGTCCGCGACAAGTAGACTGAAACGATTCTGCATCTACTACTATTACTCCACACATCGACCGCTATCCAGCATGCATCTAGAGTATTAAGTTCATAAGAACAGAGTAACGCATTAGGCAAGACATGATGTAGAGGGATAAACTCAAGGAATATGATATAAACCCCATCTTTTTATCCTCGATGGCAACAATACAATACGTGTCGTTTCCCCTTCTGTCACTGGGATCGAGCAACGCAAGATTGAACCCAATGCTAAGCACTTCTCCCATTCCAAGAAAGATCAATCTAGTAGGCCAAACCAAACTGATAATTCGAAGAGACTTGCAAAGATAACGAACCATACATAAAAGAATTCATAGGAGATTCAAATATTGTTCATAGATAATCTTGATCATAAACCCACAATTCATCGGATCTCGACAAACACGCCGCAAAAAGAGTTACATCGAATAGGTCTCCAAGAAGATCGAGGAGAACTTTGTATTGAGGTCCAAAGAGAGAGAAGAAGCCATCTAGCTAATAACTATGGACCTGAAGGTCTGAGGTAAACTACTCACACATCATCGGAGATGCTATGGTGTTGATGTAGAAGCCCTCCGTGATCGATTCCCCCTCCGGCGGAGCACCGGAAAAGGCCCCAAGATGGGATCTCACGGGTACAGAAGGTTGCGGCGGTGGAAATAGGGTTTCGTGGTGCTCCTGGTTGGTTTCGGGGTATATGGGTATATATAGGAGGAAGAAGTAGGTCGGTGGAGCAGCGAGGGGCCCACGAGGGTGGGGGCGTGCCCAGGGGGCAGGCGCGCCTCCCTGCCTCGTGGCCTCCTCGATTGTTTCTTGACGTCCACTCCAAGTCCTCTGGATCACGTTTGTTCCAAAAATCACTCTCCCGAAGGTTTCATTCCGTCTGGACTCCGTTTGATATTCCTTTTCTGCGAAACACTAAAATAGGCAAAGAAACAACAATTTGCACTGGGCCTTGGGTTAATAGGTTAGTCCCAAAAATAATATAAAAGTGTATAATAAAGCCCATTAAACATCCAAAACAGAATATATAATAGCATGGAACAATCAAAAATTATAGATACGTTGGAGACGTATCACACAGACAGCTCCTTCAGCACGTCACCTCAAAATCCAGATACTTTTTCATAAGGCCGACCAGTTAAAAGAATTATGGAATAATATGAGTCTCTCTGATGGTTCTAAAGGTCATACCGAATGTGTTGCCTTTCAAGTTCTCATTCTCTTTTCATGCGGCCGATAACTGAGCCTTTAAGCTCTTTATCTCTTCGGATCGTTTGTCTTTTTCCTCCTCATGCTTGTTCTTCTGACCAGTGCTCATCGCGGCCTATTTCATCTCTGCAAGTTCTGCGGTGATGTCATTCAGACGCGTCTGGTTTGTTTTCAGTTCCTGGCACAGCGTGCTGTTCTATTCCTTGAGAACCTACAGGTCACATCGATTCTTAAATCGGTTGGCCGAACCGCTTCAAGTCTCGGGGGCTATTGGCATATATCTATTGAATTTGCATAAATCCTTATCTGCATATCCTTCGAGAACAGTTGAGTAACTCCAGCAAGTCCGTCTCGAGCGGCTCGGATATATGCATCCACGGAGGTGAGTGCAGTAAATTCTTGCTCAGAAAAAGCTGGAGCGCGCATGGCCTCTTTCAGTCGACGGTGATTCATCATGCTCTCCACCTCGGAATTTGTGATGGATACGTCATCTGAATCCTCATGAGTGGGTGGACCTGGCGCTGCATCAACCCTCGTCCTGGTCGACGAGTCGGGCGCCGGATTGGCTGACATTCGGCTAGCAGGGCGTTTTCCCACTGTTTGCCGCGTGCTCCTCCGGAAACAAAGGTAGAGGAGAAATTTAACAATCCGAACTCATGCTCAGGCACACGTTAACGGACATACCTCTTTGAGGACGGGGGGGGGCTCTACAGCACTCCCGGTCTCCTTTTGTTTTGAACGATTACCCTGTGTAGAGGCCGCCCTTGAGGTAGTGCGGCTTGCCGAGCGCCGGTCCTATGAAGTACAACTTAGTACAAAGGATGAGGTGCGAGTATGGGGTTCTTTTTGAAGAAGCTTTTTGAATACTTACGATGGAGAAGGAATAAGGGCGGGGGTAGTCGGCCGTAATAGCCACTTCCGAGCTGTCAAGGCTCGCCTGATAAAATACTCCATCGTCAAACTCTGTATATATCCGGATCCTCGCAGAGGCCAGGGTCTTCATTGCGATTATGATCCTCTGGCTGTGGGGCAGGACAGTGAACGTCCTCAATCATCTTCCTCCATGACTATTTTAAGACAACAAAGAACAATTTGGTTAGTGTGCCACGATAACAGTAAAGCAGCACTGATAATCAAAATCTTACCCATTCAATGGGGTTGTACATGGAATAGCCTTCTCAGCAGTTTAAGCGGAGGAAGTCTTCTTTTTCCCCCTTATATAGATCGGCCAGGATCATGGCTAGTTCGGCTGGGGTATCCGGACCCTCGCGTCGATACGAGATGCGTTGTCTTCTCCGTTGTAACACCATAAAGGAGTACTCTGGATTCAAGGGGCTGAACACATCGTTTTATTGCGATGGCCATGACCTCGATTATCGAGAGCTCGGTGTGAGCTAGTAATCTGACCTTGCTGACGAACCTTTTTATTTCCGCACTGTCTTCCTCCTTTGGACTCCGGGGATGCCAGTTGAGGCGTTTCTTCAAAGGAGCACTAGAAAATTCGGGGAGGCCGCGTCGAACTGGGTCCAGAAGTGGGACGTCATCAATGTAAAACCACTCCGAATACCATTCTTGGGAAACCTCTTTGGGAGTTCTGATTGGGTAGCCTGATCCGGCTATACGCCATACTTCGGTGCCGCCCACTTCGAATATGGAGCCCCCTCGATGACGAAGGACGAGGCAGAAGAACTTTCTCCATAGTTCAAAATGAGCCTCGCAACCCAGAAACAGTTCGCAGAGCGCAACGAAGCCTAAGATGTGTAGAATCGAACCTGGGGTGAGGTTATGCAGTTGGATCCCATAAAACTCCAGCAGACCCCTGAGAAAAGGATGGATCGGAAATCCTAAGCCCCACAAGAGAAACATAACGAAGCACACTCTCTCCTCCTTATTGGGGTTGGGGAAATTCTCTGCTAATACATCGTTGCCAATCGAAGCCAACCCCGCTCGCACAGAGACTAGATCTGTGAGGGGGAGATATCCCTGCGTCTGGAGACGGCTCGGCTGAAGATGAGATATTGAGAAGCTCTGCCAATCACCCTCTTGAGGGCCATGAGGGCGCGAAGAAGAGCCAGGGATGTTGTCCATGTTTGGAATTTTTGTCGCTGGTTCTGACGTTTTCTGCGCGATGTGAATTGCATTTAGGGGATCTAGCCTCTTTATATAGGCGCTGTCCTTGTATGGTCAGGGGTGTATTTGTAAAAATTTATTATGGACCGCTCGCATTCGCCCGGTGCATGGAAATCGAGGCGACGACGGGGAAGGAGTTATAAAGGCAAAATATGAAGGTCAAAGCCGGACTGTCATCCGTCCGAAGTATGATGAAGAACCTGCCTTGCAAAGCCGAAGACACAAAGCCGGATACTACATCGTCATTGAAGGCAAGTTCGGGGGGTACTGAGGGAGTCCTGGACTAAGGGGTCCTCGGGCGTCCGGGCTCTTTCACATGGGTCAGACTGATGGGCCGTGAAGATACAAGCAGAAGGCTTTTCCCCCGTCTCCGGGTAGGACTCTTGTATGCGTGGGCAACAAGGTTGGTGTCCGGATATGTTGTTTCCTTCCCTCACGAACCGACTCTGTACAAACCTAGGCCCCCCGGTGTGTATATAAACCGGGGGGTTTAGTCCGTAGAGGCTATCAGAATTCTCATAGGCTAGACAACTAGGGTTTAGCCATTAGGATCTCGAGGTAGATCAACTCTTGTAACCCCTATACTCATCAAATACAATCAAGCAGGATGTAGGATTTTACCTCCATTAAGAGGGCCCGAACCTGGGTAAACATTGTGTCCCACTCGTCCTTTGTTACCACCAATCCTCAGACGCACAGTTCGGGACCCCCTACCCGAGATCTGCCGGTTTTGACACCGACATCCGCCACAGCCAAAAATGCCCATATATTCATATTTCAATGTTCAAAACTTGTTTGCATGTCCAAATATTAATTGTCTGAAATAAAAATAGTTTTACAACCCAATCATAATTGTCTCTAATAAAATAGTTTTACAACCAAATCAAAATTGTCTTGAATGAACATAATGAACCAATACATCTATTGGTTGCCAATGTGATTCCACATGTGCTCAACCAAGTCATTTTGATGATCCAAATGAGTGTGCCAATCACGCGTTTCATGATGAAATTGGGCAAACTGTTCAAACATGGCCGGTTCTTGGTGCAAGGGCTCAACATTTTCACCTTTAAAATCAAATCCTTGGTCGAAGATGCTGTTATCACGCTCGTCCTCGACGATCATGTTTTGCATTATCACACAAGCAGTCATCACATCCCAAAGCTTCCCTTCATCCCATGTCAGTGCAGGGTTTTGAACGACACCCCATCGGGATTGAAGCACACCAAAAGAACGTTCCACATACTTTCTAGCACTCTCTTGCATTTGGGCAAATCTCTGTCTCTTCCCCCCTTAGGGGTTCGAGATTGTCTTCACAAAAGTTGACCATTGAGGATATATACCATCAGCTAGGTAGTATCCCTTATTGTACTGGTGGCCGTTGGTCTCAAAGTTGACAGGTGGGTAGTGGCCTTCTGCATGCCTTGCGAAGACTAGAGAACGCTGCAGCACGTTGATATCATTATGAGAACCTGCCATGCTGAAGAAAGAGTGCCATATCCAAAGATCTTGCGAAGCCACTGCTTCTAATATGACAGTGCACGCTTTAACATGCCTCTTGTACTGGCCCTGCCAAGCAAATGAACAGTTCTTCCACTCCCGGTGCATACAATCTATACTGCCAAGCATGCCTGGAAAGCCTCTAGCGGCGTTGATCGCCAACAACCTTTCTGTATCTGCGACATTTGGCTGCCTCAAGTACTCAGGGCCAAACACTGCCACCACGGCCTTGCAGAAGTTGTACAATGACAGCAGACATGTCGACTCACTCATGCGCACGTACTCATCCACCAGATCGCCTGGAATTCCATACGCAAGCATGCGGATGGCCGCGGTGCATTTCTGGTAAGAGGAGAATCCAAGCTTGCCAAGGACATCCGTCTTGCACTCGAAGTATGGCTCATGAGCAAACACTCCCTCTCGGATACGATTGAACAGATGCCTTGCCATACGAAAACGGCGACGGAATTTGTCCGGCTTGAAGAGCGGGGTATTCGCAAAGTAATCGGCATAGAGCAGGGCGTGGCCTCTCTCTCTCTCTCTCTCCGTGTTGCGGTTCAGGTTGGGAGCACGGCTGGGGACTGACCCACTGTACCGAGGAAGCTGCCGTTCAATGTGGTCGTGAACGACGAGTGCAGCCACCACAAGATCTTCGTCATCCGAGGACGAATCGTCCCATGAATAAATGAAGTGGTGGAAGGAAAATTCATCTCCACTGTCCATACCTTTGTGGGCAAAGTGTCAGACACCTTGCGGTCGTGGTGGCAAAGAGGCCGCGATGAACACCTCGATGAAGCAGGGGTGGTTGGCGGCCGGCTATTGGCCGCTCTAGAGCAGCCGACGGAAGCTGCCGTGGTCCATATCCGTCGCCGGGGGTCGTATCCCCTCTAGCACCGGCTACGACGGCGACGGCCAAATCTCCTACAACTGACGGCCAAAACTCCTAAGAAAGCGCGGGCGTGGTGGCGGCCATGTCGAGACGTGGTTTGGTATGGATGGCCGGGGGGGTGAGCAGTGAGGAGGCGACCGGAGAATAGTGGCGGCGGAGTGGGGCGGGGGAGAGCGGGTGGAGGCGTTGGAGGCGAATGAAGTGCTAGTGTCCCCGATAGGCGGGCCACGGGGAAGACAAGGGCGTGCGTCCAGCCCATCCGTGCGATGTCCGTTTCACTCCAAACGCGGCGCAAGTTTGGGCTGGGAATGGGTCGAAAACAGACAAAATCCGAACATCTATCCGTTTAAGACCGCGTGTTGGGCCGCTTTATTCGTCCGTTCTACCGCAAACGGAGTTGGCCTTATTTCAACACAACATCGTCTCCACCATCTGATCGATATCGCTAGGCAAACAAAATAGAAGAAGAGAAAACAGAACAGATGAATGGATCTCCGCTCCTCTTGCCACTCACGAGGAAGGGGAGTGGACCAAGAGTGCACGGGGGAGAAACTTAGCTGCGGCAGCTAGGGTTGAGAGAGGGTGCTTGATACGGCGGTTACTTTTGGGAACCAAGCATGTGCCAAATTGATGTTAAAAAGGTAGACGCAGAACCGTGCTAAATACAAAATCCAGTCGCCGTTGACTCCCACGTGTTGCTCAACTCCGAAGACGATGAGGTAAAAAAAACGAAGAGGAAATGATCAGTACGACACGAGCAGGCAGATGTCTTAAATACAGACGTACAGTCCAGAACGCTGCCGGGCCGTCGTTGGGATCCACTTGCTCTCGGACGATAGCAGGTCTCGCGGGAAGGCTCTGCGCTGCAGTCGTCGCCGGTCGCAGTCTGTGTACGACTGACCGACCGCGACGTGCCATGGCATTGGCAGGGTGAACTCCCGCAGACTCACTTTGAATGCGATTCCACAGGGTACGCGTATATCCACCTGGGCTCTGGACTCAGGTAGCTGCATACATACGCGCACTTTGGCACGGCTCTGAACCTCTTTTCTTCCTTTCAAAATCCTATACAATTCGTTGATGCTTTGAAATCAAGGCCGCCGTCTAGTAGGCGTTTAGTGCTCTTCTTTTTGTGTCACCAAAGGCGATCCCGTGGTCGTGCACGGCACTTTGCACGTACGGGGTGCGATAAGTCAGGCGCACGACCGCGACTGCGAGTTTAATTGTGTGGATAAGTCGCCGAGTAATCGCCGTGCCCTTGTTTTATTTGTTGACTGAAAGCCAAATTGGTAGTATTATCTTTTCCAGACCAACATGTGTTAGTTCTTCTTTTCCTGGGTAAGATGGTCCATTTTTCAGGTGGGGTGATCCCTAATTTCGTATGTGCTTTTTTAGGGGTTTGCGTGTGCATTTAGGCCTTCTTTAGATTTAGATCATATGATAGGAATAAAAACAATCATACGAAGGGCCTGTTTGGTTCATGACTAATTTTGCCATAACTAAGCTTAGGTAAGTGTGGCTAACAAAATGATCACCACAAGAGTGGCAAGATTTGACAAAAAATTGAGCCTATAACATATGGACCATATAACTAGAAAAGTGTGGCAAGCAACAAATGTGCCAATGAAGCAAACACATGCCTAAGGTGTTGTGTCATGACTAAGGTTAGACATGACAACCTTAGGCTGGGAACCAAACAAGCCTGAACTGAGATGTCTTAATCCTATAAAATTGCCCCACGTTTCAAAAAAAAAAATCCTATAAAAAATATGGATGTCACTTGGATAACAATTAATTTCGTTGAGTCTAGTCTAATGTTCCTTTTACTTGAAATGTGAAGGATTGGTTCCTAACATAAATAGGAATAAAAGTCCATTCCTACAAACCAATAGACTTAAAAATTTGCTATAAAAAATTCTATCCTTTGAAATTTCTACAAAATTCCTCTCAAGCAAAGAAGTTTCAGGCTCATGTACAAAGAGACTTGGGGCTTGCTGGATCTATATTGGGCTCTTTAAAGAAAGCCAGAAGAGTCAGGCCGCACTGTCTATAACTGCAAGCTTGCCAGGCCACACTCAACCCTCAAAAGACTATCAACCGTTGAAGACCTCCTGTTTGGGGCGGTGCTATGTCTTGCTTACAGTAAGACCTAGCGTGCTCGCGTGCCAGATGCATCCTTAAATGAGCCAGCCCAGTCACGCGGGAGGCCACGGTCAATTTTTTGTTTTATTTTCATGTTTTTTGTTTTTTACTGTTTTACTTTTTTATTTCAAATATTCTAAATAATATAATATAAAAACTTACATAAACTATTATAAATAAACATTAACCAAGCATTTGGAAAATTTTAATGTTTATGAAGAAAATGTTTCTCATCAAGCATTTGGAAAATGCAGAATGTCTATAGAAAAAATGTTGATCATGTATTAAAAAAATGGTAAACTTGTATTTAAAAAATGTGAATCAAGCAGTTGAAAATTTTAAAGACGTGTATCAAATATGTTGACTATGTATTAAAAAAATGTTAATTTTGTACTTTGAAAAATGTTTAAATTGTGTATGGAAATAATGTTGACCATGCATTAAAAAAATGTTAACCAGCCATTTGAAAAATGTTAATTGTTTATAAATAAAAGGTTTCTCATGTATACAAAAAATATACAATGTTTGTGTGAAAAAACACTGTACATAAAACATCTAACATTTGTAAAATGTTTAATGTGTATAGAAAAAAATTGTTTGTCATGTATAGAAAAAAATAATGGGTACGGAAAAATTGATCACGTATTCAAATTTTTTGATCAAGCATTTTAAAGAAAATTAATCAATTATTTCAAAAAGTAAATGTGTATATAAAATGTTTCCAGAGTATAAAAAATGTAGAACGTGTTTTAAAAATTTGAACATAAATAATAAATTTTATAAAATATTGATCGCGTATGAGAAAAAAATGTTACGCGTGTATAATTTTTTTCCTGATATATAAACCAAAACGTAAAATGTGTATGAAAAAAGTAGTAAGAAAACACAAATATTTGACAAAAATGTTAATCATCTATTTAAAAAATCTTAAATGTGTGCCAAAAAATGATCCTCCTATATATTAAAAATGTGGAACGTCTCTTTGAAATTTGAACTGAAAATAAAAAACAATTAAAAATGTTGATAGTGTCGAAAAAATATTAATTATATATTTCAAGAAATGAAATATGTATTAGTTCGTTTCCTGATATATACTGAAAATGTACAATGGGTATGAAAGAAAATTAATCATCAAACATATTTATTAAAACGTGTTAGCATGTATTTCAAAATGGTAAATATGCATAATAGAAATGTTCCATATATATACGTACTAGCAGTGTGCCCGCGCGTTGCAACGAATCCAAAGTAGGATAAGAGTTGTTCACAAACTTGAAAGAAAACACTCTAGTTTTGATATACGTATATCACTAAAAATATATTATGTTTCACTCGGCTGTTATGATGCGGTGAGGGAATGATGTGGTTGGTTTCAAGATAATAAGGGGTTTTCTGCAAATTGGAGCAGAGAAGTGAGCTATTGCTGCAAAAAGGTCACAACTTACCTCTCTGTCGTTAGATGCAGATCTAATGGTCAAAAACTATGGATGACAAAAACATCATCATCACCAACTGAGTCTTTTATAGGAGTAGAGACAAATGTGTACCAAAAAATGTGAACATCTGTTGAAGAAAACAAAACAAAGAAAGGTGGCGAAAAACGAAGAATTGGAAGGAAGAAACACCTTATAAATGAACAAAATTGGAAAACCCAAAGGAAACCGTGAAAATCATGAAGAAAAAGAGGAAAATCGAAAAGAAAAGAGAAAAAACAGAGAAAACCAGTGCAAAAAAAGAAAAGGAATCATAGAAACAAGAGAGACCGATGGAAATCGATAAAGAAAAAACAATAGAAAAGAATAAAGAAAACACAAAACCCTATGAAAATAGAGAAATAAATGAAGAAATCCGATGAAAAGACAAGGGAAACAAAAAAAAAAAGAAAACTAGTAAGAACCGTGTGAAAATGTAAAAACGATGGAAAAATGAAAAATAAAATAAAACCGAAGAACTCAATTAAGAAAACAAAAATAAAAACCTGTAATAAAACCGGGCAAAACCAGTGCAGGAGCGAGCGAGTAGCTAGAGATCGATGGATTCGAGCAAGTGAGGGAGGGAAAGATAATGGGCGGCCCCGTATGTTACGCAATAGCGAAATTTCTACATCTGAGAGCAGCTATTGTGTCTGGCGCGCCTATATCCCGCGTTCAGCGAGTCTCGCTTTGGACTCACTGAAGGGGCCAGTGAGCTGAGCCGGCCACGAGCACGGGAAGCTAGAGCCTCTTTTTCCGTTTTTTTCTACGTTTTCTGCTTTTTTAGTTTTATTTATTCTTTAAAATATTCTAAATATATATTCGAATATCAGACTAAAAAATATTTGAAAAATCTTGAACATGTATTTGAAAAAATGTTGCACAACTATTTGAAAATTGTTGAAAAAGCATTTGAAAAAATATTGATCATGTATATAAAAATGTTGACCAAGTATTTAAAAAACAATGATCATATATATATATATATATATATATATATATATATATATATATATATATATATATATATATATATATATATATATATAAATGTTGGACAAATATTTCAAAAACGTTGAACAAGTATATAAACATGTAGAATGAAAAACAAAAAAAAACAAAGAAAACAAAAAAATGAAAACTGAAAAAAACAAAATAAACAAAAGGAGAAGGAAAATGAAAAAAAATGTAGAAACAAATGAAAATACCAGGAGAAGAAAAAAACAAAAGAAAAAACACCAAAAAGGGACAAAAAATCAACTTTACTCGCTTCAAGTACGACGCGCCCCCTTTACCTAACGCGAACAATAGCGCGACGTGGTGGCTAGGTGTGTTTGCTTCTTTCTTGAGAACCACGGATCGATCCCTCGTTCTCTCCTTCTCCCTCCCCATTTTTCTTTAACTGTGCATGAAGTGGTCTGGCCCAAATACTGTGCCGCATTTACAAGCGATCCCTTCCACCTTGTTGAATGCGATAAATAGTCGCCGCGTATTGTGTCACTATAAATGGGACATGCTCTCGCACCTGTTTTGCGCCTTGTGCAATAGTACGTGATATGGCGGTCATGCCCACCCACCACCCCCTCTCCCAACTGTTGACCGACTGAATGTTGACTCCCTCCCCATTTTTCTTTAACTGTGCATGAAGTGGTCTGGCCCAAATACTGTGCCGCATTTACAAGCGATCCCTTCCACCTTGTTGAATGCGATAAATAGTCGCCGCGTATTGTGTCACTATAAATGGGACATGCTCTCGCACCTGTTTTGCGCCTTGTGCAATAGTACGTGATATGGCGGTCATGCCCACCCACCACCCCCTCTCCCAACTGTTGACCGACTGAATGTTGACTTTCAATGAAAATATTGAATTAAAAAATATTCATAAATTTGAAGACAATATGAATAAAGAATCATCAATTTAAGAAAAGTTCAAGAAACTGAAAAAAAAACATGCATATGAAAAAAGTTCACAAAAATTGGAAGAAAACTTCAGGAATTTGATAAAACGGTTTTGAGTTTTAAACAAGTTCATGAATTCAAAAAAGTTCACAGATTCAAAAGATGTTCACGAATTAGCAAAAAGTTTGACAATTTGAACAAAGTTTGATTAGGAAAAATGAATTTGAGAACAAAAAAGGAAGTAAGAAAGAAAATAAAAAATCAAAAAAGAGAAATAAAAATCAAAAGAAACGAAAGAAAAACGCCAAGAAAAACCAGCCAAACCGACACATAGAAAACCCAGAAAAATCCCAAAAAATAGGAATTGTTTAATGGGCCGGGCCATAGAATTACGCTTGGGCGCCCTTTATGGGCCGGGCCATAGAATTACGCTTGGGCGCCCTGTACTGTTTAGAAACTAAAAACGCGACATGCGCCAAATAGGTATCGTGCAACAGTTTGCTAAACAAAACAACTTAGTATTTTTACGGATTCGGAAAGTTCCTGAATTTAAAAAATCTTCATGGTTTTTTACAGGTGTTCATGACTTCAAATTATATCAAAAAATTATAAAATATTCATGAATTTTAAAACTATTCAGTAATTTTTGAAAAGGTTCACAAATTTAGTAAAAATCCTGAATTTTAAAGGATGTTCACGAACTTAAAAAATATTCACAAATTTGGAAAAATGTTCTCTTATATGAAAAATATTCTTGAATTCATAAAATGATCATAGATGTAAAAGACCTATTCATATTTATCAAATATTCATGATTATAATTAAAAAAATATGAAAAAAGTAAGGAAAACGGAGAACAATAGAAGAAACAAAGTAGAAAAAAATGACATGGTAAGCACAATAAATAATGTTCTAGAAACTTACTAAATTCAGAGGAAAGGTCCAAGGCTTATTTACTGAAAGATGGGTGGACATTTTTGTAACTCTTGAAGGAAGTATTTTAAATAAAGAACTTCCCTGCGGCAAACAAGTTTGATAATTCTTTTTAAATGCACATGATCGGCAACTCGTAGTGGACTGAAGAAAAGGTAAATGAGAAAGTAGTTGGAATATAAGTCCAATGCTCCTAGTTGGCATAAAATATTCTATTCTCGATCCGTTTCGTTTTTTAGTGTGGCCGAATCACACAAATCATCGTCTCTCTAGACTTTTTAGGGTATGTTCGAAACCCCTCCAACTCCGCTCGTAAGCGCCTCAAGTGTGTAGTCAACTATTACTAGAAGTTAAGCTAGGGCGTAGTGCAATTTAGCGAAGTTGCAGAAGTTGGGAAATAGCAGCACCTTGGCCTTCCCATTTTCACGGAGTTGGCACAAATTACCCTCAACTGTCACCGATAGGTGAAAATTGATGGCTCGTTACACTTTTGGAATTTACGAGCTGCTGCCACCAAAATATAGAAAGTCTAGCCAGCCTCACCCCACCTCGTTGCGTAGCCAACCTAGCCCAGCTTGATGTCGAGCCTTCTTGCCAACCTTCCTGAGGGGTGAAGGATAATGGTGGCTTCGTGACCACATCCCCACCTTGAGTATGCTCACAATCATGGCGCCAAATATGATGCCTTCATCTTGCCTCGGTACACGGCATGCATGCTACGCTTGATAGCCAGAGGAGGTCCCCACATTCATGGAGTTTTCTTTGGCGGAGCTTCTCGTGGCAATGGATGTCTTTACAGCTGCGACCAACCTCCTTTCTCCCTCCTCGTCTCCTAAGAAGATGGGCGGCAACCTGCAGTGGAGCCCCTCCACCTGCACTTTGTCATTGTCGCGACATTGGATTCGCCCCACTAGAGCGATGACACTTAGTCCTCCGGGCCCGTGCTGAGCATGCTGCTATAGCTATGGCTAAACTTATGTTTTTGATCTACTTCATTGTTGAGCAGTAGGTTGTGCTCTCTTGTGAAACAGATTCGTGATGGAGTAGGCAACAATCCGATGTTTAAGTTAAAGCGATTTGGACTAGGCATCTTCAACTTTAAGTATACATAACATAGCCTAGCCATGAATTTGGCATAAGTAGGTCATTCTAGGATGGCGTAAAAGGCGCTCGTGAAGCTGACTACCACAAAGATGAGGTTCTCCTTTTGGAATATTTTCTTCTCACGAAAGACAACCACAGGGAGATCTGACCCAGAGACTTGACCTTCATCCATGAAACTACTTGTGGCTCACACTCAATTTGAATTTGGAGATGCCTATCTGCTTCAGCATACTGGCATACAGAATGTGGTGCCTCCGAAGGACACCTTTCAATATTTGGGGTCAATGCTGCTGAATGATGGGGGTATTGATGAAGATGTGAACCATCGAATCAAAGCCGGATGGGTGAAGTGGTGCCAAGCTTCTGGCATTCTCTGTGACAAGAGAGTGCCACAAAAGCTAAGAGGCAAGTTCTACAGGACGGTGTGGTTCGACCTGCAATGTTGTATGGCGCTGAGTGTTGGCCGACTAAAAGGTGACATCTTCAACAGTTAGGTGTGGCGGAGATGCATATGTTGAGATGGATGTGTCCCCACACGAGGAACGATCGATTCTGGAATGATGATATACGAGATAGAGTCGGGGTAGCACAAATTGAAGAGAAGCTTGTTCAACATCGTCCGACATGGTTTGGGCATATTCAGCGTAGGCATCCAGAAGCTCCAGTGCCTAGCGGACGGCTAAAGTATGCGGAGAATGTCAAGAGAGGTCGGGGTAGACCGAATTTGACATGGTAGCACTCTGTAAAGAGAGATATAAAGGATTGCAATATCATCAAAGAACTAGCTATGGACAGGGGTGCATGACAGTTTGCTATCCATGTGCCCGAACCATGAGTTGGTCGCGAGATTATATGGATTTCATCTCTAACATATCCAACTTTTTTGGGACTGAAGCCTTTGTTGTTGTTGTTGTGGCCCAAAAAGAGAAGATGGTATACTTGAAAAAGCAATTTGGCTCCCGGGTCCAGATGAACCCGGAATCTGGACCGACCAAGGAACTCGAGATTCGCGCGCCCGTCTGTATAACACACGGTATACTATGGACAAAATTTCACCTGCGGACCCACGCAACAAATTGATTCTATTTTGGTTGTATCGGTTCACTCTCCCACATACGCGCTTTCCATGTTGGTTGTATATTGAACAACGGCAGCGGATGTGTTCATGTTCGCAGGCTCTCCACTAGCACCATCCCTTGCACCGCCAGCACCATGAACAGGACCAGCATCACCCTCACCCCCCGGACCTACAGGTGCAAATCAAAAAGAAAATCATAGTCAAGTCATTTTCTCCCACTAGCTACTCGATTGCACCTTACGGCGAATGCAATTTCATTGGCAAATCAGTTACCACTGCGAGACGACTTTCGGCGAGAACATCCAACATTAGAACCTCCAGCCATGGCATTCCATGAGCCGCTGCCACTTCCACCTGCATTTTTATAGCATTTTTTTGAGTTTCTTTTGTTATCCACCAACATTAGTAGTTGCACAAAAATATACAGATTTATTATGGGATGTGCCATACATGTTATCGTAGGTAGTTTCTATGACATGCTAACAACACCAGGGTATAACTTGCTTCCAAAGCAAAACTATAGCTTCTTCTTATGCTCATCAGCTTGCATGATCGGACCCTCGACCACTGAGCTCCTGTTTGCTTCACTTGTTTCCGTTGCAACCTAGACTACAACATCCATCATCATTGGCATGACATGCTTGTCGATCACCACCATGATGTTATGCATTCCCTGTAGATAGAAGAGAAATTATTAAGGATGAAAATGTCAGCACAATACCCCAACAAATGACATTCTTTTCTACCATGCACTACAACAAAAAATACACTTCCGTGATGATATGTGTTTGTCATAGTAGGTCACGTTTTCTGTCATGCATGTACATCCATGACGATTTTATGACAGAATCAAGATTGTCATACATGTGCTGTCGTAGAAGTGTTCCATGACATTACCAAAATTATCATCACGTAAGTGTCCACTTCCATAACGATAAATGTCGCGTCATGGAAGTGCTTTCGTCAAGGGTGACCGACACGTGGCATCCACCGTAATGGGTCGTCGTTAAGCAATCGGGTCCGATTTTGGATCCGATAACCCGCTAACTCAATTCCATCTTGTTTTTGTAGTTTTCTTTTATAGACTAAACTAGTGATAAAACAAGAAACTAAAAGATTCGATTGCAAGATCTAAAGATATACCTTCAAGCACTCACCTCCCCGGCAACGGCGCCAGAAACTGCTTGATTTCTACTACACAACCTTCTTCTTGTAGACGTTGTTGGGCCTCCAAGTGCAGAGGTTTGTAGGACAGTAGCAAATTTCCCTCAAGTGGATGACCTAAGGTTTATCAATCCGTGGGAGGCGTAGGATGAAGATGGTCTCTCTCAAGCAACCCTGCAACCAAATAACAAAGAGTCTCTTGTGTCCCCAACACACCCAACAGTGCAATATGGATGGTAGATATAGGTTTTTGTAATATGAAAATATAAAAACAACAAGGTAGCAAGTGATAAAAGCGAGCACAAACGGTATTGCAGTGCGTTGAAAACAAGGCCTAGGGTTCATACTTTCACTAGTGCAAGTTCTCTCAACAATAATAACATAATTGGATCATATAACTATCCCTCAACATGCAACAAAGAGTCACTCCATAGTCACTAATAGCGGAGAACAAACGAAGAGATTATGGTAGGGTACGAAACCACCTCAAAGTTATTCTTTCTGATCGATCTATCATAGAGTTCGTACTAGAATAACACCTTAAGAGACAAATCAACCAAAACCCTAATGTCACCTCAAGTATCCATGGGTATGATTATACGATATGCATCACACAATCTCAGATTCATCTATTCAAACCAACACAAAGTACTTCAAAGAGTGCCCCAAAGTTTCTACCGGAGAGTCAAGACGAAAACGTGTGCCAACCCCTATGCATAAGTTCACAAACGGAACCCGCAAGTTGATCACCAAAACATACATCAAGTGGATCACGTGATTATCCCATTGTCACCACAGATAAGCACATGCAAGACATACATCAAGTGTTCTCAAATCCTTAAAGACTCAATCCGAAAGATAACTTCAAAGGGAAAACTCAATCCATTACAAGAGAGTAGAGGGGGAGAAACATCATAAGATCCAACTATAATAGCAAAGCTCGTGGTACATCAAGATCATACCATCTCAAGAACACAAGAGAGAGAGAGATCAAACACATAGCTACTGGTACATACCCTCAGCCCCGAGGGTGAACTACTCCCTCCTCGTCATGGAGAGCGCCGGGATGATGAAGATGGCCACCGGTGAGGGATCCCCCCCTCCGGCAGGGTGCCAGAACAGTGTCCCGATTGGTTTTTGGTGGCTACAGAGGCTTGTGGCGGCGGAACTCCCGATCTATTCTGTTCCCCGATGTTTTTAGGGTATATGGACATATATATAGGCGAAAGAAGTCGGTCAGGGGAGCCACGAGGGGCCCACGAGTGTGGGGGGCGCGCCCAGGGCGGCAAGCGCGCCTCCCTGCCTCGTGGCCACGTCGAAGCTTCCCTGACGTCTACTCCAAGTCTCCTGGATTGCTTCCGTTCCAAAAATAACTCTCCCGAAGGTTTCATTCCGTTTGGACTCCGTTTGATATTCCTTTTCTTCGAAACACTGAAATAGGCAAGAAAACAACAATTTGGGCTGGGCCTCCGGTTAATAGGTTAGTCCCAAAAATAATATAAAAGTGTATAATAAAGCCCATAAACATCCAAAACAGATAATATAATAGCATGGAACAATCAAAAATTATAGATACGTTGGAGACGTATCAGCATCCCCAAGCTTAGTTCCTGCTCGTCCTTGAGTAGGTAAATGATAAAAACAGAATTTTTGATGTGGAATGCCACCTAACATATTTATCAATGTAATCTTCTTTATTGTGGCAAGAATATTCAGATCCATAAGATTCAAGACAAAAGTTTAATATTGACATAAAAATAATAATACTTCAAGCATACTAATTAAGCAATCATGTCTTCTCAAAATAGCATGGCCAAAGAAAGTTCATCCCTACAAAATCATATAGTTTGGTCATGCTCCATTTTCGTCACACAAGAATGCTCTCATCATGCACAACCCCGATGACAAGCCAAGCAATTGTTTCATACTTTAGTAATCTCAAACTTTGTCAACCTTCACGCAATACATGAGCGTGAGCCATGGATATAGCACTATGGGTGGAATAGAATATGATAATGGGGGTTGTGTGGAGAAGATAAAAAAGGAGAAAGTCTCACATTGACGCGGCTAATCAACGGGCTAGGGAGATGCCCATCAATTGATGTCAATGCAAGGAGTAGGGATTGCCATGCAACGGATGCACTAGAGCTATAAATGTATGAAAGCTCAACAAAAGAAACTAAGTGGGTGTGCATCCAACTTGCTTGCTCATGAAGACCTAGGGCATTTGAGGAAGCCCATCGTTGGAATATACAAGCCAAGTTCTATAATGAAAACTTCCCACTAGTATATGAAAGTGACAAAACAAGAGACTCTCTATCATGAAGATCATGGTGCTACTTTGAAGCACAAGTGTGGAAAAAGATAGTAGCATTGTCCCTTCTTTTTTTGGGGGCCTTCATTTTTTTATTTGGCCTTGCTCCCTTTTTTTATTTTTTTTATTTGGCCTTTTTTTGGCCTTTCTCTTTTTTTATTGGGACAATGCTCTATTAATGATGATCATCACACTTCTATTTATTTACAACTCAATTATTACAACTCGATACTAGAACAAAATATGACTCTATATGAGTGCCTCCGGCGGTGTACCGGGTTGGGCAATGAATCAAGAGTGACATGTATGAAATTTATGCATGGTGGCTTTGCCACAAATACGATGTCAACTACATGATCATGCAAGGCAATATGGCAATGATGAAGCGTGTCATAATAAACAGAACGGTGGAAAGTTGCATGGCAATATATCTCGGAATGGCTATGGAAATGCCATAATAGGTAGGTATGGTGGTTGTTTTGAAGAAGATATAAGGAGGTTTATGTGTGATAGAGCGTATCGTATCACGGGGTTTGGATGCACCAGCGAAGTTTGCACCAACTCTGAAGGTGAGAAAGGGCAATGCATGGTACCGAAGAGGCTAGCAATGATGGAAGGGTGAGAGTGCGTATAATCCATGGACTCAACATTAGTTATAAAGAACTCACATACTTATTGCAAAAATCTACAAGTCATCAAAAACAAGCACTACGCGCATGCTCCTAGGGGGATAGATTGGTAGGAAAAGACCATCGCTCGTCCCCGACCGCCACTCATAAGGATGACAATCAAAGAACACCTCATGTTTCAAATTTGTCACACAACGTTTACCATACGTGCATGCTACGGGACTTGAAAACTTCAACACAAGTATTTCTAAAATTCACAACTACTCAACTAGCACAACTTTAATATCGCTATCTTCATATCTCAAAACAATTATCAAGCATCAAACTTCTCATAGTATTCAATGCACTTTATATGAAAGTTTTTATTATATCCCTCTTGGATGCCCATCATATTAGGACTAAATTCATAACCAAAGCAAATTACCATACTGTTTAGGACTCTCAAAATAATATAAGTGAAGCATGAGAGTTCATCTATTTCTTCAAAATAAATCCACTGCCATGCTCTAAAAGATATAAGTGAAGCACTAGAGCAAACAACAAACTACTCCGAAAGATATAAGTGAAGATCAATGAGTAGTCGAATAATTATGCAACTATGTGAAGACTCTCTAACATTTAAGATTTTCAGAGCTTGGTATTTTATTCAAACAGCAAGCAAACAAAAGAAAATAAAATGATGCTCCAAGCAAAACACATATCATGTGGTGAATAAAAATATAGCTCCAAGTAAAGTTACCGATGAACGAAGACGAAGGAGGGGATGCCATCCGGGGCATCCCCAAGCTTAGGCTCTTGTTTATCCCTTAATATTGCCTTGGGGTGCCTTGGGCATCCCCAAGCTTAGGCTCTTGCCACTCCTTATTCCATAGTCCATCAAATCTTTACCCAAAACTTGAAAACTTCACAACACAAAACTCAACAGAAAACTCGTAAGCTCCGTTAGTATTCCAACTTATTTTGATAAACCCAAGTCTTCCCAAAGGTTCTACTCCCTACGTTCCTAATTGTAAGTCTTTTTAGAGATTCCACCACAAACTACATACAGATGTATATAGACATATTTTGGAGTGTAGTTCACTCATTTTGCTCCGTATGTAGTCCATAGTGGAATCTCTAAAAAGACTTATATTTAGGAACGGAGGGAGTACTTGGCACAAACACTAATTAAACATAAAACCACATCTAACCAGAGGCTAGATAGATTATTTATTACTAAACAGGAGCAAAAAGCAAAGAACAAAAATAAAATTGGTTTGCCTCCCAACAAGCGCTAACGTTTAACGCCCCTAGCTAGGCATGATGATTTCAATGATGCTCACATAAAAGATAAGAATTGAAACATAAAGAGAGAATCATGAAGAATATTACTAGCATATTTAAGTCTAGCCCACTTCCTATGCATAGGGATTTTGTGAGCAAACAACTTATGGGAACAATAATCAACTAGCATAGGAAGGCAAAACAAGCATAACTTCAAAACTTTAAGCACATAGAGAGGAAATTTGATATTATTGCAATTCCTACAAGCATATATTCCTCCCTCATAATAATTTTCCGTAGCATCATGAATGAATTCAACAATATAACCATCACATAAAGCATTCTTTTCATGATCTACAAGCATAGAAATTTTATTACTCTCCACATAAGCAAAATTCTTCTCTTTCGGAATAGTGGGACTATCATAAGAAACTCGAATACTATAAATTGTTTCCACATTAAAAGAGTAATGTTCAGAAAAAGGGTAATCATAATCATGACAAGTTTTATAAATATAATCATCACTACTTTTTATAGCATAAGTATCATCACAATAATCATCATAAGTAGCAACTTTGTTCTCATCATAATCAATTGAAACCTCTTTCGAAATAGTGGATTCATCACTAAATAAAGTCACGACCTCTCCAAATCCACTTTCATAATTATCACAATAAGATTCAACATCCTCCAAAATAGTGGGATCATTACTTCCTAAAGTTGACACTCTTCCATACCCACTTTCATCAATATAATCATCATAAGTAGGAGGCATGCTATCATCATAACAAATTTGCAAATCAAAACTTGGGGGGCTAAAAACATCATCTTCATTAAACATAGCATCCCCAAGCTTGGGACAAACATTAATTTCAGCAAATATATTCTCAAACTTGTCATTCTCATCAAACATAGCATCCCTAAGCTTGGGCCTTTTCATATCATCAGCATAATCACTCTCATCATTAATAGTATGGATAGCACCAATAGCATAGCAATTATCATCATCACAATGAGTAATAGGAGCAACATCATTAGGGAGGGATACCTTTTCAGCTTTGCTTCTCCGTCTTTTCTTTTTCTTCTTCACATCATGTGTGGGTTTAACCCTCTTTTTTGAGCTCCTTATTGATGAGATTGGTTGAATAGAAGGCTCCTCCTCGTTACCTGATTCATCATAAGAAATAATAGGAGGATATCGGGAAGCCTCTTCCCTTTCATTAGTATTCTCTTCATCCTCTATTTGTTTTCTTTTCTTTATGTAATTGGCAATATAAGGATTTTCAATGCAATTCACCGCACAGTACATAAAAATTTCTTCTAGATCAATATCGAGGAATTTCTCAAGGTTATATTCTGGAATATGCTTAGTTGTACGTTTCATTTCTTCATAACCCAAAAGCAAACTAAGATCATTATGATGTGCAAGGGAAATCAAGTCATCACAATTTTTGGACACGATTCGATCATGAAACAATTTGCATTTGAGATTTAAATGACCATGTTCATTGCAAAGTTCACAAGTATGGTGAAGAAATTTCAAAATTTCAGCACAAACATCTAGCCTTTCTTGCAACCATTTAGTTTCTAAATACTTATTCCTCTTGCAAAATCTATCTTCCCTATTTGGTGTGTACTTGCAAACTCTATGCACTCCACAAAAGTTGACATGCTTATAAGACACATTTTCATCATGACTGGTGCAATCATCATTGGTACTATGGATATTCAAAGAGTTCATACTAACAACATTGCAATCATGCTCATCATTCAAAGATTTAGTGCCAAACATTTAATTGCATTCTTCTTCTAACACTTTGGCACAATTTTCCTTTCCATCATACTCACGAAATATATTAAAAAGATGAAGCGTATGAGGCAAACTCAATTCCATCTTTTTTTGTAGTTTTCTTTATAGACTAATCTAGTGATAAAACAAGAAACTAAAAGATTCGATTGCAAGATCTAAAGATATACCTTCAAGAACTCACCTCCCTGGCAACGGCGCCAGAAACTGCTTGATGTCTACTACACAACCTTCTTCTTGTAGACGTTGTTGGGCCTCCAAGTGCAGAGGTTTGTAGGACAGTAGCAAATTTCCCTCAAGTGGATGACCTAAGGTTTATCAATCCGTGGGAGGCATAGGATGAAGATGGTCTCTCTCAAGCAACCATGCAACCGAATAACAAAGAGTCTCTTGGGTCCCCAACACACCCAATACAATGGTAAATTGTATAGGTGCACTAGTTCGGCGAAGAGATGGTGATACAAGTGCAATATGGATGGTAGATATAGGTTTTTGTAATCTGAAAATATAAAAACAGCAAGGTAGCAAGTGATAAAAGCGAGCACAAATGGTATTGCAGTGCGTTGAAACAAGGCCTAGGGTTCATACTTTCACTAGTGCAAGTTCTCTCAACAATAATAACATAATTGGATCATATAACTATCCCTCAACATGCAACAAAGAGTCACTCCAAAGTCACTAATAGCGGAGAACAAACAAAGAGATTATGGTAGGGTACGAAACCACCTCAAAGTTATTCTTTCTGATCGATCTATCATAGAGTTCATACTAGAATAACACCTTAAGACACAAATCAAACAAAACCCTAATGTCGCCTAGATACTCCAATGTCACCTCAAGTATCCATGGGTATGATTATACGATATGCATCACACAATCTCAGATTCATCTATTCAAACCAACACAAAGTACTTCAAAGAGTGCCCCAAAGTTTCTACCGGAGAGTCAAGACGAAAACGTGTGCCAACCCCTATGCATAAGTTCACAAACGGAACCCGCAAGTTGATCACCAAAACATACATCAAGTGGATCACGTGAATATCCCATTGTCACCACAGATAAGCACATGCAAGACATACATCAAGTGTTCTCAAATCCTTAAAGACTCAATCCAATAAGATAACTTCAAAGGGAAAACTCAATCCATTACAAGAGAGTAGAGGGGGAGAAACATCATAAGATCCAACTATAATAGCAAAGCTCGCGGTACATCAAGATCATACCATCTGAAGAACACGAGAGAGAGAGAGAGAGAGAGATCAAACACATAGCTACTGGTACATACCCTCAGCCCCGAGGGTGAACTACTCCATCCTCGTCATGGAGAGCACCGGGATGATGAAGATGGCCACCGGTGAGGGATCCCTCCCTCCGGCAGGGTGCCGGAACAGGGTCCCGATTGTTTTTTGGTGGCTACAGAGGCTTGCGGCGGCGAAACTCCCGATCTATTCTCTTCCCCGATGTTTTTAGGGTATATGGACATATATAGGCGAAAGAAGTCGGTCAGGGGAGCCACGAGGGGCCCACGAGGGTGGGGGGCCCGCCCAGGGGGCAGGTGCGCCTCCCTGCCTCGTGGCCACCTCGAAGCTTCCCTGATGTCTACTCCAAGTCTCCTGGATTGCTTCTGTTCCAAAAATAACTCTCCCGAAGGTTTCATTCCGTTTGGACTCCGTTTGATATTCCTTTTCTTCGAAACACTGAAATAGGCAAGAAAACAACAATTTGGGCTGGGCCTCCGGTTAATAGGTTAGTCCCAAAAATAATATAAAAGTGTATAATAAATCCCATAAACATCCAAAATAGATAATATAATAGCATGGGACAATCAAAAATTATAGATACGTTGGAGACATATCAGCCCACAAGATTTTGAGGACACTAGTGGGCCGACCCGTTAACAGGCTGCCATGTTTTGGGCCAAATGCCGACCCATATTTGATCCGGTCCATTAATAGTTTGCCACGTTCTGGGCCTAATAAAGGCCCATATGAGATCCGGCCCGTTAATAGCCTACCACGTTCTGGGCCATATTACGGCCCAGATTAGATCCGGCCCTTTAAGAGGCTTTGGGCTAAATTATGGCCCATATCAGATTCGGCCCGTCAACTGGATGCTGTGCTTTTGGGCCCACTTGAGGCCCGGTCAGGATTTCAGTTTGCTAAAGGCCCATTTAGTAATACAGCCTGATATTAGTTTCGGCCTGTTAAAGGCTCGTTTAACAATTCGGCCCTATATTTATTTCGGCATGTTAAAATCCCATCATATAGTTGGGCCTAACTATGGCCCGCTTTGCATCCGGCCTGCTCACAGTCGATAATCTGATTGGACCAAACCAGGACCAAGACAATTTTGGCCTGTTAACGACCTGTGATGTGATTGGCATGATCATGGGCCGGGGTCTATTTCAGCCTGCTGTCGGCCCGTGAGCTGTTCGGCACGTTTCAGGCCCAACCTACTTTTCAGCCTTCTAAAAGTCCATTGAATTTTCTTGCGAAAATAGGGCTGACAGTTTACTCGGCCTATTAAAGGCCCGAAACTACTAGTGGGCCAGTTTACATTTAGGCATGTTAACGGACAGAGATGACTGGGCCCATGATGCGGATCATACATAGTGATTTGCATGACGGCCCGATTATGTACCATAAGTTTACGGTTTGGCCGGTTTACTGCGAAGACAGGATATATATATACAGTAAAATAACTGCAGCATCGTGAATAAGAAAAAACCTAGACTATACAATAAATAAATTACGACATTTTACATCCACCGGGCATCAAAGTTCGCCATTATGATAATAAAGCACAAACAGACAGCAGATTACATACACAGGGCATCAAAGATCGCCACCAGTGCAAATAAACAGGCCGACAAAATAATATACAAAACCAACAGCACTTCAATAGAGTTCAAGAAAGGTTAGCCCTACTCGGGAGCTGTAGCGCAAGCATCTGAGCAAGCTGATGAGACTGCGCTTGTTTGACACTTATATCCTCCTGATCTGAAAGAGAAACAAGCAGACAGATGACAGGTTTTGCACACATAAGTATCAGTGCTGACAATTCATCACATTTCTTATTGACGAATAAAGTGTCACAGTTTAAAATAGCATTAACACAATATGGTATTGTTCAGGTTAAGACATGGCAGGAAATGACATTGTGAAGGAGTTGGCAGCTTCACGACACCACTGGATTACATATCAAGAACTCATATGTATCAATGGTTAGTGTGCTGTCAATTTATCCCATTTCAGATTGGCAAATAAAGAGACGGTTTAAATAATAGTAGAATGATATGACATTGTTCATAGTTAAGACATTGCAGAATATGACATTGTGCTGTAGTGGTAGGTTCACCACACCACTGGATTACGGATCAAGAACAGAAGCATACATGCAGTGCAAAAGAAGATCACTTGCTCTGTATAGTTTAATTTACATGTTATGAAGAAGGAACTTGGTTGTAGAACTGAAAACTTAAATTGAGAAGGACAAACTTTTGTTTATGAACTACATAATAAACTTTAAACATGCAATTTGATGCAAACACCAAAAATAAACAGCTGTTGCAGTCATGCCTAACCAAATATACACAACAAAGTTTGAAGGCTTGAGAAGGACAAACTTACATTAGTGGTGAAGACAGGCTCTATAAAGCCCTTGTCCATGCTAATGGGGGGCAATTCAAGAAGTTTACCACAAAATCTTCTTCATAAGCATTGCCTTTATTCTACATTTTGTTAAGAGTAAATATAAATGTGATAATATAAGAAAAATGGGAGAATATTTAAGATAATATGAAGAGTGATGCTCCATAACCAAGTAGCTATAAATGTAAGTACAGCGATACAGGCAAAAGGTACATCCAAGAGCAATGCAGAGCTAAACTTCTTCTGTACCATCGGTGTTATCCAACCTTATGGTAAGAGTAAATATAGATCTGATGTGTAGAAAATGGAGGGCAAAGGAAAATAAGCTGTAGAGTGATGGTACATGAACAACTAGCTGTCAATATAAGTACACTGATAAAGGACAACAGGTACTTACAAGAACAATGCAGAGCTAAAAAAATCATTGGCATTGGACTAATGTAACCATTCATACAGATCAGATAATTTGGAGCGAACAATTGATAAGCAAGCTATGATGCATACTGCTGTCACATAATGAACCAGGTATGAATGCAAGTACAGTGATACAGGACAACATGTACTAACAAGAGCAAAGCAGCGGGCAGCATATTTGCGATATCCTCTCGTCCTTTTCAAACCGGAATTCTTCTTCGAGCAGATTTCCTGCAAAAGAGATCCGTAAGGCACATGCGCAAAAGTAGAAGTTCAAATTGTCATGTGATATCATAGACATTACCTCATCCTGGGAACGAGACCAGTGCATAACAAGGTTTTTCCATTCAATGTCTTCTAAATTTAGCACAGGAGACTTCACCGGAAATTCGTTTATAGACTTGCCATCAAAGTGGGATTTCCTCAGGTAACACCGATACTGCTGCAATGCTTCCTTGAAAAGCACAAGCAAGCTTTGCTTTTCATGACTATCCAGATTGACCCTCGCCTACTTACAACAATGTAATGTAAATCATTGATGTGTTCGATCAGCAGAAAACAGGAAAATAATCACCATGAATAATAGCACTTACACGTAAGTGGGACAGGAATATGTAAAAATGGTGTTTGTCTTCACTATAATCTTCCCATGATGGGAATATATGCACGTAGTCCCTAACAACATTGAAAGCATTATCTTTTAAACTAGGAATAACTTGAATGGGGTTGCAATCTGCAGGAATTGGCCGTCTCTGCAGTTGGGATAGGTCTTCGGCCGGTGGACTTGCTGTACTTTTTGCTGGAGTGGGATTTTTCTGTGGTACGGCTGGTGCTATGGCAACTGAAATTGGCATACCTTTTGCTTGAGTACAGGTCATGTGTGGTGGGGCTAGTGGTGTGGCCAGTGAAGTATGGGTACAGTCTGCTGGAGTCAGTCCTATGTTTTGTGTCATTGGTTGTACAGCCAATATAAGTGGGGTGCTGTCTGATTTCTCCGGCACCACCACGTCTTTCAAGGACTTTGCTGGTGCTCCTTCAGGTTCGGCAATCAACCTTTTCCTTTTTGATGTCTGATGCACAAGAACATCATTTGAGTGGAAAAACATGGTATGATGACAGATGTAATATGTATTGATAATGGATGGGCATGGCATCTTGACATATATCATGAGTAAACTAAGCAGATGGCGGTGCAACAAAGTAGAAGAAATGCAAGACACCTTATGCAAGATACACGCAATCAATAAAACCTTGCCAAATTAGAACAGGCACCTTGATGGGTGAACAGGACAGGCCATGTGCCTTTGACTCCTCGAGGTCAGAATAGTCATTAGGATCATATTCTGAACAAGAATCTACAGGTGGGGAGCGTATGAGTTTCATTGCATGCAGAATGGCACTCAATGCCTTGGTGCCAATTTTGTAAGTCGTTGCAGTGTTCCACAATATTCTTCTGATGCGCGGATTCTGATATTCACTGTGATTACATATAATATCTGAGAAGCATGAAAACATAAATAGTAGTGAGATTATCTTTGTAATGCACATGATATTCTAATATAGGGACGCCCTGTAAACCCTTGTGTGCTATCACTGGATTCTGATGAGAGAGCCCATGTGTGCTGTAATATGGTGCGTACATTAATATAATCTAGCACAAGTACACAAAAAAATAGGCTCCAGAAGTAAGGATAGTTGGCAGATGATAGGTTCATAATATACTGTATAGAGAGTTTATTGCCAAACCATGACAACAAGAGCATACAACAACTAGGCGGATCGTAGTGTACATAAAAGGGGTACACCATAACCAGGATATATAAATCGGGAAAGTGGAACTGGCTGGAAAATATGGTGTTGTATTGCCGCTACTAATTGAAAGCCTATCGATCACGTATAGGCCAGCTCTATTAGCTGTTGACTGCAGATGTCCCTGCTCCCCTTCCTGACAAGGAACATACTGTACGTACTAAATACAGAATAACAAAAGAGGAACATGTTAAAGAACAGAAGAGGAAGCATATTCTTGAGGTTCCGCTTCTTTGCATACAATGTTGGTTGCCCACTCATGATGAATCACAACGCCCAAAGAAATGCAATTCTATGCTGTCTCTCTATATGTGGCCACATGCATTTGGAAAATCAAGTGGGAGCATTACCTGACCAATTAAATGTGTGTATGTTAACTAATATCCGTGTCATATCACAATTCGTATTTGAAGAAGTAAGCTTTGGACTTATGATTGGTGTGTTGTTTAGCTTCAAGAGTGGACTGCTGCTAGTGCGACACAAAGCAGCTACACAAATCATAGTGTAGATATAACGGGAAAACCGTAAGCATCACAAGTAAAATCAGCAAAGTGGAACTTGCTGGAAAAATAGGCTACTATTGCCGGTATGGCTAGAAAGGCTTCGGATACCAGCTCTCTTCAACTAACGGTGCGGTACTGTTAATATCAGTGTAACTCTCAAAGGCGACACAGCTCCCCGCATTTCCTTGCTAATCTTATAGGATTCAAGTGGGCAGGCCACTACAATTCCTATTGCTATGTTTACAAAATCCTATGAATCAAAGAGGCCAGAAGAGTTGAAAGTGTCCATCACAACCGACCGAATAGACCTCTACACTGCAAATGTCCCTGCTCCTCTTCACTACAAGGAACATACTGTACTACTATCATACTCCCTCCGTTTTCCAAAATATAAGTCTTGGTAGAGATTTCCACTATGGATCACATACAGATAGATGTATACAGATACATTTTAGAGTGTAGATTCACTCATTTTGCTCCATATGTAGTCCATGGTGGAATCTATACAAAGACTTGTATTTAGGAACGGCGAGAGTACTTATTAAAGAAGAATAGAAGAGGAACATGCTAAAGAAGAGCAAGCAGATTTTGGATAATAAAATGTTCATTGCGCAGTGCCCACACATGACGAACCAGAGCGCATTAAGAATGCAACTCCCTGTTGTCTCTCTGTATGTGGTGCACGTGCTTTTCGAGAGTAAAGTAGGAACATTAGCTGACCAATTAAACGCTATCTATTTTAGTAATATCAGCATCATATCAGATTCGTATTTGAGCAACAAGTTTGGAATTATGAGTGGCATGTTGTTTAGCTTGATGGATTCAGGAGCAGTGCTAAGCAGCTACGATGATGGTACTGAATATAAAGGAATGTCTGCATGCAAGTCGCGTGACTTTTGTCATTTGGGTCAGTCGACCATTTCAGGCGGTTGGATGAAGATCCTACGTCTCCTAACCCTCTTCTTCCTTGTCTCTGATCCTTCCCATACAGAACACCGCACGGGCCGCCGGCCGAACCACCGGCCCCGACCCCCCCCCCCCCCCCGCCCTCCCCTGAACCGCCCCCACCACATGTGTTCCTCCACCACCCCATCCCCATCCCCGCCCCCACCCGCGTCGAGTTTTCTTTGTTCGGCAAGGCCCCACCACCGCCAGGCCACCGCCCCCCACAACCACCATCCCCACCCATGCCCCTTCCTTCACACCGACGAACTCCGACGAGCTCTCAAAAATTGACTGACCCAATTTTGAAATTTAGTCTACTGTCATTTAACTAGTGTGGAATATAAAAGGGGAACCCATAAGCATTGCGAGTATAGTGTTGAGCGCGCCATGGAGGATTTCAAGGTGCAAACCGGACAAAGGAAACTTTGCAACCAATGTTTGCTTTCAACCAACAAGTAAGTGATGGACAAGAAATCAGAGTAAAGCAGTGGCGCTCTATTTTCTTGCCGCGATAAATAAGTTGAGCAGATACGAAAGAGTATCGCCTCTGGTGCGGCGCCGTGTATGCATCTGCTGAGAATTTGACGGTGCTGCGGTAGCGATGGCTGTCGGCGGCGTGGAAGCAGATCTAGGAGGGTAGACGGTGGCTGCGGGGGAAATATCCCGGCGCGGTGGACGAGACGGTCGTAGGAGCGGTGCCGGCAAGGTGGACGACGGCGGGGATGAAGCGAGAGGACGGGATGCAAGGATCCCGGTCCGAAGCCATGGATGAGAGAGGCCGATCTCTTGTACTGTACGACGGTGTCGGGGTATCAGCTCCGGCATGGTGGAGGAGGACGGCGGTGGATGGGGTGGCGGATGGAGGAGGCTGGAGTGGAGAGGGTGTTTTGGCGCCCACGGAGTACGAATGGGGAAATGGAGGGAGAGAGGAAGGGGGAACCATGTCTTCAGGGCGCGCTTGTCTCAAATGCAAGGAAATTTACAAACTTAGCCCCCGTTTAAAATTTCCTACATCACAACAATATTAGTCGGTTGGGGATAGGGCGGTAATCTCGCATACACCGAATATTTGCCGACGAGAGTTTGTTATGGCGCCCACCGTTTATGAATCGGGGAGGGAGTCAATTTCGGCCGAGGAGACACTTTGTTTTGGCGCCCACCATGTATGAATACGGGTGAGAGGCGGTTATGTCATGTTTGAGTGAAATTACAAACCTACCCCCATCGAAACCTATAGAAATAGAGCCGATAGGCTTTGCGTGTCAGGGATAGGCAGTAATTTCCATCTCGCAGATTTTGGTTTCGGGCGGTTACTGCGACTTTCCTCGCTTCGTTCAAATTTTTGCAGAGCAAGAGTGCATGTTTACCGTGCCAACTCAATTCGAATCCAGTTTGTATTCTATTTTTGTTTGGGCAGGATCCACTTTCGGTTGGAACAAAATTCTATATACAACATTTTTTATATATACTTTCAAAAGCACAACAAAGAATTCTGCTCCTTTATATATAAAATATGATTTACAAATACAATGATCTCAAAATCATAAGGTTGAATTCAAAAAATTTAAACCAAATTATGTTCTACTAAAATGCATGGATCAGTAATATCTACATATTAAATAACGTAGATGCGCGTGAATTCATATGAGTATGCATGTTTGATAGATCAATTTTTGTTCGAGTATGAATTACATGTATCATCATCTCGAATTCAAATATTTGAATCCCATTTATGTTGACATTTTCTATACATGCAACTAAATATTTGAATCTCCTTTCACGCCCATCTCTCTCGCATGCTCCTTCATGTAGCTATCACTCTCTTTTCTCCAGCTCACCCGCACGCTCACTTCATGTTTCTCCTATTTTCGTAAACATGGTCTCTCGACATCTCCCTTGAGAAGTGTCACACTCTCCCTATCATTATACATTACATGGTTTTCATTATCTCTCACGTCTCTACCGTTCTCTGGTATCACTAGGTACCTAAGCTTTCTTTTTCACCGCCACACACACACTCTCACTCGTCTTTCACTTTGTATTTCTCCCTATAGGGTTCTCTCACACACCCTATATCTCTCTAGATATGACTCATACCACTAAAATTATTCTCTCCCGCAGACACAACATTTGTTGCGGTCTCCGTTCCGTCTCCATCCCGGTTATAAAACTGACATTATTCATTTGTTTACCAATTAGACAAACTCCCCCTCTCTTTCTCTCTCTCTCTCACACACACACACACAACTTCTGCTTCCACTCCCCTTCCCGACTACCGTCTCTGTCTCTCTCTCACACACAAAACTCTCGCTTTCGCACCCCCGACTCGTATTTCTCTCACAAACATTGATCGACTAGCCTCCAGATAGGTTTATACACCCGCACACTCGTGCTTCCACTATCGCGTACATGTCTCTATCACGCTCCTTGTATCTATGTAGATTTTTCGTCCCTTCTTGAGACACGCCCTCTCGATCATGCACACACACACTATCGCCTCATTTTAAGCTGATACCTCTCGCACACACACTCTTTGTGTCTTTGTCACACACGCACTCTGTCCTCCTCCTCTCTCCCTCTCTCTCACACACACAACACACACACACATGGGCTTTTTGCAACAACTAGCAAGATGCCCATGCGTTGGACAGAACATCAAGATGCATTTGTATGAGTAGTTTATCTCGTGGGTGAAAAGGATGAACGAGGGAAGGCCTTATTTGCAAATATGGAGAGGGGTGTGGGTATTTTTTTGCAAAATTTCCATAGTTTCCTTCCTATCCGTCAGATATAAATCGGACGGCCTATATTGCGGGATGGCAGGCACACCATCATCACCAACTCTGTTTTTTATCTCTACTATTAGAAAAAAACCGAGTTGGTGATGATGGTGTGCCTGCCATCTTGTAATATAGACCGTCCGATCTATATCTGACGGATAGAAAGCAAACTATGACAATTTTACAAAAGATACCCGCACCTCTCTCCACATTTACAGATAAGGTCTTGCCTCGTTCATCCTTATCTCCCACAACCCCATTGCTGAGCAATTAAAAAAGGAAGTCTCTGGAACAATCTGGCATGGTGGCCGCTGCCGGCGCCGTCCATCCCCATGCCTCCGCCCAGTCCGACCACCAATCACCACTACGCCCCACTCCTCCTCACCTTATCTCTCATCTTTCTCGAGATATCATTTTTTTGATGAAATTCTCGAGATACCATTTTTCCGATAAACTTCTCGAGATATCATTAGTTTTTACACATAGGATTACTCCTGCATGGGTCAATCACAATAGGTGTTTTGTAAAAAAATGCATCTTGATGTTCTGTGCAATGCACAGGCATCTTGCTAATAAGAGTAGAAATTAGAGATATACCACTTCTCGAATCTTGAAACCAACCACATTCCTCCCTTATCTCATCAAAACCGCCAAAGGAATATATTTTGAGTGAAACATAACATATTTTTAGTGATATACGTATTTCAAAACTAGACTCTTTTTCTATCAAATCGGTGAATATGTATTAATCTACTTTGATCGTGTGGCAACGCATTGGCACATTGCTAGTTATTACTACTGTATACGAAGAGAAGAGGCGCACGCACGCAGTCGGTCTCTCGCTATCTCGCACACATGAGAGTTACGTAAAGGCACCGTAAACAAATAAACCCTAAAACCCTAGGTGCACGATTGCTGCATGCGCGGGTACCGGGTACGTGGTGGAGCGCACCTTTGTAGGAATAGTCAGCTCGCGTGATAATTTGATCCGTAGGAATGGTCGGGACCACAGGTGAACAACCTGGAGGCGGTGGCTCACCAGTCGCCACTGATCGAGTAGCCACGTTTAAAATATCATTTTTTAGTGGGGTAAGAGTTCTGATTTTCAATGGTGCATTATAAGTACTAAGTAGATTTTAGAATGATTGGTATGGAGCGAAAATGGAATTCATAACTACTACCTCCGTCCTGGTTACTAGTCCCCAACGTATTTTGGGTCAAAGTTTGTCCACGAATTTTACTTGTAAAATGTGAATGGAAAACGAGATTTTGTTATACCCAAACAAAAAAGGACTGGAGGGAGTGATTGCTCTGACACGGACGCGACCTCTCATAGCGCAGGCATTGAACCGGCGCGCCAGCCAAGGGGGCCCCACTCGCTGCAGGCCAGGCTGAACACGCCTCCTCGCCGCATGCAACCGGCTTCAGACTGCCCCGCCTGCCTCCATTGAATCTGCGCGTGTGCCGGCAACACGTCCTTCCACGAGTCGGCCGACATTTTATAACACAGCGTCGGCTGGCTCCTCTCGTCCACTCGCTATTTAAACGAGGCCATACACCTGGCAAGAACTGCACCACACCGCTGCTCCCCATATCCTCCTTGCACCATTTTCTCCACACTCTCCATAGCATCCGGTGACCAGGAAGACGAGTTCTCCGGCATAAAAGCCGGCTGGGTGCCCCGACAAGCTAGGCAACTCGCTACCCCACCTCCCTCCCCGCCCCAGGCCGTCAGTACCATGGGCGAGGCTGCAGGCGGGCAAGCGGAGGAGCAAGCCGCCGCTCCAAGCTGGCCCCTGGTGCATCAACTCAATGCTCCAAGCCTGCTCGCAAAGGAGTGGCCAGTTGCTGCACGCCGGCACACGGGGGACCATGGCGTCCAGTGCACCGTGGTTGGCCGCGCCATCCGATGCAAACATTGGCGGAACCGCAGCATGCTGGCGGAGGTGGCCAAGACGTTTGCGGTCACCGCCGACACCGAGGAATAGTAGACCACGGGAGCCGCCGCCGCTCTGAACCCACGAATGCTACGACCACCGCGTTGTCGGCATAGACACCCGGTGTGTTGCCCAGTTTGGCTCAAAACACCATGGACCCCAGCCGCGGCCGACATTAGAAATTATACCTGCTTCCAGAAGTTATTCGTGATTAGTCAAAAAATTACCAAAAGATAATTTATTACGCATGGTCTTGACTTGTTGTGCTCGCACTGGTAGTACGAACTAGAGGTTTTTCTTTATTTATAACTCTCCTCACATTTTTTGGCTTTGAAGTGAATCATGGTTGTGGACATTATCTATGAATGTGCAGATATCTGTGAAGATGAGTTTGATGTGGAAGTTGAACTTGGAATGTTGGGATTGCGGGTGAACTATACCATGTCCAATGCTTCGTTTATTATTGTTTGGAAAGTAATTGCTGTTATTACATGACCCGAAAAAACTTTATTTTGTGCCACATCAGTAGATGCACGGACATCACAACAGGCATGTTGACTGGATAAACATTTGAACCTAGCTATTATGAAGGAAATTTTGTATTGACAACAGTTTTAGATAGTGGGAGACGCCTAGCCTGCTCTGCCTCTGCAAGCTTCTTTCTGGCTTCTTCCACTCTTCTTTGGCTTGGGTGAAGAGAGCATTTGATTGCTCTTTTCGCTTCTTCAGGAACTCAGCTACATTCTCAAGGGCTGTTGCACGCTTACTTTCAGCCTTTACTAGAGCCACGAGGACACGAACAAATGATGACTCCACCTGGCTTGTGCTTAATTGATACGTCTCCAACGTATCTATTATTTATGAAGTATTCATGTTGTTATTTTATCATTCTTGGATGTTTTACAACCATTTTATAGCAACTTTATATCATTTTTGGGACTAACCTATTGACCTAGTGCCCAGTGCCAGTTGCTGTTTTTTGCTTGTTTTTTACATCGCAAAAAATCAATATCAAACGAAGTCCAATCACCGCGAAACTTTTTTGTGGATTTTTTATGGACCAGAAGGAACCCAATGGGCCAAAGAAGCACCTTGGGGGTGCCTCGAGGGGGCACAACCCACCAGGGCACGCTAGGCCCCCCTGGCGCGCCTAGGTGGGTTGTGCCCACCTTGGTGGCCTCCCGCACCCCTTCTTTGCACTATAAATTCCCAAATATTCCGAAACCCTTTGGGGTTACCCTAGATCAGAAGTTCTGCTGCTGCAAGGCTCTGTAGCCACCGAAAACCAATCTAGACCCCGTTCCGGGACCCTGCTGGAGGGGGAAATCATCTCCGGTGGCCACCACGATGAGGAGGGAGTAGTCCACCATCAGGGATGAGGGTTTGTACCAGTAGCTATGTGTTTAATCTCTCTCTCTCTCTCGTGTTCTTGAGATGTCACGATCTTGATGTATCATGGGCTTTGTTAATATAGTCGGATCATATGGTGTTTTCCCCTCTCTATCTTGTTGTGATGAATTGAGTTTTTCCCTTTGATATTTCGTTGTTATCGGGTTGAATACTTTTATGGATTTGAGAACACTTGATATATGTCTTGCAATTGAATACTCGTGGTGACAATGGGGTATCGTATTGATTCACTTGATATATGTTTTGGCACTCAACTCACGGATTCCCGAGGTGACATTGGGGTAATCTATGCATAGGGGTTGATGCACATTCTTGTCTTTGTTTCTCCGGTAGAAATCTTGGGGCACTCTTTGAAGTTCTTTGTGTTGGATTGAGTATTATGAATATAAATTTTCTTTGGTGTTATTTTAGTACGAACTCTAGGTTAGATCGAACAGAAAGAATAGCTTTGTGTTATTTTAGTACGAACTCTTGAATAGATCGAACGGAAAGAATAACTTTGAGGAGGTTTCGTACCCTACAAACAATTTATTCTTATGTTCTCCGCTAGATAGGAACTTTGGAGTGATTCTTCATCGCACTTTGAGGGATGGTTATATGATCCAACTATGTTAGCATTGTTGAGAGTTTGCACTAGCGAAAGTACGGACCCTAGGACTTGTTTTCAAGCATTGCAATACCGTTTTTGTGCCCGTTTACTATTTGATACCTTGCTGTTATTATTTATTCAGATTATAAAAATATATTTCTACCACCAATATTACACTTTTATCACCATCTCTTTGCCGAACTAGTGCACCTATACAATTTGCCATTGTATTGGGTGTATTGGGGACACAAGAGATTTCTTGTATTTGGTTGCAGGGTCGTTTGAGAGATACCATCTTCATGCTACACCTCTCACGGATTGGTAAACCTTAGGTCATCCACTTGAGGGAAAATTGCTACTGTCCTGCAAAACTCTGCGCTTGGAGGCGCAACACGTGTCTACAAGAATAAAGTTGCGCAGTAGACATCAAGCTCTTTCCCGGCACCATTGCCGGGGAGGTGAGTGCTTGAAGGTATATCTTTAGATCTTGCAATTGAATCTTTTAGTTTCTTGTTTTATCACTAGTTTGGTTTATAAAAAGGAAACTACATAAAAAATGGAATTGAGGTTGCATCATATTATTGATCATCTTTATAATATCTTTCTTGAAAATGATGGTTCGAAAAATGGTGCTCAATTCTTAGAAGAAGAAGTCAATAAAATGTTTGGCACAAAATATTTGAATGATGAGCATGATTGCAATGTTGTTAGTATGAATTCTTTGAATATCCATGATGCTAATGATATGCAAAGCTACAAGCTTGGGGATGCTATATTTGATGAATATGATATTTTTACTCCCCCAAGTTCTTATGAGAAAATTTATTATGATGATTGCATGCCTCCTATTTATGATGATTATATTGATGAAAGTGGATTTGGAGAGGACATGACTTTATTTAATGATGAATCCACTATTTTGGAGGAGGTTGCAATTGACTATGAAAACAAAGTTGCTATCTAAGATGATTATGGTGATGACATGTATGCTACAAAGAATTATGATAACCATGAAACTTATCATCATGATTTTAATTTTCAATCTCATGATAGTTATTTTGTTGAGTTTGCTCCCACTACTTTTCATGAGAATAAATTTGCTTATGTGGAGAGTAGGAAAATTTCTATGCTTATGTATCATGAAAAGAATGCTTTATGTGATAGTTATATTGTTTAATTCATTCATGATGTTACTGAAAATTATTATGAGGGAGGAACTTATGCATGTAGGAATTGCAATAATATCAAGTTCCTCTCTATGTGTTGAAAATCTTGAAGTTATGCTTGTTTTGCCTTCCTATGCTAGTTGATTCTTGTTCCCATGAGTTGTTTGATCACAAAATCCCTGTGCATAGGAAGTGGGTTAGACTTAAATGTGCTAGTCATATGCTTCATGATGCTCTCTTTATGTTTCAATTCTTATCTTTTATGTGAGCATCATTGAAATCTTCATGCCTAGCTAAAAGGCATTAAAGAAAAGCGCTTGTTGGGAGAAAACCCAACACTTTTACCTACTGTTTTTGTGTGTTCACATGATTATGCTACTGTATTGATCATGTTTTATTTCTTTTGTTTCAATAAAGTGCCAAGTAAAGCCTTTGGGATCATGTTGGGTGATAGTTGATTTGATCTTGCTGAAAAACAGAAACTTTTGCACTCACGAAAATAATTCTTATTTTTTTTATAGAAGAGTGCTTTTGAGTTTATTCTTTTTGCATAAGTTTAATATACAAATTTCTCACGTGGTAAAATTTGTTTCATAATTTTTGGAGTAGCAGAACTATGGTAGTTATCCAGATTACTACAGGCTGTTCTGTTTTTGACAGATTCTGTTTTCAACGCATAGTTTGCTTGCTTTCTAGTTTCTATGGCTTATATTGCTCAATATAAATTGTGGAAATGATATGATAAAGTAGGCATTGTGTGAGAACAATTATGAATCTTGTCTTTGACAGTACCAAAGTGAAATGCCTTGCTCTTTATTATACTAACCTATCTCACGAAGTTTTGTTAAGTTTTGTGTGATTGAAGTTTTCAAGTTTTGGGTGAGATATCGATATGAGGAGAATAAGGAGTGACAAGAACCTAAGTTTGGGGATTAACAAGGCACCCCAAGTTAATATCCAAGGAATATCCAAGCAACTAAGCTTGGGGATGCCCCGGAAGGCATCCCCTCTTTCGTCTCCAACATTATCGGTAGCCTCACTTGGAGCTATGTTTTCATTCGTCACATGATATGTGTTTTACTTGGAGCGTCAATTTATTTTGTTAAGAATTTACTTGCTGTTATTTATAATAATGTTTTGCATCTTTTATTTCAATAAAAATGTCAAGGATAGCCTTTACCATGCTTATCTTGCAAGTATACATGTTGCTGTTTAAAAACAGAAAGTTTATCGATGTTGCAAAAATTCCCAATGATAGTAAGAGTGTGATAAAATGTTGAAACTTTTTGCATAATGAGCTCTGATAAATTTTCTACAGTGTGGTAGAATTTCATAATTTTTTGAGTTGAATAAGTATTGATACTCTTACATTCTTTACAGACTGTACTGTTTTGGCAGATTGTTGTTATGTTTGCATATGTTTGCTTGTTTAATGATTCTATTTGAGGATAGGAGTATTAAATATGCAGAGGTATTTAGTATGCAATGTTGAATAATATTTTTAGTGATTTTCTACAGTAGATAATGATAAGATTTATGCATTGGTTTATACTAACTTATCTCACGAGTTCTTGTTGAGTTTTGTGTGGATGAAGTTTTTAAGATTTAGTGAAACCGTGATATGAGAGAAATTAAGGAGACACAAAAGCTCAAGCTTGGGGATGCCCAAGGCACCCCAAGATAATATTTCAAGAAGTCTCAAGCATCTAAGCTTGGGGATGCCCCGGTTGGCATCCCACCTTTCTTCTTTAAGAATTATCGGTTAGTATCGGTTGAGCCTAAGTTTTTGCTTCTTCACATGATTTGTGCTATCCTTGAAATGTCATTTTGTTTTGTTTTGCTTTCTGTTTTAATAAATTACTTAGATCTGAAAGTTTTTTTATAAGAGAGAGTCCTCAAATAGCTACATATTTATTTAACTACTCACATGATCTCCCCTTATATCCTTTTGGAGTAGTTTGTCATTTACTCTTGTGCTTCACTTATATCCTATGAGTAAATTGTTGAATAAATTGAATATCATGAAATTGAAATCATATCATGCCTAGTGGTAGCTTCACATTGGGTTTAGAAAGTGAAATCTTTTGAGGCTTGGCAATCACAATATTGGTCATACAAGCAATTCATGAATAATTAGTATAAGGAAGAGAACTTTCACATGCAAATACACTATCTTGGAAATATTTTGTGATTGTGAGCCCCCATCAAAATATTATATGCCAAAATTGTTAACTTTGGACAAGGAAGACAATGTAATGGTTTATGTTTGCTCATATTCACATAGAAGTTATATTGTCATAGATCCTTCAACATGTGGTGCTTGCTCCCCATCTTTGATAGCCAAAAATTCCACACCAAGTAGAGATACTACTTGTGCATCCAAAAACCCTTAAACCCAAATCTTATTTTCAAGAGTCCACCATACCTACCTATATGCGGTATTTCCGTGCCGTTCTAAGCAAATTTGTATATGCCATCTCTAATTTTCAAAAATAAATTTCTCTTTTGTGTGCTCGTACCGCTTGCGAGGCGGTGAGGGGTGGCCAATATTTTCCATGCTAGATGTGTTATTCTCACGATGAGTGTTTATTCACTTGTCATTGCACAAGAGTAAGGCAAAGGTTTTAGGGATGCCCAGTCCCAAAATGCAAAAATGAATTTACTTTATGTTGTCAAATAATAAATTCCTTGGAAAGTGTTGGTATGGAGGGCACCCGTGGATACGTCTAACCATGGAAAGTGAAAGTATGGTGGAAAAAGGAATAAACTTTATTTTCTGTTTGGGAACCGCCTATGATATATGTAGCATGGAAAGTGTTGGGAGCTCTAAGTCGTTTTCGTTGGTTGGAAAAGTATGTCTCTCAAAATGTTTTTATCTCTCAATTTTTGCTTTGAGCTCTGGCATCTCTACAAATCCCTACTTCCCTGTGCGAAGGGCCTATCTTTTACTTTTATGTATTTACTTTCATGCAAGAGTCAAAGTTATTCTCTCTATTCCTTTTTATTTTTCTCTTTTGGTAAGCATCATGTGGTGAGGAAAGATCTAGGCACATATGTCCGGTTGAATATGGGTAGCATGAGTTATTATTGTTGACATCACCCTTGAGGTGAATATGTTGGGAGGTAAAACAATAAGCCCCTATATTTCTATGTGTTCGGTTGAAACGTTTTGCTCATGAGTATGCAGTGAGTGTTAGCAATCATAGAAGACTATATGATGGTTGATTATGTGGAGCTCTTACTTAGACTCTATTGAATAAGATGAATTGCAATTGCTTGGTGACTAAGAACATAGGTTGTTGGGTTTCAAGAGAGTTCATTGTTTGTACCTTAACATGTGAATTGGTTGCCACTACAACATGAGAAATTTTATGAGAAAGAATTGTTGTTATGATGCTAGGAAAAGTGATTGAAATTTTCATTGA
Source organism: Aegilops tauschii subsp. strangulata (assembly GCF_002575655.3). Taxonomy (NCBI): domain Eukaryota; kingdom Viridiplantae; phylum Streptophyta; class Magnoliopsida; order Poales; family Poaceae; genus Aegilops; species Aegilops tauschii. The sequence continues at coordinate 129,233,944 of NC_053040.3, read as the reverse complement.
TTAAACTTATGCACTTTGCTAGCATTCACACTTCATAAATTATTTCTTTTATCATTTACCTACTCGAGGACGAGTAGGAATTAAGCTTGGGGATGCTGATACGTCTCCAACGTATCTATAATTTATGAAGTATTCATGTTGTTATTTTATCATTCTTGGATGTTTTAGAACCATTTTATAGCAACTTTATATCATTTTTTGGGACTATACTATTGACCCAGTGCCCAGTGCCAGTTGCTGTTTTTTGCTTGTTTTTTACATCGCAGAAAATCAATATCAAACGAAGTCCAAACACCGTGAAACTTTTTTGTGGATTTTTTATGGACCAGAAGGAACCCAATGGGCCAAAGAAGCACCTGGGGGTGACCCGAGGGGGCACAACCCACCAGGGGCGCCAGGCCCCCTGGCGCGCCCAGGTGGGTTGTGCCCACCTCGGTGGCCTCCCGCACCCCTTCTTTGCACTATAAATTCCCAAATATTCCGAAACCCTTCGGGGTTACCCTAGATCATGAGTTCCGCTGCCGCAAGGCTCTGTAGCCACCGAAAACCAATCTAGACCCCGTTCTGGTACCCTGCCGGAGGGGGGAATCATCTCCGGTGGCCATCTTCATCATCCCAACGGCCACCATGATGAGGAGGTAGTAGTCCACCATCGGGGCTGTGGGTTTGTACCAGTAGCTATGTGTTTAATCTCTCTCTCTCTCTCTCTCTCGTGTTCTTGAGATGTCACGATCTTGATGTATCGTGGGCTTTGTTAATATAGTCGGATCATATGGTGTTTTCCCCTCTCTATCTTGTTGTGATGAATTGAGTTTTTCCCTTTGAGATTTCATTGTTATCGGATTGAATACTTTTATGGATTTGAGAACACTTGATATATGTCTTGCAGTTGAATACTCGTGGTGACAATGGGGTATCGTATTGATTCACTTGATATATGTTTTGGCACTCAACTCGCGGATTCCCAAGGTGACATTGGGGTAATCTGTGCATAGGGGTTGATGCATGTTCTTGTCTTTGTTTATCCGGTAGAAATCTTGGGGCACTCTTTGAAGTTCTTTGTGTTGGATTGAGTATTATGAATATGAATTTGCTTTGGTTTTATTTTAGTACGAACTCTAGGATAGATCAAACGGAAAGAATAGCTTTGTGTTATTTTAGTACGAACTCTTGAATAGATCGAACGGAAAGAATAACTTTGAGGTGGTTTCGTACCCTACAAACAATTTATTCTTATGTTCTCCGCTAGATAGGAACTTTGGAGTGATTCTTCATCGCACTTTGAGGGATGGTTATATGATCCAACTATGTTAGCATTGTTGAGAGTTTGCACTAGTGAAAGTACGGACCCTAGGCCTTGTTTTCAAGCATTGCAATACCGTTTTTGTGCCCGTTTACTATTTTCTACCTTGCTGTTTTTATTTATTCAGATTATAAAAATACATTTCTACGACCAATGTTACACTTTTATCACCATCTCTTCGCTGAACTAGTGCACCTATACAATTTGCCATTGTATTGGGTGTGTTGGGGACACAAGAGATTTCTTGTATTTGGTTGCAGGGTCGTTTGAGAGAGACCATCTTCATGCTACACCTCTCACGGATTGATAAACCTTAGGTCATCCACTTGAGGGAAAATTGCTACTGTCCTACAAAACTCTACGCTTGGAGGCCCAACACGTGTCTACAAGAATAAAGTTGCGTAGTAGACATCAGTAATCCAACATCATCTGGGAATTTGCACCTTGTGTCTAATCCAGCATCATTAGGGAACGGACACCTTGTGTGTAATCCAGCCTCATTTTGAAACATGATCTCGAGGTTGACCATACTTCCCTCCTCGCAGGAACTGCATCCTGACATGAAGTTACTTCTTTTTTAGATCAATACTCAGAATCTGAGTCCGGCCTCCTAGCACCCTTGGAGGCGGCTGGCCTCAAGAATCGCGTGTCAATATTTGCGGACGACGTCATCATCTTCTTGAAACCCCACCCGACGGACCTTACCACGTGCACAGCGATACTTGACATGTTTGCCGCAGCCTCAGGCCTTCATGCAAACCTAAGGAAGAGTGTTGCCCTCCCAATCGGGTGCACATAAGAGCAAATGACGGACGTGACGAATGTACTGGGATGCTCACTAGGTGGCTTCCCGATGAGATATCTCGGACTGCCACTAACCATCCGGAAGCAATCGGCTGCGCAGTTGCAAGGCCTGGTGGATCATATTGCTGCTTGCCTGCCCACTTGGCGTGCCGCGACCCTACCGAAGAGCAGTAGGTTGATCCTCATCCAATCGGTCCTCTCAGCGATGCCAGTGCATGCAATGTTGGCCATGGAATTACCGGCGAAGACAACCAAGGCGATCAACAAGATCTTATGAGGATTCCTCTGGTGTGGCAAGGCGGAGGCAAATGGGGGAAACTGCGCGATGGCCTGGAACGCAGTTTGCGCGCCCAAGTGGGCTGGAGGCCTCGGGATCCTGGACGTCGCCTGGATGAATGTAGCAATGCGGGCCCGCTGGCCATGGTTGGCGTGGGTGGATGACACACGACCCTGGAGTGAGTTTACGATAGCAGTACCAAAGGCATCCATCCAGCTGTGCAACGCGACAACACGAACAGAGCTGGGCGACGGCACAAGAGCCCTTTTTTGGGAGGACCGATGGTTGGACGGGTTCCGGCTGGAGGAAATCGCACCCACGATATATGCAAGGATACCGCGCCGAATCCGAAGGCAGCTCATGGTCAGGGAAGCAGTACAAAATGGGACGTGGGCAGCTCCCAGTGGACTGAACATCGACGCCCTGACACTCACGGACTTCATAAACTTGTGAACTCGGGTTCAGCACGTGCAGCTTCAAGAAGGGGTACAAGACACCATCCGATGGGCTTGGGAGCGCAACGGCCTCTACTCCGCCCGATCGGCGTACGCTGCCAAGTTCATGGGAAGAGAGCTAGCGCCAACCGCGGACGCAACATGGAAGTGTCGGGCCCCCTTGCAATGCCGTTTTTTCATCTGGCTCGCGATACGTAACAGTTGCTGGACCTCAGACCGCCTAGAGAGGAGGGGGCTACCACATCAACAATAATGCCCACTTTGCAGCCAAGACGACGAGACAATGAACCACATCATGCTTCAGTGCATTTTCGCACGAACCTTCTGGCTGGAGATTTGCCAAGCCCTAGATGTGCCACAATGGACGCCAACCACGCATGACACCCTACCGGAGTAGATCCTAGACAAGCGGATACATGGAGCCAAGGAGAAGGATGTAAGGGCAATACTTATTCTTGCCTTGTGGGAATTGTGGAAGCACCGCAACGGGATCGTGTTCGACGGTGAAACACCATCTTTAGGGAGGCTACTAGCACGGGTCTCACACGAGGGCAAAACTTGGAGGACGGCGGGCATCCTAAAGTCGGATTTAGATAGCTTCTTCGGGCGGATACATAGGTGGGAGTCTAGCGAAATGTAGTCGCATGTAGAACGGTGGTTTGGGTGTGTAACACCCTTAGCGGAGGGTTTCTTGTACCCTTTTTCTCCCCCATTAATGAAAGATACGCATGCTATGCGTATTTGAGAAAAAGATCAATACTCAGAGCAACCCAGATCCATTTAGTAGAAGCCAGATAAACAGGACTCGGAGAAGTGAATTCTAAAGGAAATATATAAAAACAGACTCCAAGGTGAGAACACCCACTTCCTACATCAAGCTAAAAATGAAAGCATTAGGACGATTAAGACTCTTCTTATTACACATCGAAGAACACGAGGCTACGAGAAACAGAAACTACAACATGTACACATCGAAGAACACGAGGCTAAGCGAAAGTAATTGAAAGGGTGTTACATACCAAAGATCGTTTTACAGGTTCGGTGCAACTCCTCTTTAACTTGCCATGCTCCTTGAAGATGTCCCCAATATCCCGTGTTTGGTCTTCATTGCTCCTATGCATGTTCGCACTCGTGGTTTTAAAATCTCAACATGGCAAGAAAAATATAGTAATACTCACGCATCTTGTGGGCAACATTAGGGCATCTCCAACAGAAGCGCAACGTGCGGCGCGTTAAAAAAGCGTTTACAGTGCCGGAATAGCAAGTTTTTGCGGGCCTGGAGTGCTGAGATAGAGAAGTAGAGATAGAGAGTAGATAGTAGAGACACAGATAGTTCTCGGCATAGATATATCATAGATAGATATAAAAAAGATAGTTTAACTACTCCTCCTCGGTGATGTCCTCCTCTGACGTCTCAATGTAGGCGTCAAGATATCAATCGTCGTTGGAGTCCCAGGGCGACGTTGCTCCTAGCTTCATGTTGAATTGAGCGGCCGCTTTCCGCGTATGCTTGTCCTCGCGATAGGCGGCTTGCTCGCCCTCCTTTGCGCGTAGAACTCTCGTTCATTGATGATGTCCTGCGGGAAGCGTTGGCGCCACAGGGCCATGGCTTCCTTGTCCATCTCAGTGATGCCGAGACGGTACTCCCACCTCCGGTTGTCGCGACGATCCTCGTCGGTGATAAGCCGCGGCGGAGGAGCGAGCTCCTGCGCCCGCTCCCGCGTCGGCACGTTGGGGAAGTTCAATGTTCTATGAGGCCACCGGAGGCGCCACGTCGCGACGTCATATGCACGGGCGGCCTCGTGGGCGGTATCAAAAGTGTCGAGGCCGAGGCGCATCCCGCGGAACCGGATCTCGGCGGAGAAGCCGCCGAAAGGGCGCGAGCGGACGCCGCGGTATCCCCAAGTTTCCCAGTGACGCGGCGGCATGGTGGCACGGTGGTGGCAAGGTGAGAAAGAGCAGGGAGAGAGCGGTGGCGAGGCACAGAGCGGGGAGAGAGCGGTGTCAAGGCACAGAGCGGTGGGAGGGTGTTGGATTTTATAAAGCGCGCCGGACGCCGCGCACCAAAACTACCGCGCGCTCGACCACTTTTCCCCCCGCGCGCGCGATCCTTTCCCGACGTCCCTGCTATCTCTACTCTCTTCTCTACTATTATATTTATTTTATATTTATATTTATCTCTATCTCTACTCTTATAAAAAACAGAGTTGGTGATGATGGTGTGCCTGCCATCCTGCAATATAGGCCGTCCAATTTATATCTGACAGATAGGAAGGAAACTATGGCAATTTTGCAAAAAGATACCCACAACCCTCTCCACATGTGCAAATAAGGCCTTCCCTCGTTCATCCTTTTCTCACAAGATAAAATACTCATACAAATGCATCTTGATGTTCCGTGCAACGCATGTGCATCTTGCTAGTTCTAAAAAACTTTCCATCATTTCCCACACTACTGGTTGCAGATGAAGAACCTACCGAAGCACAGCATGATACAGGAGCGACGCACAATTACAAGGTGATATTCTGTTGGACGCTGGAGGCTATAACCAATTACTTTTACGGGAACAATAGCAACCAGGAAATTTGAAGGGTAGGTATGAACAAAATTGGAACTGCACATGTACTGCTAAGAGATTCAATACACACATTACCAATCGAGGAGGAGTACGATGGTCGCGGCGGCCTCTGTGCATCATGGTTGGCAATGGGAGTCAGTTCATTGTCCATGACGGGTGGTGCTTCTGAGCTTGGCGTCGGCTTCCGGGAAGCAGATCCGAGACCTTGGAAGACGGTGCCGGGGAAGACGCTCTATGTACGTCGTACGCCGATGAGGCAGATGCGCTGCTGTGGACGAGTGCGCCGATGTAGAAGGGGAGGAGCATGAAGGCTGCGATGCCGTGGAGAAAATGGGGAGTATTCAGGTTTACTACTCTGGGTGCCGGGGTGGGTTGGCTGGGTAGGGTGAACCTGAAGTTACCAAAACAGCCCCTACCAAGCGTCATCCGTAGGCCTGTTCCGAAGGGTATGACGGTAACTTCGCACTGCTCAAATCAGGGTCACAGGAGATTTTCCCGCCGACCTCAAAATTTTGTGACACTGAACTCCCCGTGTGGCGTGTTGGGTGATTGGGCTAAGCAACTAGCGAGTAGTACTAGTAGTTAACAGTACTAGTAACTACTAGTACTCCCTCCGTTTTTATTAACTTTGCATATTAGGTTTGACCGAAGTCAAACTTCCTAAAGTTTGACCAAGTTTATAGAAAAATATAAACATTTACCATAACAAATATGTATGATATGAAAGTACATTCAATAATGAATCTAATGGTATTTATTTGTTATTGTATATGTTATTTTTTGTTATAAACTTTGTGAGAGTTTACAAAATTTGACTTTGACCAATGCTAATACGTGGAGTTAAATAAAAACGGAGGGAGTACACATTTGTTTTCTTAGTTTGTAGTGAATTAATCATTTGTTGTAATCGTGAAATAAATATATTAGGCTACTGACTTCGAATGTAATGGTCTATACAATTCAATAGTTAGAATCATTGTTGAGTTCCAAGATGTATACGAGGTCTATAGTACTTCACAATATGCTCAAACTCACATAATCCCAGTCAAATGAAAATCTAAATGCACTTCATAGTTATTACTTTGTAGAATGCAACAAAACCAACCATAACTCTACATCATCCATTATAAAAGCAACATTTTGAACACATCCCAATGTGTGAATGAAAGGTGTAGAGAGAGCTTGTGAAGATGGAGCAGATAGGGTGGGAAAGATTGTATGTATGTGGGCGAGAGAGTAGGAGACAAACCTAACGAGAGAGATAGAGAAAGAGAGAGGAAGAAGTTAGGTCTGTGAGAAAGATGGAGACATGTAATATACGTGATATGCGTGTGCATCCAGATTTTGTACGCGTGGAAGGAGAAGAGACAACAGGTTTGAAGAGAGAGCTGGAAAAACATGGACGAGAGGGGAAGGATCTCGTGGGTTGAGGGATTGATAATTTTGTGCGGGAGAGAGAGGGATTGGTAATTTTGTGCGGGAGAGAGGGAGAAGGAGTCAGTCAGCCGTCATCACATCATCCTACTTCCAAATGGCCCCGCATCCTCTAGTGCAGTGTGATCACCGTCTTCGATCTCCTCGATGCCCTCTTTGAAGATTGAGGCGGTGTGCATGCTGGGGTGCAGACAAGCACAAGCAAGAGTGGTCGCCATATAACCTTGGATGGGGATGAATTGTGTGCTCGGGGGAGGGGGGACTGTGTGTGCAGTGTGTGTGTGTGTGTGTGTGTGTGTGTGTGTGTGTGTTAGATATTGAGAGAAATCAAACCTATGGAGAGAATGTGTGTGTATGTGACGGAAAGCTACATGCTAAATAGGGTTTTTACAAAGAGATTGTGCGTGCGAGATAGAGAGCGATGTGCGGGCCTTGAGGTGGGCAGGGATCAGGTGAGGGTGTCAAAATGTGTGCGTTGATGCATGTGTTACATGCGATCGTGCGAGGGACGGGCGAATCGAGAGAGATGGTTGTTCTGTTACGTATGCTCCTCTCTCTCTCGTGCGCGCACACACACTCACACAAGTACAAATAGAAGACCGTTCTCTCATGTATACACAACGTATCGGCATCTCTCTATGTCTCACTCATGCATGATCATTTGCACATTCACACCTCTTTATGTCTCTATCACACACACACCGTCTCCACATTGCCCTTCCGCCACAACACACATATGGACACATACACACGTTCTCTCTCAGTCACACAGATAAAATCAGTATTAAAAAAACTAGGGCGCACCTAAAACGCCCAAATCCAAATAAACATGAATTGAAGCTAAATTCAAATATATGGAAATATTGCAGCGTGAAGAACTTTTCCAGGAAAAAAAGTTGAGTAATATTCGGGGATTGTTTTCACACACACAAAAAGATTCGGTGGATGTCCTTCGAGCGCGACATGGTGACGCACCGTTCGATCGACCGCGCGGCCGCGGTGCACGCGCTTGCACAGGATTCCGTATCATTGCTGTGGTAACTAATATAAGCGCTGCCCCAGTCTAATGTTTACGTGTACTAGTACAGTCTTCTTTTAAGTTTGACCAGCCCTATATAAAACTAAACTAAGCTCCCATACACGCACTCATCAATATGCCGCCACCGCCGTTGCGCATGCCAGCGCCCGCCTGCTTCGGCCAACCATTTCTCGCCCATCACCACGATGTCGCTGCCATCCCTGTGCCATGAAGCCAAAGGCTCGCCCGCTCACGTTGTCTGCAGTCCCTCCTCGCGATGCCGCCGCGCTGCCAAGCACGCGAGTAGCTGGTGGAGTCGCGTCTATGCATGCAGCGTACAAAGAGGAGGACGAGCGCGTGCTTAGGCACGCCGGCGAGGAGGAGCTAGCATGTCATTGTCGTCTTCGCCCGCACGGAGGAGGCGCGCATGGTGGCTGTCGCGGCGGAAGCCGGTCGAGCCCGCGCCGAGCCCGCAAACCAGGTGCGGACGCGGAATCTACCTTTGAGACCTTGAATGCCACGTGGATCCTGCAATCTGAAGGAGCAATTTGGGTCAGTCGACTCTTGTGAGCCGTTGGATGCAACATGGATGGCTAGAAGGGCTTCTTCAACCTCCGAAATTGATGCACTGGTCATCTTCTCTCTCAGGCATCGAGCCGCCAGCCCGCCACACGCCTAACCGCCGCCGCCCCGCCCTCCCCTGAACCGCCTGCCACCGCCATGCTCCCCCCACCACCGCCATCTGTTTAACCCTAGGCACGATCCATTTTCCCGGCGAACTGCATTCCACACCCAACACTCATAAGATAGATGGGCACCCTGCCACCCTAATATAGATACTGGGGTAGCTTCTCTGTCGTCTTCTTCCTTCGCTCCGTCGAACTTCTTTCAGAAATCGACTGACCCAAATTATACTACTAGTACATACGTATTAAGTACAGTAGGAACACGAAGATACGAGCAGTAGTACCAACTACAAGAAGAACAATGGTAAGACATACTAGTACTACTGTACGTACTAAAGAGTTCAAATAATGACAAAGAACATAAACATAATTCTGCTGGGGGCTCAGCACAACACACCCCTGAAATAAAACTAAGCAACTAGTCCGCTAGACATTGCAGTAGAACCAGCATGAGCGACGGCATTGCCACCTTACTCGAAGTCCGAGTCCACGTCCTCGACTTCATCCTCGTCCCTCTTCCTCTTCCTCTTCGCCAACGCTTCTTTGCTTGAACCGGTCACTGGGCTCTGCTTCTTCATCCAACACTTGTAGATATTTAAACAAAGGTAGGCATCCATTGTGGCATACAGGATGTGATCTTCATGTATTGTCTTTGACTCCCATGCATGATGAAACTCGTGGTGAGGTTTCTTCAGTTGAGCGTACGAAGGATCAATCATGGTTGCTGCCAGGGTCAGCATTGAAGGCTGAGAGGAGGGCACCAGGCTTGCCTTCTGGAGATCGAAGGGCTGGCCTACAACGAAGCCTATCTGACCCAGGACACTCCTGTCATTCCTAAAGTCTACAGTAACGAATTTCACTCTTTCATCCTTGAGGAAGTTCTTAAAATCCTGGCACTCAAAGTCGGCACGGTATATGTGGTAGACCAAGCACACGTTATGCACGCAAACCTGGATCACGGCGGGCTTCTTCTTCTCTGCCTCCTTTAGAATCTTCTCGCTTTCCAGGACTGTGGTGTACTCAACATCTAGCCCAGCGACCCACTCATCCTTTGAACTGACATCTGGGGTGCACCGGTTCAGAGGCTGACCTGTGGGCCTACTAAGTTAACGCGTACACAGGGCTTTGTCAACTTAGTCAACAAACGATTCTAGCAGCAATGACTGTTGGATTTGAATCGAACGGTCCTGCTGCTTCTTCAATCGCTGCTCTTCTTGCACCAGCCGCCCAAACCAGTTGTGCTGCCGCAGAGGCCTCACCAGTGGCCGGCTGTGCTGCCGCGGAGGCCTCACCACCCCTACTACTCCCACCGCTGGCCAAGCCCTGCGGCGACGGCAGCCTCACACCGCAGCCGAACCAATGAACCCTCGTACTCCTCTCCGCGTGGGCATCCACTGCCGCGTCTTCCCCGGCTCCGCGTCGTCCTCTTCCTAGGCCTCGCCGTCGTCCACCGCCTTGGTGCTCTCGGCGCGGCGTGGTCAATGTGGTCAAGGAACGACTTCCATCGGAAGAGTACTGTACGTGGAGAGGCTAACAGCTGGGTCCACGGCCGCAACAAGGAAGTGCCTCCTTATTATGCGCAAAATAATGATTCCTCCACCTGACAGCTGGGACCCACCGGAAGGGCCTCTATATTTCATGAAAAAAATGCCCCCCCGCTAACAGCTCGGACCCACCAGCTATATCTTCGCACGGAAGGAAGTGCCTCCTTATTACGCACACAAAAAATGAATACTCCCCCTGCCAGCTGGGACCCACCATAGTGGGAGGCTGACTTGTTGGCCTACTAAGTTGACGCGGACGGAGGGCTTTGTCAACTTAGTCAATATGAACGATTCTAGCTCTAGTGACCGTACGATGTCCATCCAACGGCCGTAGTTCATCTTCAACTGTGGTCTTCTTGCTCCAACCGCCCAAACCAGCGCCGGTCGTGCCGCCTGCTCCTGCCTCCCGTGGCCGACTGTGCTGCAGCGGAGGCCTCACCGCCCCCTACTACTCCCACTGTTGGCCAGGCCCTGCGGCGACGGCAGCCTCACACCGCAGCCGAACCAGTCAACCCTCGTACTACTCTCCGCATCGGCATCCACTACCGCATTTTCCCCGGCTCCGCGTCGTCCCCGTCCTAGGCCTCGCTGTCGTCCACCACCTTGGTGCTCTCGGTGCGGCGTGGCCAATGTGGTCAATAAACGACTTCCATCGGAAGAGTATTGTACGTGGAGAGGCTGACAGCTGGGTCCACGGCCGCAGCAAGGAAGTGCAACCTTATTACGCGCGAAATAATGATTCCTCCACTCACAGCAGGGACCCACCGGACGGGCCACCGTATTTCGCGAAAAAACGTTTCCCCCTGACTGCTGGGACCCACATGCTACATCTTCGCACGCAAGGAAGTGCCTGACAGTCGGGACCCACCTGGTCGAAGCGTACGTAGCGTTGTCATTATGGTCGCGAACGTGTACGTACATACTGGTCGATCGGTTTGTCTGCAGGCTGCAGCAATGAACCGTGGCCGAGTAGGGAAGGGCACGTGTCGTAGTATAGGCGCGCACGTGTTGTAGTAGAGGCGCGCACATAGCATGTACACGTACGTACAGCCAGGGTGCAAGAAAGTAAATACGGCCACGTACGTACATACGGGCGGGGTCTCGAACGCCTACTCGCGCATAGGTACGGCCAGGGCTCATGTACATGGCTGGGTCGGGACGGAGAAACTGCGTTGCCGTGTTCATCAGGAGGCAACGGAATGCGTCGTGTTCATCGGGAGCCAACCGGCTTGGACGGAACAGCCGATCGAAATGAGGCATGGCGTACCGCAGAACGGAGGAAATGGGCCTTCTGTTCGACCGCGTACGGCCGAAACGGGGTCCTGCTCATCGGGAAGGGTCTGGCGTACCGAAAAACAGAGGAAACAGACTTGTGTTCGATCGTGTACGGTTGAAATAGGATCCTGTTCATCGAGAGGGGTGTGGCGTACCGCAAAACAGAAGAAACAGACTTGTGTTGGAGCGCTACGGTCGAAACGGGGGTCCTGTTCATCGGGAGGGGTGTGGCGTACCGCAAAACGGGACTCCACGGGCTACTGTTCATCTCCACCGTCGACCTCCTCCAGCCTCCACGTGTGACTGTTCATCCACGGGCTCCTGTTCATCCAGCCTCCACCGCTCCTCCGCCGGCTACTGTTCAACCAGCCCTTCCCACGGCGTCCTGTTCAACCACCCCTCCACGGGCTACTGTTCATCCAGCCCTCCACCGGCTACTGTTCAACCAGCCCTCCACGGGGTCCTGTTCATCCACCCCCAACCGGCTCGATCGGGGTCCTGTTCATCCAGTGGCAACAGCCTCTACTACCACGGGGTCCTGTTCATCCAACCTCCCACCGGGAACTGTTCATCCAACCCCCCAACAACGCTCACTGTTCATCAAGAGGCTGCAGGTTCGATCGACTTCAGTTAGCAGCAGTAGCGAAGGAATCGCTCGATCGGGTTCAGTTAACAGCCAGATCGATCGATCGCTCGGGTTCAGTAACGCGTAGTCTGCAGTGCAATCGCTCGGGTTCAGTAGGCGAACGCCTCACTCGAGTTCAGTTAGAGCCCAGCGCCTCGCACCCACGCGCGTACGTGTACCAGAGAAACGCGCATTGCTCGGCCCCTGACCACCCACCGTAATCAGGAACTCCCCGATATTTTCCTCGCCCTCACTTCTACCATGGTTTTTTCCGTCATGGATGGCCCAAAGAATGTCATGCAGCTGCGTCTCCGGCCCGCCCAGGACGAAAAGCCCATTTTCTGTCATGATTTTTCGTCATAGAAGTAGGAGCCCACCACATCTATGATGATACCGGGTTTTGTCACAATTATCGCCATAGAAGTGTCATAAGCATGACAGAAAAAAATTCGTTCGGCCCAAAATGTCACGGATGTGTCTTTTTTTTGTAGTGATGCTTTTGTACCACTTTGCATACCTCGTCCACTGCCACTGGGATTGTTCTTGTAACTCCATCTGTTCTTGGCACCATCATAGGGTGCCACCTCTTAGGAAGCCCACCCATGCTCCCTTCAGGCTTTGTCTGCTTCCGAAGCCCACAAATTTAAATGTCACCATCTAACAAATACATATTTCTTGAATAACAATGTACACAAAAGGATAGCCAATGCTATGCAATCCCTGCAAACCTTGTATCCTCGATGTTCATCCGATCTCTGCTAGTCTTGTTCAACCAAAGTGATAAGCTCCTCCATTTTCTCTGATGAGTAGACGACAATCTTTGGCACCAGGTCTGTGTTGACGCTTGCAACCTTGAAATCGATCCACTCCAGGCAAAAAAGCTGAAGATTTCACAAACACAAAAGGGAGTCAGGACAAGTTGGTTTCGCATCACAAAATATATCATGGGTTATTAATTATGTTTCTTAGTACTTACCTGCGGCACAAGACTGCAGCCTCCTAGGGTATATGTCTTTGCCCCAGCCAGCGGGTCAACTTTGAATTTTTCAACAACTCACATGGTGATAGTGAGAATGTACCCTGCCCAGTCGTACTCGCCAATCTTGTTGGGGTTCTCCACAAGAGGTTTCCCTCCCACTCGAAGCTCTCAACTTGCTCATCCTGGAGCAGCACACCGGCAAGTACAATGCTCTGGAAGTGGTTGTTCACCCTGGCAAACAAATCGAATGACATATCATACAGATTTGTTTTGTATGCCATGTCTGAATGTGACGACATCGCCAAAGTACTTGTACTGGTCCCGGCTGCTACCAGTTGCCCACATCAAATTCTTAATCTTGCAACCTTTGTCTAGCTGAACTCTGAAACAAACTCCTGGTCTTTAGCAACTATGTCCGCGAACACATTGATTGTCTTCCTAACATCATCTTCGGCTTGCTCCCTATTTATCTTCTAGCACAGATTTCTCAATGTTGTCTTTGTAAACGGAACCTTGTCTACATCACCAAAAAACCTGAAATCATGTTGTACACTTTCCTGTGTTCTGTAATGTACCATCCATTGTCACATGTCCGAAGCAACCTGATCATGGCAGGGCCTCATAGCGGCAAAACCTGCTGTTCTGCTTGGTTGGTTTGCCCTGAAAAATTACAGACCATCGGAGAACATTAGAACTGCCTCTAACCTTCAAAAGTACTCATGATAATTTAGGACGGTTCATAGCCAAAAAAACTTACGGAGCACCCACACACCACTTCCTGCATGCACTTCGTCTTCTCTGAATTCAGTCTACTTTTCCCGTACCTCACGTCGAAACCATGCTCCCATGAGTACAGGTTGTAAAAATCATAGGCCTCGCTGAGCGGTTCAAATGTCGTACCAATAGCAGGCTCAACTACATGGTCACCCAGTTTTTTTGCATGGCCCCTAATTGTCTGTTCCATCGCACTGACTCTTTCAGGACATGGAGTCCTATCTGGAGGCTGGTTACCAACCCTGACCTTGTGGCACGGAAATCAATTATCGCCTGAAAGACGCCAAAAAATGGCCCAACATCTTCATCAAACTGTTCTGCAAGAATTCATATTCGAGGCCAAGAAAATCTACACCACACTTATTTACATGCCATTCAAATCCAGTAACTAATCAATAAATAGGGTAAGCGAAATCAAAGGGCTATGAGACCAACAAATTCTTACCTCTTAGTCCATCGAGGAGCCTGAGGATCAACCTTGCCGGTAGACTGGGCAGACCCTACATCTGCACTTCCTGTCCTATCTTCCATAACAGCTTCCTGGTGGCCATCCAGATGAGACTCAACGCCCCCAAGTTCAATGGCATCAGCGTTATCACCTTCACTCTCGGTGAAACAGGATATGGCGCAACAGGCGGCATCAACACTTGCTTCCTGTAACACCCCCAGTGTCATGCTACAGTAACCCTCTGTGATTAGGCCTAATCATTTGGCTAAAGAATGCTTAATCACCTTTGTTCAATATCTCTTTTCAACTCCCATCTGAATTCAAATTCAAATCATAAGTGAAATTTGAAGTTGCACAAAAGTTGCTGGAAAAATGTTCATCATTTAGCAAATATTCCAATACAATTTGATGTAAAGAAAAACAACATCACTCCTATGCTAAAATGGACACTAACATTTATAATAGTGCCATTTCAGCAATTTAAAATGCAAATTCATTTATGAAAATTCCAAATGAATCTAAACCTCTCCCAAAAATAATTGTGGCAGTGCCTAAAAATGCACTGGACTTTTATGATCCAGTTCCACATTTTTCCTAAATCATTAGGGTCCCCAAATAAATCATTTTCCTTCTCTGGTAATTAAAGAAAAGGGAAAGGAAAAGCAGAAGAGAGAAAAAGGAAAAAAGCCCCCCCTCAACTGGGCCGATTGGCCCAGCCCACGCCCCCCCCTTGGGCCTCAGCCCACCTGGCCGACCCAGGCCACCCAGCTCCCCCTCCCGCGTCGTCTTCACTGTGCGGGCGACCGAGCGCCCGTGCCCGCGGTCGTCGCCCGACCGGCTCACCGCGGCAACGCTGGGGATAAGGACGAGCCCGCCCCCCTCGACCTCGTCCTCGTCAGCCCCCTCCCCGCGCAGATATTCTCCCTCTCCCCACCAGATTCCTCCTCGGCTCCCTCCCTCGTTCCCCGTCCACCACCGAGCGCCACCGTCGCCATGGCTGCGCCATAGCCGCGGCCACCGGCCACCCCGCGCCTCGCCAGCACGTCCACGAGATGCGCCGACGACCTCTACCTCAACTACGCCTCGCCATCAAGCTCGAGGAGCGCCGCAGGCCACGGATCGAGCCGCCCCTTCCACCTCGGTCGCCGGCGATCTTCCTCCTCTCCGGCGCGCGCTTCTGCTCCTAAGCCGTCAAGGGCTTTCCGTAGCCGCGTGGTGAGCCACCACCTTCCTTGTCCCTCTCTCCGTCTGCCCTTGCGCGGTCCCTAGCCGTCTCTCCCACCGTGGCCGAACGCGATGCCGCGCGAGCTCGTTGCCGGCATCCTTCCGGTGACCTTTTGGTCACGGGGTCGCGCCCGTTGGACTCGCCGCTCCGTGCAGATCCTCCCCATCCTTTCCTTTTGCTTCGTAGCGCGCCGTAGCATCTTTTCCGCTGTCGACCGTAGCCGCTCCGCCGCAAACCTCGTCGCCGGCGCCGTTTCCGGCCAAGTCCGGCCGTGCCTCTGCCACCATTCGACGCGGCGTCATTCGCCCGTTCGAACGCACCCTTGCGCGCGCGAAATGACCGCCTGTAGACGATTTCTGATGAGGCCCGAGTGGCTCTGCCGCGTCCTAGCATCGCCGGCGGCGAGACGCCTGCCTCCGCCGACGTGGCTGGCCGGGCCCCACCCCTGGCTCACTGCCAGTGGGCCCCACGGGCCCTAGTTGACTGGGCAGCCCAGTGCCACTGACATGAAGGCCCCACCGCTTAATTAAGCTAATTAAAATGTTTTAATAATTAAAACTAATTAGTTTAGCTAATTAGCCTATGACAGGTGGGGTCCAGTAGCTAATTAACCTAGATTAGTTAGTTTAATACACTGTTGGACTAACAGAGGCTGACATGTGGGTCCCACTGGACCCATAGGCCAGTTGACCTGGTCAGCCGCCCTGCTGACTGTTGATGTCACTATGATGTCATGCTGACGCAATAAACCCTTATGTTAATTTATATAATTCCAGAAAATGTTTTAACCTTTGAAAAATCATGGAAAATTAACCGTAGCTCGGCTGAAAATGTTTTCTACATGAAAGTTGCTCAGAACAACGAGACGAATCCGATTACGCGATCCGTTTACCTGTCAGATGCCTCTAACTATCCGAACTTGGAACATTCCCCCTCCGGTCATCTTTCGGACACAGGTCCGGAACCGGGAATACATTCCCGGTTGAATTCCCCCTTCACCTGTATCGTGTAGCCATACGTTAGGTCACACCCGGCACAGCATATTGCCACGTTATGCTTTGTGATGCTATGTTTGCTTTATATTTACTGTTTCTTCCCCCTCTTCTCTCCGGTAGACCCCGAGACCGATGCTGCTCCTGTGATCGACTACGTCGATGACGACCCCTCCTTGCCAGAGCAACCAGGCAAGCCCCCCTTTGATCATCCCGATATCGCCCATTCCATTCTCTCATGGTTGCATTAGATTTTGCTACTGTTATTGTTTGCTCCTATTCTGATGCATAGCCTGCTTTTGTAACCTGCTCTTTGTTACCTACCTGCTTATCCTAAACTGCTTAGTATAGGTTGGTTAGTGATCCATCAGTGACCCCCACTTTGTCCTTGTTGCCCCTGCTTCATCATCGAAGACCTGATCAACGGGATCGAAGACCAGGCCCCGACACCGCACATCACTTTCCCCTTAGTTGCTCGACACTACTGGGTTACTATCGAGTGCCGGGGGTGAGACCTCATCGGCACTTCTGATGTTACCCTGTAGTGTAGCTATTCGGTCGTGGTCATCGAGGGTGATTCCGCCTTAACCACTTCCGATACGACTCTGTCGTGCAACCCCTCAAGTGTGAACTTCGAGGGTGGTTCCTCTTACGTTCACCTTGATGATTACATCGAGTGGAATCCGTCAAGGGTGATTCCTCAGGTTTTCCCCTTGGTGTTAGACACACAGTTACTATAGTTACTATGACTTTACACTGAACCATGTTACTAAAGACGGGTCGGCTCTGAGGGGTACCCGCGCGAGCTTAATTGCGAGTGATGTGGAGTCGGGTTGACCTGGAGGGTGCCCGTGAGATAATTACGAGGCGTGGCCGGGCATTCCTAACCCTTGCCGCAAGTCCTCGAGACGGGGCAACGGGGTCACATCTTTCGCGAGTCTCTGCTTGTTACCGCGTGCTCCTAATCCACTACGATTTGGATATTTGATCCGAGGGGCCTCTGGCCTGATAGCACTAACCATCAGGTGGGCATAGTATGGGCGTTCTGCGTCATATGCATCAACCGAAGCTTAATAGACGTCAGCGACTGAGCGGCGCGCGCCGGGTTGGACTGCGTAAGCACCTGCCTTGTTGAAGGAGGTAGCTAGGTCTGCTCACCAGCCGCCCACGCAACATGCAGGAGTTCCCGGGGCGATGGCCCATGACCCCTGGGGGCATAGGTTTAGTCCGGCGTGCTGGCCTCTCTATTAAGCCTAGGTCGGGTTGCGGCGTATTGTTTGACCGAGGCCGGGCATGACCCAGGAAAGTGTGTCCGGCCGGAGTTAATCGAGCGTGGTGGGTAAGTTGGTGCACCCCTGCAGGGAAGAAAACATCTATCGATAGCCTGTCCTACGGTAACGGACACTTGGAGTTGTATCCCGATCGATACAACTAGAACTGGATACCTGAGATGAGACTTGGATATGAGAAATGGATAGTATAGCTCTGGGATTGCTTTCTCGCAGGGAGTCGAGAAAGGATCTCTGGCCGAGGTTGATAACACTACTACTACTTTACTTTATGCTACTCTACTCCCTCCTGTTGCTGCAAGATGGTGGTTTCCAGAATATGCTAGTCTTTGATAGGACTAGGTTCTCCCCTCTATTCTGGCATTTCTGCAGCCCAGTCCACATATACAGCCTTCCTTTGATAATGTTGCATATGTAGTGTAGATCCTTGCTTGCGAGTACTTTGGATGAGTACTCACGGTTGCTTTGCTCCCCCTTTTTCCCCTTTCTTCTTCTTTTCGATTGATGCAACCAGATGTCGGAGCCCAGGAGCCAGATGCCACCGTTGATGCCTACTACTACGTGGAGACCGCCGACAACTAGGAGTAGTTAGGAGGCTCCCAGGCAGGAGGCCTTGCCTTTTTGATCGTTGTTGCTTTTGTGCTAGCCTTCTTAAGGCAAACTTGTCTAACTCATGTCTGTACTCAGATATTGTTGCTTCCGCTGACTCTTGTGTATTCGAGCCCTCGAGGCCCCTGGCTTGTAATATAAAGCTTGTATTATTTTAATTTGTGTCTAGAGTTGTGTTGTGATATCTTCCCGTGAGTCCTTGATCTTGATCGTACACATTTGCGTGTATGATTAGTGTATGATTGAATCGAGGGCATCACACTTCCTCTCCAAATAGGCTAGCACAGTGCCCAGGTGAGCTGCAGCCGAATCTACAGACCACCGCACCGCGAGATCCATTGGCTGGCTGCTCCCCCGCACGACCGCCACCTCCAATCATCTCCAATATCGCCGCCGCGCTAGAGGCCTCATCTTAGAAGATGGGCAACCTGCTAAAATTCAATCAAATCCCTAAGCTATCTGGTCGGGCGGCTGACTCACGCGGGCGGAAACCAAACTAATTACTAATTAAACAATGATTACCTGTCTATCGGAGACACCGGGAAATCCATCACCATGGTTGAGCCGCCGCCATCGCCGCCGCCCACCACTCTGTTCTTCCTTCGATCCCCTTTTACTCAACAAGATGGTCCGCGCCCTCCTGCTGGACTGGGTGAGCTTCCAAGTGTCCCTCTGCTGACTCGTGGGTCTAGGTAATGGGTAGGCTTGCCGGCCGTTAACGGCCAGTGGACGTGCGTCGCTGCCAGCTCTCTGACATTATACATACATGTCATTTTCCCATGCTTTTTTATTCGCGTATATGCAACCAGGTAATACACGACACACATCCCTACGCGATTCTGGACGAGCCAGATATCGGGAGCACCTGGTCCCGGGAGCCAAAACTCCATTCCCACACCCGGGAGCACCTAGTCCTGGCACACTCTGCATTGTTTCTAGCACTGTTCTTTTCTGGGTATGGATTACGTATAATTTTTGTGACCTAGTGTAACAACTTTGACAAGTTGCATGAACATTTTTCCCAAATGGAACATTAATTTCGAGATATTCCTAGCTTATTGTCTTATTCCATAAGATGTTAAAAAAATAATTATAAATTATCATTATTGGAAAAAATTGGAAGAAAATAATCCTGTGTTTTAGAAAATTATTAAAAAAAACTGTGCCAAAAAATGGTTTACTCTGCATAATATTATTTCTAGCCGAATAGAGAGAGAGAGAGAGAGAGAGAGAAAAACACGCGGGCGGAAACCAAACTAATTACTAATTAAACAATGATTACCTGTCTATCGGAGACACCGGGAAATCCATCACCATGGTTGAGCCGCCGCCATCGCCGCCGCCCACCACTCTGTTCTTCCTTCGATCCCCTTTTACTCAACAAGATGGTCCGCGCCCTCCTGCTGGACTGGGTGAGCTTCCAAGTGTCCCTCTGCTGACTCGTGGGTCTAGGTAATGGGTAGGCTTGCCGGCCGTTAACGGCCAGTGGACGTGCGTCGCTGCCAGCTCTCTGACATTATACATACATGTCATTTTCCCATGCTTTTTTATTCGCGTATATGCAACCAGGTAATACACGACACACATCCCTACGCGATTCTGGACGAGCCAGATATCGGGAGCACCTGGTCCCGGGAGCCAAAACTCCATTCCCACACCCGGGAGCACCTAGTCCTGGCACACTCTGCATTGTTTCTAGCACTGTTCTTTTCTGGGTATGGATTACGTATAATTTTTGTGACCTAGTGTAACAACTTTGACAAGTTGCATGAACATTTTTCCCAAATGGAACATTAATTTCGAGATATTCCTAGCTTATTGTCTTATTCCATAAGATGTTAAAAAAATAATTATAAATTATCATTATTGGAAAAAATTGGAAGAAAATAATCCTGTGTTTTAGAAAATTATTAAAAAAAACTGTGCCAAAAAATGGTTTACTCTGCATAATATTATTTCTAGCCGAATAGAGAGAGAGAGAGAGAGAGAGAGAAAAAGGGCGTGGTCGGCAGGATTCGAACCTGCGCGGGCAAAGCCCACATGATTTCTAGTCATGCCCGATAACCACTCCGGCACGACCACATTGATGCTACAGTTTGAACTTAAGCTTTCTTAAGTAATGGTGGAACGAATACAAAAGGTACAGGGCTTCAGTTGCTTCTTCGTTGATTATGCTAATACGTAAGACGAATTCTTAATCTTCTTGCTCCGGTTGTTGTAACTATCTTATTCTTGCGAGGGAACCGCTCTGTCTTATTCTTGCGTGTCACTTACATGGTTCCGTCGATAGCTTCCACGCTTCTGCATGACACCTACATCTTGCGTTTCCTAGTACTCCAGTTGAATGCACACGAAGGAAGCTCGCCTGAAGCTTCGTGGATCGATTCCGACGCCCCGCCCGCGAAATCGCCGGCTTTAATCACGCTGCAGGCTGCACCCTACCACGCTAACACGACAGACTAGTAGATCTAACCTCTGACCCGTCGATCAATCACCCACTCCGTGGCTCGGAGACTCGCCAGCGTCCAATCTCCGGATCCATCGAAATCCACCAACAGCCGTAACGAGAGGGACGCACACATGCGCTCGTCAAATCGGAGAGAAACCCGGGGTGATGGATAAGAGTCCTGCCGGTGTCCGGGCGGCTCGTCGTCGACGACGGCCTCGTCTGCTTTGTCGGGTGCCGTCTTGCCACACTGGTACCGTCGCGAGCCTGCGGACTGGTCTGTCGAATCATGCATGGCCGGAGGATGGCGGCAAGTCGGCAAAACTGCGGAATGGGTCGCCCCCACGGCGCTGCGACGGTTTTCTTTGTCCTGTCGTCTCTGGCGGGGCTCGGCGGGGGGGCCGGCCGGGCACGGCGTCTTGCGCCGGTGGTGGCCATGCTGCCAATCAGACGGGGTGTCAAGTACCTCGAAGTAAAATATACGGTACTGGTCTCTGTTAACTGCATCGGCGATCAATGATTGGAGGAATGGAACTATTGCCGGGGGGTCCTGCCTGATGTGACGTGACGCATGAGATTGAGAGGTGCCCATGTTGGATTTGGTACCATCTTTCAAGGCTAGTAGGAGTGCAGGACTAGATTATCTTGTGCTCCTAGTATAGTGTAATATGCTTACTGATAATCCCACGCGACAGCCAACGTCACTGCACTTGCACTTATTTTAAACGATTTCCGCAAGTACGGAACTGCTCTCGCCGGCCAGCCGAGAGTGAAAGCGGCGGAGCGACGGTGAGATCCGCCGTGGCCTGTAGTTAACGAACGGATATCAGCAGTGGCATGGGAGCACTGCACAGGAGGATCTCACAACAGGAGATGCTATTGCTGTGCCGCGCCATCAGGCCAGGGTGGGTGCCTCGTTGAATTGGATCCATCACGCCGATGCTCTCTAGCCACCGTGATGTGAGGGACGCCCTGGAGGCCTGAGCACGACCACGCACGGAAGTTCAGCAGCGACGAGAGCGTCCGGCCAACGCAAACCCTGCACACCCCAGTTGTGAGAAGATTCGATCACTCATTCGAGCCATTATATCCTGTTCTTTCCAACGACTTCCTCCGTCGCGTACGACGCAGGCCGACCACCCACGGATTTTGTATAGGGAATGTTGTTTTCCCCGGGCAGTTGCCACAGTCCGGCAACAGGCGCGCCACGACGTGTCCCGCGTCCACACCGTACCAACGCCACTCCCCGCTGCTCTGCCGCCCGCCCACGCTTCGCTGCTTTTCTCCACACGCCACGCCCGCCGGCCGTCCTGCCCATCCTCTGCTCCCTATCTCTCTTGCTCTCTCTCTCGGCCTCTCTCTGCCCGCGCGCGCTCTCTTTCGGACTCTAGCTCGTGCGCAATGGCATCAGCGGGAGGGGGCGGCATTGACGGCGCAGCGGGGACGACGACCAAGAAGAAGAAGAGAATCTCCGACTGCCTCGTCGACAGCGACGGCGGGGACGAGGTGGCGGGGGAGGACGCCATGCCGCCCTCGCCGCCTTCCCCCGGGACGCCGCGGCTGCGCATCCCGATGTTCACCTGCGCGCGGCTTCGGTTCGTCAGGCTCGGCAGGAAAGGCGGCGCCGGACGGAAGGATCAGGTCGCCGCCGAGAAGAGCGAGGCCGCGTCGACCGACTCCTCAGGTGCGTGCGCTCGTTGGTGGTTTCAGTCTCATTACAGCTAGCCTCTGTCTGCTCAATCATTGAAAACTTTGCGTGTCATTGCGTCGTCGCGTACGTGCAGCAGCAGGATGGAAAGCGGCGAGCAGCGGCGCGTCGTCGACGGAAACGGCCGGCATGGGGCTGAGCCTGCTGTTCCTCCTCGCCAAGACCTGCGTCGAGCTCAACAAGATGGCCGAGGTGCGCGCGGAGATGGAGGGGCTCCTGCGGGAGATGAGGGACCAGCTGGTGGTCAGGACGACCAAGGTCGCCACGACGACTGATTCGCCGTGCCAGTGCCAGGCTTCGTCCAGTACGCGCACGGACGGCCAAGACGCCGGCGCCACCTCTTCGTCTTCTCCCGAACCGGCGCGTCGCCGCCATTTCCGTCGTGATAGGCGTGCTGGACGGAAACGGAGAGACGGGCCGTTCTACGCCCTGACAGGAAACCCGCTGTTCGACCTCGAGCGAGAGCCGTGTGGCCGCGCTGCCGCCTCCTCGTCTGCCATGGAGACCGCGAGCGGCGCGAGCGAGACGTCGTCTGAAGTGGAGGACCCATCGAGCTCCATGGCCGTGGATGTCGCTGGGGCGCAGTTGCAGCTCAACTGCCGCACCGAGCAAGGAACACCCGAGGTTTGATTGAATGATTGCTTCCTCTCATGAATACATCGAGTTCTGCACTTTTGGTCATGATGTTGCGTAGTAGCAGTTAACTGAAGGCAAATAATTGCGTGTTGTCTTTCTGAGTGCAGTCGTCGTCGGACGGGGAGTCGTTCATCGAGCTGGACGGGGGATTCGGAGCCGGAGCCGGTAGAGGCGGGTACAGTGCGAGGCGGTGGCGAGATTCAGAGGACGGACAGGAGGAGGCGGAGGAGGAGCGCGGCGACGAGGGGGTGCCGGCGCTCGAGCTGGAGAGGCGGCTGCAGGAGCTCCTGCACCGGAGGAGCCGGGAGCGGATCGAGGAGCTGGAGGCGTCGCTGCGGCACGCGGAGCGGAAGGTGATGGAGAAGGAGATGGAGGCGCGGCTGTGGAAGGACACCGCCAAGCTCGCGCTGCAGCCGGGCACGCGCGGCGGTACGGGGCAGTGATCCATATCGACCGTACGTAGTACGTACCTCGTGCGGCAGTGATTAGTGAATCCGGTGCATTTCCGAATCTAGGCGAGAGCCCGAACGTGCTTTGTACATGCTGCACACGTGCACGGGTAAACGGGAAAAGCTTAGGTCCAGTTAGACTCCTGGCTGGCTGATGATGTACATACTTGGTGCTGGCGGGTATACTGCAGAAAGGTCTTTTGAAGAACTTTTTGTTTATTTCAGCTAAGCGCTGATCAACAATTACTTATTTTTTTAGTTTGCTTATGTGACATAACGTGTATCACTGGTGTCGTGGAATTGTCACGGCAGATGTCCTAGCGAAAGGACTTAGTCGTGGAGCCATCGCAACTAGGAAGAAGGAAGGGATTAATCGGGACAAAGGACACGGGGTTTATACTGGTTCGGCCTCTTACGGTGAAGGTAAAAGCCTACGATCCAGTTTTGAGTTGGATTGCTTATGTCTCGATAACGAGGGAGCGAATCCGCTTGACCTAGCTCTCGATTTGTGGTTACTTGCCCTGAACCGCCGCCGGGTCGTCCCTTTATATACAGAGGTCGACGCCCAGCGGCTCATAGAGTCCCGGCCGGCTCATAAACAGTGTCCGGCTCGGTTTCTCTCTATTCCTGCCTTATAGTACAAGTTTACACATATATGGCGGTTTATCTCTACGGGCCTTAAGTCGCCCTTTGGGCCTTGGGCCCTTAACTAACCCATCATCTCCAGGAGTGGTCTTGGGCTTCATGAATCGTCTTAAGTATGACCCGGCGCCTCCTGGCGGGTCATACTAATAATTATATCCCCAACAACTGGAGACATGTTTGGTTTACAAGTGTTATTATCATGCCTAACCTTAGTCATGCCACAACATGTTAGGCAGATGTTTGGTTCATTGTCACAGTTGTGGGCTGCGAGACTTTTGTAGCCGTATGGTCTACATATCATAGGCTTAGTTTTGCCAAATCTTGTCACATTTATGATGGTCATTTTGTTCGTCACAATTTGGGTGGCAGCCACGGATTGCCTAAGGTTTAGTTGTGACAGGGTTCATCATGAACCAAACAGGTCCTAGATTCCCAATTGCTATGTAGCGCATGTGCATTTTCTTCTTCTAGCGGAGCCGCATGAACAGGAGACACATGCATATCTCCTCACCCAAGCAACATAGTATATTCGAAATTACCAAATACTAATGTACAAACAAAATAGGTGACATCAATGCCATGCAAAATAATAGCAGACTTTCAAGAATGCAATGCACTACGATGGAAACCAATTGACCAAATGAAAATCCGCATTCATCCTTGTGTTCCTCGCGATGAGATCTCTGCCGAGTTAGAGCATACACCTCGGGGGGGGGGGGGAATAGGACTGGTCATCTATCTCTGAATCCTCCTCTGATGAGCTATCCGTAACCAGCGAGATATGCGCTTCGTCAGATAGCATAGTTTGCTCTGAAGACCTTGTTTTTACTCTAAAATTTTTCATCACCGTGTCAAATGGCTGATGCACACGAAGAGTAGTTGAATGTACTAACATTGTTGACAAATGTAATATGTAACGAAAAAAAGGATGGCCTGATATAATTCACATATAAGATGACTGGCTAAGCAGGATGGCATTGCAAAATTCACATATATGATGCCTGGCCAAACAAGATGGCATTGCATAATTCACATAAACGATGAATAAACTAAACAGATGGAATTCACACAAAGCATGTCTAAACTAAGTAGTTGACATATTTGATGTATAAAGTAAGCAATGCAAGGCACCATATGCATGATATAACCAACATCAGCATGCCAAGTTAGAGCGAAGAGCTCAGGGGGTAAATAGGAGTGGTCTTCTCCTTCTGAATCCCCCTCAGAACAGATATCTTCCTCTCGATTACAATCCGAAATGGGTGGAGGAGGGGCTACCTTTGCGCCTATCATGGAGCGACGTCTGCATGAAATTTTATTTCCACACAAGGCTCGTCTCTTTTGCTCTACATGTTCAGTTCCATTGTGTACAATAACTGACATGTATAGGAATAAAACATAGTGAGATTGTGTAAGGAGTGCATGCAGAAATCCAGAGTGATGGTAGCAACCTGTGGATAGACCCAAAACCAATGATAGCAGGCACATAATGGCTTCAGTTAAAAAATACAGATAATGGCTTCTTTACTGTTTGTTTCCCACCCAACATGAAACTCATAGTAGACACCAGAGATTAACCAGATAGTAGATTGATACTATTGATTGCGGCCCCGATATGTACCCCGCAACCATTTAAAAACTCAAGTTTGACCATTAGTTTGGAGCTGAGTCTAATCGGTGAACAGGACGATAAAGTAGCATGTAATATTAAGTGATGCATAACGTAAGCAGACATGAAAGAGTGCGACCTCTCTTGCAGACCCGTGTAGTCCTCGAGGTCATCTGCTCAGTTGATGATGGTAATGCAGTTGTCATGGCTGCCGGCGGCGGGGAAGAAGATCTAAGGCGGCGATCTGGAGGCCGGATCCCTGCTGTGCTGGACCCTTCTGTCGTTGGAGCAGCTGAGCTTGGGTGGACGACGGGGCAACAGGAGCGGGACAAATCACACAAGGTTTTCTTTGACAACTATCTCTAAGAGAAGTAATTCTGTAAGGGCTCGTTTGCATTGGAGGATTCTAACAACGCAGGGATAGGAAATACACAGTAATAGGATAGGAATGCACATGCAAAACAGAGAATTTAAAAACATAGGATTTCTGCCAATCTTGGTGTTTGGTTCACAAGAATTGGAAGATCAGAGGATGCAAAGAAGCATGGCGAGATTAAGTCAAACCACAAGAAAATGTACGGTTATAATGCTATTATGCTACTATCTCTTAGTCTTGTCCTTCATGAATAGGAATTTGAAAAGGAGGACAAGTGGAAATTAAAATTCGTACGGTTTTTCTTTCAAGGAGACACTAAAGGAACAAATCCTACAGTTTTCCTTTGCTCCATTCCTTTGAACCAAATGCATGAATAGTAGTACCATAGGAAACTTTCCAATTCCTATGTCTTTCCTTCACTTTTCCTTTCAAGCACTGGCGATTCTAGTAGGCAGGCTTGAGCAAGGAAAAGCTACACTCAAAAAATGTTTTTGTGCTACTTGCCTACTTCTACTACTTTGGACCCAGGCCACTGCCGTACTAGCTCAACTCCCAGGCCCATCGTCAAATGCACAGCTCAAACACACAGAGATAAATAATGATGGCGTTCAAGAGAGTCCACCATGGATACCTAAGTTGCCTGGTACCTCACTGCTTGTCATATAGTAGGAGAAACTAATCATATTTCACGTTACTGCGTGTGCTCAGTGGACAATATATATAACATGTAGAGTAAAAAAAGAGATGCAAAAGTGTACAACCTCTTTGGCGAAGCCATGTCGATCTCAGCGTGATTGGGTTGGTCGGTGAGGATGATCCGGCTGACTTGACTGTCGGAGGAGGGGAAGAAGATCTTAGGAATCTTGAGATGGAGCCCGGGGTACTGCTCCGCGGTGATGGAGGGTTTCGTCGTTGGAGCAGCTCCGGTGAGTTGTACGACGCCGAGGCTGAAGCAGGACAGGAGAGACAACGTTAACCTGAGTGGAATTCTAATAGCATCTCCAATAGATGACGTAAAATACATAACCACAAAGTGCTAGATGTAAAATAGTTCAGCCGCTCATCTCTGAACTTAACTGTCGAAACTGAATTTAACTGTCGAAACTGAACTTAACTGTCGAAACTAAATTTTGCTGTCGAAACTGAATTTTACTGTCGAAACTGAACGCACTAGCTAGTAGCAGAAAAGCAGTAGCAGCAGCAGCAGTGCGTGCGAGAGCCGGTCGACTGAATTTTTCATCTCTGGTCAGTCGATTTTCCAGCCGTTGGATACGAAATCAAGGGCCTGCAGTTCAACTTCAACCTCCACCCCCCTGAGCCGCCAGCCACCACCGACTAAACCGCCGCACTCCGCCGCCCGCGGCCGGCAGTGCGCTGCCCCGCCCGCCCCGAAACCAATCCCCACCGCTGGTCCGCCGTCGCCCCGGCCATCCCTCTAGGCCCCCCCTTGCCGAGCTTTTTCTTTGGCGTTCCCCACGCCACTGCCCCACCATCGTCAGCGACCACCGCCCCCACCCTGAATCCTAAGATAGATAGTGGGGTACCTCTCCGGCGAGCCCCCCTCCCCGCTGCGGCCGGTTCTTCCTTAACTCCGGCGAGCCCCCCACCCCCTGAAAATTGACTGACCCAAAAGTTGATTCAGTCGACTGAAGTGTAGCTAAATCGGAGCAGCATCGCAAGCAAGAGCAAGAGCGAGAGCAGCAGCGCGAGCAAGAGCAAGAGCAATAGCAAGAGCAGACCAAGCAGGGGACCAAGAGCAAGAGCAGAGCAGCAGCGCGAGCGAGAGCTAAAGCAGCAGCATCTCCTACTGATGTGGACGTCGCCGCCGAGGGAGCGACACCGTGGAGGAAGTGGCCGGCGACGCTGCCATGGATGGAGCCGCGCCGTGTCGGCTCGGGACCGAGCGCCGGCAGCACCGTGAGATCGAATCAATAAGAAAATGCGGCGATTAGTGTACAACCTCTTTGGTGGCGCCGATTAGGCCTCAGCTTCATCCGAGGAAACGGTGATGATGATGCTCTTCCAGTGGTGCAGGTGAAGACGGTGGTGTGGGAATGGAGGTGGCGCGAAAGACGAGGGGAACATCGGGGCATCTCCTTGGAGGTGGAGGACGGGGTGGCTGAACCGGCGGGACGACGAGATTGACGACGGATCCTCATCCGGTACGGTAGATTAGGGACGTCGAGGTGTTGCTGTGGACGATGTCGTCGGGGAAGAGGCTCCGGCTGGGTGGCGGACAGAGGAGGGTGTGGGGCTTCGCGGGTTTTCGCGGCCTCGGTGTACGAATGGGTGGGCGGATGGGATGGGAGTGGGGAACCATGGCTTAGGGACGCGCTTGTCTGAAATGTGGGGTAAGTTACGAAATTACCCCCACCGATTTGAGCTAGGCGGTTCTTTCGGTTCAGGGGTATCACGGGCATTTCGTGTGTCGGGATTTCACAGGAGGTGGGAGTTTTCGCGCGCGTTGTAATTTTGGAATAGCAAGGCGCAGGTTGAGATGGAGGGAGTTGTCGGAGCACAACGAGACAAAGATATATCTTAAATATTTCTGGGTAACAAGGCGCTGGTTGAAATTTCCGGACAAGCCCAACGTGTACTGTACCAAATCAATTCGCACTTCCGTCGACGAAAAAACAAAAAGAAATCAATTCGCAGCACACAAGAGAGTCTAGTCCCACGTACTGTACCAAATCAATTCGCACTACAAATGTCATTCAAAACTTTGAATTCATGTTATGTTCAATTAAAATATTTCGCTGTGTGTATAATGCATGCAACCTGCTACTCAAATGAACGTTTTAGTGCATTCCAAACGTATATACTACCGCCTCAATATGAACTAAATTTGAATTCGTTTCTCTATTTGAATAAGATCTACAATGATGATTGTTGAGAAGTCAAACCATTTGAATCCGTTTCTCTATTTTAATAAGATCTACAATCATCATTATTGTCAAGTTAAACCATCGTTTGTGTATTATCTTCACAGCACACCACATGATTACTCTCGAGTTAGATATGAACTATGTGTACTATATGAACTCGAACTCGGTTTTTTGAATCCACTTTATGTTGATTTCAAATCACAGTACATTTCAAGCTCTAGCTAGATCTTCATAATCTAAACCATGTCTCATATGTATAATGTGTTTATCACATAATGTATGGTGCCCCGCCCCCCACGCCTACAAGTATTTAGATGTGAGTTGCAAACACCACGCATTACCACAAATTCAAATAAAATGTGAGATTGTTCGATATATAGTATTGTTTAGATTGTTTGATATTTAGTTGTAAGCTGCAAACGCCACACATTATCACAAATTCAAATAAAATATGAGATTGTTTGATATATAGTATGGTTTAGATTGTTCGACATTTAGCTGTGAGTTACAAACGCCATGCATTATCACATTATGGTATAACATGTGCAAAACCACAACACGCGTATCACCGCTATATTCATGCATGCATATGTTTATAACACTATGATCTCCTATTCAAATATATGAATCCACTTTCATATCAAATTACGATCTTTGTTAGTCTCTTACACCCACACAATCCTCTAACCTTTGTAGCTAGCACTAACTTTCTCTCGTGCATGCACACGCCCTCCTCGCCCTCCCCCTCCCCCAGCATTCTATCCATCGCGCACATTCATTTTTTTAGGTCGTTCTCCCATAGTCTCCACAACTCCTTTCCGACACACACCGATCGATAAACCTCTCCAGCGTCTGCCTACAACATACGTACACACGCACCTTCCATCTCCTCCTTTCTGTGTCCATGCCTCGTGTCTCTCATACGGTCCCACACAGGTGTAAACTCTCGCCCCTCTTTTCATCGATCTCACAACCGCACACTCCTCCCCCTATCTAGCTAGTAGCTCGGCCTCTTGCACCACCTCCTAGCTCCATTCTCTCTGTCTATCCGTCTCGCTGGGCCTTATTTGCCTCTAACAAATGGATGTACACCGACCGATCTCCCGCTATACATATACCTAGCTAGGTCCTTAATTATAACTCGTTTTTCCCCACGCGTCGATCGATCTACCTCATTAGTTATGTCTCTCCCTTCCTTCGACAAACAACAATTGATCTACCGATCTAGTTAGGTTTGCTTAGCGAACACATGGTTCCCCTTCATCATCCATGCATGCGTCGATTGATTTATCATGCACAGGCACACACAGAAACACATCCCCACTCTTATTGATAATATTGCAGTTCTACCCTCAATTTGTCTAGTAGGCCTCTCCCACCATCTTCGAGAAGCAACTCCATCACCCATCCAGCACTCTACCCCTCTCCCCTCCCCCTCTCTCTCCTTTCTCTCTCTCTCTCTCTCTGTCCCAACCTATTTCCCGTCCTTCAGTTATGTATGGATGTCGACCCATCTCCCTCAACACATAGTTGGGTCTTTCCTTCTCAACACATATACGAGTTGTTCTACCTCTTTAGTTAGGCCTCTGCCTCCCCCTCCCCCTCCCCCCACCCCCCCACACACACCGATACATCGAGCGCTCTAGTCATGTCTCCCTGCCACACACAAACTTGCCCTGTGCCCTCTGACGTTCTGGTAGGTCAGTCGCCCTATATCTTTGACTTGCACACACTCAATTTCGATGGCTCTCTTCATCCATCTCGCACGCACCCACTTGATCCTCTCTTCGACTCTATTGATATCTATGACCCCCCTCTCTTCTCATGGATCGCCCCCTCTGGCCCTCTCTATATGATATGGATATGCCTCTATTTCACACACATTGCATGCAAAATTTTGTTTGAGATGTCATCGACACATATTCCCACAAATACATTCACGAAATCACCCCCCCCAAAAAACAAAAAACACTCACGAACACATACGCCATCTGTCGGTGTGGAATGACACCTATGGGATCACAAGAATCCCTACTACGGTTACCGGGGCGCAGGGTTGTGAGAAGAGGAGGATTAGTAATCAGCACAAGGATCGTTTACCCAGGTTCGGGCCGCGAGGGTGCGTAATACCCTAGTCCTGCTTTGGTGGTTGTATTTCAGAGAGTTCTTGAGCCCTCGAACTAGCTATGGTGGGTGCGTGGTTTCAAAGGGCCGAATCCTTCTCCAGTACGCCATGGGCCTCCTTTTATAGTCGAAAGGGGCTGCCACAGTGGCACACAGGAGGTGGAAAGGCATACAGTGCTACGAGCTTATCGCTCGTATTACAGGACAAGACGCATTTAATGCGCCGCTGAGGTGTCCCCTAGCTTTATCGGGGATGGGAGCAAGGCCCGTCCCGTCCGTCGCCGCTCCTCCTCGCTTCGACACGCGCCCTGGCCAGCGATGCGTGCGGCGCCATGTAGGTAGGCAGGCAGCTGAGATGGCGCGGTGGTAGGGTCTTCACAAAGATTTGCATGCCGCCACGCAGGCGCTTGCCAATCTGGCCTGGAAGCTGCATGTTGCCACGCATGTGCCAGCCCAACTGGTTGAGCTGGCAGCTGTATGCGAACAGCGGTGGAGACTTGGCTGGTGCGGGCCTGGCAGTGGCCCTACTGGCGTTCTCGGTGAGGGCCTTGCCGGGCAGCCCGGCAAGGGTCTTGCCGTGGCGTGCTGTCGTCCCCGGCAAGGATCTTGCCGGGGGTCTTGTGGCTCTCCTCGGCAAGGATCTTGCCGAGGACCGTTGTCTTTTAATCCTCATCTGATCTCGAATATTCCTTGGTCTTGACAAAGATCTGCATGCCACCATGGAGGTGCCTCCCGAGCCCTAGTTCCAACGTGGTTGGTTGAGTTGGAACCCGTGGGCTCGAGGGTGGCTCACTCCGCTGGTGTGGGCGAGCCGCCACGGCAAGGGTCTTATTGGGGCTGCTGAGGCTGCACCGGCAAAGGTCTTGCCGGGGGAGCCTGCATCGTCCTTCTACTTCTTTGTGTTCTTGGCCTTGGCGTTGCCTTGGCTGTCTTGGGCTTCAGTTTTACCTCGGTTCACCTCCCCTGTTCTGCTCGGTGCGGCCGTGGGCGCGGCTCCGACTGTCCATGCACAGGTAAAGGGGTACAAAGGTGCGCCCCTTCTTTTGTACACGACAGGAGCCCCCGGGCCTGGGCCACACATAAGCGTGACATGTTGTTGGGCCAGGCCCAAAACAGTGCGCGGGCAGGAGGGGCGGTTTTTACCGCGGTAATTTCCTGTCTGCTGTGCTTCCCCATGACCCGCGTTGAATGCGCGATGTGGAGGGGTGTGTATGTGACGTGGGCGGCATGCATGGGGCGGTTTTCGCAGGCATGCGTCACGTCGCGATATAGGGGCGGCTCGCGCCTTCCCCATGAAGAGGGAAAGGCGTAAAGGCGTGGCCCATTTACTGAATGGGGCTGGGTCACGGTCTTCAAGGTGTCCACACCCCACGATCACGGGGTGGGGAGAGGTCGCTTCACCCGTCCCCTAGGTTCTGCACGTTCGCCACGCGTCCTCCATGCGCTTGGGGTGGCAAGCGGTGGAGACGGGAAACCGGGTCGTCGCTGGTTGGGGCAGCGGGTCGGTCCTGATTCCCTGTGCCTCCGGTGGCTGGATTGGCCGAGCGGGGCGGCCGAGCCCCGACCCCGCTGAGGGAGTCCTGGATTAGGGGGTCCTCGGATAGCCGGACTGTATCCTTTGGCCGGACTGTTGGACTATGAAGATACAAGATTGAAGACTTCGACCCGTGTCCGGATGGGACTCTCCTTGGCGTGGAAGGCAAGCTTGGCAATACGGAGATGTAGATCTCCTCCCTTGTAACCGACTCTGTGTAACCCTAGCCCCCTCCGGTGTCTATATAAACCGGAGGGTTTAGTCCGTAGGACAACAACAATCATACCATAGGCTAGGTTCTAGGGTTTAGCCTCTACAATCTCGTGGTAGATCAACTCTTGTAATACTCATATCATCAAGATCAATCAAGCAGGAAATAGGGTATTACCTCCATCGAGAGGGCCCGAACCTGGGTAAACATCGTGTCCCCCGCCTCATGTTACCATCCGCCTTAGACGCACAGTTCGGGACCCCCTACCCGAGATCCGCCGGTTTTGACACCGACATTGGTGCTTTCATTGAGAGTTCCACTGTGCCATCACCGTAAGGCTAGATGGCTCCTTCGATCATCGGCAACGATGCGATCCAGGGTGAGGTTTTCCTCCCCGGACAGATCTTCGTATTCGGCGGCTTCGTGCTGTGGGCCAACTCGCTTGGCCATCTGGAGCAGATCGAGAGCTACGCCCCTGGCCATCAGGTCAGGTTTGGAAACTTGAACTATACTGCCGACATCCACGGAGACTTGATCTTTTACGGATTCGAGCCCATGTCAGGTGCGCCCGACAATCACGACAGGTATGACTTAGCCCTGCCAACGGACAGTGTTCGGGAGATCCCACCTGCAGCTACTCCGGCCCTCGATCCGGAGCAGATTACGCCATCCGAGGACGGGTGGATAGACCCCGCCACGGAGGCCGCACACTCAGCGGCGATAGAGCCGAATACTGCCTTCAGCTCTTATGAGACCCGTGTTTTCGGACATTTGGATTCGTCCCCAGCTACGGGCTCTGAACCACCTGCGTCCGTGCCTATCGAATCTGATTGGGCATCGATCATGGAGTTTTCCTCCGTGGATATCTTCCAGCACTCACCACTAGGTGATGTGCTAAACTCATTGAGGTCTCTCGCCTTGTCAGGAGACCCTTGGTCGAACTATGTCCGGCTAGAATGGGAAGCGGACGACGAAGAAATTCGTTCCCCACCCACCACCCACTTAATAGCCACTGTCGACGATTTAACTGACATGCTCGATTTCGACTCCAAAGACATCGACGGTATGGACGACGATGCAGGAGAGGAACAGGAACCACCGCCCACAGGGCGCTGGACAACCACTTCATCACACGATATATATGGTGGATACACCCAAAGAAAACAATGACGAGGAACGGAAGGAGGCAGCGAAGGATAGCTCCCTCGAGAAGCAACCAAAGCGACGGCGTAGGCGCCGCGACAGAACAGGATGAACCAGCAGACGGCGAACAGAGTACGAAGCCGCTGTCCGATCACGGCGACGCCGAGGATAAAGCTCATCAACCTCTCTCCGGAGAGGAAAACAGTCCGGACGACGATGCACACATCATCCCGGAAAGGCACTTGGAACAAGAGAACCTCCGTAGAAGGCTTATTGCCACCGCAAGGAGTCTGAAGAAGCAGAAGCAAAGGCTTAAGGCCGCGCAGAATATGCTCAACAGTAGATGGAACAAAGTGCTTGACACTGAAGAAAAGTATGGTGGCAGTTGCCACACAAAGAGCTATCCAAAGCGCAAGCTGTTACCCGAATTCAATGATGAGGCCTTAGAGCCCACACAGCCGAAAAATAAAACGGCCGGCCGGTCGGATCGACCACCTCGTGGCCGCGATAGGGCGGCTAACGAGGCTGCGCATAAGTCAGCACACGATCCAAGCAAGGACTTGCATCAAAAGGCCGGCGTGACCAGATCCATCTACGGATCTAGGAAGCGCCCTCCAGCGCATAATCAAAACCGAACACTACAACCGTCAGAACGCCATGACACATCCAAATACAGGGGTGCCGCGCACCCCCTATGTTTCACCGATGAGGTGTTGGATCACGAATTTCCAGAGGGATTCAAACCCGTGAACATAGAGGCGTACGACGGAACGACAGACCCTGGGGTCTGGATTGAGGACTTCATCCTCCATATCCATATGGCTCGCGAAGACGATCTCCACGCCATCAATACTTGCCCCTCAAGTTGAAAGGACCAGCTCGGCACTGGCTGAAGAGCCTCCCCGAAAATTCAATTGGAAGTTGGGAGGAGTTTGAGGATGCTTTTAGGGCTAACTTTCAAGGGACCTATGTCCAACCTCCGGATGCAGATGATTTAAGTCATATAATTCAACAGCCCGGAGAGTCAGTCCGAAAGCTTTGGAACAGATTTCTCACTAAGAAGAATCAAATCATCGACTGCCCGGACGCCGAAGCCTTAGCAGCTTTCAAACACAGCGTCCGAGACGAATGGCTCGCCAGACACCTCGGCCAAGAAAAGCCAAGAACAATGGCAGCCCTAACAAGCCTCATGACCCGCTTTTGCGCGGGCGAAGATAGCTGGCTGGCACGTAGTAGCACCAGCGACCCAGGCACATCTGAAGTCAGGGATGGTAATGGAAAACCACGACGCAGTAAAAGCAAGCGTCGAAATAACGAAGACAGCCCAGACAACACGGCGGTAAACGCCGGATTTAGGGGCTCTCAACCCGGTCAGCGGAAAAAGCCTTTCAAAGGCAACAGAGATGGACCGTCCAGCCTAAACAAGATTCTAGACAAATTATGTCAGATTCATGGCACCTCCGATAAACCTGCAAATCACACCCACAGAGAATGTTGGGTCTTCAAGCAGGCCGGCAAGTTAAACGCCGAACACAAGGGGAGGGATACACCAAGTGAAGACGAGGATGAGCCTCGCCAGCAAAGCACTGGGGGACAGAAAAAATTCCCACCAGAGGTCAAAACAGTGAACATTATTCATGTAACAAAAAGAAGAAGCAAACATGCACTCCGAGGCATACACGCCGTAGAGCCCGTCACCCCTAAGTCCAACCCTTGGTCAGCCTGCCCGATCACTTTTGATCGCAGGGATCACCTGACAAGTATCCGGCACAGAGGACTGGCTGCCTTGGTGCTAGACCCAATTATCGACGGATACCATCTCACCCAAGTCCTCATGGATGGCGGCAGTAGTCTTAATCTGATATATCAGGACACAGTCCGCAAAATGGGGATAGACCCGACAAGAATCAGCCAAAGCAATACTACCTTTGAAGGAGTAATACTAGGCCCAGAGGCCCGCTGTACGGGCTCTCTAGTATTAGAGGTTGTATTCGGTTCTCCTGAAAACTTCCGAAGTGAAAAGTTAACCTTCGACATCGCTCCATTCCGAAGCGGCTATCAAGCACTACTCGGAAGAACAGCTTTCGCTCGTTTTAATGCAATACCGCATTACTCTTCTCTTAAGCTTAAGATGCCCGGTCCACGTGGCATCATCACAATTAACGGAAATGTTGAGCGTTCCTTGCGCGCGGAAGAACGTGTGGCGGCTTTAGCAGCCGAACACTAAACGGCCTCTCCAACCAGAATAAATGATCGGTCGTCAAGACCGCGGACATGACTAGACGAGTCCGGCGCATCACTAGCTGTAACAACTTAGATAAACCTGAGATTGGTTTGATGGATATACCCCCATAGGCGGTACCAGGGGCTTCCCGCATGTAAAAAGGACTACAGTTCGGCTTGACCTTACTTATCTTGAATTTTAATGGTTTATTAAGAATAACCAATTTTTCGCACGACAACTTTCACTTAAGTTCTTCTCTTTTGCAGATGACAATCGTGTTACACCCTTCCAGGATACGGCACAATGGAGACACAGGCGCAGACGTGCAGCAGGGCCCCGCTCAAAGGTTTCTTTTTAGATTAAGACCCTGTGTAAACCTTTTTTACTGTCTCTTGTTGCTTCACATCCTTCGGATACTCAGTATAACCGAGAGGGATGCTGACGTTATTGGCATTTCGCCACGTCAGAATAATGCACGTACCTGGACACTCGGGGTTCATTATCAAGGGCGTTACTCAGCCCGGTATATGTTGTAAAGACCGAATACCTTAGGGAGTGTTCAGCGTCGCGAGTTTGGCCTTATATGCATCAGCTCCGAATCATGTCTTTGGTCAAATGTTGGGTTTGCCCGGCTCCCGCGTTTTGCTACCTTACGTTCCGCTCTATCGGCTAAGGTGGCACCGAGAGAACTACTGCGATTGTGCCCTGGTTCATCCGGATGAGCACCTCAGTAGAGAAAGCCGAAAACTGACTGTCATGATAAAGCGCGAGCCTGGTCAACCACTCGATGACTTAGCGGAATCTTTGGGATTCCTCCGCATTAACGAAGGGCCGGTTTTCCCGGTCATGTACGTACGCGCACCGTATTTGGATAGCCGCGGAAATACCAGGGGCTATATAGTAGCCCCACTGTCAAACTCCTATGGTTAAGTGAAAGTGTTAAAGCAATATAGTCTGATTGCCTCGTTCGCCGCGCTACCACCTCCTTAATGGACCAAGACGTTGGATCAAGTGTGAAGATGCGCTTTTGCGAACACCCCCGCATTATATGCGTGGGGGCGAAAGCCGACGACTGCAAACTTTCAGTATACACACACACACACACACACACATACATACATAAACGACCGCATAGGAGGCATAATAATACTTTCAGGCAAAAGTATAAACATAGCCTTTATAATTCAAACAACATTGTTCTTACAATTGGGATACATGTCACTAGAACATGATACTCTTCGAGCACTGAGCCTCTATTAAACGAGCGCCTTCTAAGACTTCTTCAAAATAGTGCTTGGCCGATATCCGGCCTACGGCCGAACTTTGGGTTGCAATAGCGGTGGCCTCCATCTCTGCCCAGTATGTCTTGACACGGGCAAGAGCCATCCGCGCACCCTCTATGCACGCCGACCTCTTCACAGCGTCGATGTGCGGCACAGCACCAAGGAATCGTTGCACTAAGCCAAAATAACTATTCGGCCTTGGTCCCTCCGGCCAAAGATGATCCACAACAAAACTCATGGCAAGCCCGGACAACCTATGGAGCTCGGCCCACTCGGCCATTTGCTCATTTAACAGCAGCGGACGCGCCGGAGCATTGAACTGTGACCAGAACAACTTTTTTGATCTTCGAAAAACTTGGTCGCATCAGCAGCACTTGCTGCCAAATCCAGGTACATGTCCACAGAATTCCATAATTGATCCACAAGGGCATACTTAGGATCTCCGAACTTCATCCGCAACAAAAGGGGCTTCCCGGCCGCGATATCTCCGGCTTGACGTAGCTCCTCCTTCGCCGCTCTGATTTTAGAGCGGGCTTCCTTGGCTGCTACCGTGGCTTTCTCCAGGTCCGCCGTCTTCGTTCGGCTCTCCTTTTCAAGAAGCTCATAACGGTCGGTGGCATCTTTTAGCTCAACAGCCATCTTGGCTATTTCTCTTTGCTCTGGCAATGCGCAGCCTGTTCAGCTCTTAGCTCTTCGACCTCCTTTAGGGCGGACGCATCACTCTTCCTGGCTTGTTCCTTGGCTCGGGCAAGTTCCGCCCGAAGGGTCTCCACGGCGACAGCTCCATCTGCAGTCACAGCATATTACAGATACTAGCATCATGCTCCTCTTAATATGCATTGATCATAGGAGAATACATACCCTGTGCCTCGTCAAGCCGCTTGTTTACAAGCACGATGTCGGCATCTGCCGCATCAAGTTGCCGCTTCAGTTCGGCAAACTCACCAGTCCGGCTAGCCACCGGACCCTCAGCCGCCTGCACGTGAAAGTGGCACGATTATTACCTAGGACTATGATCCTCTATTTGCCGTCTTTTTCGACAGCAACCAGAGTCTCAGGGGCCACTATCTGCATAGGGCACACCTAGCGTGTGCGGTACCGCCAAAAAATATATATTACTTTGCGTACCTCAAAGCCTCTCAGCAGGCTCATAAAAGCTTCATGCAACCCACTTTCGGCGGATGAAATCCTCTCAACCACCGTACCCATTAGCGTACGATGCGCTTCCGAGATAGCCGCTTGCTCCAGAAGATTCATCAGTACGTCTAGTCGCGCACCGGACAGTCTCGGACTCTTTCTGTCGCTCCCCTTGGGAGCCAAATACTCCGGACTTCGGGTAGCCGAAGGGTTACCCTCTGGCCTTGGCTGATCAGGAGAAATCCTCCGTGACGACACCTCAGGGTCGTCCGCTTCATGAGGCGGGCAAGCACGGGGAGGCGTTTCGCTCTCCATCATCTCCAGAAGAAGATCCCCTGAAGACGAACTCTGTTGAGAAGGGCTACGATCCGAACTACAAGACATACGTCTCGGTTATTGTTCTCAGAAATGAAGCAGGGTATATTTACTATAAAGTACTTTTGCAGCTCGGTGGAGGGCTGGTCCCCTTGCGGGTACTGTGCGGTAAGGATGCCCTCTGGGGTAGGGCCCTCTGACAAAGGTTTCTTCCCTCGTTTGAAAACCATTGTTTCCAAGTCTTCAGAGGCGGCCCTCTTCCTTCCTTGGGGAGAGGGAATACCTCCTTCGCGGAGGCACTAATTCCCTCGGTTTGGATGAATAATGAGTGAGGCTCGCTTTCGGCTTCTTTGTTCCTCCCTTTATCTTCCCCTGATGGCGCTTGATAAGGCGCAAGCTCAAGCATCCCGGCTAGTACAGGATCCGGTGAGCCCTCGGGAAGGGGGGCCGAACACCTGATCATCTTCGCCTTTTTTATCCAGTCCTGGTCAAAAGGCGACTTTTCAGAATGATGTTGTGGTAAATTAAAAGACAACGTGTTCGGCCGCGGAATTACTTACTTGGGTGTCTGGACGATTGCAGCTCAGAACCGCATCCTCGGTGGTGTCCGGACACTTTATTTGTGATCCGAAGAACAATCTGTACATCTCTTCGAGCGTCACGCCGAAGAAGTGCTGAATAGTTCGCGGTCCTTCCGGGTTGAACTCTCACATACGGAGAGGTCGGCGTTTGCAAGGCAGGACTCGACGAACTAGCATGACTTGCATTACCTTGACAAGGCTGACATCTCTCTCGAGGAGATCTCGGATGCGACTCTGCAATGACGGCACATTATTTACTGGCCCCCAGTCCAGCCCTTGTTGATCCATGACGCCAGTTGTGGCGGGGGGTCCGAGCGGAAGGCAGGGGCGGCTACCCACTTAGTACCCCGGGGAGCTGTGATGTAAAACCACTCCCGTTGCCATAAGTTGGACACCTCCGGGAAGGAACCCTTTGGCCATGGAACATCGGCGCCTTTGCTTATTACGGCACCTCCGCACTCTGCGTGTCCCCCCTCAATCATCTTCGGCTTCACATTGATGGTCTTGAGCCATAAGCCGAAGTGTGGGGTGATGTGGAGGAAGGCTTCACACACAACAATGAACGACGAGATGTGAAGGATGGAATCCGGAGCCAGATCATGAAAATCGAGCCCGTAGTAGAACATATGCCCTCTGACGAAAGGATCAAGACTAAAGCCTAGCCCTCGGAGGAAGTGGGAAATAAATACGACACTCTCGTTTGGTTCGGGAGTGGGGATGACCTGCCCTCGAGCAGGCAGCCTGTGCGAGATTTCGGCGTTCAGATACCTGGCTTCTCTTAGCTTCTTGATGTCCTCCTCTGTGACAGAGAAGGGCATCCACCGACCTTGAAGGTTGGATCCGGACATGACTGAAGGTCCGAAGTGCCTAGCCTGAGCCTTGGGTGTTGGAACTTGAGGTGGGGGAAGGATTCGATTGAGTGCGAGAAGAAAAGGACAGGCCTTGGCCCCTTTATAAAGAGGGTGAATATCTAGCGTCCTCCGCGTGGCCGTTTGGAACTTGCCTAAAATCGAGGAGTCATACCAGCAGGCACGATGGGGTTACCCACGCCCGTATTGATGAGAATCCCGTGAAAAGAGGGACATGATCTCTGCTTCGACACGACGTGCCAATAAAACCGCCTCGCAACACGTGCGGTGGCAGGCTCGGAAAAATGGTTCGTCATGACCAGACCACGGCAGTACATCACGTTATGAAAAGCTGTCAGCAGATTAGATTTGTGGAAATATTATTCTCTCTACGGTGGTATGTGTAATTTGTTTTGCAGAGCCGGACACTATCCTTGTGTTCAAAATCTTCTATAGAGTATTCGGAGGAGGAACCCGCCTTGCAATGCCGAAGACAATCTGCGCGCCGGACTCATCGTCATTGAAGCCTGGTTCAGGGGCTACTGAGGGAGTCCTGGATTAGGGGGTCCTCGGACAGCCGGACTGTATCCTTTGGCCGGACTGTTGGACTATGAAGATACAAGATTGAAGACTTCGACACGTGTCCGGATGGGACTCTCCTTGGCGTGGAAGGCAAGCTTGGCAATACGGA
Organism: Aegilops tauschii subsp. strangulata; assembly: GCF_002575655.3. Taxonomy (NCBI): domain Eukaryota; kingdom Viridiplantae; phylum Streptophyta; class Magnoliopsida; order Poales; family Poaceae; genus Aegilops; species Aegilops tauschii. The sequence goes on along the minus strand of NC_053040.3, from coordinate 129,192,784 downwards.
TATGTAGATCTCCTCCCTTGTAACCGACTCTGTGTAACCCTAGCCCCCTCCGGTGTCTATATAAACCGGAGGGTTTAGTCCGTAGGACAACAACAATCATACCATAGGCTAGCTTCTAGGGTTTAGCCTCTACGATCTCGTGGTAGATCAACTCTTGTAATACTCATATCATCAAGATCAATCAAGCAGGAAGTAGGGTATTACCTCCATCGAGAGGGCCCTAACCTGGGTAAACATCGTGTCCCCCGCCTCCTGTTACCATCCGCCTTAGACGCACAGTTCGGGACCCCCTACCCGAGATCCGCCGGTTTTGACACCGACACCCGCCCCTTTATAAGGAGAGGGAAGGGGGGACGACATCCCACATTCTTCTATCTTCTATCTCCTCCTGCTTCTGCTTCTTCCTCTCATCCGCCATGGAGAAGGGGAACCCTGGTCCCTCGATGGTGGCGGCGAGGGTCGCCGCTCGACAGCGTGTCCCTCCTCCTCCTGAAACCGCGGTGGTGGAGCGGGCTGCAAGGGGAAGGGGGGGGCGAGGCCGTGGGCGAAGCCGTGGTAGAGGTCGTGGTGCTTGGGGAAGAGGAGGACGGGGCGGAGCGCCGGCCTCGCCCCCGCCAATGATGCCTTTCCCGACGGAGGGCCACGTTGGAGACCAGCCCCGCGAGTTCTTCATCAGGCTGCGCCGGCCTCCGCGTCGCCGTCTTCGTCTTCCCGCCCCGTTTGCTCGGGAGATGGAGCGTGACCCGCCCCAGTCCCTCGGGTTGCACATGAGGGGCTGCAGGAATGGGGGCACGCGGGTTGACGTCGACTTCCTGGCTCCTCGGGTCATGTACCTCCGCCGTGGATGGAAGACGTTCGCTCGCATCCACAGCCTGACGGCGGGGCTCGTCCTCTACTTCAAATTAATGGAGGACGGGTTGCTCTCCGTCAAGGTCTTCGGAGATTTTGGAACTCGCCTGAAGTGCTGCGTGGAGAGCTCCTCCGACGGAGACTCCAACAATGGAAGCTCTTCCTCGAGCGAAAGTGACGAGGAGGACAGCGGGGCAGATGACGGGGACGAGTCTGACTAGGCGTCGGATGCCCCGTGCCTGGGCGGGTGCGGCAGCAGCAACATCTGCACCTGGCCGCTCCTCTGGTGGAGTCTTGCCGGGGGAGGGGCCAGCTCCTTGAACTTCTCGGGGCTGTGTCCTTGGGCGGCTGGCGTCGGGAGGCTACGCAAGAGGAAGAGGGTGGGCGGCAAGGCCGTCAACTCAAAGTACGCGGACACCGACGCCTTCGTCGCGTGTCCGGCGACCTGCCACCTTGTCTTCCAGCTCCTTTCCCGGCACCGTCATCACCGGCCCACCCTTGGGTAGCCACCGAGGTGTTCTCTTGGTGCTTTCTGCTGCTCGTAGCTCGCCTAGGCGCCCCTTTTGCCCTTTCGCCTTCTTGACCTGCCTCCTGAGGAGAGGGACAAGAAAGGGATTACGGGCATCTCATCTCTTTTTTAGTTTGTAAGCCTTCGGGCCTTCGTTAAATTTAGAACTTGTAATCCCCTTGCTCATGTTTTTCATTCCGTATGAACTGTGTGTGGGATGTTTTTAATGAAAAAGGGATGTTTGCCGGGTTTTTCGTTCGTGGGTGGACCCCGCGACAAGGAGCGAATCCTTGTTACTATTAAGATAAACGTTTTTCGCCCGGCAACAGGCCTTGCCGTCTCCCTCACTTCGCTCAACCATTCTTGCGCCCTTGGCGGAGGCAGGGATGAAGTGGGCTTAGGCTCCTCATTCTATCTCCTTGCCGCCGCGGCTATAACCAAATCCGGACCCAGGGGATAATCCTTAGGTATAGGAAAAAGGGGAGCACGGTAGCCTGGAGATAAAACGAGGTTTCACATGCCCCAGTTCCGTTCTGAAATGCATGAAAGAGGATGGAAGACTTATCTGGATCTGCAGCCCCCGGCAACCTTGTCTTGCCGCGGTTGGATCCTTGTACTTGCAGCCCCCGGCAACTCTGGTTTGCCGGGGTCGGGACGCCGGTCCGTTCCCTTTCTTCCAAGTAGCTCAGCAGAAGTGCCCATGTGCCCTGCGAACCAAAGGAGGACAAAAAAGAACAGAGAGACGCGCACTCGACCTCTAGGCTAGGGGTTAGTCGCCGCTAAGCACTATCAACCCTAACCAAGGAAGAGACTCGACCTAGCATGCATGCTATAACTTCGGGCGCCAGCGCTTCATTTATTTGTGCTCAGGGTCTGCACCTGGCTTTGTACAAAGGGTTACATGCCTTGCCGGCATGGCTTGTACAAAAGCTGGCTTGTCGGGGGGCCCAGCAAGCCGCGCCTTATGGGTAAAACTTGCGAAGATGCTCGATGTTCCAGGAGTTGCTCACTGGAACAACATCTTCGGTCTCCAGGCGAACTGCGCCAGGCCTGGTGACTCGTATTACCCGATAAGGGCCTTCCCACTTCGGCGTCAACTTGTTGGAATTCTTGGCCGACTGAACGCGCCGAAGAACAAGGTCGCCTTCCTCAAAGCTTCGGGCATGAACCTTGCGGCTATGGTACCGGCGCAAGGCTTGCTGGTAGCATGCTGCTCTCACAGCCGCCCGAAGACGATCTTCCTCAAGGAGCGTCGCGTCATCTTGCCGCAACTGCTCTTGCTCAAGCTCATCATAAGCGAGAACTCGATGTGACCCGTATATGATTTCCGTGGGGAGAACTGCCTCCACCCCATATACTAGGGCAAAGGGTGTCTGACCGGTGGCTCGATTTGGCGTCGTCCTGATCGACCAAAGAACCGCCGGCAACTCATCAATCCAGCGCCTTCCGCTCTTGTGCAGCCTATCAAAGGTCTTCGTTCTCAGGCCTCGCAACACTTCAGCATTCGCCCTCTTTGCTTGGTCGTTGCTCCAGGGGTGTGCCACGGAGGCAAAACAGGCCTTGCTGCCGAGGTCTTGAATGTACTGCATGAAGGTGTGGCTTGTGAACTGCGTGCCGTTCTCGGTGATGACTCTGTTTGGCACACCAAAACGGCAGACTAGTCCCTTGAAGAACTTAATGGCTGACTATGCTGTTACCTTCCTCACTGGTTCCACTTCTGGCCACTTTGTGAACTTGTCGATTGCAACGTACAAGTACTCAAAGCCCCCAACAGCACGGGGCAAAGGGCCCAATATGTCGAGCCCCCAGACCGAGAATGGCCAGGAGAGAGGGATCGTTTGAAGGGCTTGAGCTGGTTGATGAAGCTTCTTTGAATGGAACTGACACACTTCAGACTTGGTTACTAATGTCGTCGCATCCTGGAGGGCGGTGGGCCAGAAGAAACCTTGCCGGAACGCCTTGCCGGCAAGGGCCCTCGACCCTATGTGGGAGCCACATATGCCTCCATGTATCTCTGCCAACAGCTCCAGTCCTTCCTCCCGGGGGATGCACTTCAATTTCACACCGTTCGGCCTTCTCCTGTACAGGACGTCATCGACGAACTGGAACAGGGCAGACCGACGGGCTACTTTTTCTGCTTCTTCCTGCTCCTCAGGAAGTTCCCCTGTTTGGAGGAATCAGACAGTATGTTGCGCCCACGCCGGAGCCTGGGGCTCGACGGCAAGGACCAAAGGCATTTCCTCTGCCATGGGAGCGGTTGTCTCCACGGCCAGGGCTTGACGCCCTGCCGGAGCCAGTTGCTCTTTCAGGCTCAGCGTCCACGGCAGCATCCTTGCCGGCAGCCCCAGGGGGCTCGGCGGGAAAATACTTGCCGGGACCTGATTTCCTCCTCTTGTTCCACCCCGTTGACGGTTCGACGGATGGCTGAGTTAACCGGAGCAAAAAGGTACTTGGTTCCACAGGTAGCTTGAATGCAGCACACTTCGATAGGTAATCGGCGATGTCGTTCTCCGCTCGGGGAACGTGCTCCGCTTGGATACCGTCAAAGCGCTCCTCCAGCTTCCTCACTTCATCTACGTAGGCCTCCATCAATGGGCTCTGGTAATCCTTGTTGACTTGTCTGACGACAAGCTGCGAGTCACCCCTGACGATGAGCTTCTTCACCCCGAGGTCTGCCACGATCCTGAGACCGGCAAGTAGCCCCTCGTACTCAGTAGTGTTGTTTGTGGACATCTCCCTGGGAAAGTGCATCTGGATCACGTACTTGAGGTGCTCTCCGGTGGGTGCGACAAGCAGCATACCGGCACCGGCGCCTTGCAGCGATAAAGCCCCGTCAAAGTACATGATCCAGCCGCGGTCCGCTTCCTTGCCGGGGAGAGCGGTCTCTTGGATTTCTTCGTCAGGTGTCGAGGTCCATTCCGCAATGAACTCTGCCAAGATTCTGCTCTGGATTGTTGAGGTACTTTCAAACTTCAACCCAAAGCTCGACAACTCCAAGGCCCATTCCACAATCCTTCCGGTTGCATCTGGGTTGTGCAGTATCCGTTGTAGCGGGAGGCGGGTGACGACAGTGATCTCGTGGGCTTGGAAGTAATGACGCAGCTTCCTCGAGGCCATAAGGAGGCCGAAGAGAAATTTCTGCACACCGGAGTACCTCGATCTAACCCCCTGCAAGAGGGAGCTGACAAAGTAAACCGGGTGCTGCATCATCTTCTTCTTTTGCACCACTTCGATTGACTGTGCGGGCGTTGCCCTGATGGCGTCAGACTCTGCCGGGGGCATTGCCTTGCCGGCACCAGGTCCTGCCGGGGGAATCTTTGGCTCGCCGTCCGCTGGTTCTGCTGTCGCCACTGCCTCCTCGTCGACCTCCCTCTGTGCCACCAGTGCGGCGCTGACCACTTGATTCGTTGCCGCTAGATACAGCAGCAACGGTTCTTGTGGTTTAGGCGCAACCAGTATTGGCGTGGAGGAAAGGTATTTCTTCAGATCCTGCAACGCCGCCTCGGCTTCTGGGGTCCACTCCATCGGGCCTGCCTTCTTCAAGATTTTGAAGAAGGGAAGGGCGCGCTCGGCGGACTTGGAGATGAATCGGCTCATGGCGGCGACACAGCCGGTGAGCCGATGCACATCCTTGATCCGCTTGGGCGCCTCAATCTGTTCAATAGCCTTGATTTTGTCTGGGTTTGCCTTGATCCCGCACTGCGACACAAAGAATCTGAGAAGCTTGCCGGACGGAACGCCGAAGACACACTTCTCAGGGTTTAGCTTAAGATTGATCTTGCGTAGGTTGGCAAATGTCTCTTCCAGATCTTGCACAAGAGTTGCCCCGTCCTTGGTTTTGACCACTATGTCATCCATGTATGCCTCCATATTTCTATGGAGCTGGGGTTCAAAACCAATTTGGACTGCTCTTGCGAACGTCGAGCCAGCACTCTTCAACCCGAAAGGCATCCGTAAAAAGCAGTACGTACCACATGGGGTGATGAATGCTGTCTTCTCTTCATCTTCTCTTGTCATGAAGATTTGGTGGTAGCCCAAGTAGGCGTCGAGGAATGATAGCAGATCACACCCGGCCGTGGAGTCGACAATCTGGTTGATGCGCGGCAATGGGAAGGGGTCCTTAGGACAAGCCTTATTGATATCTGTGTAGTCAATACACAGCCTCCACTTCCCATTTGCCTTGCGCACCTCTACCGGATTGGCCAACCACGTCGGGTGGAGCACTCCTCTCACCAAACCTGCCGCTTCCAACTTCATGATCTCCTCTGTGATGAACTCCTGCCTCTCCAGAGCCTGCTTTCTGACCTTCTGCTTGACGGGCCGCGCATGAGGACAGACAGCTAGGTGGTGCTCAATCACCTCCCTGGGAACACCGGGGATGTCGGATGCTTGCCACGCAAACACGTCGACATTCGCCCACAGGAAGGTGACGAGCGCGCCTTCCTATTTGCTGTCGAGGGTGGAGCCTATGGTGAAAGCCCCTCCCGTGCCATCCGCCCTGACGGACACCTTCTTGGTCTGCGGTGGCTCAGCTCTGGATTTCTTGCTCTTGCCGGTAGAGCTCTCTGGCACGTCCTCGATGGTAACACAACACTCCGAGGATGTGCGCTTGCCGGAGTGGGTGCGAGAGGTCTTGCCGGGCTTCTTCTTCCCTCCCGGGGCTTCAGCAGCAGGAGCAAGTGCCTTGGCGGCAGCTGCTGCAACTGCTTCCCGGTAGAGTTGGTCGACGCAAATCAGTGCGTCCTTCTTGTCGGAGGGGACGGAGATGATGGTCAACGGCCCGAGCATCTTTAGCATGTTGTAGGCGTAGTGCGACGCCGCCATGAACTTGGCTAGTGCCGGGCGGCCGAGGATCCCGTTGTAGGGCAAGGGGATCTCGACCACGTCGAAGACGATCCTCTCCGTCCTATGGTTCAACTCCCCTCCAAACGTCACGGGCAGCGTGACCTTCCCCTTCGGCTGGCTCCTCCCCGGATTGACCCCTTGAAACGTGCCCGTTTCCTTGAGGTCTCCATCAGGGATTTGCAGTCTTTTGATCACGACGGGCGAGATCAAGTTCAGGTCGGCCCCGCCGTTGACCAACATCTTGTTCACCTCGAGGTTGCGTATCGTTGGCGAGACCAACAACGGAAAACACCCGACCGCGGTTGTGCGGTCAGGGTGGTCCTCGGCGTCAAAGATGAGGGGCATGCTGGACCACTTCAGCGGCTTCTGAGCGTCGAACGACGGCTCCGCTGCTGTAATCTCACGCGACCACTACTTGAGCTGGCGGTGAGAAGTATGTAGCGAGGCGCCACCGTCGACGCACATGGCCTCTGTAGCCTTCTGGAACTCTTGCTCGCCAGACTCGTCGTCCTCGTCATGATCATCATCTTCTTGCTTCTTGTCATGGCCCTGGGCGGGCCTCTCTTGCTGGCTGTCCTTGTCGCGGTGGCCTCCTTGGCCGCCACGCTTCTTGCCGGATCCCTTGGCACCATCCTGGCCCTTCTCCTTGTCCCGCCTCTCATACCCGGCCTTTTGCTTTTCAGCAAGCAGCTCGACTTGCTGGCAGTTCTGGAGGTCGTGGCCTTTGGTGCGGTGGATCTGGTAGTACTGCTTGCCGGAGCTCCCTGGCTTGTCGGCAGCTGCTAAGGCCCGGCAGGTGACGCACCCGGCAATCTCCTTGCCGGGGTCGTCTTCCTTGACCTTCTTGGCAGTGCCGGTGTCGTCAGACCCTTCAACGGCAAGCACGGCCTTGCCCTTGCATTTCATGTTGCGACGCCGGCCCTTCTTCGTCGGGGTGGCGGTGTCTTCATCAGTACAGTCGGTTTCCGCACCGGCGTCTTCGCCGGGGTACTTCCTTCCCTCTTCAGCCCGGGCGCACCTATCGGCCAGAACATAGAGTTTGGCCACATCCTTAACCTTGGTCATCGCCAGCTCTTCGCGCATCTTGCGGTTGCGCACGTTCTGATGTAACGCGCTGATCACATCGGCGGGATGAACATCAGGGATGTTGTACTGCACCCGGCTGAATCTCTGGATGTACTTGCGCAGGGTTTCCCCTTCCTTCTGGGGAATGATATGCAGATCACTGGCCTGGCCATGAGCTTGGTGGCCTCCAGTGAAGGCGCCAACGAACTCATGGCACAGATCCGACCAAGAAGAAATGGAATCCGCCAGCAAGTGCATCAACCAAGACATAACATTGGGCTTCAGTGCCAACAGGAAGTAATGGGCAAGCGCCTTGTCATCGCGAGCTCCGGCAGCCTGCATCGCGATGGTGTAGATGCTGAGGAACTCGGACGGATGGGTCTTGCCAGTGTACTTCTCGCTGACGTCGGGCTTGAACGTGCGGTGGGACGGCCATTGGAACTGCCGCAACTCACGGGTAAAGGCTGGGCAGCCCACCTCGTAAGGTAGGCTGCCGGAGCCCCCCGGCGCTGGGTGGTCCATAGCGGGTCCCGCCCGCTTGTCCGAGTGGTGGCACGTATCACGCCAGCGCTCGATAGTGGTTCGAGCATCTTCGTGAGCTCGTTCTTGAAGAACTTGGCGCTGGTCGCGGTGGGTCCGTGGGTCGGACGATGCTACAGAGATGTTATCACAAGCGTCGTCACGATGAGCCGACGCCCGTGGCGGCTGGCGAGGAGGAGGAGAGTGCACCGTGACCGCAGCACCCCCGGTCCTCCCAGCGCTGGCATGTGGTGGCTCGGTGGAGCGCCGGCCCGAGGGTCCCGCCGGTCGCGGATCATCTTTGTTGGCGACGGCGACGAGGCTCCGGATGGTGGCCCTCCACTCGTCAAGCTTCTCCGCAGCAGGAGGGAAGTCGAGGAGCAGCTGCGCGCGCGCCAAAGCTTCTGCTGGCGTGGGTGGCGGCGACAGCTGCGTGGACTATGGCGCGCTTCGACTTCTAACCACGTTAGAAGGAGCTTTATCACGACCCAGCGGCTGCGCGCCATTTTCGCCAGCACTTCGGCGGGCATGCTGAACTCCTTCGTCCCGCGGATGACGCACAGGGCTCTTCCCACGGCGGTGTCCGGCGTCACCGGCGTGGTGACGCTGCTCGTCGCGCACACCATGGGAAAAGCGTGCGGTGGTCGCCGGCGTGGGCGTCTTGGAGGTTGCTGCGCCGCCCGTGGGTGGCACAACGACACTCCTGGAGGGCCCCGCGCCGCCTGCGGGGGCCCCAGCCCCATCTTTATACTTGGTGACGTGCGGCCCGTCGCCTGGCGCGCGAACGGCGCCGCTCGCCAGGCTCTGACTGCCAGGGCGATGCTGGTGCTCGCGGACCGCGGCTCGGGTTCTATCCGCGACCGGGCCGCTGCTCGCCCGTACTGGCACGGGCCGTTCGGCCCCCGACGAGCTGATCGCCGTGGCCGTCTTCTTCTTGGGAGCCATGGCAATGAAGAAACGCTAGGCTAACTACTAGACCAGATTCTCACAATTGCGCCCCTACCTGGCGCGCCAAAGATGTCGGTGTGGAACGACCCCTATGGGATCACAAGAATCCCTACTACGGTTGCCGGGGCGCAGGGCTGTGAGAAGAGCATGATTAGTAATCAGCAAAAGGATCGTTTACCCAGGTTCGGGCTGCGAGGATGCGTAATACCCTAGTCTTGCTTTGGTGGCTGTATTTCAGAGAGTTCTTGAGCCCTCGAACTAGCTTGGTGGGTGCGTGGTTTCAAAGGGCCGAATCCTTCTCCAGTATGCCATGGGCCTCCTTTTATAGTCGAAAGGGGCTGCCACAGTGGCACACAGGAGGTGGAAAGGCATACAGTGCTACGAGCTTATCGCTCGTATTACAGGACAAGACGCATTTAATGCGCCGCTGAGGTGTCCCCTAGCTTTATCGGGGACGGGAGCGAGGCCCGTCCCGTCCGTCACCGCTCCTCCTCGCTTCGACACGCGCCCTAGCCAGCGATGCGTGCGGCGCCATGTAGGCAGGCAGGCAGCTGAGGTGGCGCGATGGTAGGGTCCTCACAAAGATCTGCATGCCGCCACGCAGGCGCTTGCCAATCTGGCCTGGAAGCTGCATGTCGCCACACAGGTGCCAGCCCAGCTGGTTGAGCTGGCAGCTATATGCGAACGGCGGTGGAGACTTGGCTGGTGCGGGCCTGGCAGTGGTTCTGCTGGCGTCCTCGGTGAGGGCATTGCCGGGCGGCCCGGCAAGGGTCTTGCCATGGCGCGCTGTCGTCCCCGGCAAGGATCTTGCTAGGGGTCTTGTGGCTTTCCTCGGCAAGGATCTTGCCGAGGACCATTGTCTTTTAATCCTCATTTGATCTCGAATATTCCTTGGTCTTGACAAAGATCTGCATGCCACCATGGAGGTGCCTCCCGAGCCCTAGTTCCAACGTGGTTGGTTGAGTTGGAACCCGTGGGCTCGAGGGTGGCTCACTCCGCTGGTGTGGGCGAGCTGCCCCGGCAAGGGTCTTGTCGGGGCTGCTGAGGCTGCCCCGGCAAGGGTCTTGCCGGGGGAGCCTGCATCGTCCTTCTGCTTCTTTGTGTTCTTGGCCTTGGCATTGCCTTGGCTGTCTTGGGCTTTGGTTTTACCTTGGTTCACCTCCCCTGTTCTGCTCGGTGCGGCCGTGTGCGCGGCTCCGACTGTCCGTGCACAGGTAAAGGGGTACAAAGGTGCGCCCCTTCTTTTGTACACCAACACCATCTGTCTAGGTTTGTATCTCTCTTACACACACCCACGTAGGTGGGGGACGTGCACGAAGAGAAGAGGTGCATGCACGGTGCACGTACTCCCGTCTCTTTCCAAACCACACCCGCGCGGGTACACGGTGGAGCTCATTTCTGTATGAAAAGGCAGCCCACGTGATAATTTGACACGTGTACTAGTTGTCCACTTGATGGAGGATTGTCTACCACGGGTGAACAAACAAATTGCAACTTGACGCGTTATGTTAAAAGAGGCAAACCATGTGGGGCCTACCTTAGAGGCAAGGATCTATACACTGGAGTACTTTTGATGTGTCCCGTCAACTCGCACAACGAGGAGAAGCTTGCTTAGTACGCCGTCTCCCCCGCCCATAGGCGCGATGGCTCGCAGGATGAGGTGAAGCTTGCATACTAGTACGCCTTACGCCCGCTCCCTTGCCCACGCGCGCGGTGGCTCGCAGGACAAGGAGAAAATTTTACTACTCCCTCCGTTTGCTCCTCGTCCCTACCTTGGTTAGAGAGATTTTCATATTGTTTGGAATATATGTCCTTTAGTAGATTTCAATATGAACTACTAGTACATACTCCAAACACTGATGTATATAGACGTATTTTAGAGTGTAGATTCACTCATTTTGCTCCGTATGTAGTCCATATTGAAACGGACGTAATAGTACGCACTCTCCCTCGCCCCTCGACCCTCACCCACGTGGTGGACATGCAGCAATTCATTCGTTCTCATATAGCCAGAACGATATATACTGCAGTACCATTATTGCTCGACTTCCCGAAGAGGCGAAGAGCCAATCGCAAGGTTTATAGGAGAACGAGTAGTAGGTGCTGCGTCATTTATAAATAAAGTTTTTTTCTTCAGTGGCACGTACGCAATATAAATAGGTTCATATGGAGAGAAAAGGAAACCGCTCCACTATATACATAGGCAGGACGAGCCTACACGGTTTCTTGCTGGGGTTGCTCTCTTCATTCTTCACACTCTCTCGCACAAAACGACTGTGGCCACATCTCTAACATCATGGCGGATCACGTCCGCCGGGGGAAGGGGTGGATTCTTAGTGTAGATGCGGTCGCCGTCGCCGACGGTGAAAACCCACTATCGGCACGTCCCGATCAGGGGTCCCCGCCGTTCTCTCTCACAAAGCCGGTGAGGTTGCCTTCGTCCATTGCTCACTGCCGTGACGTGGGCAGTTGCCTCCTCCCGCCGCCCTCCTCTAGGTTGAGCTACGTCCCGACATCCCTCAGGTACAACTCCCTTTAGAGCCGGCTTGCACCACTGCTCCAGCTGCCCACATCACTCCATGTGGATATTTCTCTACTTCTTTGCCCCGCACATACCTCTACTGGCTTCTACGTACTATATTTGTGATGAGTTTATGTCTCATCAACTAGTCCCAGTAATATTATTCTAATCACGCTTCTTCAATTTCTTTGCCACAGGGATGCTCATCTCGATTTTGGTGAAACTGCACAAAATGATCCGATGGTCAAAGGGTTGCAAACTTCATTTCTTCGGAAGCTCCAACGTTGCCAGCAAATTAAAGCCTGGTTAGGGTTTATGGTTCAAGGACTAGGGACTGCATGGATCGTTTTTTTCTTTAGTTGTCTCTGTTCCAAAATAAGTGTCAACTTTAGTAGTAGTACAACTTTGTACTAAAGTTTGCATAAAGTTGAGACACTTATTTTGGAACGGGGGGAGTACACATTGGCCATGATCTGTCAATCATTGAGATGCAATAGCATGCATGTTAGTCTCCTTTGTATTTGATAAAATGTTGCAACGGGCAACCTTGGATGCAATATACATGAAACAGAAGCTGGAAGCTTCATAGCATTGTACAAATTTATCTCGCTGATAAATTACAGTACGTACTATACTAGTACTATGTAAAGAGTTAGGTGTCGCACGGTGTCTAGAAAATATGGTGATAGTGTGAGGTGGGCCATGTAATCACTGAGCCTGCGTGTTTTCACTGCTCTCACACTCCTCCACTGAGAATGGAGAAAATTGTAATCTAGTAGTACCTCCTTTCACCGAAAGCGTGGGACATCCAGCAGTCCTGCCACCTCAGTAATAATGACCAATGAGCCGTCAAATCACATAGACCCAGCAGTAAGTTGAACGGACGAAGCAACCATCACTCTTGAATCCGCTTCTCCCTTCAACGCAGGCGCCAGTGAGAGGTCGCGTCCGCTCTGCCCGGGCATGAATGCGGCACCGATTCTTTGGAGCGGCGCTGACCGTTTCGGGCGGGAAGCGCGCGTGGGCGATGGAGGGGCTTTGGGTGGGCCAGGCTGGTCAGGAGCGGGCGTGGCAGCTGTCCCGCCTGTCCCGACTGGACGCCCGGAAACAAGAGGATGCACCGACTCTCGCGGCTAAATCGTACACTACACACCATCTCTCTGTAGGAGTAGGTCGATGTGTCGCTCTCTCTAACACACACATGCTGTTAAACACACACACACACACACACACGCCGAGGTAAAATGAGTCTATATCTCAATTAATGAAGACTTGCATGTTACCATTCATATGTTGCTACCTACTATGAAAGTAGTAACATAGACTAGTAACATATGCATGTTACTAGTCCAAGTTACTCACCACTATGACCAGCCTAGCAATGTAACCAAACGCTCCTTACTCTGCCTTGTTATCTCCCCCGGAAACCCAATGCATGGAGCGCAACTACGCGTTGATGCATGCGAGTTAATACTACGTGGCCCTACATGGTAGCTAAAACGGCATCTCTTAGTTGTTGTGATTAATTGTTGCGTTTAGAGATAGAAATCGGGGCTTTGATTGGAGGAAGGACCGGTCAAGTTTCTCCTTCTCCTCCAATCTGCTTGCACCTCATTTCAAAAAAAAATCTGCTTGCACCTTGGTCCCGCTGCACCTTCTAACGTGACTTATTACACCTAGACGAAGGGAGTAGTATGAGATACGGTGGCACACTGACTTAGGTCGAATACAAGTGCCCAAAATTGTGTGCATGTTATAATATGGATTCACTTAAAATAGTACGTGAGTGAACAGAGGGATCAATTGGACAGTGTTCACGAGCTGTAGCGAGATGTGTGAGGTAAGATACACCGCTGGCGCTTTTAATTTTTCTTATTAATTTGTTTGTTTCACCATCTGACTGGTGGGACCCAACGTACTACGTGGAGAAAAGTAAGGTGACTAAGGCTGCATTATTTCTGTACTACCAACACTACTTTAAATCCCAAAAGACCTTACCACCAAAGCCACATGACACGATTATGATTTAAATCCCAATGACTCCCACGCAAAAAAAACACGGCATGCTTGTCACACAAATGCAGGAATGTATTGAAGGTTACTTTCCTCTCGTTAAACATAACGTGGGGGTGGTGTAGCTGGTTAGCCTGTTCGCTCATCAAACTTGAGGTCTCGGGTTCGATAACTACACTTGAGCATAATTTTATTTTTGTTCGACTTCTTTCTTCCACCCAATGACAGGTAGGCCCCGCATGACAGAGAGACAAAGTGATCTGGGGCGGTGCCAGGAGGATTCTTTGACTAGTCAAAATGGATGGATACAGAGCTATACGATCTCGTAGTGACCGTATAATCACCTCATCACGTATACGGTGCAGCCTCAGCGCTTGTTTTCTAGGGTTTGCACTCTTCACACTCTCTCTCCAGTATATATATACACGCTGGAGCCTCAGCGCTTGTAGTGGCTCTCTTCACACTCTCTCACCCTCTCCAGATCTAAACAAGACTTCGTTGGCCTCTCTCTCTCTCTCCCCTCACTGCTGGTTAAAGAGCCGGCAGGATCCGTCCGCCGGGAAGGGAAGGAGGCTTAACATTGTCACCGTCGGCGAGGAAGGGAATCCACACTACCGGCGCAGCTATTCTCTTTCACCCAGCGGCGGCGCGGGAGGGCCTCCGACCCCTTCTTCCTCGCCGCCGTACATAGTGTGGGCCGAACGGCCTCCGGTCGCCCACCGAACCCCACCCCAAGAACCTTTAGGTATAATTTACTTATTCCACATGCATTGCTCTAGCTGCATGTGGGCTTTTTCCGCTTCTGCACTCGAATCTAGGTGTTGGATCAAATAGGAAAGTAGTGGGGAAAGTTGTATAGCATGAATCTAGGACGTGGTTCAAAGAGGAAAGGAAGGGGGAAAGTACTAGTACAGACTGGCTATCCAGCACCTACGTTGGTCAAAAAGGGGAAACAATGACAAATGCAGTACGCACATCTGTAACGAACTGATCTTTTGTTTTGGGGGACAAGGCTGTAGAGTTTGAGCGGGACTAGATTTGTTGCGCTCACATAGGGAAAGGTGTCTAAAGATAACAAAACCAGGACCAACACAAATATGCTCCTTGGTTGTTTTTGTTCTTAGTTGCAACAGACTGTGCACCACCCCTTGCTACCTCTTGAGCATGTGTTGGTTTTCCCTTGAAGAGGAAAGGGTGATGAAACAAAGTAGCGTAAGTATTTCCCTCAGTTTTTGAGAACCAAGGTATCAATCCAGTAGGAGACTACACGCAAATCCCTCGTACATGCACAAACAAATAAGAACCTTGCAACCAACGCAATAAAGGGGTTGTCAATCCCTTCACGGCCACTTGCAAAAGTGAGATCTGATAGAGATAATAAGATAAATATTTTTGGTATTTTTGTTGTATAAATTGAAAAGTAAAGATTGTCAAATAAAATAGATCGGAAACTTATATGATGGAAGATAGACCCCGGGGCCATATGTTTCACTAGTGGCTTCTCTCAAGATAGCAAATTCTACGGTGGGTGAACAATTTACTGTCGAGCAATTGATAGAGAAGTGCATAGTTATGAGAATATCTAGGCATGATCATGTATATAGGCATCACGTCCGTGTCAAGTAGACCAAAACGATTCTGCATCTACTACTATTACTCCACACATCGACCGCTATCCAGCATGCATCTAGAGTATTAAGTTCATAAGAACAGAGTAACGTATTAGGCAAGATGACATGATGTAGAGGGATAAACTCAAGAAATATGATATAAACCCCATCTTTTTATCCTCGATGGCAAAAATACAATACGTGCCTTGCTGCCCCTGCTGTCACTGGGAAAGGACACCGCAAGATTGACCCCAAAGCTAAGCACTTCTCCCATTGCAAGAAAGATCAATCTAGTAGGCCAAACCAAACTGATAATTCGAAGAGACTTGCAAAGATATCAAATCATGCATATAAGAATTCAGAGAAGAATCAAATATTGTTCATACATAAACTTGATCATAAACCCACAATTCATCGGATCTCGACAAACGCACCGCAAAAAGTATTACGTCGAATAGATCTCCAAGAAGATCGAGGAGAACTTTGTATTGAGATCCAAAGAGAGAGAAGAAGCCATCTAGCTAATAACTATGGACCCGAAGGTCTGTGGTAAACTACTCACACATCATCGGAGAGGCTATGGTGTTGATGTAGAAGCCCTCCGTGATCGATTCCCCCTCCGGCAGAACGCCGGAAAAGGACCCAAGATGGGATCTCACGGGTACCGAAGATTGTGGCAGTGGAAATAGGGTTTCGTGGTGCTCCTGGATGTTTTCGGGGTATATGAGTATATATATGTGAAAGAAGTAGGTCGGTGGAGCCACGAGGGGCCCATGAGGGTGGGGGGCGTGCCTACCCCCCTGGGCGCGCCCTCCTACCTCGTGGCCACCTCGTTGTTTCCTTGACGTCCACTCCAAGTCTCCTGATTGCGTTTGTTCCAAAAACGACTCTCCCGAAGGTTCATTCCGTTTGATATTCCTTTTCTTCGAAACACTGAAATAGGCAAAAAAACAGCAATTTGCACTAGGCCTTTGGTTAGTAGGTTAGTCCCAAAAATAATATAAAAGTGTATAATAAAGCCCATTAAACATCCAAAACAGATAATATAACAGCATGGAACAATCAAAATTATAGATACGTTGGAGGGATATTAAGGCCTCCTTTTAATAGAGTACCGGACCAAAGCATTAACACATAGTGAATACATGAACTCCTCAAACTATGGTCATCACCGGGAGTGGTCCCGATTATTGTAACTTCGGGGTTGCCGGATCATAACACATAGTAGGTGACTATAGAATTGCAAGATAGGATCTAGAACTCACATATATTCATGAAAACATAATAGGTTCAGATCTGAAATCATGGCACTCGGGCCCTAGTGACAAGTATTAAGCATAGCAAAGTCATAGCAACATCAATCTCAGAACATAGTGGATATTAGGGATCAAACCCTAACAAAACTAACTCGATTACATGATAAATCTCATCCAACCCATCACCGTCCAGCAAGCCTACGATGGAATTACTCACGCACGGTGGTTGATACGTCTCCAACGTATCTATAATTTTTGATTGTTCCATGCTATATTATATTCTGTTTTGGACATTATTGGGCTTTGTTATACACTTTTATATTATTTTTGGGACAAACCTATTAACCGGAGGCCCAGCCCAGAATTGCTGTATTTTGCCTATTTCAGAGTTTTGCAGAAAAAGAATATCAAACGGAGTCCAAACGGAATGAAACCTTCGGGAACATGATTTTTGGAACGAACGTGATCCAGAGGACTTGGACCCTACGTCAAGAAAGCAACCAGGAAGGCACGAGGTAGGGGGGCGCACCTACCCCCCTAGGCGCGCCCTCCACCCTCGTGGGGCCCATGTTGCTCCACCAACATACTTCTTCCTCCTATATATACCTACGTACCCCCAAACTACCAGATACGGAGCCAAAAACCTAATTCCACCACCGCAACCTTCTGTACCCATGAGATCCCATCTTGGGGCCTTTTCCGGAGCTCCGCCGGAGCGGGCATTGATCACGGAGGGCTTCTACATCAACACCATGGCCTCTCCGATGATGTGTGAATAGTTTACCTCAGACCTTCGGGTCCATAGTTATTAGCTAGATGGCTTCTTCTCTCTTTTTGGATCTTAATACAATGTTCTCCCCCTCCCTCGTGGAGATCTATTCGATGTAATCTTCTTTTGCGGTGTATTTGTTGAGACCGATGAATTGTGGGTTTTTTATCAAGTTTATCTATGAACAATATTTGAATCTTATCTGAATTCTTTTATGTATGATTGGTTATCTTTGCAAGTCTCTTCAAATTATCATTTTGGTTTGGCCTACTAGATTGATCTTTCTTGCAATGGGAGAAGTGCTTAGCTTTGGGTTCAATCTTGCGGTGTCCTTTCCCTCACAGTAGGGGCAACAAGGCACGTATTGTATTGTTGCCATCGAGGATAACAAGATGGGGTTTATATCATATTGCATGAGTTTATCCCTCTACATTATGTCATCTTACTTAAAGCGTTACTCTGTTCTTTTGAACTTAATACTCTAGATGCATGCTGGATAGCAGTCGATGTGTGGAGTAATAGTAGTAGATGCAGGCAGGAGTCGGTCTACTTGTCTCGGACGTGATGCCTATATACATGATCATACCTAGATATTCTCATAACTATGCTCAATTCTGTCAATTGCTCAACAGTAATTTGTTTACCCACCGTAATACTTATGCTCTCGAGAGAAGCCACTAGTGAAACCTATGGCCCCCGGGTCTATTTTCCATCATATTTAATCTTCCGTCAACAAGCTATTTCTGACGCCGTTTATTTTGCTTTTATTTTACTTTGCATCTTTATCATAAAAATACCAAAAATATTGTCTTATCTTATCTATGAGATCTCACTTTCGTAAGTGACCGTGAAGGGATTGACAACCCCTTTATTGCGTTAGTTGCGAGGATTTTATTTGTTTGTGTAGGTGCGAGGGGCTCGTGCGTGGCCTCCTACTTGATTGATACCTTGGTTCTCAAAAACTGAGGGAAATACTTACGCTGCTTTACTGCATCACCCTTTCCTCTTCAAGGGAAAACCAACGCAGTGCTCAAGAGGTAGCAGCGGTGAGCATCATGAAATTGGTGATGGAGGATGGTTGATGATGACGACGGCGACGGATTCCCCTCTCCGGAGCCCCGAACGGACTCCAGATCAGCTCTCCCGAGAGAGTTTCGGGCTTGGCGGCGGCTCCGTATCGTAAAACGCGATGAATCTTTCTCTCTGATTTTTTTCTCCCCGAACACGAATATATGGAGTTGGAGTTGAGGTCGGTGGAGCTCCAGGGGGGCCACGAGGCAGGGGGCGCGCCCCCCACCCTCGTGGAAAGGGTGTGGGCCCCCTGGCCTTGATTCTTTCGCCAGTATTTTTTATTATTCCCAAAAATAATCTCCGTGGAGTTTCAGGTCATTCCGAGAACTTTTGTTTCTGCACATAAATAACACCATGGCAATTCTGCTGAAAACAGCGTCAGTCCGGGTTAGTTCCATTCAAATCATGCAAGTTCGAGTCCAAAACAAGGGCAAAAGTGTTTGGAAAAGTAGATACGACGGAGACGTATCAAGCACTATGGGTGGAATAGAATATAATGATGGGGGTTGTGTGAAGAAGACAAAAAAGGAGAAAGTCTCACATTGACGCGGCTAATCAACGGGCTAGGGAGATGCCCATCAATTGATGTCAATGCAAGGAGTAGGGATTGCCATGCAACAGATGCACTAGAGCTATAAATGGGTGTGCATCCAACTTGCTTGCTCATGAAGACCTAGGGCATTTGAGGAAGCCCATTGTTGGAATATACAAGCCAAGTTCTATAATGAAAAATTCCCACTAGTATATGAAAGTTACAAAATAAGACTCTCTATCATAAAGATCACGGTGCTACTTTGAAGCACACGTGTGGAAAAGGATAGTAACATTGTCCCTTTTATTTTTTCCTGTTTTCTTGGGCCTTTCCTTTTTTTATTTGGCCTTTATTCTTCTTCTTTTCCTTTTTTTTTTCTCCGGGACAATGCTCTAATAATGATGATCATCAAACTTCTATTTATTTACAACTCAAAGATTACAACTCGATACTAGAACAAAATATGACTCTACATGGATGCCTCCGGCGGTGTACCGGGATGGGCAATGAATCAAGAGTGACATGTATGATGAATTATGCATGGTGGCTTTGCCACAAATACGATGTCAACTACATGATCATGCAAGGCAATATGGCAATGATGAAGCGTGTCATAATAAACGGAACGGTGGAAAGTTGCATGGCAATATATCTCGGAATGGCTATGGAAATGCCATAATAGGTAGGTATGGTGGTTGTTTTGAGGAAGATATAAGGAGGTTTATGTGTGATAGAGCGTATCATATCACGGGATTTGGATGCACCGGCGAAGTTTGCACCAACTCTCAAGGTGAGAAAGGGCAATGCATGGTACCGAAGAGGCTAGCAATGATGGAAGGGTGAAAGTGCGTATAATCCATGGACTCAACATTAGTCATAAAGAACTCACATACTTATTGCAAAATCTACAAGTAATCAAAAACCAAGTACTACACGCATGCTCCTAGGGGGATAGATTGGTAGGAAAAGACCATCGCTCGTCCCCGACCGCCACTCGTAAGGATGACAATCAAAGAACACCTCATGTTTCAAATTTGTTACACAACGGTTACCATACGTGCATGCTACGGGACTTGCAAACTTCAACACAAGTATTTCTCAAATTCACAATTACTCAACTAGCACAACTTTAATATCACCATCTTCATATCTCAAAACAATCATCAAGTATCAAACTTCTCATAGTATTCAATGCAGTTTATATGAAAGTTTTTATTATACCCATATTGGATGCCTATCATATTAGGACTAATTTTATAGCCAAAGCAAATTACCATGCTGTTCTAAAGAACTCTCAAAATAATATAAGTGAAGCATGAGAGATCAATAATTTCTATAAAATAAAACCACCACCGTGCTCTAAAAAGATATAAGTGAAGCACTAGAGCAAAATTATCTAGCTCAAAAGATATAAGTGAAGCACATAGAGTATTCTAATAAATTCTGATTCATGTGTGTCTCTCCAAAAGGTGTGTACAGCAAGGATGATTATGGTAAACTAAAAAGCAAAGACTCAAATCATACAAGACGCTCCAAGCAAAACACATATCATGTGGTGAATAAAAATTTAGGCTCAAGTAAAGTAACCGATGGATGAAGACGAAAGAGGGGATGCCTTCCGGGGCATACCCAAGCTTAGGCTTTTGGTTGTCCTTGAATTTTACCTTGGGGTGCCTTGGGCATCCCCAAGCTTAGGCTCTTGCCGCTCCTTATTCCATAATCCATCAAATCTTTACCCAAAACTTGAAAACTTCACAACACAAAACTCAACAGAAAATCTCATGAGCTCCGTTAGTGCAAGTAAACAAACCACCAAAATAAATTACTGTAATGAACTCATTCTTTATTTATATTGGTGTTAAACCTACTGTATTCCAACTTCTCTATGGTTCATACCCCCCGATACTAGCCATAGATTCATCAAAATAAGCAAACAACACACGAAAAACAGAATCTGTCAAAAACAGAACAGTCTGTAGTAATCTGTAACAAATGCAAACTTCTGTAACTCAGAAAAATCTACCAAAATAGGAAAACCTAGATAATTTGTTTATTCATCTACTGCAATTGGAATCATTATTTTATCACTTTCTGGTGATTTTTAACAATTGTTTTCGTGAGCAGAAAGTTTCTGACCTTTTCAGCAAGATCAAATAATTGTTATCCAAGAAGATCCTATAGGTTTAACTTGGCACAAACACTAATTAAAACATAAAACCAAATCTAACCAGAGGCTAGATGAATTATTTATTACTAAACTGGAACAAAAATCAAGGAATAAAAATAAAATTGGGTTGCCTCCCAACAAGCGCTATCGTTTAACGCCCCTAGCTAGGCATAAAAACGAGAATAGATCTAGGTATTGCCATCTTTGGTGTTGGGGAAGAAAAGAGAAAATTTCTTATCTATGGCATTTATCTTTCTATTTTGAGACAACACGTGGCCATTAATGGTGGAAGAAAGATTAAGCACGCTACGGAAATTTGCATCTTAGCTAGCCTTCATCTCTTTGATAATTTCATTTTGGTAAAAGCACAAAAGAGAGGTGGATTCAACCCTCTCACTTATGGGGTGCCCAAATATAGTTTTCATCTTTTCATAGGTATCTATGGGATCCCCCTCAAGAAAACCTTCTTCAAAAATAGAATCTAAAACTTGCTTGAACGAAGAGGGTAAACCAACATAAAAGCTTTTTAAGTATATCTCAATTTGATATTGGGGCACATAGCTAGCTCGGATCCTTAATAGCCTATCCCAAGAATCTTTCAAAGACTCATCAATTAAATAACGAAAAATTCCGGGATCATCTTCATCAAAATTATTCAAACCCTCATTGATAACCCCGGTAGGTCTTTCCATAACATCATTATTTATGAGCTTAGAGAGGACAGAGGGACTATCCAAAGTATTAAAACCCGGGAGAGAACCCTTAGCCCTTTTTGACTCGGCCATGGCAAAAGAAAAGCAAACGGGAAAGAGGCGAATAAAACGGCAAAGGTGAAGTGGGGGAGATGAAAACGAGAGGCAAATGGCAAATAATGTAATGCGAGGGATAAGAGTTTGTGATGGGTACTTGGTATGTCTTGACTTGTGCGTAGATCTCCCCGGCAACTGCGCTAGAAATTGGCTAGTTGACGGGAGATCAACTCTTGACTTGACTTGCTGCAAATCTCCCCGGCAATGGCGCCAGAAGTCCTTCTTGCCACCTCTTGAGCATGCGTTGGTTTTCCCTTGAAGAGGAAAGGGTGATGCAGCAAAGTAGCGTAAGTATTTCCCTCAGTTTTTGAGAACCAAGGTATCAATCCAGTATGAGACTACACGCAAATCCCTCGTACCTGCACAAACAAATAAGAACCTTGCAACCAACGTGATAAAGGGGTTGTCAATCCCTTCACGGCCACTTGCAAAAGTGAGATCTCATAGAGATAATAAGATAAATATTTTTGGTATTTTTGTTGTATAGATTGAAAAGTAAAGATTGCAAAATAAAATAGATCAGAAACTTATATGATGGAAGATAGACCTGGGGGCCATAGGTTTCACTATCGGCTTCTCTCAAGACAACAAATTTTACGGTGGGTGAACAAATTACTGTCGAGCAATTGATAGAAAAGCGCATAGTTATGAGAATATCTAGGCATGATCATGTATATAGGCATCACGTCCGTGTCAAGTAGACCAAAATGATTCTACATCTACTACTATTACTCCACACATCGACTGATATCCAGCATGCATCTAGAGTATTAAGTTCATAAGAACAGAGTAACGCATTAGGCAAGATGACATGATGTAGAGGGATAAACTCAAGCAATATGATATAAACCCCATCTTTTTATCCTCGATGGCAACAATACAATACGTGCCTTGCTGCCCCTGCTGTCACTGGGAAAGGACACCGCAAGATTGAACCCAAAGCTAAGCACTTCTCCCATTGCAAGAAAGGTCAATATAGTAGGCCAAACCAAACTGATAATTCGAAGAGACTTGCAAAGATATAAAATCATGCATATAATAATTCAGAGAAGAATCAAATATTGTTCACAGATGAACTTGATCATAAACCCACAATTCATCGGATCATGACAAACACACCGCAAAAAGTATTACATCGAATAGATCTCCAAGAGAATCGAGGAGAACTTTGTATTGAGATCCAAAGAGAGAGAAGAAGCCATCTAGCTAATAACTATGGACCCGAAGGTCTGTGGCAAACTACTCACACATCATCGGAGAGGCCATGGTGTTGATGTAGAAGCCCTCCGTGATTGATTCCCCCTCCGGCGGAGCGCCGGAAAAGGCCCGAAGATGGGATCTCACGGGTACAGAAGGTTGCGGCGGTGGAAATAGGGTTTCGTGGTGCTCCTGGATGTTTTCGGGGTATATGAGTATATATAGGCAAAAGAAGTAGGTCGGTGGAGCCATGAGGGGCCCACGAGGGTGGGGCGGGCCTACCCCCCTGGGCGTGCCCTCCTACCTCATGGCCGCCTTGTTGCTTCCTTGACGTCCACTCCAAGTCTCCTGGATTGCGTTTGTTCCAAAAACGATCCTCGCGAAGGTTTCATTCTGTTTGGATTCCTTTTGATATTCCTTTTCTGCGAAACACTGAAATAGGCAAAAAAACAACAATTTGCACTGGGCCTTTGGTTAGTAGGTTAGTCCCAAAAATAATATAAAAGTGCATAATAAAGCCCATTAAACATCCAAAACAGATAATATAATAGCATGGAACAATAAAAAATTATAGATACGTTGGAGACGTATCAGTGCTCCCTAGAAGCTTATGGACTTGAAACTTCCAATGAATTTTTGTGAGCCCAGTAAAATTGATTTTCCTGAGAAAGCCAAAATGAGAAAACATCAACTAGCGTTAGGTACTGAATTAATAGGCTAGTCCAGAAAAATGACATAAATTTGTGCCAAAACTACACCACAATGATGTAACAATCGATGAAACAATTAAAACATATAGATACACTACAAAAAAAAGACATATCCGTGACATTTTGGGCCGAACAAATTTTTTTCTGTCATACTTATGACACTTCTATGACGATAATTGTTAAAACCCGGTATCATCATAGATGTGGTGGGTTTCTACTTCTATGACAAAAATCATGACAGAAAATGGGCTTTTCGTCCTGGGCGGGCCGGAGACGCAGCTGCATGACATTCTTGTTGGGGAACATAGTAATTTCAAAATAAAACCTACGCACACGCAAGATCATGGTGATGCATAGCAACGAGAGGGGAGAGTGTTTCCCATGTACCCTCGTAGACCGAAAGCGGAAGCGTTAGCACAACGCGGTTGATGTAGTCGTACGTCTTCACAATCCGACCGATCAAGTACCGAACGCACGGCACCTCCGAGTTCAGCACACGTTCAGCCCGATGACATCCCTCGAACTCCGATCCAGCCGAGTGTTGAGGGAGAGTTTCATCAGCATGACGGCGTGGTGACGGTCATGATGTTCTACCGACGCAGGGCTTCGCCTAAGCACCCCTACAGTATTATCGAGGTGGACTATGGTGGAGGGGGGCACCGCACACGGCTAAAAGATCAAACGATCAATTTTTGTGTCTCTAGGGGGCCCCCCTGCCCCCGTATATAAAGGAGCAAGGGGGGAGGTGCGGCCGGCCAGGAGGGGCGCGCCAGGTGGAGTCCTACTCCCACCGGGAGTAGGACTCCCTCCCTTTTCCTAGTTGGATTAGGAGTGGAGGGGAAAGAGGTGGAGGAGAGGAAGGAAAGGGGGGGCGCCGCCCCCCTCTCCTTGCCCTATTCGGACTAGGGGGGAGGGGCGCGCGGCCCTGCCCTGGTCGCCTCTCCTCTTGTCCACAAAGGCCCACTATGGCCCATTAAGCCCCGGGGTGTTCCAGTAACCCCTCGGTACTCCGGTAAAATCCCGATTTCACCCGGCACACTTCCGATATCCAAATATAGGCTTCCAATATATCAATCTTCATGTCTCGACCATTTCGAGACTCCTCGTCATGTCCGTGATCACATCCGGGACTCCGAACAACCTTCGGTAGATCAAAACATATAAACTCATAATATAACTGTCATCGAAACGTTAAGCGTGCGGACCCTACGGGTTCGAGAACTATGTAGACATGACCGAGACACGTCTCCGGTCAATAACCAATAGTGGAACCAGGATGCTCATATTGGCTCCCACATATTCTACGAAGATCTTTATCGGTCAGACCGCATAACAACATACGTTGTTCCCTTTGTCATCGGTATGTTACTTGCCCGAGATTTGATCGTCGGTATCTCTATACCTAGTTCAATCTCGTTACCGGCAAGTCTCTTTACTCGTTCCGTAATACATCATCCCAAAACTAACTCATTAGTTGCAATGCTTGCAAGGCTTAAGTGATGTGCATTACCGAGAGGGCCCAGAGATACCTCTCCGACAATCGGAGTGACAAATCCTAATCTCGAAATATGCCAACCAAACAAGTACCTTCGGAGACACCTGTAGAGCACCTTTATAATCACCCAGTTACATTGTGATGTTTGGTAGCACACAAAGTGTTCCTCCGGTAAACGGGAGTTGCATAATCTCATAGTCATAGGAACATGTATAAGTCATGAAGAAAGCAATACCCAAACTAAACGATCGAGTGCTAAGCTAATGGAATGGGTCAAGTCAATCACATCATTCTCCTAATGATGTGATCCCGTTAATCAAATGACAACTCATGTCTATGGCTAGGAAACATAACCATCTTTGATCAACGAGCTAGTCAAGTAGAGGCATACTAGTGACACTCTGTTTGTCTATGTATTCACACAAGTATTATGTTTCCGGTTAATACAATTCTAGCATGAATAATAAACATTTATCATGATATAAGGAAATAAATAATAACTTTATTATTGCCTCTAGGGCATATTTCCTTCAGTCTCCCACTTGCACTAGAGTCAATAATCTAGATTACACAGTAATGATTCTAACACCCATGGAGCCTTGGTGTTGATCATGTTTTGCTCGTGGAAGAAGCTTAGTCAACGGGTCAGCAACATTCAGATCCGTATGTATCTTGCAAATTTCTATGTCTCCCACCTGGACTAAATCCCGGATGGAATTGAAGCGTCTCTTGATGTGCTTGGTTCTCTTGTGAAATCTGGATTCCTTCGCCAAGGCAATTGCACCAGTATTTTCACAAAAGATTTTCATTGGACCCGATGCACTAGGTATGACACCTAGATCGGATATGAACTCCTTCATCCAGACTCCTTCATTTGCTGCTTCCGAAGCAGCTATGTACTCCGCTTCACACGTAGATCCCGCCACGACGCTTTGTTTAGAACTGCACCAACTGATAGCTCCACCATTTAATGGAAACACGTATCCGGTTTGCGATTTAGAATCGGCCGGATCTGTGTCAAAGCTTGCATCAACGTAACGATTTACGATGAGCTCTTTGTCACCTCCATAAACGAGAAACATATCGTTAGTCCTTTTCAGGTATTTCAGGATGTTCTTGACCGTTGTCCGGTGATCCACTCCTGGATTACTTTGGTACCTCCCTGCTAGACTTATAGCAAGGCATACATCAGGTCTGGTACACAGCATTGCATACATGATAGAGCCTATGGCCGAAGCATAGGGAACATCTTTCATTTTCTCTCTATCTTCTGCAGTGGTCTGGCATTGAGTCTTACTCAACTTCACACCTTGTAACACAGGCAAGAACCCTTTCTTTGCTTGACCCATTTTGAACTTCTTCAAAACTTTGTCAAGGTATGTGCTTTGTGAAAGTCCAATTAAGTGTCTTGATCTATCTCTATAGATCTTGATGCCCAATATATACGCAGCTTCACCGAGGTCTTTCATTGAAAAACTCTTATTCAAGTATCCCTTTATGCTATTCAGAAATTCTATATCATTTCCAATCAGCAATATGTCATCCACATATAATATTAGAAATGCTACAGAGCTCCCACTCACTTTCTTGTAAATACAGGCTTCTCCAAAAGTCTGTACAAAACCAAATGCTTTGATCACACTATCAAAGCGTTTATTCCAACTCCGAGGGGCTTGCACCAGTCCATAAATGGATCGCTGGAGTTTGCACACTTTGTTAGCTCCCTTTGGATCGACAAAACCTTCTGGTTGCATCATATACAACTCTTCTTCCAGAAATCCATTCAGGAATGCAGTTTTGACATCCATTTGCCAAATTTCATAATCATAAAATGCGGCGATTGCTAACATGAGTCGGACAGACTTAAGCATCGCTACGGGTGAGAAGGTCTCATCGTAGTCAATCCCTTGAACTTGTCGAAAACCTTTTGCAACAAGTCGAGCTTTATAGATAGTAACATTACCGTCAGCGTCAGTCTTCTTCTTGAAGATCCATTTATTCTCAATTCTTGCCGATCATCGGGAAAGTCAACCAAAGTCCACACTTTGTTCTCATACATGGATCCCATCTCAGATTTCATGGCCTCAAGCCATTTCGCGGAATCTGGGCTCACCATCGCTTCTTCATAGTTCGTAGGTTCGTCATGGTCTAGTAGCATAACCTCCAGAACAGGATTACCGTACCACTCTGGTGCAGATCTTACTCTGGTTGACCTACGAGGTTCTGTAACAACTTGATCTGAAGTTCCATGATCATCATCATTAATTTCCTCACTAATTGGTGTAGGCGTCGCAGAAACCGGTTTCTGCGATGAACTACTTTCCAATAAGGGAGCAGGTACAATTACCTCATCAAGTTCTACTTTCCTCCCACTCACTTCTTTCGAGAGAAACTCCTTCTCCAGAAAGATTCCGAATTTAGCAACAAAAGTCTTGCCTTCGGATCTGTGATAGAAGGTGTACCCAACAGTCTCCTTTGGGTATCCTATGAAGACACATTTCTCCGATTTGGGTTCGAGCTTATCAGGTTGAAGTTTTTTCACATAAGCATCGCAGCCCCAAACTTTAAGAAACGACAACTTTGGTTTCTTGCCAAACCACAGTTCATAAGGCATCGTCTCAACAGATTTTGATGGTGCCCTATTTAACGTGAATGCGGCCGTCTCTAAAGCATAACCCCAAAACGATAGCGGTAAATCAGTAAGAGACATCATAGGTCGCACCATATCTAGTAGAGTCCGATTACGACGTTCGGACACACCATTACGCTGTGGTGTTCCGGGTGGCGTGAGTTGCGAAACTATTCCGCATTGTTTCAAATGAAGACCAAACTCATAACTCAAATATTCTCCTCCACGATCAGAACATAGAAACTTTATTTTCTTGTTACGATGATTTTCAACTTCACTCTGAAATTCTTTGAACTTTTCAAATGTTTCAGACTTATGTTTCATTAAGTAGATATACCCATATCTGCTTAAATCATCTGTGAAAGTGAGAAAATAACGATATCCGCCACGAGCCTCAACATTCATAGGACCACATACATCTGTACGTATGATTTCCACCAAATCTGTTGCTCTCTCCATAGTTCCGGAGAACGGCGTTTTAGTCATCTTGCCCATGAGGCACGGTTCGCAAGTACCAAGTGATTCATAATCAAGTGGTTCCAAAAGTCCATCAGTATGGAGTTTCTTCATGCGCTTTACACCGATATGACCTAAACGGCAGTGCCACGAATAAGTTGCACTATCATTATCAACTATGCATCTTTTGGCTTCAATATTATGAATATGTGTATCAGTACTATCGAGATTCAACAAAAATAGACCACTCTTCAAGGGTGCATGACCATAAAAGATATTACTCATATAAATAGAACAACCATTATTCTCTGATTTAAATGAATAACCGTCTCGCCTCAAACAAGATCCAGATATAATGTTCATGCTTAACGCTGGCACCAAATAACAATTATTTAGGTCTAAAACTAATCCCGAAGGTAGATGTAGAGGTAGCGTGCCGACCGCGATCACATCGACTTTGGAACCATTTCCCATGCGCATCGTCACCTCGTCCTTAGCCAATCTTTGCTTAATCCGTAGCCCCTGTTTCAAGTTGCAAATATTAGCAACAGAACCAATATCAAATACCCAGGTGCTACTGCGAGCATTAGTAAGGTACACATCAACAACATGTATATCACATATACCTTTGTTCACCTTGCCATCCTTTTTATCCGCCAAATACTTGGGGCAGTTCCGCTTCCAGTGACCAGTCTGCTTGCAATAGAAGCACTCAGTCTCAGGCTTAGGTCCAGACTTGGGTTTCTTCTCCTGAACAGCAACTTGCTTGCTGTTCTTCTTGAAGTTCCCCTTCTTCTTCCCTTTGCCCTTTTTCTTGAAACTGGTGGTCATATTGACCATCAACACTTGATGCTCCTTTTTGATTTCTACCTCCGCAGCCTTTAGCATTGCGAAGAGCTCGGGAATCGTCTTATCCATCCCTTGCATGTTATAGTTCATCACGAAGCTCTTGTAGCTTGGTGGCAGTGATTGGAGAATTCTGTCAATGACGCTATCATCCGGAAGATTTACTCCAAGTTGAATCAAGTGATTGCAGTACCCAGACATTGTCGGGTGGTAGGTGCGACATATGCCAACGGTTGGCTTATCATTGTGGGAGCCAGTAAAACATCGCCGGTGCCTGGAAACGGGATGAGGCGAAGACATGCACGCCAGCGGATCTTACCCAGGTTCGGGGCTCTCCGTGGAGATAACACCCCTAGTCCTGCTCTGCGGGGTCTCCGCATGATCACTAGATCAATACAAGTTGCTACAAGCGCTCCTTGAGCTGTTTGGATAGAGGAAGAGGAAGGGCGAGGCTAGCTCTCCTTTTCTCTCTAGGTGGTGTGTGGAATTCTATTCGATCCCCCTTTGCATGGGTGCCCCGGGGGTTTATATAGGCCTACCCCCCAGGGGTACGATGGTAATCCGGCTGGGCACGGGTCCCAGCCGTCAGTGTCTATGCTCGCGGGCTTCTCCGCCGGTCATTGGGGCCCGCCGACTAGTGGGTCCCGCAGGCTGCCGGCCTCTTGGCCGGCAGGCCGGCCCCACCGCTTGGGGGCTTTGTCGGCGGCTGGTTACTGTTGCCTCGCCTCTGATGATGAGGGCTTTGTCGAGGTAAGCGTGGCTACAGTGTCACCGCCTTGCGAGCTTTCACTGTAGCCTTACCTCGTCTTGTCTCCTTAATGAGGCACATGTTTCGAGGGAGGGAGGTAGCCGGCTGTTAGGAGCCGGCCACACCCCTGGCCGACTAGAGGAGGCCAGGCCGCCTTCGGATGTCTCTCTGGCAAAAGGGGCACGCCGCCTACGGGCCGTACTGGCGCCTGTCGTGGGTGACATCAAGGTCAACACGGCTACAGTGCCACGCCGGACGGGGGATGGCTGGCCCGTACGGCGCCCTGTAGCCATGCCTGTTCCGGGATTCAGGGGCAGTGGGCTGTACTGCGGCCACGCCCCATCCTATTGCCGTTATGTGGGTACAGTCTTTAGTGGGTGCAGTCTTGGCCGGCTTCTGGGAGACGGCTTTCTTCATGGCCGGCTTCTGGGAGTCGGCTTTCCTCATGGCCGGCTTCTGGGGGTCGGCTTTCTTCATGGCCGGCTTCTGGGAGTCGGCTTTCCTCATGGCCAGCTTCTGGGAGTCGGCTTTCCTCATGGCCGGCTTCTGGGGATAGCCGGCCGGGGGAAGACGGCCATATGCTTTGTATGCTTGAAGGCTGGAATGGCCCGATAATTTTTCAAAGAGCCAGGGGGAGTAGGTTAGGCTACCCGTGGCCATTTACTCCGACAGTAGTCCCCGAAGCTGGTTGGGCTTCGAGGCTGAGAGGAGGTCGAGAAGCTCGGTCAGCTTCTTATCTTGACGAGCCATCAGCTGGGAGCCGGTTTCGGTTGGGCGCGCCGTCTTGGCAATAATTTTAAAGTCGGAAGGCGGGAGTCTGTTGGCGCGTGCACCGGGCCACGGGCCGGTCACTCGCCGCCTGCAAACCACGCGGCGTCCCTTGGCTGAAAAGAGCCTGCTAACCCACGCGCGCGACAGGACGTCTCCGCAGGCCGAGGGCCCACCACTCCAACGCCTGGGCCCAGGCGCGGATTCTTTGTGGCCCAAAGCTGTCCGCACGTCTTCCGGCGGCAGTTTCTGCACACCGTTAGGGCGCAGTAATCGCGGGGCGTGGGGGAGTGGGCGCAATTAATCCCACGTTCCTCCCCACGCCTCGCCTCCTCGGCCTCGCCGCACGAGGCCATAAGTAGGGGGAGGAGGGGAAGCGGCAGACGCTCGCACGCTCCTCTCCTCTCCGCCATCTTCTTCCTTCTGATTTCTCTCGCAGCAGCGCCTCGCCGCTGCGCCGTCCCATCAATCTTCACTCCACCCTGCAGCTTTGCCGCCACAGGGCCGTGCTTTCTCCGCCGCCGCACCCTTCCTTGTTAGCTTCTCGCCACCATGCAGTACGGCGGGGACTAGGACGGCTCCAACGTCCATATGGACCACATTGAGTTCCTCCGCAAGACGCGGCGGTTGCCCGGCGCAGACCAGGTGCGGGTCCGTCTCGCACCTGCAAAGGAGATCACGCCGGCGCCGGAGGAAGGCGAGCGGGTAGTCTTCCGCTCGCACTTCCTGCGTGGCATCGGCTTGCTGGCGAGCGCTTTCTTCCGCTCCTTCCTCGAATTCTATCAACTCCAGCCGCACCACCTCACTCCGAACACGGTGGTGCTGCTATCCGCCTTCGTCACCTTGTGCGAAGGCTTTCTTGGCGTTCTCCCCACCCTCAAGCTCTGGGGGGAGTTCTTCCAATCGAAGCTGGGCACCCGCATGCGGGGCGTGCCGGCCCAGAGCGGCGCCTTCATCGCGATGCGGAGGCCGGCGGCCGACAACCCCTTCCCTGTCATCACGTTAATCCAGTCGGTGAAACTCTGGCAGAAGTCATATTTCTACGTGAAGAACGTCGCCCCACAAGGCGACTACGTCAACTTGCTGGCTTACGTAGCCGGCCCGCCGGCTGGGAGGCGGCCCCAGTGGTCCTATCGGGCCGTGACGCTGTCGCAGGCTGGAGCCGCGGCCGTCGCCCGATTGCGGGTGATGATCCAGTCGGAGGGCCTGGTTGGATCCGACTTGCTGGCCGCCTTCGTCGCGCGCCGGGTGCTTCCGCTTCAGAGCCGCCCTCACCTGATCTGTCAGATGAGCGACCAACTCGATCCGAGTCGGATGTGCACCAAGGACATGCCGCATGAAGAGGTGGCCCATATGATGAATTATCTTGCGAACAGCAAGCTCTCCGCGGAGTGGCGGTT
The DNA here is from genome assembly GCF_002575655.3 of Aegilops tauschii subsp. strangulata. NCBI lineage: Eukaryota > Viridiplantae > Streptophyta > Magnoliopsida > Poales > Poaceae > Aegilops > Aegilops tauschii. The sequence goes on along the minus strand of NC_053040.3, from coordinate 129,161,053 downwards.
TGGTAAGGAGCCATATTCCCGTGCACATCCGCCGCCCACGGTATGCTCTCTTTCTTCTCCTTCTTCTCTTAGTTTTGTCGCCGAGTTCCTCTTGGCCGACTCTGACCAGTTGGCACACCTTGGTAGAGCCCTCTCCTTCGACCGGCAACCGGGTCGGAGACGGGGCGCCGATTCCTCCCCGACCGGGCGGAGCATGACCTGGAAGACCACGACTTGGGGGCGGCCGCCATGGATAAAAACACCGAGGCGGATGGCGGCGAGGCAGGCGGCGAGGCAGGCGGCTCCGGGCTCGGAGCCAGCTTTGACGACTGGCCGGATGACGACGAGGCGGAAATCGTCCCACGCCGCCAGCCGGCGCCCAGCCACGGCGTGGGTTCCTCCGCCGCGCTGCCTTCCCGGGGCGGCGGGCAAAAGATCCGGGCCGCGTCGGGCTTGTTCGGCAGTCAGCCGAAGAAACCCAAGGGCGGGGCGGCGGCGACCAGGCGGGATGAGGCGGCCGCGAAGGCGGCCCACTTCCGCAAGGTGGTGAAGCAGCCGCAGACGGTGTCGGCGTAAGTGTATATTCCTTTGTATATTCTTTCTTCTTTTCTTGGTGATTTCTGAATCCTTGCCCTTTCTCAAAAAATCAGGGCTCCGCTTTCGCTCGAGCGGGTTGCTGCCACCTCAGTCGTTGGATCGCCGGGAGGATCCGGGAGCACCCGCCGCCTGGACCCCCGCGCCGAGCTTCAGGCGGCGACGGAGCGAAACGCGCGGGAGGCGGAGGAGTTGGGGGCGGCTGCCGCCAAGGCGGCACAGGAGGAGGAGGCGGCGAAGGCGCGCGCCGACGCAACGGCCAAGGCCCAAGCGAAGGCTGCGGCTGTGGCAGCAGCGGAGGGGGCCTTTCTCGTCACCCCTCTGCGTGTCGCGGCGCCCGAGGCTCCAGAGCCCCCGCCAGAGGAAGCCGGCCTAACGTGCCGCCTGCGCAATCGGCCGGGGGCGAGCCGGCCGCGAGGACGGATCTGGTGGTCCAGTCGCCATCGCGCCAGTGCACGGGGAAGGCCGCATCGGACCCGCAGAAGGCCGCGGGCTCCAGCTCGTCAGCCCAGGACATGAAGGTGGCCAGCGCCAGCTTGGGGTGGACGCTGGGTGGAGGGACGGCTGTGGTGAACGTGGGAGCGCAGGACGTCCGGAACCGGCTTCAGTCCCAAGCTGCGGCGCTGAGGAAATACAATGACGAGTTCCTTGCAACGCGGGCGGCCATTTGGGTTAGTCTTCTTATTTTTCTTTTTTTGATCTTGGTTTCTTCCGTGGGGGCGCGTCAGTGCACCCACTGGGTGTAGTCCCCGAGTTCCGAGTCGGCTGCTGAGCAGGCGGCTTGGAACTTCTTAGCAGGCTCTGTTTTGCTATCTTGTTCTCATTCGCTCCTCTGCCTGGCTTGCAGGACTACCACAACCTCCGCGCGGCTGCCTTCAACTCCCAGGCTCGGGAGCTGACCCAGAAGAATGCTGATCTATCTGAGAGCCGGGGTAAGTGCTTCGTCTTTTATCTCACGTGGCGGCGTGTCAGCGCACCCACTGGGTGTAGTCCCCGAGATTCGGGCCGACTGCTGAGCAGTCGGGTCGGATCTTCCTTGACGAGTTCTTCCTTATTGCTTCTTTCTTTTCTGCCATCCCTGCAGCGGCCAACGCCAGTCTGAGGGAGCAGCTGGGCGGGGCTCAGGCCGCCCTCCGTACTAAGGAGGCCAAGTTTGACGCCTTGGCACAGGAGCGTGACCGCCTGGCCAAGAGGTTGGCCGACCAGGAGAAGAGCCACAAGTCGGCCCTGAAGGCGGTGCAGGATAGCGAGGCCGCCCTCCAAGCCGAATATGAGACAGAGGCGGCCAGCTGAGCCGAAGCGAAGCAGACGCTGATCAACGGCTATGGCCAGATTGAAGACTTGGTTGACAGTAGGCCGCCTTCTTCTTCGTTCTTGCTTGCCGCTTGCCGTTTGGCTCATTTTCTGACTTGGTGTTTTTCTCTTCTTTCTCTTTCTTTCTTGCGCAGAGTACTTCCCTGGCTACTCTACCGCCGCCAACCAGGTCATCGAGGCCCACCGCGAGGCACGAAGGCAGGCTGGCGCCGAGATCGCGCCGAACGCTCGCCGGTCGCTGGAGGAGCAGCTCTTGGCAATTCAGGCCCGCCTCTAGCCGGTTCATCGCATGCTCCGCCGGCTTCAGCGTGTTGGGGTGCAGGTGTTGGCCGCTCTCTGGCCTGGTGAGGTGATTCCCCGCACCCCCAGTCGGACTGTCGACTGGCTGGAGGTGGCGGTCGGCCGCTTCGAGGCCTGGAAGGCTTCTGCGGCTCGGTCCGGCGCCAGGCGGGCGCTGGAGTTTGCCAAGGCCTGGTATCCCGAGCTGAGTCTGGACCAGCTGGCCACCTGGCGGCAGGAGGCCGACACGGAGCTGGAGCCGGCGCGGCCGGTTATCATCTAGCGGGCTGCGGCGATTGCCGACTACACCGACACCAGCGCCTTCGCTCCTGAGGTGGACGACAACGGCGTTGCCCAGCCGGAGGAGTGATTCGGGCTGAACTCGGCAGATGGTGAGGACTCGGCGGAGGAGATCGACTCCAGCAACGAGGGCGAGGAGGAGGAGGAGGAGGGTGAAGACGCCGCGCCAGATGGTGGAGCGGCCGGTCAGCCTCAGCTTGACCGTGCCTCCAGTAACAAGGCACGTGCGGGTGCACCGCCTGCAGCCGGCGATGATCAAGCCGAGACCCGCCAGCCGGCCACTCCTCCAGCCGGTGGCGCCGTCTCCACCGACCAGCCCGGCTCCCCTGCTGTGCCCTTAGTCTAGTCTGCTGCCTCTACTTTCCTGTTTCACCATTCTTGGAACAGTATTTTGTTAAGTTTGCACAATTCCACCCACTGGGGGTGTATTCGAACTATATTGACTGCCGGCCTGTTGGGGGCCTTATGTGTAAATATAATTATGCATGCGTTTGGCTTTCCCTTGTTCTTTGCTTTTCATCCTTCGGCTGTTTCCTTTGCCGCCCTCCCTTGGTTGCCGCCTTCCCAGCCGGACAGCTGCTCTGCAATCTGTGGCTGGAGAAGTGCTTGGCCAGTTGGGAGGGCAAGTACTCTAGCTTTGTTGGATTATAGCGAAGTGACTGGGAGGCCGGCCAGCCGGCTGTTTTGACAGCCGGTAGGCGTGGTTGGAGGCCGTCTTTGCGTTATATAAGTTCGTTAGTCCTTAGCCGTTGTTCGTGTGGGCATCCTTTCTGCCTTTGGCTCTTGCCAGTCGGACAGTCGGTTCTTCGAGCTGCGACTTTCGACAAGAGAGGGCTCGGGTACCGGCACACTACTTGTCTGACTTCAGGTAGAACTTCTAATATAACTTAAGGCGGCCAGTCCCCAGGCCAACTAGTCGAACCCGGTGCCAGATATGAAATCAAATGTAATAATACATTCATGAGTATGACACTCATCATTCATAGATAAAGGAGGGCAGTCCCCGAGTGCGCCTCGGGGTGCCCGTTTGTATCATATTTAATATAAAAACGGTAGCATGATACATACTGCTTTCAACTGTAAAATCTTCTCAGGAGGTTTGCGTTCCATGGTCGTTCTGACTCCTTGCCGGAATCATCCCTCTTGCATGCTCTTGGCTTCTGTGCGTCGATCAGGTAGTAGGAGTCATTGCCTAGTGCTTTGCTGATGACGAAAGGACCTTCCCAAGGGGCCGAGAGCTTGTGCTGGCCGGCTGTTCGTTGGATCAGCCGGAGCACAAGGTCTCCCTCTTGGAAGGATCTTTGCCTGACCTTTCGGTTGTGGTAACGGCGCAAACCCTGCTGGTAGATGGCTGACCGGCTGAGTGCTAACAGCCGGCCTTCTTCCAGCAGGTCGACGCCGTCTTCTCGTGCTTCCTTGGCCTCCAGCTCCGTGTACATGGTGACCCGAGGTGAGTTGAACTCGATGTCAGTTTGGATGATAGCCTCGGCACCATACACAAGGAAGAACGGAGTGAAGACGGTTGACTTGTTTGGGGTAGTACGCAGACTCCAGAGGACAGCCAGCAGCTCGTCGAGCCAGCAGCCGGCCGAGCGCTCCAGTGGTACGACCAGTCGGGGCTTGATGCCGGAAAGGATGAGGCCGTTTGCTCGCTCGACCTGGCCGTTTGACTGCGGGTGGGCAACGGACGCTAAGTCCAGTCGGATGCCCTGTGTCGCGTAGAAACGTGCCAGGGCTCCCTTGGCAAAATTTGTGCCGTTGTCAGTGATGATGCTGTGCGGCACACCATACCGAGTAGTGATGTCGGCAATGAATGTCACGGCAGCCGGCCCGTTCAGCTTCTTGATCGGCTTCGCTTTGATCCACTTGGTAAATTTGTCCACGGCGACAAGCAGATGTGTCAAGCCGCCGCGGGCTGTCTTGAATGGGCCCACTATGTCCAGCCCCCAGACGGCAAAGGGCCAGGTGAGGGGGATGGTCTTGAGTGCAGAAGCCGGCAGGTGTTGCTTGGAACTGAAGACTTGGCATCCTTTGCAGCATTTGACTATCTCTTTGGCATCTTCCAAAGCAGTCGGCCAGAAGAAACTGTGGCGGAAGGCTTTGGCCACAAGTGATCTTGAGGCTGCGTGGTGGCCGCATTCGCCTTGGTGGATATCCTTGAGGATTGCTACACCCCTTTCTGGCTCGACGCAGCGCTGGAAGACCCCAGTGACGCTGCGCTTGACAAGTTCTCTATTTATTATTGCATATGCTCCGGCTCGGCGTTGCACTAGTCTTGCTGAGATCTCATCAGTCGGTAGCTCTCTGTTGACTAGGAAGTTGAGGATGGGCTAGGCCCATGATGGAGCTGTGACTTCTTCTACTGTCAGTACGACCACTATGACCCGGGCGGGTGGGTTGGGTGGTGGAGAGTTGGAGTCGGCCACCGCTTCTTGTGCCGCTGCAGTCCCCGGGCCGACTGCTGCAGTCTCCGGGCCGGGTTCTGAAGTCCCCGAGCCGGGTGCGACTACAGGAGTCCCCGGGCCGCTTGTTGAAGTCCCCGAGCCGCCTGCTGGGTTCCTCCAGTCGGATCCGTCTGCCTCAGGGGTGGGTGGTACGAAAATAGAGTCCGACTTTGGAGACGGCTTGATAGATGGTTTGAGGAGGCGCTGGAGAGAGACACCGGTTGGTATAGCCTGTCGGGTGGAGCCGATCCGTGCCAGGGCATCTGCTTGGTCGTTGTCGGCCCGTGGCACGTGAAGGAACTCGCACCCTTCGAAGTACCCACTGATCTGCTGGACGAGGAATCGATAGCTCGCCATGTTTGCATCCTTGGCGTCCCAGTCGCCAGATGACTGCTGGACCACCAAGTCTGAGTCGCCATAACACAGGATCCGGCGTATGCCGAGCTCTTTGGCTAGCCGGAGCCCGTGTATGAGCGCCTCGTATTCAGCCACGTTGTTGGAGGCGGCAAAGTGGATTTGCAGCGTGTATCTGAGCTTGTCGCCTTTGGGAGAGGTGAGGACGATGCCGGCTCCCAAGCCGGTGCGCATCTTGGACCCATCGAAGTGCATCCGCCAATGAGTAGAGTCGGGAGCCGGCGGTAGGTACCGGGTCTCGGCCCAGTCGACGAGGAAGTCGGCCAATGCTTGGGACTTGATGGCGGTGCGGGGCTGGTAGAAGATTGTGTAAGGTGCAAGCGCAATGGCCCATTTAGCCACCCGGCCGGATGCATCCCGGCTGCCTATGATCTCGGCAAGCGGGGCGGTGCATACGACCGTGGTGGGATGCTCTTGAAAGTAGGGCTTCAGCTTCTTGGCGGTGAAGTACACTCCATAGCACATCTTCTGGTAGTGTGGGTAGTTTTGCTTTGAGCTGGATAGTACATCGCTTAGATAATATACCGGCCTCTGGACTAGCTGGGCTCGACCTTCTTCTGGGCGCTGGACCACGACGACTGTACTGACCACTCGGCTAGTTGCGGCAATGTAGAGGAGCATGGGCTCCTTCTCAGTCGGCGCCGCCAGGACAGGTGGCGTGGTCAGCATCTTTTTCAACTCATGGAAGGCTTGGTCTGCTTGGTCATTCCACTCGAAATGAGTGGATTTCTTCATGAGTCGGTACAGGGGGAGAGCCTTCTCTCCTCGCCGGCTGATAAAGCGGTTTAGGGAGGCCAGGCACCCGGTGAACTTCTGTACGTCTCGCAACTTGGTGGGAATCTCCATTCTCTCAATGGCCTTGATCTTCACAGGGTTGCACTCAATGCCGCGTTCGGAGACCAGAAAGCCTAGAAGCTGGCCGGCTGGTACTCCGAACACGCATTTCTCGGGGTTGAGCTTGGTCTGGAATCGGCGCAAGTTGGCAAATGTTTCTTTGAGGTCTTCTAGCAGGGTGCCGCGCTTTTCTGTCTTCACCACAATATCGTCTACGTAGACGTGGGCATTTCTGCCGAGTTGCTTGAGGAGGCATTTCTGCATGCAACGCTGAAAAGTGGCACCGGCATTCCTCAAGCCGAATGTCATAGTCAGGTAACAGAAAGCTCTGAATGGTGTGATGAAGGCGGTCTTCAGGCGGTCTGCTGGGTCCAACTCAATCTGGTGATATCCTGAGTAGGCATCCAAGAAACTCAACAGCTCGCATCCGGCTGTGGAGTCTATTACTTGATCAATCCGTGGCAGAGCAAACGGGTCTTTGGGGCAGGCCTTGTTGAGGCTAGTGTAGTCTATACACATACGCCATTTGTTGTTCTTCTTCAACACCAAGACTGGGTTGGCAAGCCACTCTGGGAAAAACACTTCCATAATAAAGCCGGCGGCAAGGAGCCTGGCTATCTCTTCTCCTACGATTCTTCTCTTCTCTCCGGACAGTTGGCGGAGAGGCTGCTTGACCGGCTTTGCGTCCGCTCGGACATGTAACTTGTGCTCGGCGAAATCCTTCGGAACACCCGGCATGTCCTTTGGGGACCATGCAAAGATGTCTCGATTCTCACGGAGGAAGTCGACAAGCTCGCCTTCCTATTTACTGTCCAGGTTTGCACCAATGACTGCAAACCTCTCCGGGTTCTCCGGGTCCAGAGGTATTTTCTTCGTCTCCTTGGCCGGCTGGAAGGAGCCCTGCGCATCATATTCCTTGGGGTTGGGGGACAAAGCCGGCTGCTTGCCGGCCATGGCCACAACTCGATCCAGCATCTTCTTCTCTTCTGCCACTACGAGGGACTCGGCCAGTCGGCTGCTGGCTGTAACGCACTCGATGGACTTCTTGTAGTCGCCGGCCACTGTGATGATCCCCTTTGAGCTCGGCATCTTCATCTTCAGGTAGGCGTAGTGGGGCACAACCATGAACTTGGCCAGAGCAGGTCGGCCGAGCAAAGCGTGGTAAGGGCTTTCCAGATCCACTACCTCGAACCAGATCGCTTCTCGGTGAAAGTGATCCTTGTCTCCGAAGAGAACATCCATCTTGATCTTGCCGATCGGGGAACAGGACAGGCCGGGTACGATGCCATGGAAAACGGTCCAGCTTGGCATGAGCTGCTTTGCCTTGAGGTTCAACTTCTCCATGGTGTCACGGTACAGTATGTTGATACTACTTCCGCCATCAATCAGAACGCGGGAGAATCGGGCAGCCTGCCTCTCTGTTATGAGGGTGACATCCAACACCAGTGCATAGGAGCCAGGGGACGGCATCACCTCTGGGTGATCGGCCCGGCTCCAATTGATAGGCCTTTCGGACCAATGCATGAACTCGGGGTTGCTGGAGGCGACTGCGTTGACCTCTTGGTGCTGTCGGCGCCGGCTGCGCTTGTCTTCAACCTGGCTTGTGAAGACGACATAGGTGGCGTGCTCATCAGGGAACTCATCTTGAATGGCTCCGACTGCTGGTCGGGCAGCCGGCTGCTGGGGGGCTGGAGGCGGCGGGCCGGGAGGCGGAGGCGGCACCAGCCCCTCGCCCTTGGAGATCCGGGTGAGACAGTGGCACTTTCGGGTCGTGTGGTTGGATGGCTTCGCGCCGCTATGGAACTTGCAGGGGCCATCGAGAGTCTGCTCGTAGGAGAAGGCCGGCTGCCAAGCCGGCCTGCCGCCCTTCTTCTTGGGAGCGGGTCGTTCTTTGGGCTGCTCGTCTTCGACGGTGGCCACCTGCCGACTGGTGGAAGGCGGCATAGGGGCCTTGCACTTGTGGTCGTTCTGGTAGGGGCGCCGGTTGGAGTCGCCAGCCGGCGTCTTAGGAGCCGGAGCGAGCACCTTCCCAGAGGCATCCACTCGGAGCTCGATCTTCATCGAGGAGTCGGCTGTGGCGTACTTGTCTGCAATGACCAGCAGCTCGTCGAGGGTAGCCGGCTCATCGCAGAGGAGTCGGTGCTTGAGGAGGGTGCCCTCTCGGCACCCGGCGGTGAAGTATTCGATGGCCAGCACCTCGTGCACCCGCTCGCAGGAGTTGCGGAGCTCGGCCCACCGCGTGAGGTAGTCGCGGGTCGATTCGTTGGGCCCTTGGACGCATAGGGAGAGCTGGCGGGGCTTGGGAGGCCGCTTGTACGTGCTGGTGAAGTTGCGGACGAAGACTTCCGTGAAGTCCAGCCAGCTGTTGACGCTGTAGGGCTTGAGGCTGTTGAGCCAGGTGCGTGCCGTGCCTTGCAGCATGAGAGGGACGTACTTCACGGCTACGCGCTTGTTGCCGTTCGCTATACTGACGGCGGTAGAGTAGTCGATGAGCCAATCTTCCGGCTTCACAGATCCGTTGTACTTGGGCGTGTCTCTGGGGAGCGAGAACCCTTTGGGGAAGGGCTCATCGCAGATGCGAGGGCCAAAGCATGGCGGGCCGACATCGTCTTCTTCTTCTAGCGCCAGGGATCGAGCTAGGCGGTCGATCCGGTGGCGGGCGTCGTTCTCGCCGACTCCCACGCGGTGGCCTACTCGGCCACCGAGAGTCGGATGCGTGATAGGCGGCGGGGTGGGACACCTCTTTCCACGTGGCGGGGGAGGAGGCAGATTGCCCTGGCGCTCCACCGCTCGAGGGCGGCCTTCCGCGTCGCGCTCGATGGTGATTCGAGTCCGGCTGCGGCTAGCAGCCGGCTCCTTGTCCTTCCTTGCACGGGCGCCGCTCGTAGTCAGCGACCGGGATGTCGCGGCATGCTCTCGGCGCGGGGGAGGACTCTCAACGCGGGCGCCGGCTTCATGCCGTTCTGCGGCCGCATCGATCAGCTGCTGGATACGTCTTGTCATGTAGGGGAGCTCATCAGCCCCTAGCCCGTTCAGCTCTTCTGCTGCCGCCTGAGCGGCTCGCAGATTGTCGAGCGGTGTGGCGTAGACTGGGCGGTCCGCCCCCAGCATGCTGGCGATGGCTGCGCCGCGCTTCTTGACGAGGCCGACTCGGCTCGGCCCGCCGTGAGGCGGCGTACCAAAAGCGGCGCGGTCGACTTCGCGCTGGTGGGCCTCAGTGAGGCGTCTCATGGAGGCTATCTTCTGGCCCTCCGCGATGAGGGCGAGACGACGTGCCTCCAAGGTCTCGGCGTTGGCATCGGCCGGGATGGGGACGGACAAGTCATGCATCGCCGCCTGTAGGGCGTCGTGGGCGCTCTCGCTCGAGTCGGCGACGTGGCTGACGACCGGCACCTCAGTGACAGCGCTACTGCCGCTGTCAGCTCGAGGGAGAGGGTCGTCGAAGACTACCACGTCGAAGGGGTAGGTGTCGAACGATGTCGTGTCGGAGTCGACGAGCATCGGGTCGGTGGAGCCAACCGACTCCAAGTCTACAACAAGCTCACTGGAGACGTGAAGTTGGTCGAGGAGGCTGACGAGGCGGCTCTCGGGGTAGTCCGTGCCCATGTCGGACGCGGGCTCGTCGGAGATGCGAGTCCCGCCAAGAAGATCGGCAAGGCAGCTTGCCGCGCAGGCGTCGTCGACGCCTTGCAGCGCGTCGGGGCAAGCGCCGTCGGGCGTAGCAGGCGGGCTGCGCTCGCGGGGGAGAAAAAGGGTTCTCGTCCAGAACAGGTCTCCGGACGACGGTGCACCTGGCCCCACGGTGGGCGCCAAATGTCGGGTGGTAGGTGTGACATATGCCAACGGGTGGCTTATCATTGTGGGAGCTAGTAAAACATCGCCGGTGCCTGGAAACGGGATGAGGCAAAGACATGCACGCCGGCGGATCTTACCCAGGTTCAGGGCTCTCCGTGGAGATAACACCCCTAGTCCTACTCTGCGGGGTCTCCGCATGATCACTAGATCAATACAAGTTGCTACAAGCGCTCCTTGAGCTGTTTGGATAGAGGAAGAGGAAGGGCGAGGCTAGCTCTCCTTTTCTCTCTAGGTGGTGTGTGGAATTCTATACGATCCCCCTTTGCATGGGTGCCCCGGGGGGTTTATATAGGCCTACCCCCAGGGGTACGATGGTAATCCGGCTGGGCGCGGGTCCCAGCCGTCAGTGTCTATGCTCGCGGGCTTCTCCGCCGGTCATTGGGGCCCGCCGACTGATGGGTCCCGCCGGCTGCCGGCCTCTTGGCCGGCAGGCCGGCCCCACCACTTGGGGGCTTTGTCGGCGGCTGGTTACTGTTGCCTCGCCTCTGATGACGAGGGCTTTGTCAAGGTAAGCGTGGCTACAGTGTCACCGCCTTGCGAGCTTTCACTGTAGCCTTACCTCGTCTTGTCTCCTTAATGAGGCACATGTTTCGAGGGAGGGAGGTAGCCGGCTGTTAGGAGCCGGCCACACCCCTGGCCGACTAGAGGAGGCCAGGCCGCCTTCGGATGTCTCTCTGGCAAAAGGGGCCCGCCGCCTACGGGTCGTACTGGCGCCTATCGTGGGTGACATCGAGGTCAACACGGCTACAGTGCCACGCCGGACGGGGGATGGCTGGCCCGTACAGCGCCCTGTAGCCATGCCTGTTCCGGGATTCAGGGGCAGTGGGCTGTACTGCGGCCACGCCCCATCCTATCGCCGTTATGTGGGTACAGTCTTTAGTGGGTGCAGTCTTGGCCGGCTTCTGGGAGCCGGCTTTCTTCATGGCCGGCTTCTGGGAGTCGGCTTTCCTCATGGCCGGCTTCTGGGGATAGCCGGCCGGGGGAAGGCGGCCATATGGTTTGTATGCTTGAAGGCTTGAATGGCCCGATAATTTTTCAAAGAGCCAGGGGGAGTATGTTAGGCTACCCGTGGCCATTTACTCCGACAGACATCTTGAGTATATGCTCACTGACAGAACTATTCTCCTCCATCTTGCAGCTGTAGAACTTATTGGAGACTTCATATCTCTCAATCCGGGCATTTGCTTGAAATATGTAACTTCAACTCCTGGAACATCTCATATGCTCCATGATGTTCAAAACGTCGTTGAAGTCCCGGTTCTAAGCCGTAAAGCATGGCACATTGAACTATCGAGTAGTCATCAGCTTTGCTCTGCCAGACGTTCTTAACGTCGTCAGTTGCATCAGCAGCAGGCCTGGCACCCAGCGGTGCTTCCAGGACGTAATTCTTCTGTGCAGCAATGAGGATAATCCTCAAGTTATGGACCCAGTCCGTGTAATTGCTACCATCATCTTTCAACTTTGCTTTCTCAAGGAACGCATTAAAATTCAACGGAACAACAGCACGGGCCATCTATCTACAGTCAACATAGACAAGCAAGATACTATCAGGTACTAAGTTCATGATAAATTTAAGTTCAATTAATCATATTACTTAAGAACTCCTACTTAGATAGACATCCCTCTAATCCTCTAAGTGATCACGTGATCCATATCAACTAAACCATGTCCAATCATCACGTGAGATGGAGTAGTTTCAACGGTGAACATCACTATGTTGATCATATCTACTATATGATTCACGCTCGATCTTTCGGTCTCCGTGTTCCGAGGCCATATATGTTATATGCTAGGCTCGTCAAGCTTAACCTAAGTATTCCGCATGTGCAACTGTTTTTCACCCGTTGTATTTGAACGTAGAGCCTATCACACCCTATCATCACGTGGTGTCTCAGCACGAAGAACTTTCGCAACGGTGCATACTCAGGGAGAACACTTATACTTTGATAATTTAGTGAGGGATCATTTTATAATGCTACCGTCAATCAAAGCAAGATAAGATGAATAAAAGATAAACATCACATGCAATCAATATAAGTGATATGATATGGCCATCATCATCTTGTGCTTGTGATCTCCATCTCCGAAGCACCGTCATGATCACCATCGGCATCGGCGCGACACCTTAATCTTCATCATAGCATCGTTGTCGTCTCACCAATCTTATGCTTCTACGACTATCGCTACCGCTTAGTGATAAAGTAAAGCATTACAGGGCGATTGCATTGCATACAATAAAGCGACAACCATATGGCTCCTGCCAGTTGCCGATAACTCAGTTACAAAACATGATCATCTCATACAATAAAATTTAGCATCATGTCTTGACCATATCACATCACAACATGCCCTGCAAAAACAAGTTAGACGTCCTCTACTTTGTTGTTGCAAATTTTACGTGGCTGCTATGGGCTTAGCAAGAACCGTTCTTACCTACGCATCAAAACCACAATGATAGTTTGTCAAGTTGGTGCTGTTTTAACCTTCGCAAGGACCGGGCGTAGCCACACTCGGTTAAACTAAAGTTGGAGAAACTGACACCCGCCAGCCACCTGTGTGCAAAGCACGTCGGTAGAACCAGTCTCGCGTAAGTGTACGCGTAATGTCGGTCTGAGCCGCTTCATCCAACCATATCGCCGAACCAAAGTATGACATGCTGGTAAGCAGTATGACTTATATCGCCCACAACTCACTTGTGTTCTACTCGTGCATATGATATCTACGCATAAAACCTGGCTCGGATGCCAGTGTTGGGGAACGTAGTAATTTCAAAAAAATTCCTACGCACACGCAAGATCATGGTGATGCATAGCAACGAGAGGGGAGAGTGTTGCACACGTACCCTCGTAGACCGAAAGCGGAAGCGTTAGCACAACGCAGTTGATGTAGTCGTACGTCTTCACAATCCGACTGATCAAGTACCGAACGCACGACACCTCTGAGTTCAGCACACATTCAGCCCGATGACGTCCCTCGAACTCCGATCTAGCCGAGTGTTGAGGGAGAGTTTCGTCAGCACGACGGCGTGGTGACAATGATGATGTTCTACAGACGCACGGCTTCGCCTAAGCACCGCTACAGTATTATCGAGGTGGACTATGGTGGAGGGGGGCACCACACACGGTTAAAAGATCAAACGATCAATTGTTGTATCTCTAGGGTGCCCCCCTGCCCCAGTATATAAAGGAGCAAGGGGGGAGGTGCGGCTGTCCAGGAGGGGCGCGCCAGGTGGAGTCCTACTCCCACCGGGAGTAGGACTCCCTCCCTTTTCCTAGTTGGATTAGGAGTGGAGGGGAGGAAGGAAAGGGGGGGGCGCCGCCCCCTCTCCTTGTCCTATTCGGACTAGGGGGGAGGGGCGCGCGGCCCTGCCCTGGCCGCCTCTCCAATTCTCCACAAAGGCCCACTATGGCCCATTAAGCCCCCGGGGGGTTCCGGTAACCCCTCGGTACTCCGGTAAAATCTCGATTTCACCCGGAACACTTCCGATATCCAAATATAGGATTCCAATATATCAATATTCATGTCTCGATCATTTCGAGACTCCTCGTCATGTCCGTGATCACATCCGGGACTCTGAACAACCTTCGGTAGATCAAAACATATAAACTCATAATATAACTGTCATCGAAACGTTAAGCGTGCGGACCCTACGGGTTCGAGAACTATGTAGACATGACCGAGACATGTCTTCGGTCAATAACCAATAGCGGAACCTGGATGCTCATATTGGCTCCCACATATTCCACGAAGATCTTTATCGGTTAGACCGCATAACAACATACGTTGTTCCCTTTGTCATCGGTATGTTACTTGCCCGAGATTCGATCGTCGGTATCTCAATACCTAGTTCAATCTCGTTACCAGCAAGTCTCTTTACTCGTTCCGTAATACATCATCCCACAACTAACTCATTAGTTGCAATGCTTGCAAGGCTTAGGTGATCTGCATTACCGAGAGGGCCCAGAGATACCTCTCCGACAATCGGAGTGACAAATCCTAATCTCGAAATACACCAACCCAACAAGTACCTTCGGAGACACCTGTAGAGCACCTTTATAATCACCCAGTTACGTTGTGACGTTTGGTAGCACACAAAGTGTTCCTCCGGTAACGGGAGTTGCATAATCTCATAGTCATAGGAACATGTATAAGTCATGAAGAAAGCAATAGCAACATACTAAACGATCGAGTGCTAAGCTAACGGAATGGGTCAAGTCAATCACATCATTCTCCTAATGATGTGATCCCGTTAATCAAATGACAACTCATGTCTATTGCTAGGAAACATAACCATCTTTGATCAACGAGCTAGTCAAGTAGAGGCATACTAGTGACACTCTGTTTGTCTATGTATTCAGACAAGTATTATGTTTCCGGTTAATACAATTCTAGCATGAATAATAAACATTTATCATGATATAAGGAAATAAATAATAACTTTATTATTGCCTCTAGGGCATATTTCCTTCAATTCTTTGGGCCGTCCATGACGGAAAAAACCGTGGTAGAAGCGAGGGCAAGGAAAATATCGGGGTGTTCCCGGTTACGGTGGGTGGTCGGGGCCGAGCGATGCGCGTTTCTCTCGTACACGCACGCGCGTGGGTGCGAGGCGTTGGGCTCTAACCGAACCCGAGCGAGGCGTTGGGCTCTAACTGAACCCGAGCGATTGCATTGCAGGCTACGCGTTACTGAACCCGAGCGATCGATCAATGGCTGTTAACTGAACCCGATCGAGCGATTCCTTCGCTACTGCTGCTAACTGAAGCCGATCGATGCTGCCTCTAGATGAACAGTGAGCGTTGCTGGGGGGGGGGGGGGTTGGATGAATAGTTCCCGGTGGGGGTGGATGAACAGGACCCCGTGGTGTTTCCTCTGGATGAACAGGACCCCGATCGATCGAGCCGGTTGGGCTGGATGAACAGGACCCCGTGGAGGGCTGGATGAACAGTAGACGGTGGAGGGCTGGATGAAAAGTAGCCCGTGGAGGGGTGGTTGTACAGGAGCCCGTGGAGAGGGCTGGTTGCACAGTAGCCGGTGGAGTAGCGCGCGGTGGAGGCTGGATGAATAGGAGCCCGTGGATGAACAGTCGCAGGTGGAGGCTGGAGGAGGTCGACGGTGGATGAACAGTAGCCCGTGGAGGCTGGAGGGGGTCGACGGTGGAGATGAACAGTACCCCGTGGAGTCCCGTTTTGCGGTACGCCACACCCCTCCCAATGAACAGGACCCCCGTTTCGACCGTAGCGCTCCAACACAAGTCCGTTTCCTCCGTTTTCCGGTACGCCACACCCCTCCCGATCAACAGGACCCCCCGTTTCGACCATAGGAGGTCCGTTTCCTCCGTTTTGCGGTACGCCAGACCCCTCCCGATGAACAGGATCCCGTTTCGAACGTGGCCGGTCGAACACAAGGCCGTTTCCTCCGTTCTGCGGTACGCCAGGCCTCGTTTCCATTGGCTGTTCCGTCCAAGCCCTCCCGATGAACACGACGACACATTTCGTTCCGACCCAGCCGGTTGGCTCCCCATGAACACGACGACGACGTTGTTTCTCTGTTCCGACCCAGCCATGTACACGAGCCCTGGCCGTACGTATGAGCGAGTAGGCGTTCGAGACCCTGCCCATATGTACGTACGTGGCCGTATTTTCTTTCTTGCACACTGGCCGATGTACGTACGTGTACATGCTACGTGCGCGCCTCTACTACGACACGTGCACGCCTCTACATTGACCAGTATGTACGTACACGTTCGCGACCAGAATGACAACGCTACGTATGCTTCGACCAGGTGGGTCCCGACTGTCAGGCACTTCCTTGCCTGCGAAGATGTAGCTGGTGGGTCCCAGCAATCAGGGGGACGAATCATTTTTTTTTTGCCCGGACGCACTTCCTTGCGTGCGAAGATGTAGCTGGTGGGTATCAGCAGTCAGGGGCAAACGTTTTTTTCGCGAAATACGGTGGCCCGTCCGCTGAGTCCCCGCTGTCAGGTGGAGGAATAATTATTTTGCGCGTAATAAGGAGGCACTTCCTTGCTGCGGCCGTGGACCCAGCTGTCAACCTCTCCACGTACAGTCCATGTCCGATGGAAGCCGTTCCTTGACCACGTTGACCACGCCGCGCCGAGAGCACCAGGGCGGTGGACGACGGCGAGGCCTAGGAAGGGGACGACGTGGAGCCGGGGAAGACACGACAGTGGATGCCCACGCGTAGATGAGTATGAGGGTTCACTGGTTCGCTGCGGTGTGAGGCTTCCGTCGCCGCAGAATAACAGGGGGTGTGGGTGAGTAGAGGGATGGCCTGGCCAGCGGTGGGAGTAGTAGGGGGCGGTGAGGCCTCCGCCGCATCGCAGCCGGCCACGGGAGACATGAGCACGAGGCACGACCGGCGCTGGTCTGGGCGGCTGGAGCAAGAAGACCAGAGGTTGAAGAAGCACTAGTGCCGTTGGATGGACATTGTACGGTCACTGGAGCAAGAATCGTGCATATTGACTTAGTTGACAAAGCCCTCCGTCCCCGTCAACTTAGTAGGCCCACAAGTCAGCCTGCCACTATACTGGGTCCCAGCTAGCAGGGGGAGTATTCATTTTTTTGTGCGTAATAAGGAGGCACTTCCTTGCGTGCGAAGATATAGCTGGTGGGTCCGAGCTGTCAGCGGCGGTAACGTTTTTTAGCGGAATACAGAGGCCCTTTCGGTGGGTCCCATATGTTAGGTGGAGGAATCATTATTGTGCGTGTAATAAGGAGGCATTTCCTTGCGTGCGGACATGGACCCAGCTTTCAGCCTCTCCACGTACAGTCCACTTCAGATGCATGTCGGTCGTTGACCATGTTGACCAGGCCGCGCCGAGAGCACCAGGGCGGTGGACGACGGCGAGGCCTAGGAAGGGAACGTCACGGAGGCAGGGAAGACTCAGCAGTTGTTTCCCGTGCGGAGGGGAGTACGACTGTATGAGGGTTTACTGGTTCGTCTGCCGTCGCCGGAGAATAACAGCATGTGTGGGTGAGTAGAGGGATGGCTAGGCCAGCGATGGGAGTACGGTGGGGCGGTGAGGCCTGTGCGGCAGCACAGCCGGCCGCGGGGAGGAGAGAGCAGGCAGTCCCGCCGGCGCTTGTTTCAGCGGCTGGAGCAGGAAGAGCAGAGATTGAAGAAGCACGATGGCCATTGTATGGACATCCAACACTCACTGCTTGTGCGTCAACCTTTTTTTAGGAAAGCTTCAAATCTGTGGAAAACATCATACAGCCCATCTGCCATTATTTCTAATAATTTACAACCCATTTGCTAATTCTTAAGGTTTTTTTGGAGCCCATACTCCTTTTGTTAGCATTACAGCCCATATTGTGGCCACGGTTAAAAAATTATACGAAATTTTGCATATTTCGGTGCGGTCCGAACTGTTTTTAATCCCGAAATTTCGAGTCACATTCATACTGATTTTAAAAATAAATGTATATCAATATAAAATCCAACAAATTGTCCACGCATAAAAATCAATGCAATTTAAAATCTCCAAATGAAAAAAAGAAATTTGAAATTAATTGCCAGTTTGATGTGTTTTAAAAATGTACAGCCCATTTCTCATTACTAATAGGCAATTTTCTCGGCCAGCCGAATGAAGCTCTCCTCGTCTTTAAAGATTTGCAGCCCAACAGGCCTGACAAAGCAACTTACTTGGCAAATCACAAAAAACTGGGTTGTGGCCATGGACCCAGTTGCGGCCGTGGACCCAGTTGGCAGCCTCTCCACGTACAGTACTCTTCCGATGTAAGTCGGTCGTTGACCACATTGACCACGCCGCGCCAAGAGCACCAAGGGGGTGCACGACGGTGAGGCCTAGGAAGGGGAAGACGCGGAGCCAGGGAAGACGCGGCAGTGGATGCCCACGCGGAGAGGAGTACGAGGGTTCACTGGTTCGGCTGCGGTGTGAGGCTGCTGTCGCCACAGAATAACAGGGGGTGTGGGTGAGTGGAGGGATGGCCTGGCCAGCGGTGGGAGTAGTATGGGGGCGGTGAGGCCTCCGCGGCAGCACAGCCGGCCATGGGAGGCAGGAGCAGGCGGCACGATCGGCGCTGCTTTGGGCGGCTGGAGCAAGAAGACCAGAGGTTGAAGAAGCACTAAGGCCGTTGGATGGACATCGTACGGTCACTGGAGCTAGAATCGTTCATATTGACTAAGTTGACAAAGCCCTCCATCCCCGTCAACTTAGTAGGCCCACAAGTTAGCCTCCCACTGTGGTGGGTCCCAGCTGGCAGGGGGGTATTCATTTTTTTGTGCGCAATAAGGAGGCACTTCCTTGCGTGCGAAGATATAGTTGGTGGGTCCGACCTGTCAGCGGAGGGAACATTTTTTTCGCAAAATACAGAGGCCCTTCCGGCAGGTCCCAGATGTCAGGTGGAGGAATCATTATTTTGCGCGTAATAAGGAGGCATTTCCTTGTGTGCGGCCATGGACCCAGCTGTCAGCCTCTCCACGTACAGTCCACTTCCGATGGATGTCGTTCATTGACCACGTTGACCACGCCGCCCCGAGAGCACCAGGGCGGTGGACGACGGCGAGGCCTACGAAGGGAACGACACGGAGCCGGGGAAGACATGGCAGTGGCTGCCCACGCGGTCGAGAGTACGAGGGTTGACTGGTTCGACTGCCGTCGCCAGAAAATAACAGGAGGTGTGGGTGAGTAGAGGGATAGACAGGCCAGGGATGCGAGTATATGATGGGGCCGTGAGGCCTGCCCGGCAGCACAGCCGGCCACGGGAGGCGGGAGCAGGCGGTTCCGACGGTGCTGGTTTGGGCGGCTGGGGCAGGAAGATCGGAGACTGAAGAAGCACGATTGCCGTTAGATTGACATCTAACGGTCTGACGCTGGTAGAGTCGATTGTTGACTAAGGGGCTGTTTGGTTTGTGACTAACTTTGCCAAAGGTTGCCACATCTAAGGTTAGGCAAGTTTGACTAACTTAGGTGAGTGTTTGGTTCAAGCCACACCTTAGGTAAGCCACACTTGAGCCCCACATGGCATACACACAAAAAGTGTGGCAAGATTCCCTTAGGCTTGCCAACTTGTGGCTCTCATTTTGATGAACTAAGCTTAGGCAAGGTCGGCAAAATGTGTGGCAAAGTGTGGCAATGCTAGGCCTAGAACCAAACAGCCCTAAGTTTCTTTTTTGATAAACCTTGTGTACGCATGAACTTAGTAGGCCCACAAGTCAGCCTCCAAATCTGTGGCAGACAACATAGAGCCCATTTGCTATTTTTTTTAATAATTTGCAGCCCATTTGCTAATTCTTAAGTAATTTATTACAGCCCATTTTCTGCCCAGGACCGCGGTCAAAAAGTTCAACCTTATTTTGCATATTTCGGTGGAGTCCGAACTTTTGTAATCCCGAAATGATAAACATTTTTTAAGAACTTATTGATTTGCCAAAAAATTGTTTTGTTTTTTAAAGCAAATAAGACGTGGGACAATTGAGTTGGTTTAAGGGAAAACCAGTGGTAAAAAAATCAGCGCTGGGAGGGAAAACAACAACAAAAATAAGGATGTAAATATGAAAAGGGAATTTTATGTATTTTCAATATAATGATACGTGTATATGAACTAATAAAACTATAGGTAGAGATTAGAAAACTGATGTAGGACATGCGTTTCAAGAGGAAAATAGAACTGGGCTGTGTGTTTGATTCAGTAAAAAAACTGCCTGTGGATGTTGTAAGACAAAATATAACTAACGCTGGTGGGCCAAAGGCCAGTAGATACCTGCTGGATCTTGGTGCCCCGTTGTCGTCATGGGCTGGGCCTGTTAAAAACAAAACCAAGCCTGGGCAGTCTACAGCCCAGTTGAAACTTGCTCGACCTGAAAAAACAATATACGTGCTCAATAAACGAGAGAATTCTACAAGTACAGACTGATAACTGGGATGCATCAGGGATATTGTTTCTTCATCGTGATAATAAGAGCATGCACTTGTTTCAAAAAAATTGCAGAACTCGGAATTCGAACGGCAGGTTCTTATGCTACCCATCAAATGAAAATCAGGTGCCTGAAAATTCGTTTCGAAACAAATGATTCAGCTTTATATCCACGTCGACCCTCGGCATGATGGTTGGAAGCAAATGCCATGTTCACACCAAAAGATCGTTAACAACAATACCAACTTGCGGACGACAAGGTAGTACAAGTACCAATACCAAACTAACTTATAATCTTTTTACTCCTGGCCCTAGTGTTCGTCTGGTAGAAAATCTTGCAGAGGACCAGCTCCCACTCCTTCTCTTGGTCCAGGTCCCTGAGGTGGTACTGGTGCATCACCTAGTTGGTCCTCTGCTGGTCGAAGTTCTTGTTGGTGTGCAGCACCAGAACCTTTTTGCTGCCCGTCTGCTGGCCGTTGACCATCACCGGCAAGGTATTGCCGGTGTTGTGCCACATCACGTGCATGCCGCACTCCGACTGTATCTTGCGACGCGTCCATGTGCCCCTTTTGAGCGCCCTGGAATTGCGCTGGAAGAAATGCTTGCTTAGGCCACTCAGTGTGATACCTGCAGTATTGTCGAATACAGGTTTTAGTGTACGTAGTTGGCATTTTCATAACATGTTTGGCATGTTGCAGTCACTTGTTTCACTTTTTATTAACTGTCAAATTGTAATTGCTTCACCAGGTCTGCGTCTAAAAAGAAAAATAGAGCTATAAACAAAGGAATATGTTTGTGCAAGTAGACGGCCGATCAGTGCCTTACCTGGAAGTTTCTCAGGATGGGTGTAGCATATGCCGTGCTCGTTGTCGATGGTTGGTATGAACAAATCGATGAGAGGGTGAGATCTCGCGCTGTCAACACTCACTTTGGCCTCAAGGTGCTCGATCAGCTCCTGATCCGTGGGATCGAACTTGACACTAGCCGGCAGCACCGGCCAATCCTTCTTCGGCTTGCATGGGTTAATTCCAGTTATATGGTACTCAATGTATGATCAATCGACTGTTTTAAGTGAATGATGAAAGATTTCGACAGATAAGTGGTACTCCAAATCTGAAGTCCAGAATACCCGAACACGCCGCCGGGATTCTTGTGTCACCTCACGCGCAGCGTGTTGTCACGTCAATTCAATGTGTGGACATGATGAATAATTTGACCGACGTATACTAGTACTGCTACTGTACTACTTACTAGTCGTATTTAGTGTCACATTTTAACCATAGGTTTAACTAACAAGTACGCACTTGAAGCCTAAGTGATATATATATATACTGCACAACATCTCCATCATCATTATCAGTACATCCTGCGCATGTGAGTTAGGATGCAGTTGATCCCAGAAAGGTATCTATCCTTCAAACCAGAGGAGTGCTTCAAACTAACAACAGTACATAATATCCAACAAAAGAGGGTCGTGCTACAGCAGCAGAATACATGGCTCAGTCTACATATCAGTACGAATCAAGTTGTGCATATTTGCTGTTGGCATGAACCACATTGCCGCATGTCGGGTTTGCAAAAGCCATCCATCGCATGGAAGCTTGATGCCTTTCACACACTGAAGATTATCTGGCAACAAGCTGTGTCGACGAATCTCTAGATATGGTGATTCATGAAACCCATGGTATGATGTGTAAACACAGTCTCCCCTGGCGAATGGAAGTTGCATAGCACGGTAATCATCACCGGTGATATGATCGATGATTGGTTGGATGATCGGATAATTGAGCCCGAGGAACATGGAGTGGTTGCCGAGGCTGTAAACCCGCCTCCAGTTGAATACGCCTGGCCCAACGGAGCTGTGATCTTTCTCGAACACGAAGCAGCCATAGCCATCAATGTCACGAACGCCCCAGGCATTGTACTGCATGTGGTTTGATGAAATGGTTTGGTCAATTTGCTACGTGCAAATGAGCATCAAATGACCACCGTCAGCTGAACGAGCGATAAACTACCACCCATCGGCTGGTACGATTCCAGGTCCTGGAATCATGAAGGCCAGCGCATTTGCGTCTGCTGCAACAATTCAAATTGGAGACCAAAAGGACAAAAATAAACAATCATGTTCAGAGTATGTGTGGAATTAAGATTATTATAACAGTGACACATATCATAGACATAGAATTGCAATGCTGTGGTCATAATCATAACCCAAGTTTAAAAAAAACAAGCCAATGGCTTTCATATTCTAGCAATATATCATGGTTCAAACATCATGTAACAATGAGAGGAAAACAGATATGACAGGGCCTACTCATATTCTACCATAGCACTTACTACAGTTATCATATCAACTCTAAGCAATAACATGCGTTGTTATAAAAATCCTGGAAATGAGAGTAACATATAGAAATCATGAAGTTATACTCATAATATCTATTCTAACAATCATTAGATACCAATTGTTCTCATATCAACTCTAACAATAACATGTGTGGTCATAAAAATCTAGGAAATGAGAGGAACATATAGCAATGATGTGGTTATAGACATACTATATATTCTAAATTTGTAACAATGAACAGGCAATCGTATTCTTAAGGTAAAGATGAGACGAGATAGAATAATTACACGACGATACCAGTATAGGCAGCCAATCTGTGCGTCGACCGCATAAACGATGCCATCATGCACTATAGCATCAGACAGAAGTGTTGGGTAAAGAGGATCGACGATGAGCCATAACCATGTATGGCGACCGGATTCCAGATAGACTAATCCCATGTTGAACACGGCAATGAGCTTGTAATCCATGTAGTCTTCTGATGGTGTGGGCACTTCGCAGCTTACAACCTTCAGCAAACAGAGCTCGAGCCAAAAGCTCGACGCGTCTCGTGCGTAGTAGGCAGGAGTGTCCGGTGGGCCGCGAGGCTCGATGGCGGCGGTATCCAAAGATGGAAGGGTGATCTCTCGCTGGGTGTAGATATCCACGAGACGCCATGGACTACCAGATTGGTGGACAAGGACGATCTAGTTGGCCTTCATGCCCGCCCAGTAGTGGCCGCGCATGAAGGACAAGTGGACGGGTAGTGGTAGCATGTCGAGGGGCACCACGGCAACCTTCGTAGGATCGTCAAGTCGGTGTCTCGGCCACCTGCGAGGATCGGGGCATCAGCAAGCTGGGTGTCTTGAAAAGAGTCGGCCGGTTGCAGACGAGTAGATGGTACAAAGACACCGAGCATGCGGCCAGACGGACGGTGCTGAGTAGGTCCATACGATTACAGACCTGCTCCAGGAGAACATCGGGGAGGGAATTCCAATCGCGGCTCTGCATGTCAGTCGGTTCTGCCATTGGGGTTTTCGGTGCCTGTGAGCCAGCGGGGAAGTGGATTCGGGCGGGCGAGCGAAGAAGCTTCTCCTCGTGTGGCCGAGCAGTGAGTGGGGGGGATATGGTACGCGCGAGCTACCAAGGAAGATAGAGCGGGCGGGCGAGCAGTGAGCGGGGGGAAATGGTGTGCGGCTGACGATGGGGAAGAGAGGAGGAAGAAGAGTGGAATACAGGGAAGAAAGTGCATTAAATCTCAATTCTACTACTACTACCAGGATATACCGTCCTTCGGAGTGTAAATAGTTACACCGATGACATGTGGGTCTACCACAAGAGGGCCCATATGTCAGTTAATGGAGGACAGAAGCGTGCTCTACTGGCAAACATGATGGTAGTATTGGGTAAGGCTGATTTAGTAACACCAACACGCTGGTTCAGCTTATTAATTAAGTGTCCCATCTGCTGCAGCGTGTATTGTCACTTCACTGTGAAGACTAGTTGAATAGTTCTCTCTGACCGAGATGGGGAATAATGGATCGCGAAGACTTCCTTTCTACATTATCCCTATGCCTCTATGCTCACTTCACTCATTTTGCTCCGTACGTAGTCACTTGTTGAAATCTCTAGAAAGACAAATACTCCATATTTGGGAACAGAGGGAGGATTTTACTCGGTATTTGGGAACAGAGGGAGGATTTTACTCCGTATTTGGGAACAGAAGGAGTACCGCCATATGGAGGGAACAGAGGAAGCTTGAAATATGAACATGTCAATGGGAGGGAGTAAGCCCCATGCATGCAGCCATGCATGCAACATGCAACACTCACACGTACACATGGACACACGGAACACTCACGCACCCATGCGGCACATAGCACACGACGCAACACACACGCTCACGCTCAAGTGCTCAACCTACTCCCTATGTCCGTGAATGACTGTACATTTAGAGATTTACACATTGACCAGGGCATAATTAACGCCCAAAAGTAGCAGACTTATGTGTGCATGTGACCATTGAGAGAAGAAGATTAAATGAAGGTCGTTGCATGCTGTAATTAAGGATAGACATGTAGCCTATACCTAGAGCACAAGTTGGTGCATTAGTCAATCAATATCGATTTAGATTAAAGGCTAAATGCATTGGAAGTGTAGATGTACTACACTCTTTATTTTTTAGCTGATTTCTTTGCTCTGCCAACTAACAGGTGGGACCCAGAAACCAGGTGACAA
Source organism: Aegilops tauschii subsp. strangulata (assembly GCF_002575655.3). NCBI lineage: Eukaryota > Viridiplantae > Streptophyta > Magnoliopsida > Poales > Poaceae > Aegilops > Aegilops tauschii. Next base: position 129,136,577 of record NC_053040.3, on the reverse strand, counting down.
TTTAACCAGTCAACAAAGTGCCACGTCGACTATGTGGCTGGTCAGTAGGGTGCAATACGGTGCTCTATGATGAGCTAGTGATCGTATAATCACCGCAAAACTATATATAGTGACCATAAAGAGCGTATTGTTACATACATTGACCGCCAGTGTATTTTTCTCGTTTCAAATTAAGCCATATTAACCGGAAAGGACGCAGTATGGACTAGTACTAGTACTGCTTTGATGTGTCCCGTCAACTCGCCGAACGAGGAGAAGCTTGCTTACTACGCCTTTCCCTCGCCCACGCGCGCGGTGGTTCGCAGGACGAGGAGAGGGTTTTGACTACAACGCCCTCTCCCTCTCCCTCGCCCTCGCCCTCGCGGTGGACGTGCAGCAGTTCAATCGGTGTCAGATTGCCAGAAGCATAATGTGTACTGTAGTATCATCATTGTTGGACCTTCCGAAGAGGCGAAGAGCCAAGTGCAAGGTTCACACGAGTACGAACTGTTGAACCTCCCGAAGAGGCAAAGAGCCAAGCGCAAGGTTTTATAGGAGTTGTCGTCCTAGTAGGAGCGTACTACAACTATAGCGAACGATGCTATTGTATGATGCCGCCACGTCACGTATATCCAAAGCTGTGCCACCTTTTTTTCTCAAAGAGTGTGTTGGAGCCCGTGCAACAACCACACAAGTTGCACGTACACATAACACATTTACTAGTAATAAATTCTAAAGGAAAAATGCCAGTATGCCACACAAGTTCATCTCCAATTCATGTGATAAATTTTTGCACGACTAGTCTACATATATTCACAGCGCTACCGTTCACAATTTACCGTACTCCACTTACACGTTATAGATGGGCTACATGTCCTCCTCCAGGTTCCAGTCCTAGGTGTTCTTCATGGATGGCACGATCCATAGCGGTGTGCAACGGGAATCATTGTTGCAGCTTTCTAGTCCGGTTCCACATGATGGAGACTCATCCAAGCTGAAGCGGCATAAATCAGGGATAGCGTGTCCCAGCATGTCATTCATCCGGCGGTGCGCACTGAAGACACAACCATGCTTCATGAACGGCAGGCCTTCCGTGTCATGCACGGAAGGTGGCATATGCTTCACAATGGGGTAGATGTCCCCAATGAAAAGCGAGTACTCTCCAAGAGTGTTCCTCGGCACCCACGTAGAATCACGGGGGTCAAACTTGGCGCCGTTCATCTGGTACACGCGGCATCTCAGATCTGGACACATGGTGACGTACATAGTCAAGGTCCATGCACAAAAATGTTGTGCTCAAATATGGCGGTCAGTAATACTATGCAGCAAATAGTACTACTCCGGTATAGAGGAAGTAAAATAACCGGCTTATTATATATAGCCACTCTTGGCTACATGGATGAGATAGTAAGACATGGAAAAACAAAAATGGTGGCAGCTAGTGGGTTCAAGGCTTCAAGGGCCTAGCTAGCTATACGCGTCCTCCAAGGTAAAAAGTACTCCTACTAGTACGTAAGTAGAGTACTAGTACAACAATGAAAGAGAAGGCGAGAGGGTTAAAAAATGGAATACCTGGGTAGATGGTGACGGTCCGATCGTGGTAGATTGTGTGACCATGTTGCACATCAGTGGTACCATGGGTAATGACTGCTAAGATAGTTGATCCCAATATGCCAAAGTCAGCTACAAGGTTCCAGGTTAGACCGAATCGCGGATGCAAATGCACATCCAGGTTCGGCGATCTTATTTTGTTCGCAGGATGACTGGTCCCTGCAAAATAATGGAGTACCATTAGGGATGCAAATGATGGTTTGTGTATTCCGTTTGTAATCTCCCGTACCGTAGGATGGCAACCAGATGAAACAAGTCCCCTGGCTTGTCACCACGAAGATGCGGCCTAGATGGCACATGGCGTCTTCGAACGTGTAGGGGTACAAATCTGCCGCCGCCAACACGCGCCAGCCTCTGCCGTTACTGCCTCTTGCATTGATGGCAATCCTTATGTCGAACACCGCGATGAGATAGTAATCGTCGTAGCCACGTTGCTTTGTCGGCGGGTCCACAATTGCTATCTTCTTCAATCTCATGTAGGCATCATCATACATATTCAAGCCTAGCCAGTCCGGAAGGCCGATCCCAATGGCGGAGAAGGGGTCTACCAGAACGGCCGCACTGCTGTCGATGTTGTGCAAAATGATGGTGGTATCCGGCCGGAGGTATGCAAGCCAATCTTCGTTGGCACCGACCCAGACCTATATATAAGACGGTGGGCAGCGGAGAAGTTACGGGATGGAAATGGAATAACTATGTACTACATGATCAAACTCCATTACTGATCTGCTCATCGGACAAAATCCGACTACCTCTCAACGTCGGCAACTCTAGCGGAGTCAACGTGCAACCATGGCCAGGGAGCGGTGGACTGTTCGAAGGATTGTCCCATAGAAGAACCTTCTCCTTGAGGACACATGGAAGACCAACAAGCATGGCCTTTTCCCAAGCCATTTTAAGCACCGTCTTGAAAATGTTGGTGCAGGAAGCACCGAGTCTTGTGGCGATGAGGACGTCGGAGGGGCGTGCGATTTCTCCCAGAGGATCATCATCCAAGGTCTCCCAGCCCCGACGAGGAGGAGAACCGCCTGGCGAATCCATGGGAGCAGCGACGAACTGCCTTCTCTTCGGGGGAGGGGAACTGGCGAGGAGGAGATAAGAGCGTTGTAACCGCAGGGCCTCGTCCCTTCCAACTGTAGATCGTTCCTTAGCGAAGGGGTGAGGCTATTATTTACTACTGGTACTAGCATTATGGGACGTTATGGGATTGCATTATACTGTAAATAATAGCACTAGTAAGAAATTTTTGGCACTAGCTAGTAGTATTTGGCGTGGATTAAGAAATTTTGGGTATGTTTTTGCTATTTTTTGTACACGCCAACTAGTGTCAAAAACCGTCTTACATTATGTGACAGAGGAGTACGTACTCGTACTGTAGCAGTACTAGTACTACTTTCTCAAGTAGTAGTGCGATGTACTGTACTTCTAGTATAGTGCACCAGTTTTGAACTCTTGAATCTCAGGGCCAAGGAGCTACAGTTAGAAGTGGAGGGTACTACTGTTCTCTCGAACCATCGTTGTACTATCAATGCAGGGAAAGTACACCTGCGTAGTGGCCTAGTGGGTACTCTCGGTGCTCTATTCAGCCGCTCCTCCCACGTAGCTAGCCTACTCGGCCGCTCCTCTCACGCACACACTAGCAGCCTGTTTATCAGCGACGGTTACTACGGGGCGGAACATTTGAGTTATTTGATACAGCGAGACTAGGCTTTTCGCTTCCATTTGTGGAGGTGTAATGGATCTCGTCGAACTTTGTTAGTAGTTCCTTCTTTATGAATGGGATGAAGCAAAGCTTTTGCCTCCGTTTCAAAAAAACCATGTCAAGAGGAATTTCTTTTATAGTAGAGCCGATAATGGAGTGAAGTCCATGCGTGCAACGCCACAAGCTACTGAGTAGTACTAGAGCACTTTACGTACAGAGCCATATTGCACAGTTCCCAATGCCCTGCCAGGCTTTTTCGGCTTCTCGGGCTTAATTGGGAGGCGCTAGTTTAAATATGCTACTAGCTGATGAGGAAGCTGCAAGCGAGGTGCGGCTAGGGCGAGCACGCGAGCCACGAGATGCTGGGAAGGAAAACCCGTTCACGTGGCTAGGCTATCCAGTGCACCCAGATTGTGGTGCCGCATGTCCGTTTGACTTCAAAACTCAAACTACCCGTGTAAAATATTGGCTCGCAGCGAAGTTACTATTTAAAAAAATGCCATCGTGCGTTCGGCCGGGATCGAACCCACGAAACGAGGTATACACTCCCACGACCACTAGTAGCACTCGTTGGAGTACAACGTAACCTAGAATCGCCTTTTGTCGCTAGTAGTACATTGTTCCTTACAAGAAACCCCTAATAATGCAAGAAACCAGTAATGCCAAGAAACTACTACCACTTGCATACGTGGCAGACTTAAGACAAGACTACCTTATCAACCATTGTACATGCTCTTACCAACCAGCCCTACCAAGAAATGACTACTCTACAAAGTGTCGTTATAGGCACGTTTCAACCCATGGCCCTGTTTGGATAGATTTGTTGTCAATCTAACCCTGCCATCCAAACACCACTTTGGTTAGAGTTAGTTCAGGGTTAGAATCTAACCTCTGACTTAGAGTATCCAAACAGGGCCCATGTCGCCCATTAATTCAACGCCTTCTATTCGACCGGGCGTTATGACTTGTGGGACCTACATGTCAGTCTGCACAAAAACCCCGAGTGACCTCCTACCTTCGGCCCGTCCACCTAGTCATCCTCGGCCATGGGACGCAGCTACCGCCGCCGGCAGAAGGCGAGGTCAAAACCGCCGGCGGTGCGGAGCCCATCTTGCGGCAGCCCGGATGCTAGCTCCGTCCAGCTGCTTGCCTGCAAGGTTTGCTAGCTAGATTGGCACGGCGGCGCGGCGGCTTGCTCGCGCGCGCCGCACTAAGGCCAGCCATCTGGCTTGAGCGAAGGCCAGCGCGGCGGCTTGCTCGCTCGTGAGTCACGCTCGGGCCAGCCTGCCAACCCGTGCGGAGGCCAGCGCGGCGTCCAGCCCGTCCGGCGGAGCGGCGGCCAACTCGCTCATCACCGGCGCCACCGACGAACACGCATCAGTACTGTTTGAAGTAATGTTCAGGAAAAATAATGATTTGATGGGGAATAACAGGATAGAAGGTCAGATGTGGGTCCCTCGTGTCAACGGACAAGCAAAATGTGTTGGTTTAAGCTGCCTCGTCAGCACGGACGTGTGGGCCAACCCTGTCATAAATGGGTTTAAACTAACCTAATCGGTAGGTAGTAGTTTTTGGCGTGTATTAAGAAATTTTTGGTATGTTTTTGCTATTTTTTGTACAATAGATTCTTCCTAGGGCTGGTTGAAAGTGGTAGTTTTTTGTTAAATACTCTACATATTGTAAGTAGGAGTGAAAGTTAAGCTTTGGAACCCAATAAGCAAGGCTAGTTACATAGTGTATATGTGTACATGATTGAAAGTAAATATCAACCATGAGTGACTAATATCTTGATGGAAAACTCGAAACTATGGAATACTAGGGAAAAGAATTGCATGGTTGGAAATACTAGCAATGTTCATGTGCGTTGCAACGAATCATAGTTAGAATAATGCTTATTCACAAACTTGATACAAAACACTCTAATTTTGATATACATATATCACTAGAGATATATTATGTTTCAATTAGAATATATTCCTTGGGCTGTTTTGGTGAGGTCAGGGAGGGATGTGGTTGGTTTTAAGATACTAATTATGGGTTTTTCTGCAAATTGGTAGACAAGTGGGATGTTTGTGAGAAAAGGCAACAACTTACCACACAGTCGTTAGATGTAGATCTAATGGTCACAAACGACGGATGGCAGACACACCATCATCACCAACTTAGTCTTTTGTAGGAGTACTAGCAAGATCCGTGCATTGCACGGAACATCAAGATGCATTTTTTTATAAAAACACTCGTTGTGATTGACCCATGCGGGAGTAATCCCATGTGTAAAAACTAATGATATCTCGAGAAATAGGAGATAAGGTGAAGAGGAGTGGGGCGTGGTGGTGATTGGTGGTCGGACTGAGCGGAGGCATGGGGATTGACGACGCCGGCAGTGGCCACCAGGCCAATTTGTTCCAGAGGCTTCCTTTCTTAATTGCTCAACAATGAGGTTGTTGGAGATAAGGATGAACGAGGGAAGGCCTTGTCTGCAAATGTGGAGAGGGGTGCGGGTATCTTTTAGTTCAATTTCCATCAGTCAGATATAGATCGGACGGTCTATATTGCAAGATGGCACGCGTACCATCATCACCAACTTGGTTTTTTATAGGAGAAGAAATATAAGTATGGAGATACAAACATATTATCGATACTTGTTTCCATAAACTAGCATCTACATTCTATTCAACGCCTCAGCATGTGAGGCCTTAGCACAATGACTTCTCGACTATGTAAAACAAAGGTTTTCCCGTCGCCGATAAGGAGGGGGTGACGGCGGCGCGCTTTTTGGCTTGCTCTAGTCCTAGTAGTCATACTAGGTGGTCTAAGCACGTGTAGATTTATTCCTTTTCACGTCTCGTGTTCGCCGTACTGCCATGACTGTTGATGAATAGACGGTAAGTTATTCATGGGGAAACCCTTGTTGAGCATGTTTCCGAGAGAGAGAGAGAGACAGTGTGCGTGTGTGATATGTCTAGAGACTGAGGCAATGATAACAGATTCTTTGTGTCTATGTGTGTGGAGGATAGAGAGAGACATGTACAACGGGCTTTGTGTTGTGTAACGTGGAGACACATATACATAATTAGAGAGTGAGTGTGCGAGATACACATGCGGACATGGGGAGAGATGAGGATCCAGATTAATGGGTGTTTGTGTGTGTCTGTGTGTGTTTGTGTGCGCGTTTGTGTGTGAGAGGGAGTGTGTGTATGTGGAGTACAGAGACCACTAATGATGTGAACCTAGTATAAGGGAAGTGGGAATGGTGTGACATGTGTAGTAGCGGGATAGCATGGGTGCGGGCGGGGGGAGCAGACTATTTGGAAGAGACATCGATTGTGTGTGGGAGAGGGGTGTGAGAGCGAGAGAGAGAGAGAGAGCTAGCGACGGAGAGACAGAGAGAGGAAGAGAGGGGGCGTTTGTGTCCATAAATGGCGTATAGATAGGGAGACAATGTTGATGTTGTTTGAAATTGGCCTATGTACGGAGACGCAAGGGAAGCGAGTCATCGTGTGTGTGATAGGGACTTCATGAGAGATCTAGAATAGATGGTGTAGAGAACAATGTGCGAGATCGAGAACGATGATACATTAGGGAGCTATGGAAAGAGTCACGACATATATGTATACAGGGAGGAGCTGGGGCGGGTCCGCATGTGGGAGAGATAGAAAGAGGAGAGTGGTGCACAAGGAGACAAAGTGTGCTTATTTTGCAGTGGGGGTGGTGTGTGAGGTGAGTGTGCGAGAACCACATAACTAGGGAGATAGACGTTTGGGGGCGACGTTTTGTCTGTATGGGAAAGATACACTCTACATAGTGTGTGTGCTTGGGAAAGAGAGATGCCGGGATACCTAGCTAGAGAGTGGGGGAAGAGATGTGTGCATGCCCAAGAGACAAAGTGATAGAGACCTATATTGGGGTCCAGACTTTAGAAGAGAGAGGGGTGTTAATGTGCTCGTGTGTTGGTGTTTGGGGGAGAGAATGACTTCTCTGTGTGTGTGGGGGCGACGAGGGGTGGGGGGGTGGGCGACGAGGGGGGGTTGGCTTCAGATAAAGAGTAAGGTGTCTATATTTGAGGGACTTTAGTGTAATTGAGATATACATGGTCAATAGTGTGTGCACTCAAGGTTGATCAATTTGTTTCACAGTTTGGGCTATGAGATAACGATACTTTTGAACATGCGTGATATACTTTGATGTACCAGAATTACAAACCTAAGATTGGAATTTTGGAATTTGACTCCATCATTAGCTTTTGTAATTCATTTGAACGGAGGTACATTTTTAAGCCGGGATTTCATGATTTCAAATTCATATATCAAACCTAGAGATATACACATACGGGCATGTTCAAACTTTATAATCATCCACTTTATTCATACACATACACATTTTTGCTTTTGTCATCATATTTAGGATAAACACATTTGGAATTTCATTTGAATTGGACCATATGATGGTATTTTCTTGTAGTAGCTCAATGATCCAATATTTGAATTGAATGGACAATCTAAGTTTCGTGTTGGAGACATTGATTTTCAAAACTTGCACTTCTTTTGCGTGCAAAACAAACAAATTCTCGGCCATGATATCATAGTCGGCCGTACAAGAGCAGAATATAATTTCAGGCGCCAAAAGCTTTCAAACTTCCCGCTCACATCGAAATATCTCGCGCCCGAAAGTTTAGCCCTGTGATATTCCTGTTTTACCCCTGCCACATGAACGGAAAAGGGCTGCTTTGGTAACGCCATTGTTTTCCCCTCTTTGCCCCCAACATTCTTCCCCAGAGCCCCTCCCCTTCCCCTCCCCGACCCCCCCCCCAACCACGGCAAGCCGCCGAATCTAGTCCTTCGCCACATCAGTGGACCTCACACCCCGACGGATCTACCTTCCGCACCTTGGAACCCCCAACTGGCAACTCACCACTTCGCCGGAGCCGCTTCAGCGACTGGCTTGTACACCGCTCCAGATCTCCTTGACCGCCATCATGGTCCACCGCACCGGATCTGCTTAACCGGCGCACTCGTCCACCACAGTGTAGGCCCTTCACTGACTCCCTCATCCGTCCCTTCGCTGGCCCTTCATACAAGCCCTCGTCTGCCGCAACTGATCTGCCTCACCGAAAGCACTGTACAACGCGCCCGCCGAAGCCTTCGTCCACTGCACCGGACCCGCTCCACGGACGCCATATTCAACTCCACTGGCCCTGCTTTACCGACGCCGCAGCCTCATCAGGTTATTTCGATCTGTACTCCTTCGTGCAACTGTTCACTTACCACAGATGAGCTTTCTTGTATGTCAACAGGCGCCACAACTGTAGCACCGGAGCCGCTTCAGCGACGGCGACAGCCGGCCCAAACTCAACCGCAACACGAGCACCATCGACGATCCTTGGCTATCAAGTATGCCAACGATACCCATACACCGCCGAGAATCAGGTACTATTATCCAACGGCCGGCGCCTACGTTCACTTTCTTAGCATAAGCACCGCACCTTTGAATTTCTTCAGGGCATCATTCAGCTTTTCATGAGATGCGTTATTCTGCTTGCACCTGTAGGGCCATACTTCTGGCAGTGAACATGTTACATGTGCTAATTACATACCAGTGCACATATAGTTAATATGCTTTAGTTTTGTCCTAAGTATTATTGTACTTCCTAGATATCACTGCCTACTATTTTACTTCTTGCATGCTATATTTATGATAATGGTGTTGTTCTGATGCCACCTGTTGGTTCCATCAGACTGCTTCATGTTCTCTATGCTTAATTACACATCAGCAAACTAGCATGTGGTTCCGCTGGTTTTTGTTTGTTTTACCCTACATTTTCTGATGCTAGCTATTACATCACTGCTACGAGCCTCTGTTCATTATTTTTTTGTGTGTTCTTGATCTTCCCAAGTTGCATGAATAATTTGATGCTTCTATTAATTATGGAGCTGCCAACCCCATCAAGCAAAATATTTGTTCTTTTGGGGCTGGCACCTCAAACAAGCATAAAAATAGAGGGAAGCAGATATATTGTCGTGTATGCACACACCCTTCTTTCATTAGTTTAGATGAACCATTGATGATCAATTCGAACCAGTGCATGCGATTAAAATTAATTTTACCTAAATAGAGGGTGCAGAATAAACTACAACAAGTAGATTTGCAACCACGGGATGCTGATGATATCTTCAAAGAACATTGCAATAGCAGCGAGGCTTCACAGCAACATATGGTAAGCCAGTGTGTTTTAGTACATGTGAAATGTAATGCGTGTGGGCTGCTTTCTTGGCTTGTGCCCTCAACCTGTAATCCTACAGAATAACAAATAGTTCAGTTGTCTACTTTGCTGTATTGCTTGATTCGAATGCTTGTTTGTTACTTGTTACGCTATACCTGAGTTGGCCAATATGTCAGCAGTGCCTGCAAAGAAATGCATGCCTAGTTCATTTGAGTCCTTAACTTTTCCTCTGAACTTCATCACAAGACTGTCTTCGTAGTTTATATGAGGCCACACTGTTAAGTGCTTCCTCAGATTATTTCAACTGCTTAGATGCCTTGGCAACTTAAATATAGCGGTGGTACACTCCCTTTCAACTAGGGATGTCAACTGGGTCCCGTTTAATCCCGATTAAAGTCCACTAGTGGTATGATAGTTCAAAAGAGTTTTTGTTTTTGAGGAAAATGAACCAGGGAGCTAGAAAAAACTAACTAGATGGGACTGGCGGATGTCGTTTATTTGCCACTTACATCCCTAGTTTCATCTTACCATTTTAATTTCTTTTCGGCTGATGCTGCTTCAAACCATTTAAATATAGCTTGCCATGCTCGGCAATAATTCGTATGTCGTTTACCATGTAAGCTTACTGCCTGGATCATGCGATAACTATCTCTTACTTATGTCCAGTGGAAACCTTTCAGGATGCCGTTCACACTAGGACATAATGTACAACCCCGGAATCTATTTGTGGAAGCAGTGCGCCATCCATGTTACCAGATGGTAGTAGTTCAGAGGCAACACCGCTGGAGAGTAGTCTGAGCACAGATATTATAGTTCTTGAGTCTCTACTAGAGGCAGAAAGAGATGGTGTGGCTGCCATGAATGAGGTAATCTCGATCTTGAAGCTGGAAATTATGCAATTAGCTGCACGCATTATGCAAGCAACCCAAGGATTGGAGGAAGTAAGAATGTTGCATTTGAAGACGGAGGAGGTCCTGCTGCTTCTGCTATCTGAAGCCCAGGGTAATCCCAGTTCTTCTTTAGATAGCAGTTGAAATTGTCATTAGATTATTGTACTTGCATGTTGTGTCATGTCTCTGAATGGATTATGTTGTAAGACCCCCTATGTTGTCCATGTGTTGTAATGATCCGAATTTTTTAGACGAGGTAATCCTCAGTACTTGTATGATTGACATAAGGTGAACTATTTTTCGTGTGAGCATATTGTATTGGATGAAATAACTGTTTGACTCAAAGTGTATCCAACCTACTGAATTCAAAGATCACGGCATTTCTAAATCATAATCATATATAAAGGTGGAATAAATCTTTGTTGTGGTTTTGAAGAAATAAATAACAAAACGTAGAATTATCTATGGATATTCGTAATCGAATAAAAATTGGATTTGGATTTAGTTGCCAGGGCCGAGGGCAAACATGAATGCTAATTCTCCCAAGTTTTGAACGAAGCGGCTAGACACACACTATCATTTGTGGGCTGCCCGAAGCAAGTGTTTGCGAGATGGAAATTACTGTCTACCCCTGACACTTGACATCCTTATCGACCGGATTTACACTGCTGTCGATAGGGGTAGACTAGTAACTTCAATCAGACGTGACACAACGGCCTCTGAGCCCATTCAGACACGGTGGGCGCCAAACGTGGGCGGCAAAACACATTTGATTCAAGCTCGTCCGAAAGACATGTGTCTCTCCCTCCATTTCCCCATTCATCCACGGTGGGCGGCAAAACAAACTCTCCTCGTCCGAAATTGATGTAGGCTAATATTTTAAATAGGGGCAGATGTGTAACTTCCCTCAGACGTGACACAACCGCCCTACCTGTCAGCCCCGTTCATACACCGTGGGCGCCAACCGTGGGCGGCAAAACACCCTCTCCTCGCCCGAAATCGTTACCGGCAAATATTTGGGAGATGCGAGATTACCGTCCTATCCCCAACCGACTTGATGTCCGAAATTTTAAACGGGGGATAAGTTCGTAACTTTCCCACATTTCAGACAAGCGCGACCCATAGTTTGAGATCCCCCCTCCCCCTCCATTTCCCCATTCATACACCGTCAGTGCCACGACAACCTCCCCACTGCGGCCAGCCTCCTCCGTCCGCCACCCCATCCTCCACCTTGCCGGAGCCGCTACCCCTACCCCGTCGTCCACTACAAGAGATGGACGTCTCTCATCCACGGCGTCGGACCAGGATCCTTTCATCGCATCGTCTCGCTTCATCGGCGCCGTCGTCCACTTTTTCGTTGCCGCTCCTACGACCGCCTCGTCCACGACAACAGGATTTATCCCCCGACCCGGCCGTCTGCCATCTAAAGTCTTCTTCCCCGCCGCCGATAGCCATCGCACCCGCAGCACCCTCAAAGTATCAGCAGGGGCCTAGACGGCGTCGCAAGAGAGGTCGTACTCTTCCATATGTGCTTAAGTTATTGATCTTACCCGGAAAATAGATGTTTAAATTGTTTACTATACTTTTCTTGTCCGTACCAAATCGTAGTGGCTAGTTGGATGCAAACATTGGTTGCGAAGTAGCTTTGTCCGGTTTGCACCTTCAGATCCGCCATGTAACGGTCACTATACTCGTAAAGCTTATGGTTTCCCCCCTTTATATTCACTACCATCATCGTAGGTGCTTCACTGCTTCATGTCGTGCTAGCACTGCTCCTCAAGACCTCAACCCATCAAGCGAAACAACATGCCACTCATAATTCCAAAGCTTACGTGTTGGAATACGAATCTGATATGATGCTCATATTACTAAAATAGAGAACGTTTAATTGGTCACCTAATGTTCCTATATTCATTTTGAAAAGCATGTGCGCCACCCACTGGTCCAGCTAGTTCCACTTTCCTGATTTTACTCTTGATGCTTAGGGTTTTCCCCTTTTATCTACTCTACTATGATCTGCGTAGGTGCTTTCTGTCATACTAGCATTACTCCACCCTTCAAGCTAAACAGCACAACACTCAAAATTCCAAAGCTTAGTTGTTCAAATATGATTGTGATATGATACTGTTATTAGTTAACAGACACATTTAATTGGTTAGCTAAAGGTCCCACTTGAGTTTCCAAATGCATGTTGCGACATATAGAGAGACAACAGAATTGTATTTCTTTGTCACTTGTTGACTGTACTTTCTTGTCCATACCAAATCTTAGTTGTTATTTCAAACCAAATATCGGTTGCTAACTACCCTTTGCGCGGTTTGCAGCTTCAGATCTGCCATCCCACTGCCACGGTCAACACTATACTCATCATGCTTACGGTTTCCCCATTTTATGATGACCAAGATCAGCCTACGTGGTTCGTGTCGTAATAGCACAGCTCCACCCATCGAGCTAAACAAGCTTAGTTGTACAAATTCAAATCTGGTATTATGTTGATATTAGTAAAACTAAGAGATGTTTAATTGGCTAGCTAAATGTTCCTACTTTAGTTTCGAAATGCATGTGAGCCACATATGGAGAGACCGGAAGGAATAGTATTTCTCTATGCGCTCTGGTTCATCATGGGTGGCCAACTGACATTGTATAGAAAGACTTGCAATATCTTCAACCTGCTTGCTCTTCTGCTCTTCTTTAAGATGATCCTCTTCCCTTGCGGTCGACTGGTCAGGTCGAGTTATTCTCCCTTAGTATATTTTGAATCTGTCAGGTCAGGTCGACTTGTTCTTCTTTACTATATGTTGAAACTGTCATCTGCGAAGTATCATCACTTCTGGAGCTCTCATATTTTGAGTAGTAGGCCACATTATATTAATGCACACACCAAATTACAGCATGCATGGCACCTCTTAGAAGAATTGCAGAGATAGCACAAAGGGGTTTACAGGGAGGAAGTATTGGATTAGAATCACTTCTGCATTACAAAGATAATCTCACTTGTTTTTATGTTTTCATGCATGTCAGGTTTTGAACATTATCAAAATGAATATGAGAATGGGCGCACGAGAGGAATATTGCGGAACAATCCACTGGCTAACAAACTTGGCATGGTGGAGGATGGCCTGTCTTATTCACCCATCAAGGTGCATGCTCTAACTTGGCAAGGTTGTATTGGTCGCACATATTTTGCATCTGACTTCTTGCATTACTTCTACTTTGTTACACCATCTGCTTAGTTTAAGCATCATATATGAGTATATGCCATACCTATCCATTTTCTGTACCTATTCCATGTGTCGTCATACTATGTTTTTCCAGTCAAATGTTGTTCTTTCGTAATAGATGTCCAAAAGGAAGAGGGTGATTGCAGATCCTCAAGGAGTACAAACTAGGTATTTGGAAAAGGTAGTGATACCTATTAAATCAGATAGATCAGCAGCCATAGAAAACACGGGTCCAACTGCAACAGACTTTACTCCTACTCCAGTGGCCAAACCCCTATTAGAACTGCTGACAGCCCAGCGTCAGGTACTGTCTATGATATCAATTCAAAATTTGAACTCCTAAATTTCTGCATGTGCCTTACCTTCTCTCGTGTATGAAAACTAATTTCAGATGAATCTCCTTGCTCAAAGGATCATAGGATCTCACGACAATACTAGGCTCTGCATTGCTCTTGTCAGTACCTCTTGCCCTTTGTTAGCATACTTACACTCATTGCTATTTGATTATGTAGCATCACTGTAAATGTTCGCTTCTTTATCCTCCCTTTGCTTGAAATTATAAGATCTATATTTACTCTTAGATAAATGTAGAATTAACACAATGGTTATGAAGTTTTGGATTGCTCATGTAAGTACCTGTTGTCATGTACTCCCTCTGTATCGAATTAATTGTTGATCAATTGGATGTATTTAGAACTTAATAGTGCTAGATACATCCATTCGAGCGACAACTAATAACGGACGGTGGAGGTATTACTGTACATGCATTGCGAGATAGTTGATTGTCTAGCATTACTCTGCATCTTATCTGCCCTGCCCTCCACTTTCTCCAAATTATCATATCTACATTTACTCTTACCAAAATGTTGAATAAAGCCAATGCCACTGCACACGTTGATGTCTGCATTCCTCTTGTCAGTACCTTTTGCCTTGTAATGCTGTACTTAACTAATTGCTATTTGATTATGTATCATCAGTTTGCACCTGAGCTTCATTATCCTCTATTTCTTCCAATATTATTTGATCTATATTTACTCTTTGCAAAATGTAGAATAATGGCAACGCTTATAAAGAATTTTCTTTGGGGAATTTATTGAATTATCTTTCCATCAACATGGAGAAGGGCTTTGTCTAGCCTGTGTTAACATGTAATGTAAGTTCATCCTTCTCAAGCCTTCGAACTTTGTTCTAGTATAGATTTGGATAGGCATCATTTCCTCCACTTCTGTTTACATCTGATTGGATGTTTGCAACAACTACCAGTTTTAAATTGTAGTTGTAAAAACATGTTCCTTATGCAGAACAGATCCATTTATTTGCTTATATAATTGTGAAACCTGTTACGTGTCTCCTTGTTTCTCTTTCAGAGTCGTTCTCTTATGCCAGGCAGAACTTTAGGAAAGATAATGAGCCAAACCATCTTGAGGACAGCGAAACGACCCCAAGGTCTTGTCTTGATGAAGACACTGAGTTGAAGCTACTCACCAGCAGGTGTGAGACAACCTCTGTGCAGTCGCTGCCTCAATCAGTTAGACTTCTTCAGTCTCAACTTAAAGCGGAAAGGCTTGCTTCAGCTGAGCTCCGACTTGAAGTCAAAGATGTAATGAAGATGTCAGGGGACTGCCTTGCACACTATGGTGCCATACAGCTAGGGATGAAGCATCTATCATTGACACAACTGAGGTCTCATCAGCTTGTTCGGCTGCTTGCGGGGCCCGAGCTTGCCAGGTCTAGTGCCTTCTGAAGTGCTCTCAGTTTTGTATATTCTTTTGTCGGCGCGTTTATATGCACTGGTGGCGACCTTTGATGCCCAGTGTATGTAATCCGTGGTCATGTTGCGCTTTATTATCACCGGTAGCGAACTTTGATTCCCAGTGGATGTAATATGTCGTAATTTCTTTATTGTATAGTCTAGGTTTATTCTTTGGTCGGTATGTTGTAATTTAGGCCAGAAGGTTCAGTGGATCTCAGTGTTGTCGGTCTTCAGGCCGGCCCGCTACTCGTATGGGCCAAAACGTGGGCCTATAATCATCTTGGGCCATTAGCAGGTCTAAACCTATAGTAGTTTCCCGCCTTTAACAGGCCATGGGCTACATATTTACTGTAGTGACACTGGGCTTCCTACGGGCCGTAGAAACAATGGGCCTACTACGGTCCGTAGAAACAATGGGCCTTCTACGGGCCGTAGAAACAATGGGCCTTCTACGGGCCGTATCATCAATGGGCCTTAGACGGGCCGTATGATCGATTGGCCAAACATGGGCCAAAAACAGACCGACTTATGGCCGTAAATGGGCTAGAGTTGGATTCGTCTATTCATGGGCCAACCATAACGGGCCGTCGTTAATAGGCTGTATTTGATGACGCTATGAAAACGGCCCAACGTATTAACGGGCCACAAACGGGCCGACTGTAACCATGGGCTGAATTTGGCCCACAAGCAGAAAATGGCAGTAATGGGCCGTAAGTAACCGAATGCTGGAAATGAGCCCAAGAATAAATGGGCCCTGAGAAGGCCGAAAGATAACATGGGATGCAAACGGCCCAATGGATTAATGGGCCGTTAATGGGTATAAAGTGATACACTGTTCATTACGGGCCAGTTTCACCACGGGCCGTTAATGGGCCAAGAGTTACAAAGGGCCTCATATGGGCCGAAAGACGTCATGGGCCATACATGGGCCGGAACTTAAAATGGGCTGGAATCATATTGGACGGCCCAGATGACGCTACTGGGCCTAATTCGGATAGGTCGTAACGGGCCCTGGGTTAGCGGGCTGTAAATGGGCTATATGCGAACAGGCCGTTAACAGGCTTTCCGTGGGCCGGCCCGCCACCTTTTGACCAAGTCAAACGGGCCGGCCTTTTCACAGGAATGGGCCTCTGTTCAGCCGTGCCATGTGTCGATGTATCATAGGCGCCTTCGGTCCAATGAGTGGATGACATTTGTCCCAACGTTGAGCCGACACGTGTTTCCTCCAGCCAATGATGATTTTACACGTGGAAAATCCCCATTGGTCGGGGCTGTTAGCGGGTTATCAGATCCAAAATCGGACCCGATAGCTTAACGGCGTTCCGTTATGGTGGATGCCACGTGTCGGTCACCCTTGACGAAAGCACTTCTGTGACGCGCGATTTATCGTCATGGAAGTGGACACTTCCATGATGATATTTTTGGTAATGTCATGGAACACGTCTACGACAGCACAGGTATGACTATCTTGATTCTGTCATAAAATTGTCATGGATGTACATGCATGACAAAAAACACGACCTACTGTGACAAACACGTATCATCATGGAAGTGTATTTTTTTGTAGTGATACATTCGGGATGCATCAATGTTTTCAACGGGACAACCCGAATGGATGGTATGGATATCACGGGAGGTCCGCAGGGACCGACAGGTGGGCCTAGAGCCAGCACAACGCCATTGAAACCATTGAGCGGTTGGGAAATCAAATAGACCGACGACGACCTCGTTAGAAAGGAATCGCCGTAGTCAAACACCGAGGTTGGAGCGGATGATGCTGATGAAACATGAATGCAAATCCCTAAGTCACAATTCGACGTACTAACTTGAGGAGAAACCGCCGAACACATTGAAATAGGGATAACCCTGGGACAAGACATATCGAAACATGAACGAATTGGAGCCGAATCCGAAGGAAATTGAGTTGCACACACATGGAAAATCTCACGAAGAAGACCATGGGAAATGTATCGAAAAGAGACAAGAACTTCACCTCAATCACCTGGCCATGGAGGAGGCTCGAGATTGTGATGGTGAGGTCCCAAAACGGTGAAGTGATCCCGCAGAAAGTAGATCTCCTACTTAGCTCGCTCGCTGCCACACTAGACTTTGATGAAGGAGGGGTGTTGTTTCTCCACAAAGCCGCTCCAAGTGGAGTCGGTGGGAGCGTCCTCAGATCTTGATTTGAAGGTGCTCCACATCGCCACCTGCACTGAATCGGGGGATTAGGCCTCCTTGATCGCCAAAAAATGAGCTCCACATCCAATCACCCCTCCAATCCGATGAACCTCATCTTCTCTTTGAGCGACGACATACAAATGATTTGAACATGGACCTATACACAATGGGATGGATAAGGGAATTTGAATCTCACCACCCTTTCCATCTTGCACCGCGCTTCCCGAGTCAACCGATTGATGGGAGGTCTCGGGGTAGGCAGCGCCATCGTCGAGGGGAGCCGCGCCCTCCTGGGCCTCACACCGCACCTATTAGAATTGCTCGCCATGGGAGAGTGGACCAGAGATGAGGGCTATGGCAGAGGGGTGGTGTTGGGGGCAGAGGGAGATGAGAGGTGGAAGGAGATAAGGGAGGGTTTCAGTCGCCAGTCAGCCTTTTCATCTCTCATTTCTCATTCCATTATCCTAAAATTATTTATTTATCATTGTGAGTTTGTCTTCCGAAGATGACAAGTTAGTGCTCTGGCAAATAATACTTGTGCTACCCGTTGCAATAGTGTCGGGGGGATGAACCCCGGGCAGGCAACGGAACCCGGATCCTTTTAAAAAATGACGGGGCCAGCATCGCCCCTCAAGCCGGCCCACGCTTGGCCGGGTAGCTCGACCCGGCCAACCCCCTCAACCCGGCCAAGTCCTCCAACCCGGCCGGACTCCTCAACTCGGCCCCAACAACCAGCTCAAGACAGCCAAACCCGGCATGCCAAGACTTCTCCGACAAGCCAGCTGCACCCTTGGCGCATTCCTCAACCCGGCCATGGGTTAGCTCCCATCCCATCTCAGCCGTACGATGGGACGAGTCTCCACCTACCGATGACCGAGGCAACAGTGCCCCGCCCATGCCTCAGGACAGCCGGGGCGTGGCAACAGTGCCCCACCTACCCGCTGACCAGGGCCAGCGTGGCAACAGTGCAACCGTCGTCACCAATGACGCCAGCAAGCGGCAACCTGACGGAGCGCCACTGTAGCTGACCCAACCTGGCCACTCCCTGACGATCGACGAGATGGCCAACAGTGCCCCCTGTCGGTGTCAAAACCAGCGGATCTCGGGTAGGGGGTCCCAAACAGTGCGTCTAAGGTCGATGGTAACAGGAGACAGGGGACACAATGTTTACCCAGGTTCGGGCCCTCTCTATGGAGGTAATACCCTACTTCTTGCTTGATTGATCTTCATGAATATGAGTATTACAAGAGTTGATCTACCACGAGATCGTAATGGCTAAAACCCTAGAAGTCTAGCCTGTATGACTATGGTTATGATTCTTCTTCCTCTACGGACTAAGCTCTCCGGTTTATATAGACACTAGAGGGATCTAGGGTTACATAAGGTCGGTTACAGAGAAAGGAATCTTCATATTTGTACGCCTAGCTTGCCTCCCACGCCAAGGAGAGTCCCATCCGGACACGGGAGAGAGTCTTCGGTCTTCGTATCTTCACGGCCCATCAGTCGGGCCCATGTATAACAGGTCGGACGCCCGAGGACCCCTCAATCCAGGACTCCCTCAGTAGCCCCCAAACCAGGCTTCAATGACGATGTGTCCGGCGTGCAGATTGTCTTCGGCATTGCAAGGCGGGTTCTTCCTCCGATGACTTTCAAAGAGATGTATTCGGCACTCCATTTAATGTTGTGCCCCTCGGCTTCTGTGCGTCAACAACTTCGGCTTCCACTTGTCAAGCGAATGCGAGAGGTTAGGGTATTTTTGCACATAACACCCCGGCCATGTAGGAACAACGTCTATTTAACGGGATTGGATCTCAGATCCGTTCCACATCACGCAGACAATCCTCAGAGCTTGCTAGGAAAAGAAACATTCCATCATGGCCAGCGCTCCTAGCCCTTCCTCTCGTCCCCACGGCCCATAAAAAGGCGATTGGGAGAGATGTTCCGTATCTCACGGTCAGTTGGTGAAGCTGCAAACACAGGGATTCCTTCCCCCTGCGGATCTAGTCCCCGTTCGAGGAGGATTGAATTCCTTCAACGGCGAGGCTCAGGCTGAGAATTTCCCTGATCCATCCAGGGGGAGCGAGTGTGCTTCGTCCCCTACTTGCTAAGAGGCGTTGGATTTCCAATCCATTTGTTCCTTTGAGGGCTTCTGGAGTATTATGGCCTCCAACTGCACAACTTCACTCCTGCCTCCATCCTGCACATCGCGGGCTACGTCGCTCTTTGCGAGCTATTCCTGGGTTGCGAGGCCCATTTCGATTTGTGGAGAAAGCTATTCTGCCTCGTCCCTCACAACCAAGATGGATCAATATTTGAAGTGGGCAGAGCCGAAGTATGGCGCATCGCCGGGACCGGATACCTGTCCGGCACGCCGAAGAAGGCATCCGAAGAGTGGCCTTCCGAATGGTTCTATATCGAGGACATCGCCCTTCCTGACCCAGTTCGAATGGGTCTTCCCGAATTTACAAGGGTTCCATTGAAGAAACGCCATAGCTGGCGCCCTTGGAGCCTCGAGGAGGAAGATAGTGCGGAAGTCCGTCAACTGATGAGCAAGATAAAGACGCTTGCCCAGTCCGGATTATCAATAGTCGAGGTAATGGCGACTTCCATAGTGCGAGGGGTTTAGCCACTCCAATACAGAGGGCTTCCTATGTGGCACTACAATGGGGAAGATGACGCCTCCCATTGCGGTCAAAAAGGTCCGGACACCCCCGCCGCTTTGGCCAAGATATTGGCCGAACTATTCAAAGGGGAGGAAGAGGAATTCCTTCGCATTAAGCGCCGGGATGGATTTTACATGTACAACCCTCCTAGTTGGGTGAGTTCCAATCCCCTTATTCCATTCAGTCTACTCCCTGAGTCACTTTTAATAAACATTACTCCGTCCATTCGTGACAGGAATGGCG
Organism: Aegilops tauschii subsp. strangulata; assembly: GCF_002575655.3. Taxonomy (NCBI): domain Eukaryota; kingdom Viridiplantae; phylum Streptophyta; class Magnoliopsida; order Poales; family Poaceae; genus Aegilops; species Aegilops tauschii. The sequence goes on along the minus strand of NC_053040.3, from coordinate 129,116,117 downwards.
AAAAGTCACCAAGGGGCTACACTACCCCGCCCCACAGCCAGAGAACCATAACCGGAACCTTGACCCCGGATTCGAAGAGGATCCGGACATATATGTGGAGCTCGAGGATGGGGTGTTCTACCAGGCGAGCTGTGACGGCACGGAAGTGGCCATCACTGCCGACTATCCCGGTCTTCTCCCTGCCTCGCACGCAAGTAATCAGGAGATATCTCCTATGAAAGAGCCTCCTCATCCTACCTCACCTACCGCACTGTCTTGTGCTCCAAAGGGGAGGCGCTCGACGCGACATTCTACGCCAATGGCAACTCCAAAGAGAGCGGTGCCCACGCCGGGCAGGCCTTCGAAGAGGAAGGCAAAAGAATACACGACCGAGCCTTCAACGAAGAGGTATGGTTTTGCAAATATGCCCCTTGGCAGTCACATCCAACTGTGACATTATCCGCTGTGTCTTAATAGGAAAAGCGTTCGCTGGACTATGTCCGGGGATCTTACCGGCCGCGCCTCCACAAGTCAGGTTCCCGACCCTGCTTTAAAGGCAAGGGCTGATACGGGAGTGACGCCAAATTGTCCCTCGGCAGAGGAGTCAGATGATGTATCCGTCACAAACTCGGAAGTGGAGAGCGCCATGAATCATCAGCGCCGGAGAGCCGTTCTACGCGACCCCGGCTTTACGAATGAGGCATTCAATGCCTTCAGCTCGGCTGATGCATATATCCAAGCTGCTCGAGACGGGCTTGCCAGAGCCACAGACCAACATTTGAAAGATATGCGGGTAAATTTATATTATACAAAACTAATAATTATATATACCAGTAGCCCCCGAGACTTGAAGCAGTTGATACAACTGATTTAAGGATCATTGTATAACCAGGTGCTTACGGAGAAGAACAACCTGTTGTCTCAGGAACTAGAAAAGTGTCGGACCCAGCTAACTGCTGCTACCGCCGAATTGGAGAAATCCAAGAAGGCATCACCTGGTAATGTTCCCCTCCATCGAGAAAACATAATTATATACCCGTAATGCTAACACTGTGGCTCATCTTATGGCAGGATCGTCAGATCAACTGAAGGAGCAACTAAAAGCCGCCCAAGCGGAAGAACAAGAAGCCAAAAGACTGCTGGCCGCGGGCGAACGTGTACTGACATGACTCAGAGATGAGAAAAACAAGCTGTAGGATGCCCACACCCAGCTGGGTGAAGAACTGGAAGATGTATGGGCCCAGCTGGCTGATTCTGTGAAGGAAAATAAGAGGCTGCGCGGCGGCATATTTGGTATGTGGTCACACTTACCTCCGTGTAGTTTGGAGATGAAAGGGACTGACAGAATTATATTTGTAGGTATGCTGACTGGCCGTCCCGAAGAGGAGATGTCCGGAATCTCGGGCGATCTGCTACAAGAGCTGTCGCAAATGCACGAGCAAGCTTGGTAGGCGATGTGAAGTATTGCTAAGGCTTTATGGCCATCCGCCTCCCCTCCAGGAAGGATGGACGAGCTTATACAGCGCAAGGGAGCACGGTGGCGCTTCCAATTATGGAAGATATCGGCCTACCGGGAAGGTGCACGAGAAGCCTGGGCCATGGTGAAAACATGGTATACCAAGCTTGACCCAAATCATATGGCCCGGGTTGGACCTCTAGGGTCAGATGGGAAAGAAATTCCTGTGAATTTGGTATATGACTGAGTAGAAGTAGCCGCCAGATATTCCCAACAGGATTGTAAGTTAGACAGCCTGTTAGACGGTATAGAGGAGGAATTTTATGAGTCTAAGTGACCATGTACTTTCCTTGACGTATTCGTCCCTAGCCGGATTGTAAAACGATTTTCATGGCAGACCTTTTCGCTTCGACCTCTGCACCCGAAGGTGTAGAGTGTTTCCGAATACCTGAGCGGCAAAATATACCGGGGTATGCATGGAAACCAGGCCTAGGGGTCATAGTTTCTTGAACAGACAAGTTGTCTCCGGCTAGCTATGTTATATTACATTGTGATTGTAAGAAACATCTTCCAGAGAGAATAGTTCCGTTAAGGGTTCCTTTCCCTGGGTGTACATGGGTTAATGTGCATGTTCGAACTGTGATTGAAAAAATCGCAGTATATTCAACATCTGGGGGTTCATATTTTAATGAATGTAAAAACATCTTTAGTTCGCCGATCGAATATTCCCTTAAGAACGCTAGCTTTCGGCTTCACCCAGTCTGAGGTACACATCCGGACCCGGCAGTAACAATCGCAGAGGTGCTCCCTTTATTCCCTAGCCGAACTAACGGGAACGTAGGGCATAAGCACAGGAGCCAGGCAACCCAGCTTGGCCAAAACTTAAGTCATATCGATGCATATAATGGCAAAGAAAAGGTACATATGGGGAAAACGCGCATATGTGATGAGCTTGATGCTCGAAAAATAACAATAATAAGCTTCTGTCAAAGAAGCCCCAGGTATAACTGACGTACATATTTAAGGATGTGTATGTCACAGGTGCACGGTTTAGCCGCACGAAAAGCTTTAATGTTGAAAAAAAGGAAAAAGCAAAAAGAGAGGAAAAAGCAATGGGAACAATAGGGAGAAGAAGACGAACAAAGAGTTCGGCGCTAGGCATAGAATCTTCGGAGTCTGGCCGCGTTCCAGGGGTTCGGCTCTAGGCGATTGTCTGACGCAGCACGCAGGCGGTACGCTCCTCCGGTGAGAACTTCGTCAATGATGAAGGGACCCTCCCACTTGGGCTTGAGTTGCTCCTTTTTCTTCTCCGGTAGGCGTAGAACAAGTTCGCCAACATTATAAGTCTTGGCCCGCACTTCTCTGCTTTGATACCTGCGAGCCTGCTGTTAATAAAATGCGGAACGGGCTTTTGCAACGTCGCGCTCCTCCTCCAGGGCATCTAAGTTGTCCTGCTGATCAAGCTCGGCCTCTCTCTCTTCGTACATGCGCACTCGAGGTGAGTCATGAATAATGTCGCAGGGTAACATAGCCTCTGCGCCGTACACCATGAAGAAAGGTGTATATCCGGTAGTACGATTGGGCGTGGTCTGCAGCCCCTAGAGTACGGAGTCGAGCTCCTCAACCCAGTGCTTGTCTGATTCTTTCAAATATCGCACCAGTCTAGGCTTGATGCCGCTCATAATAAGACCGTTGGCTCGTTCGACTTGACCATTTGTTTGCGGGTGATAGACGAAGGCGTAATCGAGCTTAATGCCCAGATTGGCGCACCAGTTTTTCACCTCATCGGCTATGAAGTTGGAGCCGTTATCGGTGATGATGCTGTGTGGGACACCATAACGGTGTACAACGCCGGATATAAAGTCTATCACTGGTCCGGCTTCGGCCGTTTTAACTGGTTTGGCCTCTATCCACTTAGTGAATTTATCCACCATGACCAACAGATATTTTTTCTTATGGCTTCCTCCTTTAAGGGGTCCAACCATATCAAGCCCCCAGACCGCAAAAGGCCAAGTGATGGGGATTGTTTGCAGAGCGGTGGGTGGCATATGGCTCTGGTTGGCGAAAAGCTGGCATCCGACGCAACGTTGGACAAGGTCATGTGCGTCTGCTCGGGCCGTCGGCCAATAGAAACCTGTTCGGAAAGCCTTGCTTACAAGGGCCCGAGCCGCGGCGTGGTGACCACCGAGACCGGCATGAATTTCAGCCAAGAGCTGCCGCCCCTCTTCCTCGGAGATACATCTTTGGAGTACTCCGGTAGCGCTTTTCTTGTAGAGTTCTCCATCGTGAACCTTGTAGGCTTTAGAGCGCTGGACAATGCGGCGAGCCTCATTCTAGTCCTCAGGGAGTTCTCGCCTATTAAGGTAGGCCAAGAAGGGTTCGGTCCATGGGGCGATGACTGCCATTATGAGATGGGCCGAAGGTGTTATTTCGGTGGCTGAGCCTCCGATGATATCGGTGTGTTCGGCATCCGAGGTTATAATCGGGTCCGGACTATTGTTGTCGCTCTCCCCTTGCCACACCACGGACGGCCTAAAAAGCCTTTCCAGAAAGATGTTAGGTGGGACGGGGTCGTGCTTGGTGCCGATGCGAGCAAGGACGTCCGCTACTTGATTACTTTCTCGAGCCACGTGATGAAACTCGAGCCCCTCGAAACGGGCCGAGATTTTAAGAGCGGCGTTGCGGTATGCCGCCATTTTCGGATCTTTGGCATCGGAATCTCCATTTATTTGAGATATTGCGAGGTTTGAGTCCCCGCGCACTTGTAAGCGTTTTATGCCCACGGAGACAGCCATCCGAAGCCCGTGCAACAAGGCCTCATATTCGGCCGCATTGTTGGAGTCTGTGTATAATATTTGGAGTACGTACTGAACTACGTCTCCAGTGGGGGACGTTAGGACAACGCCCGCCCCTAACCCCGCCAGCATTTTGGAACCATCGAAGTACATAACCCAATTGGAATACGTGTCATACTCTTTAGGGAGTTTGGCCTCTGTCCATTCGGCGATGAAGTCAGCCAGTACTTGGGATTTAACGGCGCGGCATGGTTTGTATGTTATGTCGAATGGAAGGAGCTCAATGGCCCACTTAGCAATCCGGCCCGTGGCATCGCGGTTGTTTATTATGTCGTTGAGTGGTACCTCGGAAGCCACCGTAATCGAGCACTCTTGAAAGTAGTGTCGCAGCTTCCGGGATGCCATGAAGACCGCGTATGCTATCTTTTGGTAATGAGGGTATCGGGATTTGCATGGTGTGAGGACAGTGGATACGTAGTATACCGGTTTCTGGAGTGGGAATTTGTGTCCGTCCTGCTCTCACTCGACGACGAGCACGGCGCTCACCACCTGGTGTGTTGCCGATATGTACAATAACATGGGTTCGCCAACGTTCGGCGCGGCCAGGATTGGGTTGCTTGCTAAAAGGGCCTTTATTTCCTCCAGTCCGGCCGTTGCCGTGTCCGTCCACTCGAAGTGGTCGGTGCGTCGGAGAAGGCGATAAAGTGGCAATGCTTTTTCTCCCAATCTGGAGATAAAGCGGCTTAAAGATGCCACGCATCCCACGAGTTTTTGGACCTGTTTAAGGTCTGTTGGCGTAGCCAATTGTGACAGAGCTCGGGTTTTGGATGGATTTGCCTCAATTCCTCTATTGGAAATGATGAAGCCCAGCAGTTTTCCGGCGGGGACGCCGAAAACACACTTTTCCGGGTTGAGCTTGATGTCATATGTACGAAGGTTGTCGAATGTAAGACGTAAATCATCTATCAATGACTCGACGTGTCTGGTTTTGATGACGACGTCATCCACATATGCTTCAACTGTCTTGCCGATCTATTTCTCCAAGCATGTTTGAATCATGTGTTGGTAGGTGGCGCCAGCGTTTTTGAGCCCGAAAGGCATAGTATTGAAGCAGAAAGGCCCATATGGGGTAATGAATGCCGTTGCGGCTTGATCGTACTCCTTCATCTTGATTTGATGGTATCCGGAGTACGCGTCGAGGAAACACAGTGAGTCGTGTCCTGCTGTTGCGTCAATAATCTGATCGATGCGAGGGAGGGGGAAGGGATCCTTAGGGCAAGCCTTGTTGAGGTCTTTGAAATCGACGCATAGGCGCCAGGATTTATCCTTCTTTGGTACCATCACCAGGTTTGCTAGCCAGTCAGGGTGTTTTATTTCTCTGATGAATCCGGCTTCGAGTAACTTGGCTAGCTCCTCTCCCATAGCTTGTCGTTTGGGTTCGGAAAAACGCCGCAGTGTTTGTTTGACCGGTTTATATCCCTTTAAGATATTGAGGTTGTGTTCGGCCAACCTGCGTGGGATTCCTGGCATGTCAGAAGGGTGCCAGGCGAATATGTCCCAGTTCTCACGCAGGAACTCTCGTAGCGCGGCATCGACCGTTGGGTCGAGTTGTGCCCCGATGGATGCTGTCTTCTTGGGGTCCGTCGGGTGGACTTGAAATTTGACTATTTCATCTGCTGGTTTAAAGGAGGTGGATTTGGGTCGATTGTCCAGGATTACGTCATCCCTATCCACAGTGGAGCGCAGCGCGGTCAGCTCTTCAACCGCGAGGGCTTCAGACAATGCCTCGAGGGCCAGGGATGCGGTTTTATTTTCGACGCGCAGTGCTATGTCCGGATCACTGGCAAGAGTGATGGTGCTGTTCGGCCCGGGCATCGTGAGCTTCATGTACCCGTAATGAGGTATAGCTTGGAAGCGTGTGAATGTGTCTCGCCCCAGTAGGGCGTGATATCCGCTGTTGAAAGGGGCCACTTGGAAGGTTATCTCTTCGGACCGATAATTCTCCGGCGTGCCGAATACCATGTCGAGCATGATTTTTCCCGCGCATCGCGCCTCCCCACTGGGAATGATTCCCCGGAAGGTCGTGTTACTTTGCTCAATGCGGCTCTTATCTATTTCCATTTTTATGAGCGTGTCCTCGTAGATGAGGTTTAGTTCGCTGCCGCCATCCATGAGCACTTTGGTGAGCCGGAAGCCGTCCACGATTGGACTGAGGACCCAGGTGGCTGGTGCCCGGACTGTCCTGAATTTTGGTTCGTCATCGGCATTGAAAGTTATGGCCGTGTCATTCTAGGGGTTTATTGCTGCGACTTGGCAGACTTCGGCGAGGTCGCGGAGTGCCCTTTTGCGTTGATTTTTGAATCAAAGGTCTCGAAGACCGTCAATACTCTGAGGTCATCGTCTTCCGGGGGGTGTTGTTCTGGAGTATTTTTGGTGAGGACATCTTCGCCACTCTTGGCCACTTGCCGGAGTATCCAACATGCTCTAAGGCTGTGGGTTGGTGTGGTATCCGGTGTTGCATGTATTTTGCATGGCCTATCGAGCCACCCCTCCAGAACAGTTCTGCGCCCTATAATGGGCTTTGATTTCTTTACTATTGGGTCAGGCGCCCCACAAGGGTGCGTCCTTTTTGCCCGGACTAGGGGCTGAGTTGAAACCGGTGGTTCCCAACGAGCTGCCTGAGTTTTCCAGGCGTTTTCCATTGCGAAGTACTTCTGTACTATGGTTGCCAAGTCGGCGAAGTCTAATACGCGACGGCGGTTGATGGCGTTGAGGATTCCTTCGTCCGTGCAATTTTTGCAGAATGCGAAGATTGCGTCTTCATCGCGGCAATCTTTAATCTTGTCTTTGACCAGGAGGAATCTGGCCCAGAAGTGATGGACCGTTTCCTGAGACTGTTGTCATATGTACATAAGGTCGCGTATAGCTGGGTGGGTGGGTGGTTTTTAAATCTGAACCCTGACCCGATTTGCGATCCGGAGTTTGTAGATCTTTCGAACTTAATGGTTCAGACTCTGGGATATCAACTGATGTTTTAGGCCCGTCGTCCGATTCTAGGTTCGGAGGGCAGGGCACGTCGTTCCGCGGAAAGGTATCTGGCTCCTCGAGCTCAGAAATCCGAACATGGTGCATCCTCAATATAGAGGAAGAGTTATTGTCTTGCTCCTCCACTACCGCTATCTGATGGGTGATCGGCGGAGATTTGATTTCTCTCTGGCCAGGTTTAAGCCCAATCCGATCGTAGTCTGTAGCGACCCCCAAGGCGGCGATGCGATCTAGGAGTTCGTTTAAAGACGACAACTCCGTCGGATCCATCCGTTTGGAGTATTCGGAGTCAACGCGGAGACGATTTTTGATGACTCGAGAGGTTATCGTCGGCTTAACGGCCGAACAGGCGGTCATGGTAAAGCCGCCAAGCCGGAGGGTTTGGCCCGGAGCCAGGGCTCCTCCGGAGGTGATATTATCCTTGACAACAAGGTGAGCCATCAACCCTGTCTTTGACGTCACAATGGAACTCTCAATGAAAGCACCAATGTCGGTGTCAAAACCGGCATATCTCGGGTAGGGGGTCCCGAACTGTGCGTCTAAGGTCGATGGTAACAGGAGACAGAGGACACAATGTTTACCCAGGTTCGGGCCCTCTCTATGGAGATAATACCCTACTTCCTGCTTGATTGATCTTGATGAATATGAGTATTACAAGAGTTGATCTACCACGAGATCGTAATGGCTAAAACCCTAGAAGTCTAGCCTGTATGACTATGGTTATGATTCTTCTTCCTCTACGGACTAAGCTCTCTGCTTTATATAGACACCAGAGGGATCTAAGGTTACATAAGGTCGGTTACAGAGAAACGAATCTTCATATTTGTACGCCAAGCTTGCCTCCCACGCCAAGGAGAGTCCCATCCAGACACGAGAGAGAGTCTTCGGTCTTCGTATCTTCACGGCCCATCAGTCCGGCCCATGTATAACAGGTCGGACGCCCGAGGACCCCTCAATCCAGGACTCCCTCACCCCCGTACCTAGCGGGCCCCGTGCCCGGAGATCCCGGCGAGCCCTGACCCCCGGCGGGTCCCAGCACCGGCTTCCCGGACAATGACAACCCGGCCCCATGGCCTTGTAACATTACCTTTGTACCCCTGGGGGGTTGACCTATAAAACCCCCAGGAGCCCTCATGCATACAGGCACGCATTTAGCGAACACCAGCAGACTGATCAGCAGAACACACATACCCAAGGAGAGGGAGCAGCCTAAGCCTTGGCCTGCCCTCCTTCTTCCTTCATACAGCTCTAGGAGCAACTCTGTACTGTTACATATAAACTACACTCGGCAGGACTAGGGGTGTTATCTCTCCGTAGAGCCCCGAACCTGGGTATGTCTTGCGTCCCACGCTCGCTCATGCCGACCTCGCCTCTGGAGCCCACCAGTGCCCTCGAGCCACCTCCTCTCTTCTGCCATCCCTTGGCATATGCCGTGCGCCCACCACGACAGTTGGCGCCCACCGTGGGGCAGCTCGAGGTCCTGGCCGGGAGCATGCTTCAGACGGGGCTCCTCTCCGACTCCGATGAGCCCGTCATGCTGGCGGATGATGTCATCGACGCCCTCGCCGCCTCCTTCGCTGCGCTACGCATCTCCGACGCGCCTGCAGCCGACGAGTACCCCAGCGAGGTACTTCACTTTTCGGACTCCCCCCTTTCCCTCGGCGGCGGCACTCCCGCCGGGGCAATGGACCTCTGCGTGGAGGTCTTCGTCACCGACATCGGCGCCACTTCCTCGTCCAGCGCAGTGAGGAAGTCCGCCGAAGTCAGGGCCGCAGCGGAGCGGGCCAGCCCGCCCAACCCGCTGCACGCCACGATGCAGAGCCTTCGCGTCCCATCGGCACGGACATCAATGCCTCCGACATCGCCGAGGGCCGGACTCGTCTTGACGAGGACCGCCAGCGCCTGCTGGACCTCACCGAGACGCTCGCCGCCATGCAGCGCCGCCTCAACTCCGCTCAGCTGGAGTGCAACGCCGCCTACGGCTTCACGCCGGACGCGCCCGAGCCAAGCTGGGTCGCCGACGTGCGGGCCTGGGACGGCGCGATCGGGCGCGCCTTCGGTGCCATCCCTCCCGTGTACAAGACTCCCGTGAAGAACATGCGCGCCGCCTAGGCGGCCGCGGTCGGCCTGGATCAGCTCGCAGGCGAAGAGCTGCAGGACCGCCTCAAAAGGTCGAACGACCTACTTGCCGCGGCCAACGCACATCAGGACCGCCTCAACCAGCTCGCCAAGCTGGCCGGATCCGGCTCCGCCCGCGTCGCTGGACCTGGCGACCACCAGAACACGGCGTCTTCACCACCTGGCAAGGCGCACTCCGGCCGCACCCGGACCCGGCGCAACCCCGCCCCGACGACTGCCGGCGGCTTGGGCGACGAGCCGGTCTCGGAGGCCTGACGCTGACTCGACCCTCTGCTCCAACCCGGCCGACGTCCGACTACGGCCGACCCGCCCCCCGCGGCGCGGTCACTGACAGGCTGGGCCCGCGCGCCATCGACGACACCGACGCCCGCCACCGCCTCGACCGACTCGCCCTCTCTCAGGAGCTAGAGGAGACCGGCCCCATCGAGCCGGCGTGCTTCAGGCCACGCATCCGGGGTGAGCCCTTTACTAAGGGGTTCATGCTCCCCCGTGACACCCCCAAGTACAACGGCACCGTGAAGCCGGAGTACTGGCTCACCGACTACACCACCGCCATCGGCATCGTCGGCGGTAACCACCGCCTCACCGTGCGCTACGCGCCTCTCATGCTCCAGGGGTCGGCCCGCACCTAGTTGAACAGTCTGCCGGCGGGCAGCATCAACGTGTGGGTCGACTTCAAGCAGGCCTTCGTGCGCAACTTCATCGGCACTTACAAGCGATCCGGCCGCCCCAGTCAGCTCACCATGTGCGTGCAGGGGCCGGCCGTGAGTACCTCGCACCCTGGACCGAGCTCCGGAACAGCTGCAAGGGCGTCCACGAAGTCCAAGCGATCCAATACTTCGTCAACGGGTGCCGGGATGGCACCCTCCTCAAGCACAAGCTCTTACGCTCCGAGCCGGCCACCATGGCCGCGCTCATGGTGATGGCGGACAAGTACGCTGCTACCTCTTGAGCACTGCGTTGGTTTTCCCTTGAAGAGGAAAGGGTGATGCAGCAAAGTAGCGTAAGTATTTCCGTCAGTTTTTGAGAACCAAGGTATCAATCCAGTAGGAGGCCACGCACGAGTCCCTCGCACCTACAGAAACAAATAAATCCTCACAACCAACGCAAAAAGGGGTTGTCAATCCCTACACGGTCACTTACGAGAATGAGATCTGGTAGATATGATAAGATAATATTTTTGGTATTTTTGTGATAAAGATGCAAAGTAAAGAAAACAAAATAAAAACGGCAAAATAAATAGCTAAGTATCGGAAGATTAATATGATGGAAAATAGACCCCGGGGCCATAGGTTTCACTAGTGGCTTCTCTCGAGAGCATAAGTATTTATGGTGGGTGAACAAATTACTATTGAGCAATTGACAGAACTGAGCATAGTTATGAGAATATCTAGGTATGATCATGTATATAGGCATCACGTCCGAGACAAGTAGACCGACTCCTGCCTGCATCTACTACTATTACTCCACACATCGACCGCTATCCAGCATGCATCTAGAGTATTAACTTCATAAGAACAGAGTAATGCTTTAAGCAAGATGACATGATGTAGAGGGATAAACTCATGCAATATGATATAAACCCCATCTTGTTATCCTCGATGGCAACAATACAATACGTGCCTTGCTGCCCCTACTGTCACTGGGAAAGGACATCGCAATGTTGAACCCAAAGCTAAGCACTTCTCCCATTGCAAGAAAGATCAATCTAGTAGGCCAAACCAAACTGATAATTCGAAGAGACTTGCAAAGATAACCAATCATACATAAAAGAATTCAGAAGATTCAAATATTGTTCATAGATAAACTTGATCATAAACCCACAATTCATCGGTCTCAACAAACACACCGCAAAAGAAGATTACATCGAATAGATCTCCACGAGAGAGAGGGAGAACATTGTATTGAGATCCAAAAAGAGAGAGGAAGCCATCTAGCTAATAACTATGGACTCGAAGGTCTGAGGTAAACTACTCACACATCATCGGAGAGGCTATGGTGCTGATGTAGAAGCCCTCCGTGATCGATGCCCCTCCGGCGGAGCTCCGGAACAGGCCCCAAGATGGGATCTCACGGGTACAGAAGGTTGCGGTGGTGGAATTAGGTTTTTGGCTCCGTATCTGGTAGTTTGGGGGTACGTAGGTATATATAGGAGGAAGGAGACGTCGGTGGAGCAACGTGGGGCCTACGAGGGTGGAGGGCGCGCCCCCTACCTCGTGGCTTCCTGGTAGCTTTCTTGACGTAGGGTTCAAGTCCTCTGGATCACGTTCGTTCCGAAAATCACGTTCCCGAAGGTTTCATTCCGTTTGGACTCCGTTTGATATTCTTTTTCTGCGAAACTCTGAAATAGGCAAAAAACAGCAATTCTGGGCTGGGCCTTCGGTTTATAGGTTAGTCCCAAAAATAATATAAAAGTGTATAATAAAGCCCAATAATGTCCAAAACAGAAGATAATATAGCATGGAGCAATCAAAAATTATAGATACGTTGGAGACGTATCATACGCCAACGCCGACTCCGCCATGAAGATCCAGGTGGCGCTGGACGAAGCCGGCAAAGCAAAGCCGGTGCCCCCCCGTAGCCGGCCGGCGAAGGAAGCCGGCAGCAGCACAACCAGCAGAACAACAAGCGCAAGGCCGATCAGCCGGCCCAGCGCTACGACAACCGGCTCGTCGCGGCCACTGAGCAGGCGCCCGCGACCGACCCGGCCGCCAAGCGCTGGCAGACCGGCAAGACGACATGGCAACCCGCCATGAGCTTCGAGGAGATGCTCGATGCTCCCTGCAAGCACCACAGCGGTGCAAGGCCGTCCACGCACACGCTTCGGCAGTGCGCCATCACCAAGCGCCTCGTGAGGGGCGACATCCCACCTCCTCCGGCCCCGGCTCCGGGAGCGGGGCAGCCGCCTCCGCCTCCGCCGCCGCCACCGGCTGGCGGCGCGATGCGCGACAACGTCTACCCGGCCCAGAACGCGACCTACGTCATCTTCACTAGCCTCGGCGACGACAAACGCAATGAGCACCTCCTTCGGCAGGAGGTGAACACCGTCATCCCGGCCAAGCCGAAGTACATGCACTGGTCGGAGCGCCCGGTCACCTAGACTCGGGAGGACCACCCGGCCGTCATGCCAAATCCGGGTGGTTACGCCCTCGTCCTCAACCCTACCATCGTCGCACCTCGGCGCACGTGCAAGTTCTCCCGGGTTCTCATCGACGGTGGCAGCAGCAGCATCAACATCCTCTACCACGACACCATGACCAAGCTCAGCCTCGAGGCCAAACACCTGGAGCCGACCCGGACGATCTTCCACGGCATCGTTCCCGGCCTCTCCTGCTCCCCAATCGGCCGAGCCCTGCTCGACGTCCTGTTCGGCGACAGCAACCACTTCCGACGCGAGCCGATCTGGTTTGAGGTGGTGGACCTGTCCAGCGCGTATCACGCGCTGCTGGGCCGGCCCGCGCTCGCCAAGTTCATGGCGGTCCCCCACTACGCCTACCTGAAGATGAAGCTGTCGGGTCCAAAGGGCCTCATCACCATCACCGGCGACTACCGCAAGTCCCTGGAGTGCGCCCGAGACGGCGCCAAACTGGCCGAGTCGCTGGTCATAGCCGAGGAGCGGTGCCAACTCGACCGGATCGTCGCCTTGGCCCAAGAGGCGTCCGCCGCGCCGATCCCGGCCGAGGAGCCGGCCGACGAGGCCTCGTTCAAGCCCTCCAAGGAGACCAAGAAAGTGAAGCTGAACCCGGAAGACCCCAGCTGCAGCAAGTACGTTGTCGTGGGCACCCGCCTCGAGAGCAAATAGGAAGGCGAGCTCATCGACTTCCTCCGTCAGAATCGGGATATTTTTGCATGGACCCCAAAGGACATGCTGGGTATCCCGAGGAAGTACAACGATCACAAAATCCACGTCCGCAAGGACGCCAAGCCTGTCCGTCAACCCCTGCGACGTTTTTCCGAAGAGAAGAGAAGAACCATTGGTGAAGAGGTTGCCAAGCTCTTGGCACCCGGCTTCATCATGGAAGTGTTTCACCCCGAGTGGCTGGCCAACCCAGTCCTCGTCCTGAAGAAGAATAAGACCTGGCGCATGTGTATCGACTACACCAGCCTAAACAAGGCCTGCCCCAAAGACTCGTTCGCCCTCCCGCGGATCGACCAAGTCATCGACTCCACTGCCGGGTGTGAGCTCCTGTCCTTCCTGGATGCTTACTCCGGCTATCACCAGATCAAGCTGGACCCGGCCGATTCCGTGAAGACGTCCTTCATCACGCCCTTCAGGGTGTATTGCTACATCACCATGTCGTTCGGCTTGAAGAACGCCGGCGCCACCTTCCAGCGCTGCATGCAAAAATGCCTGCTGCCGCAACTCGGCCGCAATATCCACGTCTATGTGGACGACATCGTGGTGAAGACCAAGCAGCACCTCACGCTCCTCGACGACCTAAAGGAAACCTTCGCCAACCTGCGCGAGTACAAGGTCAAGCTCAACCCGAAGAAGTGCGTTTTCGGCGTCCCGGCCGGAAAGCTACTCGGCTTCCTCGTCTCAGAGTGTGGCATTGAGGCAAACCCGGAGAAGATCAAGGCCATCGAGCGCATGCGCAAGCCGGCTCGGCTGCGCGATGTCCAGAAGTTCACCGGCTGCTTGGCCTCGGTCAGCCGGTTCCTCAGCCGGCTGGGCGAGAGGGCCTTGCCCCTGTATCAGCTGATGAAGAAGACGACGCCGTTCGAATGGAACAACCAGGCGGACGAGGCTTTCCGGGATCTCAAGCGCATGCTCTCCACCGCACCAGTCCTGGTCGCACCGGCCGAGAAGGAGCCGCTGTTGCTCTACATCGCCGCGACCTCGCGTTCGGTCAGCACAGTGATGGTGGTCGAGTGACCGGAGAAGGACAAGGTCCAAGCCATCCAGCACCCTGTCTACTACCTGAGCGAGGTGCTCTCCGCCTCGAAGCATAACTACCCGCACTACCAGAAGATGTGTTACGTGTGACGCCCGGGTAATCAAGCTACAGTAACCCTCTGGTATGATGCCACGTCACCACGATTACTGTTGCTAATCTCGTGTTAGTTCAGAACCGATCCAAATTCAAATTTGAATTAAAGTCAAACAATAAAAGTTTTCAATTCTCAAAACTAAAATGTTCTTATTGTGACAATTAAATCATCGATAGTATTGGTGGATAAACAACATTTTTATAAAATAATTAATTACTCTAAAGTGATTAGAACTGCAGCAAAACAATTAAGTGAATACCTTTTTCAATTAATAAAATTCTAAACTAATTTATTTCGGGGTAAAACATTTATGGCAGTGGGTGGTTCTCAAACATCAATTTAGGAGTTGTTATCATTTTTTTAAGCTAAAAACAATGTGTATCTAAAATAAAACAGAATAGGAAAATAAAAATAAAAAGAAGAAAAGGAAACAAACAAAGAAAGAAAGGAAAAGACCCCCCCCCCCCGCTGGGCCCCGGCCCAGCTGGCCTCAGGCCCAACAAGACCGGCCCACCCCGCACTTCCCCTGGCCTATATGGCCCTATCCTCTCCCCGAAACCCTAGCTACCCACCAGATCCACCACTTCCCCCCCGTTCCCCACTCCCTCCCACGATCTGGATCGGGGGCACGACCCCATCGTGCTCGCCCCTCGCCCCCGACGCCCGCGTTGACCTCGCCGGAGAACCCCCCCTTGCCCGACGACCCGTCCTCCTCCCCGGACCCCTCCCACTCGACTGGTCTGGATCAGGGAGGGCTCGATCCCGCGCCTCCCATCGCCGCCGTGCTCCACCACCGACGTCGCCGCTCGAACCCCCCCCCCCCCCATGCCGGACCGCCTCCACGACCCCGTCGCTCGCCTCCCCGTCCTCGCCCCCTTCCCGATCCATAACTGGATCGGGGCACGACCCCGACGCCGCCTCGCCACCCAGAGCCACCACGACGGCCTGCCTCCCCGCCGGAACAACGTCCCCGTCCTCCTTCTCGAGCTCGAGCACGCTGCCATTTCCCCACGAACGCCGGTGAGGCTCCGGCCTCCCTCCCTCTCTCCCCTTGTTCTCTGTCGCCGGCACCATCCATCACGCGCCGACCACGCTCGGCCCTGCGACTCGCCGTGGTCCCCCGCGCACCTCGTGCCGCTACCCCGTCCGTCGGCCTCCTCTTCCCCTACTCGCCGCACCCCCGCTTCCTAGCGCCCGCGCCCGCCGGAGTTGTCCTCCCGCGTGCGCGCCCTCCTCCCCAGCGCCCGCGCACGTCGCTTGGGGACGCGCCCCACCTTTGTCCCCGCGTCGCCACCGCTGTCCTCTGGCGCCCGCGTGCTCCGGCCGGCCGGCCTCTCCACGGCCGCGCCCGTGGTCGGACTCGGGCACGGGCACCACACCCGTGCGCCCGCACGCCCGTCAACCCGATTCGCCCTTGGCCCTATGACAGCCAGGGCCCACGACCCCCTGAGAACGTTTATAAAAAAAGAATTAAAAATATAAATAAATAAAAATAATTAATTAATTAACTTAATTAATTTTGATTAATTAAACCAAACAACTAATTAATCATTAGTTACCTAATTAACCTAATTAGCTAATTAAGTAGTCAATGACAGTGGGGCCCACCCCTAATTAATCCTGATTAGGTTAACTAATATGTTTAATAAAAATGTGTCACTGACCAGTGGGACCCACTGGTCAGGTTGACCAGTCAATCCCTGTTGACTGCTGACGTCAGCATGACATCATGCTGATGTCATAAATCCAGTTTCGAATTAAATTAATTCTGTTAATTCTAAAAATGATTTTAAACTTTATAAAATATTATAAAATAAACCGTAACTCGGATGGAAAAACTTTGTACATGAAAGTTGCTCAGAACGACGAGACGAATCCGGTTGCGCAGCCCGTTCGTCCACCACACATCCCTAGCATAGCAAACACGCAACTTTCCTCTCCGGTTCATCTGTCCGAAAATGTGAAACACCGGGGATACTTTCCCGGATGTTTCCTCCCTTCGCTGGTATCACATATCCCTATGTTACGTCATCCCTAGCACAACGTATTGCCGCGTCTTGCTTTGTGTTACCTTTGATTGCTCTGTTATTTATTATGTTCCCCCTCCGTTACTTCTTTCCGGTAGGCTCCGAGACCGTTGCCGATACCCCTGTGATCGGCTACATCGACGACGACCCCTTCTTCTTGCCAGAGCAACCAGGCAAGCCCCCCTGATCACCAGATATCGCCTATTCTTCTCCATACTGCTTGCATTAGAGTAGTGTAGCATGTTACTGATTTCGGTTAATCCTATTCTGTTGCATAGCCTCTCATTGTTGCTACAGTTGTTACCCTTACCTGCTATCCTGCTGCTTAGTATAGGATGCTAGTGTTCCATCAGTGGCCCTACACTCTTGTCCGTCTGCCACGCTATACTACTGGGACGTGATCACTTCGGGAGGTGATCACGGGTATATGCTATATACTTTATATACATGACACATGTGGTGACTAAAGTCGGGTCGGCTCATTGAGTACCCGCAAGTGATTCTGATGAGGGGGCTGAAAGGACAGGTGGCTCCATCCCGGTAGAGGTGGGCCTGGGTTCCTGACGGCCCCCGATTGTTACTTTGTGGCGGAGCGACAGGGCAGGTTGAGACCACCTAGGAGAGAGGTGGGCCTGGCCCTGGTCGGCGTTCGCGGATACTTAATACGCTTAACGAGATCTTGGTATTTGATCTGAGTCTGGCCATTTGGTCTATATGCACTAACCAACTACGCGGGAACAGTTATGGGCACTCGACGTCGTGGTATCAGCCGAAGCCTTCGTGACGTCAGCGACTGAGTGGCGCGCGCCGGATTGGACTGGAACACCTGCTAGGCTAGGTCTGCTTCCGGCCGCGTTCGCAACGTGCAGGTGTGCAATGGGCGATGGGCCCAGACCCCTGCGCCATGGGATTTAGACCCGCGTGCTGACCTCTCTGTTGTGCCTAGGTGGGGCTGCGACGTGTTGATCTTCCGAGGCCGGGCATGACCCAGAAAAGTGTGTCCGGCCAAATGGGATCGAGCGTGTTGGGTTATGTGGTGCACCCCTGCAGGGAAGTTTATCTATTCGAATAGCCGTGTCCCTCGGTAAAAGGATGACCCAGAGTTGTACCTTGACCTTATGACAACTAGAACTAGATACTTAATAAAACACACCCTTCCAAGTGCCAGATATAACCCGGTGATCGCTCTCTAACAGGGCGACGAGGAGGGGATCGCCGGGTAGGATTATGCTATACGATGCTACTTGGTGAACTTACCATCTACTCTCTTCTACATGCTGCAAGATGGAGGCTGCCAGAAGCGTAGTCTTCGACAGGATTAGCTATCCCCCTCTTATTCTGGCATTCTGCAGTTCAGTCCACCGATATGGCCCTTTACACATATACCCATGCATATGTAGTGTAGCTCCTTGCTTGCGAGTACTTTGGATGAGTACTCACGGTTGCTTTTCTCCCTCTTTTCCCCCTTTCCCTTCTACCTGGTTGTCGCAACCAGATGCTGGAGCCCAGGAGCTTGACGCCACCGTCGACGACGACTCCTACTACACTGGAGGTGCCTACTACTACGTACAGCCCGCTGACGACGACCAAGAGTAGTTAGGAGGATCCCAAGCAGGAGGCCTGCGCCTCTTTCGATCTGTTTCCCAGTTTGTGCTAGCTTCTTAAGGCAAACTTGTTTAACTTATGTCTGTACTCAGATATTGTTGCTTCCGCTGACTCGTCTATGATCGAGCACTTGTATTCGAGCCCTCGAGGCCCCTGGCTTGTATTATGATGCTTGTATGACTTATTTATGTTGTAGAGTTGTGTTGTGATATCTTCCCGCGAGTCCCTGATCTTGATCGTACACATTTGCGTGCATGATTAGTGTACGATTAAATCGGGGGCGTCATAGTTGGTATCAGAGCCAACTGCCTGTAGGAATCCCCCTTCCCAACTCCTTGGCCGAAGTTGAGTCTAGTCGTTGCAAAACTTTTACTAACATGGTTGTGCGGCTTACGGGCCCACGTCACCATTGGGTGGTAGTAGGATCTTTTATTCCTCGACCTTTACTCTGGGACTCTGAACTCTCTCCTATTCGGGTTAAATGATTTTGCTAAAAAGACTAACTGTAGGTTCTCGTAAATACTTTCTCCTGGAGAGCCCCTTCCGGCCAGATGATCGCCTGCTACACTAGAAGATTCTGAAGACACTCTCTGATGCTTTCCCGAGACCCTTGTGTTGTGCCCTTCGCCATTGCGATCCCTACCACCGATGAATCTTTATGGATAACTACATACTTTCGTCGTTCATACCTTCATCCCCAGTTGCCCTTGTTATTACAAGGTGCCCTCAAATACTCTCCGATGTTCCAAGCATCCATTATGCTTACTACCCCGCAGTTCCTTGCCGCATGAATACCCCTACGAATAATTCTTCACCCTTATCGAGGAACTGTTCATTACTAGTTGATCATATGATCAACAAGGTACATTGATATACTATCCGGTCTTCCGGTAATTCCCTGCCAGCTGTTGCTGTGCAAATACTTGTCTGCTTGCATTATGGTTGCGTTCCATATGTCTAGCAATATTCATTAGTATCCCTTGTCATCATCATTTTCAGCCTTTGATTTGATATCTGGTGAATGCTCGCAATCCTCAGTCGAAATCCTAGAATTCATCCTTCCGGATCAGACGTCATTTTAAACATGAACTGGTTCTCGACCAACCGAATAGCCGTCGGTTGTACCCGTAAGTTTACTCAACTTATCCATCCTCAATCAGAGCGTTTGCTTCTGATCTCTTGATTTGGAAATCGCAATTCCTTTGCATTTGAGATTTGAATTAGTTAGTTATTGCCATAATCTGATGCCTTTGCATTCTTTCTTCCTCTGATTGAGTACTGATACTCACATCAGCTCTGTTGTGGATTGCCCGATCCATTGTTGGATTTTTATCCGACAGTGTCCTTCATATTCAATCACCTTGAGAAGTTCTTCCCTCATACATAATGCCTTCGGTAAATTGTATCCTATTCTTTTGTCAGCCATGCTCTACTATCGAGCTTGTGTTATTTACTATTGAAGCTTGTGGTATATGTTCCCAATATGACCCTAAGGGTTGAACCTATGCCTTTCCAGATCCGGTAAACCCAAGAGCTATCACGAGTCATACTCTTCTGGAGTTTTGCTAGATAAAATTTAAACATTACAACTTCTTCGAAAAATGAGAAGTGAATGAAAGGGTATGCATTGGAGAAGTGGGAGTCGACCTTGAACTTTGTGTTCATGCCCATGGACACGATGTAGATCCTATCATAGAAGCTTCTTGTAATAATAACTATTTCCTTGATATGATATCGTCTAGTATCTGTGTATTGATACTTTTGCAATCGTGGTTCCGACCATGTTCTCCTTTAAATACCATTTCTCGTGCAAGTTTAAGCACTTGTCCTCTGCAGAGCAATACCCCCGTCCAACCTCTACTTTGGTCTGTCGTCGAGTATTACCCCCCTGGTATCTCGAGAATGCCAAGGAACTACTTAACTTCTTATGAGTTCTTCATCAACTAATATTATTGCCGATTCCATTTTTCCAACGGGTTCTGAGTTGTTAGAACCCCTCAAGGACACCGATAAGTGAATCAATTCCGCACTCCGATTCAATAACTCTAAGTATTTTTTGTTGCTTACAAGTTTAATAATCCTTCAAGTCATTCCTAGCCTGCTCGGCTATGTCATTATCGTGCCGATTTTAACTGTGCTACCTGGACCTTCCAAGCGCACAAATTTCAACAGTGAGCTAATCTTGCATCGATCTTCCTCGTCATATCACTTCTCCTTGAACAGCAAACTTGATTTCGAGTTTGTGTCCTACCCTTGGTTCCAATAACCTTTCGCTTTCATCATTCCCTTGACTTGATGTCATCGTCGATCAATTACATCTTCTTGAAAACCTCTCGACAAATTTGTCGTGATCATTATCAACAATTTGACTTCTTCCAAGTTGTGTGTCGAAATTCAGGATGAGAAATACCATCCTTGCCCCTAGATAAATTGTGTTATCATCGACAACATTCTTGCCTCCCCCCAACACAAACTTGTTCATATTTTGTGTTGTATCTTGATTTCCGTGCTATCCAACTTATGTTATGTTCTACCGTGGAGTATTACCATCTTTGATGTCAAGAATGTCGTGAGCATTACTCCACCTCCTAAGAATTCTTGGTACAGTGATACTGCTCACCATCACCATTCTTTCTTGGTCCCCGTGTTGTTTCTAAACGAAATACCGACAAATGGTCTATGATGTGTAAATTCTGAACTTCTAGCAACCCTATTGCTTTGAAGTTATTGGTCTATAGTTTCATTCTACGTCTATGGCTTAATGAATCATCATTCGAACATTGATCGTGCTACCTAGCCCATATTTCGGGTGAACATTTCAAGCAATGTTTAACTGTGTATGTTTTCCTCGAGCATACATCATTAAGTCATTCGATCTAGCTAATGCTATCTCCTTGTTCACATAGTTGTGGAAATCCATCTTTTGGAAATCTCAATGGATTGTCACTGAGTCAATCAATCACCTCCTCACCTCTCCTTGATTTAATGATGAACCCTTGTTCGGAACTCACTTCCATAGTTCATCTCCCGAGAATCTTCGATGTCGTTTCGACAATTTGTGTTGCACCTTTCTTCTCAGGCATCCTGAGTCTGAGTTATCCTGACACCAATCAGATCTGAATCTCGGTCAGATATGATGGTTGGAACATATTTCCAAGAGTTATAACATTAGTCTTATGTGACCCGGTAAGGTGATGTCGTGCCTAGCACACCTGGCCGGTTGGCCCTATTGTTATAGATTCCTTTTCAGCAAGGTTATCCATTCTTCCATGAGGGAATTGTAAGACTTATTCTACAAGTTATTCCTGATGGATCCTTTGTGTTTTCAAAGTCTGATCTTCACCTGATGACCATGTCAATGCTATCTCGAAGAATGTCTAAGGTACTCTGATTTTCAACAAGAACATTTGAAGCCCAATGCTAAATGTTTCCTGCTCAATTATCCAAACACCGCTGTATGGGTAGTGTCATGAAATTTCTCTCCCCTTACCTAAAGAGTTTTCTACATTATATCCTGTCATGGATATCATGCTCTGCTTGTCCTTGGGAAGGATATACCCTTGAAATATGTGTTTAAACACATTTTCCTTTCCATTGTTCTGTTTACTCTGATAATCGTATTTTCCTTTCCATTGTTTTGTTTAACCTTTCTTGTAATCTGACTTAGCTGAGCAGAGATAATTCCCTGCTTAGTTGAGCACCTCGTTGTACCACTCTCTCAGTAGACCATGTTACTTTTGTTGATGACATTTCGGTAGCCACCGATGGGTGAGAACTTTGCCTATTGGTCCGCCTCGTTTCAACGAGCAGGAAAATGGTTCTCTTCGTCCCTCGCCCTTGGTACCAACGTGT
The DNA here is from genome assembly GCF_002575655.3 of Aegilops tauschii subsp. strangulata. Classification (NCBI taxonomy): domain Eukaryota; kingdom Viridiplantae; phylum Streptophyta; class Magnoliopsida; order Poales; family Poaceae; genus Aegilops; species Aegilops tauschii. The sequence continues at coordinate 129,094,227 of NC_053040.3, read as the reverse complement.
TGCCAACATAACTGACAGGGTACTCTCTGACATGCCTTGCTATCATGACCGTGCAAGATGTCACTGCTCCTATAAAAAAACACATGGTGGGCCCATAACCCATAGTTCCACAGGATCGAAACCTGACTCTCCTGTACCCCCATGTTGCCAAAGTTATTCCTCGCGCTTGATTTTGTATATAATTCATGGGTCATCTTCCTAGTAATATACTTTGGTATCAGACGCAATACTTATTCTCATTGCTCTGGACCCCTTTCACACTTTGTTCAGGCATCGAACGATTGCCTACCCGCTTAAACTTCTCATAGTACCTTCTTACTTTGCTCTCGAAATTTTCTTAAGTTTCAATTTGAGAGTTACTTTCCACCACCTTCCCCTGATGTTAGCTACCAGGTAGTCAACCTTGCAGAGGTCCGTTCTTCCGGAATAACCACCCTTTATTCTTTCGTAAGTACGATGGAGTTCCCGAAGAAAGGATGACGACTTGATCATGGTGTCTTGAAGCAGAGAAATGAAGACATCAACGAAAGGGATCAAACTCTTCGAAAGGGCAGCCAAGACCGACAAGACTCGTTAGGTTTTTCGCTACTAGCACCTTCCCCCCTTACTCCACCGCATAAATCTCGGGACGAGATTTCTTGTAGTGGAGGAGAATTGTGACGCCCGGGTAATCAAGCTACAATAACCCTCTGGTATGATGCCACGTCACCACGATTACTGTTGCTAATCTCGTGTTAGTTCAGAACCGATCCAAGTTCAAATTTGAATTAAAGTCAAACAATAAAAGTTTTCAATTCTCAAAACTAAAATGTTCTTATTGTGACAATTAAATCATCGATAGTATTGGTGGATAAACAACATTTTTATAAAATAATTAATTACTCTAAAGTGATTAGAACTGCAGCAAAACAATTAAGTGAATACCTTTTTCGATTAATAAAATTCTAAACTAATTTATTTCGGGGTAAAACATTCATGGCAGTGGGTGGTTCTCAAACATCAATTTAGGAGTTGTTATCATTTTTTTCTAAGCTAAAAACAATGTGTATCTAAAATAAAACAGAACAGAAAAATAAAAATAAAAAGAAGAAAAGGAAACAAAAAAGAAAGAAAGGAAAAGACCCCCCCCCCAGCTGGGCCCCGGCCCAGCTGGCCACAGGCCCAACAAGACCGGCCCACCCCGCACTTCCCCTGGCCTATATGGCCCTATCCTCTCCCCGAAACCCTAGCTACCCACCCAATCCACCACTCCCCCCCCCCCGTTCCCCACTCCCTCCCACGATCTGGATCGGGGGCACGACCCCATCGTGCTCGCCCCTCGCCCCCGACGCCCGCATTGACCTCGCCGGAGAACCCCCCCTTGCCCGACGACCCGTCCTCCTCCCCGGACCCCTCCCACTCGACTGGTTCTGGATCGGGGAGGGCTCGATCCCGCGCCTCCCATCGCCGCCGTGCTCCACCACCGACGCCGCCGCTCGGATCCCCCCCATGCCGGACCGCCTCCTCGACCCCGTCGCTCGCCTCCCCGTCCTCGCCCCCTTCTCGATCCATAACTGGATCGGGGCATGACCCCGACGCCGCCTCGCCGCCCGGAGCCACCACGACGGCCTGCCTCCCCGCCAGAACAACGTCCCCGTCCTCCTCCTCGAGCTCGAGCACGCTGCCATTTCCCCATGAACGCCGGTGAGGCTCTGGCCTCCCTCCCTCTCTCCCCTTGTTCTATGTCGCCGGCGCCATCCATCACGCGCCGACCACGCTCGGCCCTGCGACTCGCCGTGGTCCCCCGCGCACCTCGTGCCGCTACCCCGTCCGTCGGCCTCCTCTTCCCCTACTCGCCGCACCCCCGCTGCCTAGCGCCCGCGCCCGTCGGAGTTGCCCTCCCGCGTGCGCGCCCTCCTCCCCAGCGCCCGCGCACGTCGCTTGGGGACGTGCCCCACCTTTGTCCCCGCGTCGCCACCGCTGTCCTCTGCCGCCCGCGCGCTCCGGCCGGCCAGCCTCTCCACGGCCGCGCCCGTGGTCGGACTCGGGCACGGGCACCACACCCGTGCGCCCGCACTCCCGTCAACCCGATTCGCCCTTGGCCCTATGACAGCCAGGGCCCACGCCCCCTGAGAACGTTTATAAAAAAAGAATTAAAAAAATAAAAATAATTAATGAATTAACTTAATTAATTTTGATTAATTAAACCAAACAACTAGTTAAACTAATTAAACATTAGTTACCTAATTAACCTAATTAGCTAATTAAGTAGTCAATGATAGTGGGGCCCACCCCTAATTAATCCTGATTAGGTTAACTAATATGTTTAAGAAAAATGTGTCACTGACCAGTGGGACCCACTGGTCAAGTTGACCAGTCAACCCCTGTTGACTGCTGACGTCAGCATGACATCATGCTGATGTCATAAATCCAGTTTTGAATTAAATTAATTCTGTTAATTCTAAAAATGATTTTAAACTTTATAAAATATTATAAAATAAACCATAACTCGGATGGAAAAACTTTGTACATGAAAGTTGCTTAGAACGACGAGACGAATCCGGATACGCAGCCCGTTCGTCCGCCACACATCCCTAGCATAGCAAACACGCAACTTTCCTCTCCGGTTCATCTGTCCGAAAACGTGAAACACCGGGGATACTTTCCCGGATGTTTCCTCCCTTTGCTGGTATCACATATCCCTGCGTTATGTCACCCCTAGCACAACGTATTGCCGCGTCTTGCTTTGTGTTACATTTGATTGCTCTGTTATTTATTGTGTTCCCCCCTCCGTTACTTCTTTCTGGTAGGCTCCGAGACCGTTGTCGATACCCCTGTGATCGGCTACATCGACGACGACCCTTCTTCTTGCCAGAGCAACCAGGCAAGCCCCCCCCCCCATGATCACCAGATATCGCCTATTCTTCTCTATACTGCTTGCATTAGAGTAGTGTAGCATGTTACTGATTTCGGTTAATCCTATTCTGTTGCATAGCCTCTCATTGTTGCTACAGTTGTTACCCTTACCTGCTATCCTACTGCTTAGTATAGGATGCTAGTGTTCCATTAGTGGCCCTACACTCTTGTCTCTTACATGCTATACTACTGGGCCGTGATCACTTCGGGAGGTGATCACGGGTATATGCTATATACTTTATATACATGACACATGTGGTGACTAAAGTCGGGTCGACTCGTTGAGTACCCGCAAGTGATTCTGATGAGGAGGCTAAAAGGACAGGTGGCTCCATCTAGAGGTGGGCCTGGGTTCCTGACGGCCCCCGACTGTTAGTTTGTGGCGGAGCGACAGGGCAGGTTGAGACCACCTAGGAGAGAGGTGGGCCTGGCCCTGGTCGGCGTTCGCGGATACTTAACACGCTTAACGAGATCTTGGTATTTGATCTGAGTCTGACCATTTGGTCTATATGCACTAACCAACTACGCGGGAACAGTTATGGGCACTCGACGTCGTGGTATCAGCCGAAGCCTTCATGACGTCAGCGACTGAGTGGCGCGCGCCGGATTGGACTGGAACGCCTGCTAGGCTAGGTCTGCTTCCGGCCGCGTTCGCAACGTGCAGGTGTGCAATGGGCGATGGGCCCAGACCCCTGCGCCATAGGATTTAGACCGGCGTGCTGACCTCTCTGTTGTGCTTAGGTGGGGCTGCGACGTGTTGATCTTCCGAGGCCGGGTATGACCCAGAAAAGTGTGTCCGGCCAAATGGGATCGAGCGTGTTGGGTTATGTGGTGCACCCCTGCAGGGAAGTTTATCTATTCGAATAGCCGTGTCCCTCGGTAAAAGGACGACCCGGAGTTGTACCTTGACCTTATGACAACTAGAACTGGATACTTAATAAAACACACCCTTCCAAGTGCCAGATATAACCCGGTGATCGCTCTGTAACAAGGCGACGAGGAGGGGATCGCCGGGTAGGATTATGCTATACGATGCTACTTGGTGAACTTACCATCTACTCTCTTCTACATGCTGCAAGATGGAGGCTGCCAGAAGCGTAGTATTCGACAGGATTAGCTATCCCCCTCTTATTCTGGCATTCTGCAGTTCAGTCCACCGATATGGCCCTTTACACATATACCCATGCATATGTAGTGTAGCTCCTTGCTTGCGAGTACTTTGGATGAGTACTCACGGTTGCTTTTCTCCCTCTTTTCCCCCTTTCCCTTCTACCTGGTTGTCGCAACCAGATGCTGGATCCCAGGAGCTTGACGCCACCGTCGACGACGACTCCTACTACACTGGAGGTGCCTACTACTACGTACAGCCCGCTGACGACGACCAGGAGTAGTTAGGAGGATCCCAGGCAGGAGGCCTGTGCCTCTTTCGATCTGTTTCCCAGTTTGTGCTAGCTTCTTAAGGCAAACTTGTTTAACTTATGTCTGTACTCAGATATTGTTGCTTCTGCTGACTCGTCTATGATCGAGCACTTGTATTCGAGCCCTCGAGGCCCCTGTCTTGTATTATGATGCTTGTATGACTTATTTATGTTGTAGAGTTGTGTTGTGATATCTTCCCGTGAGTCCCTGATCTTGATCGTACACATTTGCGTGCATGATTAGTGTACGATTAAATCGGGGGCGTGACATTACGGCATATACTTCACCGCCAAGAAACTGAAGCAGTACTTCCAAGAGCACGTTGTTACTGTGGTCAGCACGGCCCCTCTCGGCAAAATCATCGGGTGCCGGGATGCCTCTGGCCGGGTCGCCAAGTGGGCGCTCGAGCTAGCCGGCCACACCATCCTCTACGAGCCCCGCACTACGATCAAGTCCCAAGCTTTGGCCGACTTCCTCGTCGACTGGAGCGAGACCCAGTACCTGCCGCCGCCACCAGACTCGACGCACTGGCGCATGCACTTTGATGGCTCGAAGATGCGTCTCGGCCTAGGGGTCGGGATTGTGCTATCCTCCCTGAAGGGCGACCGGCTCAAATACGCGCTCCAGATCCATTTTGCCGCCTCCAACAACGTCGCCGAGTATAAAGCCCTTGTGCACGGCCTCCGGCTTGCCAAGGAACTCGGCATCCGGCGCATCCTGTGCTATGGCGACTCGGATCTGGTGGTGCAGCAGTGCTTCGGCGAGTGGGATGCCCGCGACCCCAACATGGCAAGGTACTGCTTCCTCGTCCAGAAGCTGTTCGGATTATTCGCAGGCTGCGAGTTCCTCCACGTCCCGCGCGCGGAAAATGAGGCGGCCAACATGCTCGCCAAGATCGCCTCGTCCCGGCAGTCCATCCTGTCCGGCGTCTCCCTCGAGCACCTGCACAAGCCGTCCGTCAAGCCATCGCCGGACTCCGAGTCCATCTACGTCCCAGACGACCCGGCCTCGCCTCGACCCGACTCGGGGGCTGCCGAACCCGGCCCGGGGGCTGCAGCCGCCAACCCAGCCACCGCCATTCCTGACCCGGGGACTACTGAACCCGGCGCGGGGGCTGCCGCCCAAGAACCCGCCATAGTGGTCGTCTTCGCCGTGGTGACGGCGCCATCATGGGCCCTGCCCATCTCAGAGTTCCTAGAGAACGGGGTCCTCCCCATGGACGAGACCGAAGCCCGGCAAGTGCAGCACCGGGCGTCCACCTACAGCATCATGAACGATGAGCTCATCAAGCGCAACTCCACCGGCGTGTTCCAGCGCTGCGTCGAGCAAGACAAGGGCATTTAAATCCTCCTCGACATACACCAGGGCGAGTGCGGGCACCACGCCGCCTCGCGGTCCCTGGTGGCCAAGGCTTTCCACCATGGTTTCTATTAGCCCACGGCCCTCGAAGACGCAGAGTCGCTCGTCCTCAAGTGCGAGGGATGCCAGCGCTTGAGCAAGCACAACCACCAGCCGGCGTCGGCACACCGGACCATCCCGATCGCCTGGCCCTTCCCGGTCTGGGGACTCGACATGGTGGGGCCCTTCAAGACCGCTCGAGGCGGCATGACGCATCTGCTGGTGGCGGTGGACAAGTTCACCAAATGGATCGAAGCAAGGCCAATCAAGAAGCTGGATGGGCCAATGGCCGTCCGATTCGTCAAGGACATCGCGGTGCGCTATGGCATGCCGAACAACATCATCACGGACAACGGCACCAACTTCGCCAAAGGCGCACTCGCGCGGTACTGCTCCGTCTCCGGCATCCACCTCGACCTGGCTTCCGTTGCCCACCCGCAGTCCAACGGCCAGGTCGAGCGGGCCAACGACCTCATCCTATCCGGCATCAAGCCGCAGCTCGTTGAGCCGCTCATCCGTTCACCCGGCAGCTGGCTCGACGAGTTGTCGGCCGTCCTCTGGAGTCTCCGAACAACGCCAAACCGGTCGACCGGGTTCACCCCATTCTTCCTCGTTTATGGAGCCGAAGGCGTCATCCCGACCGATGTCGAGTTCGACTCGCCGCGCGTCACGATGTACACTGAAGCCGAAGCCAGAGAAGCCCGCGAAGACGGCGTCGACCTCCTCGAAGAAGCACGCCTCTTGGCGCTCAGCCGGTCAGCCATTTACCAGCAAGGCCTGATGCACTACCACAGCAAGAAGATCAAGCCACTCACATTTCGCGAGGGGGACCTTGTCCTCTGACTCGTCCAAGAGCAGGCTGGTTAGCACAAGCTGTCCCCCCCATGGGAGGGCCCATTCATCGTCAGCAGGGCCTTGTGCGACCACAACGCCTACTACCTCATCGATGCCCGCAAGTCAAACAAACACAAGAGAGACACCGCCGGGGAAGAAACAATCCGGCCGTGGAACGCAGAGCTCCTCCGATCGTTTTACAGTTAGCCGTGTGCACGTATGTATCACTGCCTTTTGTAATCGCATGAAAACTATGGAGTCCCCGAACGACGCTCGGGGACTGCCCTTTCTGACCAAGCCATTGTGTCTCCTGCATTTATGCATTATTTACCTCTTTATCAAACCCGGCCACCGGTCCGGCTCGATCGGCCCGGGGGCTCGGGGGCTGGCCGGCTTGGTCACTACCCGCCGTCTTTCCTTAGCAGTTCCTGACGCACTGGGATCGCCGCGACCTTCCACTTCGCCCTAAGCCACAGAACCGGCTTCGGCTATCGGCTGGCAAGCGCGCAAGGCCAGAGCACCAGCCCACCACAAACACTAAGTCAAGGGCTGCCGGGTTACCCAACCCGGCCATGCCACTTTAAGTTGCCACACGACCGGCTGCTCGCCAACCGGCTTCGTCGGATTGCTGCCAGCCGGCCCAGTGGGTGTTTCGCTCGCGCTCAACGTTTCGAACACCTAAGTACTGCGCGCTCCCCTCCAAAGCCAAACCCCTTGTCACGGACCGGAGCCTCGGCCGTCAGACTCGCGGGGGGGAAGCCCAAGGGGGGAAAGTCGCAAGAAAACGGCTCAACAGACGGAAAGCAAAAGTGCAGGCACCCGTGAAGTTCATACATACCGCTGGGTTGATCGACCCGGCCCCGTCACTTATAACACTGCCGCACGACCGGCTACTCACCAACCGGTTTCGACCGGATTGCCGCCAGCCGGCCCATTGGGTGTTTCGCTCACGCTCAACGTTTCGACAGCTCAAGTATTGCGCGCTCCTCTCAAAGGCCGAACTCCTTGTCACGGACCAGAGCCTTGGCCGTCAGACTCGCGGGGGGGGGGGGAGCCCGAGAGAGGAAAGTCGCAAGAAAACGGCTCGAAAGACAAAAAGCAAGAGCGCAAACGTTCACGAAATTCATACATCACCAGTTCTAATTTAAACAGGCCCAAGGCCAGAATTCATTACACCTGGATACCCCCAGTGGGTGGGTGGACCTGCTACCTAACAGAAATTTTTACTAAGTTAAAAACAGGCAGCCTCAGGCATCTCCCTCGGTGGCCTCCGGGTTCGCCGAGGTGCCAGTGTCCCCCTCCTCGGCGTCCGTGTCGCGGTAGACGTCCGTCTCCTCGAAGCTGCCCTCCGAGTCATCCAGAAGCAGGCCGTAGTCGTCGGCAGGCACGACTCCGCCATCCTCCGACCGCTCTGGCCGAAACTCGTCATGGAAGGCGAACCCAACGATATAGCTGGCCCGAGCAGCGATCCGGCCGGCCTCCGCCTGCAGCTGGCTCTCTGAGCCGGCTCGCTGGCCCATCAATGCGTCCAGTGACAGGTCCGGATGCCAAGACATCGCGAACTTGGGTGCCATCTCGGCGCCAGCACGGGCAGCGGAAACGCGCCAGTCATGGAGCCGATCCGGCCCCGCCTCCAACCATCGCGCCAGCCGCGTGAAGCTGTTCGGTGCGACGGAACCCGGCCAGAGGGCCGCCGTCATCGCCGCGCCGGCCTCAGAAAGCCGCCCCATCTGCTCGCTCAAGACTCGCAGACGGGCCTCGGCGGCGGTCACGATCTCCGGGAAGGTCCAGGCCACCCGCAGATCAGTCCCGGAGCCGACGATCCCCTGCGGGTCACGCTGAAAGCGGACCGCCTCCTTCGCCAGCTGGCGCGTCTCCGGGAAGGCCCCTATCAAGAAGAAAAGCAAGTCAGAAGAAAGTCACCAAGGACAAAAAGCCGGGGTCCCAGCCCGGCAAAACCCAAGGAAAGCACTTACTGGAGAAGGACTCTTCCAGGTGCTGCGCTTTGAGCAACGTACCACGCCGCTCCAGGGCAAGGGTGCGGTCGCGCTCCTGCAGCGTCTTCTTCAGATCGGCGACCTTGGTGGGGGCCGCCTTCAGCTCGGCATCCTTGTCATCGGCCGCCTTCTCAGCCTCCTCATGGCGCCGGGTCTCCCCCTGGCTGGTCTCCTCCGACGCGGCCACCCGCGCCTTCAGACGCTCCACCTCGGCCTGGAGCTGACCCTTGTCGTCGGCCAGCTGGCCGCGTTGCTGGTCCACCTCGGTAAGGGCCCGCTGCACCTCCACAACCTTGGCGGCTTCCGCCTTGAGGCGCTCCACCTCGGCCTCAAGACGACCCTTGTCGCCCGCCAACTCCTCCCGCAGCCGGCTGGCTTCGGCGAGCGCCTTCCGGGCCCCCGTCGCCTCCTCCCTCGCCCTCGCCACATTGGCCCCAAGCCGGCCGGCGTCGGCAACGAGCCGGTCGTCGTGGAAGCCGGGCCGAATCAGCCGGGTACTCCAGAACAGCACCTCGGCTGCAGAAGGAAGATTCAGAAACAAAGTATTACTTTAAGATTCGACCCAACTGCTTCGCAGTTGGCCCGAATCTCGGGGGCTACACACAGTGGGTGCGCTAGCGCGCCCCCACTAAAAAAGAGCACGCAAGAAAAAGTACCTGCCGCGGCGCGGAGCTCCTCCTCCTAGGCAACAAGCTCCTCCTTGAGCCGCCAATGCGTCTCTAGGAGCCGGTTGAAGACGCCGACCCGGTAGGAGTCCAGGTGCTGCAAAGAAGCAACAATCAACACGAGACACCAGTTTTAAGATTTGACCCAACTGCTACGCAGTTGGCCCGAATCTCGGGGGCTACACCCAGTGGGTGCGCTAGCGCGCCCCCACACGGAAGAAGCAACAGAAAAGAAAAGAAAGCAGGGGAAAACTTACAAACACGGCGCGCTCAAGTTCCCGTGTCTGCTCCACCTCGGCCTGGGTGGAGGCCTGGATCCGGTCCGACCACCCTCGCAAGCGCTGCGTCACGGCGGCCATCGCCGCCTCCTCCAGGGTCAGAGGCCCGAAGAAGACCTTGCTGGTCCCACTCTGCGTCGGCTGCAACCCGACGGATCGGCGACCCCCCGGCCTGAGCGCTAGGACGTGCTCCCCGTTGGCCGCCTCTCCCGCGGCGGCGCCCTCTCCGGCACCCGCTCGGGCACCGTCGCCGGTTCGATGGCCGGAGCGGCCTGCAGCTCCACCTCCAGTGGCGCTTCGACCATCTGCGCCTGAGGCGCCCCCTCCGGCGCCATCCGCGGCGCCTCCTCCAATGCGGCGTCACCGCCGCCTCCATTGACCCCCACCCGCTCGACCACGTCGGTCCGCGTCGGGGTGTCGTCCCCAACGACCACGACCTCCCGGTCGTGGTCCATCACATCCGCACGACCGCCTTGGCCGTGCTCCCCCCCCCCCCCCGCCGGCATCTCCGGCCACGCCGGCTCGCGCCCACGCCGCCGCAGTGCTAACCTAGGCTTGGGTCGACGCCGCCTCCAACTCCGCCTCGGCCCGGTTCCAGTCCCGCCAGGCCAGGGCTTCGGTGTCGGCAGGGTCCAGACCGAGATCCGGATCCGCCCGCTCCTCCTCCTCGACCCTGTCGACAGTGCCGGCCCGGCTCCTCCGGAACGTGGCGCTCTCGTTGGACGCGGCATCCGCCGCCGCCAGCGCCAACAAGATCGGCGACCTGAAGCACAAGACATAATGAATACGCTGGAGCCAAGCAGAGCCACTCGTCCACTCGGTTCAAGCGAGAAGAGAACTCACCCCGGCACCACCGGAACGGCGGGCCTCGCCGCCCGGTCCTGCGGAGCGCCGTGCCTCCCCTTGGCGGCCGGCTTCGCGCCCCTGGTCGGTTCCGCCGCGCGCTTCACGGCCGAGGCCCGCGGCGCGACGTTGTCCTTCCCGTGCGGGCGGCTCGCCGCCGGCGCCCCTCGAGACGTGTCACGACCGGTTTTCTAATAAAAATATTTATTGAGAAACCGATCCCTTTTATGGACCAGTAGAGAAGAATCCTTCTCACTGGTAGACAATATCTTGATCACAGAAGAAAAACCAGGAGTACTAAATATAATACAAGGTTGAGCGGAGACGGCTCAACAATTTATTACAAGCACGCCGATATTACACATAAAGGCGGATAGGGTGGCATAACTACTGGCTCACAATAAAAATGGTGGTGGGTATATCACAGTGAAGTGGGTGACATGACCCCTGAATCTAACAGCTCTTCGAGCGTCGGAGTGAGGCTCGAGGATTCTTATTGTGGGTGGCGGAAGCGTATATCATACAAGTGACCAATATCCAGGATCGCACGGGACTGACTGGGACTCCTCTAGGCATCGGACTCACTATCAAACTCTTCATCCATGAGATCGCCTTCGTCAACATCTGGCCAAATCAACAAGCCAGGTGAGTACTATGAAAGTACTCGCAAGACAGTTCGGACTTAAGATATAACAAATGTAAACATGATGCATATGAACAGATTAACAAAGCGCACTCAGGGAATGAGATAGCAATGCATGGGAAAATAAAAGGGAAGTCAGGCGGTAGTCCTCCCGAAATCCCAATGTAGTACTGAAGGCCAATCGAGTGTCTGAATGACTCCTCGAAAGGATACAAATGAAATAACAATGCCGCAGTCGGGCGTCAAGGCGACACCTCATAAAGAGCTTATAATGGAAGATAAATAACAGTGTGTGCCACAGTCGGACGTCTGAGCGACATCACGTAAAGGGCTTATATCAAAAGTAAATAACGAGCGTGCCACAGTCGGACGTCTGAGCGACATCACATAAAGGGCTTATATTGAAAGTAAATGACAAGGGTGCCACAGTCGGACGTCTGAGCGACATCACATAAAGGGCTTATATTGAAAGTAAATGACGAGAGTGCCACAGTCGGACGTCTGAGCGACATCACATAAAGGGCTTATATTTCATAACTTAATATTTCAGTAGCTCATGAATGTAAATCTTTTCAAGGGAATATTCAGGTACGAGATAAATAAAAGGTTAGTCCATCCACAGGAATAACAATTCGACCGGGTTTACCACTCAAGCATTGTTCACCGGGGTATTTACCACTCAAGCTTGCTCACCGGGGTTTTGCCACGAGGACTGACATAGATATGGATATACTGGCCATGGTCCTTGATCATGGACACAATGACTCGGAAGGATTTGACTCTGCAGAGTTTGTACTATTTAACCACAGCCAACGGATTTCAGTAGTCACAAGGGACTAGTTCCGTTTACGGTGTTTTAGGAGAAACACATCTAACCAGTACACACCCATTCAACATTCCGATGCCAGGAATCACCCTCGGCAACGTTCAAGGAAAACTTTGAGACGGGGAGGCTACAACCTCATGTAGCATGGGATCAAATTTATACCGCGCGCTCTAAGGGGTGCCCCCCTCTCGGTCCCAACCGGAAACACCCATGCCCCCTGACCGGATGACTGGCTTTAATCCAGGGCCATGGAACCCTCATCCCGGCCCCTCTATTTGGTGTGTAAAAGGAAAGAGGTTAACAACTTACTAAACTGTATTCTTTGCAGAAAACATGTGGCAGCACGAAAGGGGGAAGGACGGTAACGTGGCTCAGTCCACGTTAACGTCGGAGTTTATCAGATGACGTAAGACTGGCATGCTACAACAATACCACCTTACTGCCTTTCATGTCACCACATGATCAGGTCATCTCTCATCAAAGATCACAGTAACTTCGAAACGCACGGTTAGTTGCCTTGCATGCAACGTAATACTCACCGATGCTCATATGCCATGCACAAACCATTCAAGCAAACATGCAAAACACCTATCATATCAAAGGTTCAAACATGCTTGCCTGGTTCGGAGAAGTCGGAGTCTAGCTCGGCGAAGTTCGCGGCTCCGTCACCTCCTCCGGAGCCTACGGTATAACGAAACCGTATACTAATGTGAACATCGTTGCGTGCATAAAAAAATTGTTCCAAATTTTTTCCAAATAAATACTATAAAAAACTAGACAAAGATATAAGACTGACAGAAAAAGAATCAATCAAAAATCATCTTTTATTAAAAAGATATAAGGGTTTTAGTCCAAGGACTCATCTGTGATGAAACAGAAAAGATCCAGGGACTTGTTTGAGAAAACAGAAAACGTTTCGGAATGAAATGCGCCAGCCCAAAGAGAAAACGCATTATGCCCGAAGGCGCCATCAGAAAACGGTTCGAGGGGGGAAGAGAAGAGAGGCTGACGGGGGGGCCCCACCCGTCAGGTTTAAAACTCCAATGGAGCTCGCCGGCGCCCGAAGGCTGCGGTGGTCGCCGGCGTTGAACCACGGCGAGGCAGAGAGATCGGAGGGTACCAAGAGGTTTAGGTTGATCTTCCGCATCGGTGGGTGGTGGACTTGGCCGTCGGAGAGCACCACGTCGACGGCGACACTTTCTCCGGCGGACGGTGGTTCGGGCGATGGTGGAGTACTCCGGTGGGTGCTGCAAACTCCAAATTGATGCGCGGGTCAGAAGAGTGGGTGTACTAGGAGGTTACTGGCAAGAGCTAAGGGGTAGGGGTGCACGCACGGGGGTGAATCGAGCTGGATCCCGAAGCGGGTCGCGGCGGCCGGAGTTGGGGAAGAAGACTCCCTCGGAGTTCTTCCAGTGGCTGGGCGTGGTATTGGTGGTGTGTAGAGGTGGTGTGGGTTCGAGTTCGAGCTCGGGGCCTCCTTTTATAGGCGATCCGAGGGGGTGGCCGTGAACGGGATAGCTCCGACGAGCGATTACGGCGAGGCAGAGGTTTGGCAGGGGGTTTAGGCGGCTAGGCACCATCAGGGAGGATCACTGGTGCCGTTCCCCCGCTAAACCTCGGTCGGGCTAGGCGTAATGCACCGATCCTCGACGGGACGGCCGTACGGGCACGGCGGCGGCAGGGAGCGCGCTCCGCGCCTACCAGTTCACGACGAAGGACTGCAGCGTGCACGGGTGAGTGGAAGGCCACGTGGTGGCCTCTGGTGGCTTGGGCGGCGCTGGACGGCGCCGTCCAACGCTGCGTCTCTCTCTGGCAGCCGCAAAGGCCGCCGCTGCCGTCGCTCACGGGGTGCCGCACCTCCTCCTGCTCGTCGCCGACGCCCGCAAGCCTCCAGGCGATCGTGCGGCGCAGGGATAAGAAGGAAGCACAGTGCGCACGGCGCCACCGCGGCTACTAGCGAGATCGAGAACGGGTTCTGAAGAAAACGACAGTGCTCACTGAAACTGTATCACTGAATTTCTGAACATTGACAGAAATAGTGTCCTTCAGGTGTTCGACGAAATGATTTGGCATGAAGAATTTTTTTTTCTGGAGCTGGGACTTGGTGAGGTGACCTCTCAATGCATCCAGAGGCTGCCTGAATTTTCTCAGATTTTTAGGAGGAGAAAACAATTGAATTTCATCAAATTTGGCAAATATGGTCCAAACTTGCAGCAAGCACAATTTGAAATATTTGAACTCGAGACCAGTGGATCTTCAAGGATCTTGGTTGAGGGCTCTAAGGACTAGCTAGGGAAATTGGTTTGGAGGCAAAACTCAAAGTAGAAATGGTAGCTCCTTTGTAAATCTCCAAGAGCTAAAGTAGAAGGCAGAAATTATTTTTGATAAGAATTAAATGGAAGAGAAATTTATGGGGAGGTTCAAACTGCTGGATTTGAAGTATATCATGACACAAAGATGGGGAATGGCTTTTGGGAGGGGATTTCCACTTAGGTCATGGCAAGAGGAGATTTTGAAAAGGGGAAGAAGGTCACTCCAAATGCCATAGGGCTATTTAAAAGATTTTTCCAAAAGAAATTTCCCAAATGAAAACATTTGGTGTTGAGTCCACATAAGATGGAAAAACCTCCAAGACCAAAAATCAAGTCTTGGGTGAATCCAAACAAAACACTTGTCATAAAAGAAAGTTTTTGAGAGGGAGAGTTCTTTAGAAGAAAATTTTAAATAACACCCCTCAAATCAAATAATTTTTTTTTGAAAAAGCCAAATAAAATTTTTGGGTGTCACAACACCTACCCCCTTAGGAAAAATCTCGTCCCCAAGATTTCAGCTGATCCTCAAATAGATGTGGGTACTCTGCCTGAAGAAAATCTTCTCTTTCCCATGTAGCTTCATCCTCGGTGTGATTGCTCCACTGAACCTTGAAAATTTTAGTTGTTTTCTGACGGGTCCTCCTTTCAGATTCTTCCAAAATCTTTACTGGCCGCTCTCTGTAGGTGAGGTCTGGTTGCACATCAATGCTCTCATGAGATACATGCTTTTCCGGGTTGCTTACACATTTTCTCAATTGTGAGACGTGAAACACGTCGTGGACGTCTGACAGCTCTTTGGGTATGTCTAGCTGGTAGGCTACTGTGCCTCTTCGTGCAACTATACAGAAAGGCCCAATAAATCTCGGGGCTAGCTTCCCTTTAATTTTGAACCGTTGTAGGCCTCGCATAGGAGACACTCGTAGGTATACATATTCACCGGGTTCAAAGCTGACATCACGATGTTTTCGATCGTAATAGCTCTTTTGTCGGCTTTGAGCTGTCTTGAGTCTGTCCCTGATCTGTTTAACTTTCTCCTCGGCCTCCTTGAGCATGTCTGGGCCGAAGATACGACTGTCACCTGTCTCAGACCAATTTAGTGGGGTACGACACCTCCGTCCGTACAGTGCTTCAAAAGGTGCCATTTGTAAGCTGGCTTGGTAACTGTTGTTGTATGCGAACTCGGCATACGGCAAACTTTGTTCCCAACTGGATCCATAGGTGAGCACACAGGCTCTCAGCATGTCCTCTAGGATTTGGTTCACGCGTTCCGTTTGTCCATCAGTCTGAGGGTGGTACGCTGTACTGAATGCTAGTTGTGTGCCCAGAGCTTGTTGTAAGTGATCCCAAAATTTAGAGACAAATTGGGTGCCTCAGTCGGATATTATAGTCTTTGGGACTCCATGCAAACAAACTATACGGGAGAGATAAAGCTTAGCTAGCCTTTGAGTGGAATAGGTTGTCTTCACGGGAATGAAATGTGCTACCTTGGTTAGCCTATCTGTGATGACCCATATGGCGTCATTTCCGCGTTGTGATCGAGGTAGTCCGATGATGAAGTCCATTCCAATTTCATCCCATTTCCACTCAGGTATCCTGTTTGGCTGGAGTAGCCCTGCTGGCTTTTGATGCTCGGCTTTAATGCGCTGACATGAATCGCAACAAGCAATGAATGCGGCTATATCCCTTTTCATACCGTGCCACCAAAATCTTTCCTGAATGTCTTTGTACATTTTGGTTCCTCCAGGGTGGATCGAGTATGGAGCGGTGTGGCTTTCGGTTAGGATTTGATGCTTGAGTTCCTCGATGTTTGGTACGCAAAGTCTGTCCCCGTACCATAATATTCCCTCATTGTCCGTGACGAACTCTGAAGCCTTGCCAAGGCTCATTTTTCTCTTTATACCTTCGATGCTGGGATGTCCCTGCTGAGCCTTCTTAATTTGTTCCATTAGGGTGGGCTGTATCTCCAGATTTGATACGTTGCTCTCAGAGACTAGCACCATGTTGAGTCTAGCGAACTCCTGCTGAAACTCAGGCCTCAAGTTCTGTGGACTGTCGTTGCCCGGGCTGGGGTTCCGACTAAGAGCATCTGCCACTACATTTGCTTTCCCTGGATGGTAGTGAATGCCGACATCATAGTCCTTGACCAATTCCAACCAGCGTCGTTGTCGTAAATTTAGCTCTGGTTGCGTGAAAATATATTTAAGGCTCTTATGGTCCGTATATATTTCACAACGATTTCCCAGTAGAAAGTGCCTCCATTCTTTGAGTGCATGGATGACTGCTGCTAGCTCCAAGTCATGAGTAGGATAATTTTCCTCATGCTTCTGTAGTTGCCTGGAAGCATACGTGACAACTTTGCCGTCCTGCATCAATACACACCCGAGGCCCTTCCGGGATGCGTCACAATACACTTCAAAACTCTTGTGTATGTCTGGCACAATCAAAACCGGTGTTGTTGTTAGTTTCTTTTTGAGCTCTTGGAAGCTTTTCTCGCATGCTTCCGTCCATACAAATTTCTTGTCTTTCTTGAGCAACTGTGTCATTGGTTTTGCCACAGTGGAGAATCCTTCAATAAATCTTCTGTAATATCCGGCCATTCCTAGGAAACTCCGTACATCTGTCACGTTGGCTGGTGGTTTCCAGTCAAGTATGGCTTTGACCTTTTCTGGGTCTACGGCCACGCCTTCTTGGGTTAATATATGGCCTAGAAAACCAACTTGCCTTAGCCAAAATTCACACTTGCTAAATTTGGCGTACAATGATGTTTCCTTAGTTCTCCCAATACAATCCTGAGATGCTCAGCATGTTCTTCTGGTGTCCTTGAGTATACCAGAATGTCATCAATGAACACCACAACAAATTTGTCCATAAATTTCATAAACACTTTGTTCATGAGGTGGACGAAATATGCGGGGGCGTTCGTCAGTCCAAACGGCATTACTGTGAACTCATATAATCCGTATCTGGAGGTGAATGCTGTCTTAGGGATATCTTCTGTCCTTACTTTTAATTGATGATATCCGGATCTTAAATCAATCTTTGAGAACACCTTGGCTTCTGCGAGCTGGTCAAATAGGTCATTTATCCGTGGCATCGGATATTTGTTTTTGATGGTGACCATATTGAGAGCTCGATAGTCTATACACAATCTCAGTGTCCCATCCTTTTTCTTGGCGAATAATACTGGTGAACCCCAAGGTGAGGAGCTGGCTCGAATAAATCCTTTGTCCAGTAATTCCTTTATTTGCTTCTTCAATTCTACCAACTCTGAGGGTGCCATTCTATAAGGTTTCTTATAGATGGGAGTGGTGCCAGGTGCTAGTTCAATGCTGAACTCTATCTCTCGGTCTGGTGGCATGCCTGGTAGTTCTTCAGGAAATACGTCGGGAAACTCGCACACCACTGGAACTTTTCTCAGTTCTGAAATGTCCACTTTGTTCAACTTTGGTTGCCGTGACCGTGGTCTCTCTTGAGCTGTAACCTTAATTGTCTTGCCATGATGGTGAGTGAGAATCACAGTCCGATTGAAACAGTCAATAAATCCCTTGTTGGTGGTCAACCAATCCATCCCTAACATCCAGTCCTTTATTTTCCAACACGATGAGATTAGCCCGAAACTTTAGTCCTTCGAATTCAATAATCACTCCTTGGCAGTAACTCTGAGTGATCTGCTTATTCCCGGGGGACTTGATGATCATAGATTTTTCCAAAGGAAGTATCGGAAAACCATGTTGCAAAACAAAACTCTTCGAAATGAACGAGTGAGAGGCTCCAGAATCAAACAAAACCGTGGCAGGTATTGTGTTGACAGGGAACGTACCGAGTACGATGTCTGGGGCATTATGTGCTTCTTCCCTGGTCACATGGTTCAGGTGACCCTTCCTGTGATTGTTGTTGGGATTGAAATTGTTGCGCTTGGGGGCTGGGTTATTCCCTCCATTGTTCGGCTTGGGGGCAGAGTTCCTTGGTTTTGGGCACTGTTTGGCATAGTGCCCTTCTTCACCACAAGCATAGCAAGTGACCCCTGGACGGTAAATAAAGTCCTTGTCCCTTGAATGAAACTGTCTGGTTGGCCTTAGAGCAGTTGTCGTGGATTTCCTCGCTTCATTCCTCTGAACATCAGTCTTGCTCCGGTTGTTGCGAGCAAGAGTCGTCTTGTCCCTCTTTCGCTTACGAATATCCTCCAGACTGCGGCGCTCATTCTCCAACGTAATGGCCTTGTCAACCAGAGTTTTGAAATCTGGGAAAGTGTGTATGACCAGTTGGCATTTTAGTGCTGGCGCCAGGCCGTCCAAATTTTTTTCCATCCTTTTGTTCTCAGTCATATGCTCATCGTAGGCATAACGAGATAGCTGGGTAAACTGACTGTTGTATTCCGTCACGGTCATACCTCTCTGCTTGAGGTCATCAAATTCTCTTTTCTTGATTTTTATGATGCTCCTGGGGATGTGTGCCCCACGAAAGCCTTCCTTAAACTCTTCCCAGGTGATGTTATGTTCACTGGGATGCATGTGTAGGAAGTTCTCCCACCATGCTGCAGCTGCTCCAGTGAGGTAGTGAGGTGCATAAAGCACCTTCTCATGATCTGAACATTGAGCAATAATCAACTTTCTTTCGATGTCTCGAAGCCAATCATCGGCTTCAAGCGGTCTATCAGTGTGAGCAAACATTGGAGCACGTGTCTTCTGCAGTTTAGACAACTTGGAGTGTGGTTGGTATGGCTCACGGTGATTTCCCATATTGATGACGTGATTCATCATTTCTTGGTGTTGCTGTTGGCTTTGTTCGAAAAGGCGGCATACTTGAGATAAGGCTGCCTCGCTGTCCTGTTTACTAGACTGCCCCTGAGTGAAGTTGTTGCTTGTCTGAGTCCCATAAACTTCTTCGGGTGGATTTGGCATGGAACGAGTCCACGGACGAGACATTTTCCACTCTGGGGTATTATTTTGCAAAACTCATGAGAAGAACTGTGTGGCACAAGGAAAATATTGCAAAGGCAAAAATTTAAAAGACCTCAAGATTTTTCAAGAAAATATTTGATTGCGCACGGAGAAGGACTGCTTAGACATATCTTACACGCGATACGCAAACATACGATACATCACTCAGGATGTGCGTACACACTCCTGACATGTTATTTTAGGCTAGCACACTCCTCTGGAATGAAGCGCATACAACTACTACAAGCTTAAGTACATATAAAACATATCATACATGGAGACACATCGCGCGGCTACTAGTCGCACTCAGTCGGAGATGGTGAAGATGTCCTTCCCCTTGCCGAGGGCAAGACCCAGCGGTGCAGGAGACTCAACCTCCACCTCCTCCCTAATAGGCTCCAGGCGCGTAGCACTGCGCTGAGGTGATGGCGCGGGTGCGACAGGCGGTAGTGTGGGTGCGGCAGGCGGTGCAGCTCTGACTGGAGTAGGAGCAATGACCCGGTCGAACTCCTCAGTGGTAGGCAGACGGCGAGCGGTGGCCAAAATGGCAGGTGAATAGGATGCTGAGGATGAGATGAAAGTCAGTGGCGGTGCCATGTGGAGAAGCTCCTTCCTGCTGGCAGAACCGCCCCGAACTAAGTCCATGCGGGCAGCCACAAGATCGTCCACGAGGTTGTCGAAAGCTTCCTCCAGAGCTTTGAGATACTCAACAAGCATCTCGATAGCTTCATCTCGCTCTCCCCTATGGCAGGCGAATGCATAGTGACAAGTATATGGCACATGGCATGGGAGGTAGCGGTAGCGACGAGTCTTCATCATAGGAAGGATGTCCCGAAGGCGACCTATTGCCTCACGGGCAGCCATCTGCATGGCATGCCTCTCCGTAGGCATGGCCCTCCCCACAAAACGGAAGTGGCGAGACGCAGAACGTCCTCCCTTGAATTGCACCACGGCCTGGTGCATAGACACGTCGTCGCTGAGCTTGTGCTGGTAAAGCGTGAACTCCGGACGAGTCGCTGGCCCGATCGTGAGCTTGGTGATGGAGACGAGGAGTTTGACAAACCCCTCGGTCACATTAGTGAACACTCGAGTCTCGCAGTTGCTGCCAGCCATCTACAAAAGTAGGCAAAAATTCTGAGTAGTCATATCATAAATTTATGATGACCAACAGAAAATAGCTACATTTGCAAAATGCTGAAAAAGCACTAAAAACGCTAATAACCGATTAGCGATCGCACCTAGTGGCTTCCTACAGTCAGCCTGGCTCTGATACCAAGCTTGTCACGACCGGTTTTCCAATAAAAATATTTATTGAGAAACCGATCCCTTTTACGGACCAGTAGAGAAGAATCCTTCTCACCGGTAGACAATATCTTGATCACAGAAGAAAAACCAGGAGTACTAAATATAATACAAGGTTGAGCGGAGACGGCTCAACAATTTATTACAAGCATGCCGATATTACACATAAAGGCGGATAGGGTGGCATAACTACTGGCTCACAATAAAAACGGTGGTGGGTATATCACAGTGAAGTGGGTGACATGACCCCTGAATCTAATAGCTCTTCGAGCGTCGGAGTGAGGCTCGAGGATTCTTATTGTGGGTGGCGGAAGCGTATATAATATAAGTGACCAATATCCAGGATCGCACGGGACTGACTGGGACTCCTCTTGGCGTCAGACTCACTATCAAACTCTTCATCCATGAGATCGCCTTCGTCAACATCTGGCCAAATCAACAAGCCAGGTGAGTACTATGAAAGTACTCGCAAGACAGTTCGGACTTAAGATATAACAAATGTAAACATGATGCATATGAACAGATTAACAAAGCGCACTCAGGGAATGAGATAGCAATGCATGGGAAAATAAAAGGGAAGTCGGGCGGTAGTCCTCCCGAAATCCCAATGTAGTACTGAAGGCCAATCGAGTGTCTGAATGACTCCTCGAAAGGATACAAATGAAATAACAATGCCGCAGTCGGGCGTCAAGGCGACACCTCATAAAGAGCTTATAATAGAAGATAAATAACAGTGCGTGCCACAGTCGGACGTCTGAGCGACATCACGTAAAGGGCTTATATCAAAAGTAAATAACGAGCGTGCCACAGTCGGACGTCTGAGCGACATCACATAAAGGGCTTATATTGAAAGTAAATGACAAGGGTGCCATAGTCGGACGTCTGAGCGACATCACATAAAGGGCTTATATTGAAAGTAAATGACGAGAGTGCCACAGTCGGACGTCTGAGCGACATCACATAAAGGGCTTATATTTCATAACTTAATATTTCAGTAGCTCATGAATGTAAATCTTTTCAAGGGAATATTCAGGTACGAGATAAATAAAAGGTTAGTCCATCCACAGGAATAACAATTCGACCAGGTTTACCACTCAAGCATTGTTCACCGGGGGATTTACCACTCAAGCTTGCTCACCGGGGTTTTGCCACGAGGACTGACATAGATATGGATGTACTGGCCATGGTCCTTGATCATGGACACGATGACTCGGAAGGATTTGACTCTGCAGAGTTTGTACTATTTAACCACAGCCAACGGATTTCAGTAGTCACAAGGGACTAGTTCCGTTTACGGTGTTTTAGGAGAAACACATCTAACCAGTACACACCCATTCAACATTCCGATGCCAGGAATCACCCTCGACAACGTTCAAGGAAAACTTTGAGACGGGGAGGCTACAACCTCGCGTAGGATGGGATCAAATTTATACCGCGCGCTCTAAGGGGTGCCCCCCTCTCGGTCCCAACCGGAAACACCCATGCCCCCTGACCGGATGACTGGCTTTAATCCAGGGCCATGGAACCCTCATCCCGGCCCCTCTATTTGGTGTGTACAAGGAAAGAGGTTAACAACTTACTAAACCGTATTCTTTGCAGAAAACATGTGGCCGCACGAAAGGGGGAAGGACGGTAACGTGGCTCAGTCCACGTTAACGTCGGAGTTTATCAGATGACGTAAGACTGGCATGCTACAACAATACCACCTTACTGCCTTTCATGTCACCACATGATCAGGTCATCTCTCATCAAAGATCACAGTAACTTCGAAACGCATGGTTAGTTGCCTTGCATGCAACGTAATACTCACCGATGCTCATATGCCATGCACAAACCATTCAAGCAAACATGCAAAACACCTATCATATCAAAGGTTCAAACATGCTTGCCTGGTTCGGAGAAGTCGGAGTCTAGCTCGGCGAAGTTCGCGGCTCCGTCACCTCCTCCGGAACCTACGGTATAACGAAACCGTATACTAACGTGAACATCGTTGTGTGCATAAAAAAATTGTTCCAAATTTTTTCCAAATAAATACTATAAAAAACTAGACAAAGATATAAGACTGACAGAAAAAGAATCAATCAAAAATCATCTTTTATTAAAAAGATATAAGGGTTTTAGTCCAAGGACTGATCTGTGATGAAACAGAAAAGATCCAGGGACTTGTTTGAGAAAACAGAAAACGTTTCGGAATGAAATGCGCTAGCCCAAAGAGAAAACGCATTATGCCCGAAGGCGCCATCAGAAAACGGTTCGAGGGGGGAAGAGAAGAGAGGCTGACGGGGGGTCCCACCCGTCAGGTTTAAAACTCCAATGGAGCTCGCCGGCGCCCGAAGGCTGCGGTGGTCGCCGGCGTTGAACCACGGCGAGGCAGAGAGATCGGAGGGTACCAAGAGGTTCAGGTTGATCTTCCGCGTCGGTGGGTGGTGGACTTGGCCGTCGGAGAGCACCACGTCGACGGCGACACTTTCTCCGGCGGACGGTGGTTCGGGCGATGGTGGAGTACTCCGGTGGGTGCTGCAAACTCCAAATTGACGTGCAGGTTAGAAGAGTGGGTGTACTAGGAGGTTACTGGCAAGAGCTGAGGGTAGGGGTGCACGCACGGGGGTGAATCGAGCTGGATCCCGAAGCGGGTCGCGGCGGCCGGAGTTGGGGAAGAAGACTCCCTCGGAGTTCTTCCAGTGGCTGGGCGTGGTATTGGTGGTGTGTAGAGGTGGTGTGGGTTCGAGTTCGAGCTCGGGGCCTCCTTTTATAGGCGATCCGAGGGGGTGGCCGTGAACGGGATAGCTCCAGCGAGCGATTACGGCGAGGCAGAGGTTTGGCAGGGGGTTTAGGTGGCTAGGCACCATCAGGGAGGATCACTGGTGCCGTTCCCCCGCTAAACCTCGGTAGGGCTAGGCGTAATGCGCCGATCCTCGACGGGACGGCCGTACGGGCACGGCGGCGGCAGGGAGCGCGCTCCGCGCCTACCAGTTCACGACGAAGGACTGCAGCGTGCACGGGTGAGTGGAAGGCCACGCGGTGGCCTCTGGTGGCTTGTGCGGCGCTGGACGGCGCCGTCCAACGCTGCGTCTCTCTCTGGCAGCCGCAAAGGCCGCCGCTGCCGTCGCTCACGGGGTGCCGCACCTCCTCCTGCTCGTCGCCGACGCCCGCAAGCCTCCAGGCGATCGTGCGGCGCAGGGATAAGAAGGAAGCACAGTGCGCACGGCGCCACCGCGGCTACTGGCGAGATCGAGAACGGGTTCTGAAGAAAACGACAGTGCTCACTGAAACTGTATCACTGAATTTCTGAACATTGATAGAAATAGTGTCCTTCAGGTGTTCGACGAAATGATTTGGCATGAAGAATTTTTTTTCTGGAGCTGGGACTTGGTGAGGTGACCTCTCAATGCATCCAGAGGCTGCCTGAATTTTCTCAGATTTTTAGGAGGAGAAAACAATTGAATTTCATCAAATTTGGCAAATATGGTCCAAACTTGCAGCAAGCACAATTTGAAATATTTGAACTCGAGACCAGTGGATCTTCATGGATCTTGGTTGAGGGATCTAAGGACTAGCTAGGGAAATTGGTTTGGAGGCAAAACTCAAAGTAGAAATGGTAGCTCCTTTGTAAATCTCCAAGAGCTAAAGTAGAAGGCAGAAATTATTTTTGATAAGAATTAAATGGAAGAAAAATTTATGGGGAGGTTCAAACTGCTGGATTTGAAGTATATCATGACACAAAGATGGGGAATGGCTTTTGGGAGGGGATTTCCACTTAGGTCATGGCAAGAGGAGATTTTGAAAAGGGGAAGAAGGTCACTCCAAATGCCATAGGGCTATTTAAAAGATTTTTCCAAAAGAAATTTCCCAAATGAAAACATTTGGTGTTGAGTCCACATAAGATGGAAAAACCTCCAAGACCAAAAATCAAGTCTTGGGTGAATCCAAACAAAACACTTGTCATAAAAGAAAGTTTTTGAGAGGGAGAGTTCTTTAGAAGAAAATTTTAAATAACACCCCTCAAATCAAATAATTTTTTAAAAAAAAAGCCAAATAAAATTTTTGGGTGTCACAAGACGACCCGGCTCCGGCCGCGCCGCCGCCTCCTCCACCCGGCACCGCTACATTGGCAACTCGCGTCAGCTTTCCCCGCGCTGCACACCGACTAAGCAACTCGAGAAATACAGAAGACGAAACTTACCCAGTCGGCGCCCTGCGCCCGCATCGGCGGTCGCCTCCTCCCCTCCGCCACGGGCCTCAGGCTCCCCCGAGCCAACGAGCACCACCTGCGTCCGCGCCCGGTTGTAAGGATGCCGGATGGTGTTCAGAAGCACCTCCCGCGTCGCGTCAGGGCGAATGAGAAGATGGGCAGCAGCAAAGTACGAAGACCAAGGACTCACCATCGGTGCCGGGTTCGCGTGGCTGTACTGGGGTTTCCCAAACTCCCAGTTGTCCTGCAGATTGGCCTTGGAGATGTCGTTGACCCGACGCACAACCTGGTCCGCCCCCAGCCGCAAGTTCGCCATGCGGTTGGGGTCCTGAAGGCCGGTCATCTGACCGATGAGGTGGCTATGCTGCTGCAGCGGCAGCACGCGGCAGACGATAAAAGCGGTGATGAGGTCGGTGCCGGTGAGCCCTTCCCGCTCCTTCATCACCGACACCCACTCGCACAGGTTAAGCACCTCCTGCGACGGATGCTTGGGGTAGTAGCCCCAATTCCGCTTCTCCCTCGGCGGCGAGTTAACGAAGGGCGGCAAGTTGATGCGGTCCGCGCCGAGGTTGCGGACGTAGAAGAAGGAATTCTGCCATTTCTTGGCAGAATCCTCCAGCGGCATCTTGGAGCAGTCAGCGCCCAACCGCTTGGATATGACAGCGGCCCCGCACTCGGACATCTCCCCGGCCCTCGGCCCCTGCTGCTTCAAGGAGAAGAAGCGCACCCAGAGGTCGATCGAAGGCTCGACCCCCAGGTACCCCTCGCAGAGGGTGACGAAGCCCGAAAGCTGCACGATTGCGCTGGCGCCAAGATGGTGAGGCTGGAGCTCGAAGAACTCCAGGAAGTCGCAGAAGAAAGTGCTCGCAGGAAGCCCAAGCCCGCGCTTGAAGTGCGGGAAGATGACCACGCGCTCCGTGCCCTCGGGCCGCGGCTCCCGCTCGCCCTGCGGCAAGCGCACGACAACCTCCGTCACCCCTGGCAGGTGCCTAGCGGTGCGAAGATAGGCGATGTCATCGAGGGTGACGGTCGAGCCCATCCACAAGCCCGACGGCAGCGCCATCGACAAAGATACGAGAGAAGAAAGAAGAAGGTGGCTACGAAGTTCTGCTCAAAGCAACGGGCGTCGCAGCGCGCGGCGGTCGCAAGAAGCAGAGGAAGGAAGACGAAGGCAGGGGGCGCGAGCGAGAATGATTTCCGCCGCCCCCTCCTCGCCCCAATTTATAAGCCGCGGTTTGAAACGTGGGGGAGTGGGATCGTTTGCGCCCGCCTCTCCCACTTCCCCGCAATAACTCCGCACGTACGTGCGCAATAACTGCTGCGAGAATGACAAACGACTTGCGGACGCCGCAATAAATCCGCGCGCGTGGGCCGAGGGCGCGCGGCCGCGGGCCCCAGTGCGTCGCCCTGTCCCGTCGCGCGCGTGGCCTGTCAGGCCCCTCCAGCTTCCGGGCACCACGTGGCGCCCGCGCGAAGTCCAAAGATTACCCCCAAGATTCGACGGACTCCTCGGTTTCCCGCCTCTGACAGGGTGCCGCGATCCGGCTTCCGGAGGCCGGCACACAGTGGGTGTTGCCGGACCTGACGGCCATAAAATTCACCTCCTCAGGGAAGGGAAACTGCGAAGGCCCTCCTATCCGAAGACGGCGGACCTTCACAGCTTCGGGGACTACTGTCGGGGGGATGAACCCCGGGCAGGCAACGGAACCCGGATCCTTTTCAAAAACGACGGGGCCAGCATCGCCACTCAAGCCGGGCCACGCTTGGCCAGGTAGCTCGACCCGGCCAAGCCCCTCAACCCGGCCAAGTCCTCCAACCCGGCTGGACTCCTCAACTCAGCCCCAACAACCAGCTCAAGACAGCCGAACCCAGCACGCCAAGACTTCTCCGACAAGCCAGCTGCACCCTTGGCGCGTTCCTCAACCCGGCCACGGGTCAGCTCCCGTCCCATCTCAGCCGTACGATGGGACGAGTCTCCACCTACCGATGACCGAGGCAACAGTGCCCCGCCCATGCCTCAGGACAGCCGGGGCGTGGCAACAGTGCCCCACCTACCCGCTGACCAGGGCCGGCGTGGCAACAGTGCAACCGTCGTCATCAATGACGCCAGCAAGCGGCGACCTGACGGAGCGCCACTATAGCCGACTCAACCCGGCCACTCCCTGACGATCGACGAGACGGTCAACAGTGCCCCCGTCCCAGGGGGTCCCGCGCCCGGAGAACCCGGCGAGCCCTGACCCCCGGCGGGTCCCAGCGCCGGCTTCCCGGACAATGACAACCCAGCCCCACGGCCTTGTAACATTACCTTTGTACCCGTGTGGGGTTGACCTATAAAACCCCCCAGGAGCCCTCATGCATGCATACGGGCACGCATTCAGCGAACACCGGCAGACTGATCAGCAGAACACACACACCCAAGGAGAGGGAGCAGCCTAAGCCTTGGCCTGCCCTCCTTCTTCCTCCATACAGCTCTAGGAGCAACTCTGTACTGTTACATATAAACTACACTCGGCAGGACTAGGGGTGTTATCTCTCCGGAGAGCCCCGAACCTGGGTATGTCTTGCGTCCCGCGCTCGCTCATGCCGACCTCGCCTCTGGAGCCCACCAGTGCCCTCGAGCCTCCTCCTCTCTTCTGCCATCCCTTGGCATCTGCCGTGTGCCCACCACGACAAGTAGTGTACCTATACTTTGTTGTGCAACACATGATGAGCATCACACCTTGCACACAACAATGGAGCACACCTTCACACCACACCTTTACGTGTGCACCACGCCGCGTAGTACACCTTCGCATGTTGCGCAACACGCCTTTGTGCAACACTTGACACACCTTCACGCCCATGACACACATTTATGAACCTCACATGGACTTTTTAAGTACATGAATTTTTTAATACATGAGCATTTTTCAAATATGCAAGGAACATTTTTGTATATTCGGACATTTTT
The DNA here is from genome assembly GCF_002575655.3 of Aegilops tauschii subsp. strangulata. Lineage (NCBI taxonomy): Eukaryota > Viridiplantae > Streptophyta > Magnoliopsida > Poales > Poaceae > Aegilops > Aegilops tauschii. The sequence continues at coordinate 129,066,733 of NC_053040.3, read as the reverse complement.
GAATATCTGAATACTGCAAACACTTACATGTACATATGTGAACATCTTTCAAAAAAATACACTAATACATTTTTATAAAAACATTTGTGTTCACATGAGATGATCATTTCTAGTGCGTACATAGGCACATTTACATTGAGATACTTCAACATGTATTCCCTTTTTTTGCAATATAAAAAAGTTTAAAGATTTAAACTTATTTTAGAAATATTTTAAAAACATATTTCTGAAAAATACTTTTGTTGAATTTGCCCCCCCCCCCCACCCCCCTTTTTTAGCGTATTTTGATTTGTTTTCGTAGAAATAAACTTTGTAAGCTTATTGGGCTGCGGCTGTGATCCGGCCCGGAGGCACACGTTGAAAGCCTAGCCCAACTCGGAGCTCGGTTCCTCTTCCTCCCCATCCCCTATATTCTTCGCCTCCTCCACATTTCTTCCTTCCGATCGAAGCCAACTACCTCCGCCCGCTTGAGCTCGAGCGCATCCGCCGAAACCGAGGACGACTCTTCTCCACGCCGCCGCCGCCTCCTCGGCCTCTGCCTCCTCGGCCTCTGCCTCCTCTTCGGCCGAGCGGAGAACCGGTGCTTAGGTATTTACCAGTAACCCTCGACTCAGCTTCTCCGCCTCTTTTAACCCTTTGCCGGCACCGATCAATCTCTCCGGTACCTCCACCCGATTTCGCTCCCGCACCCGTCCGTGCTTCGATGCGATCCCCAGATCGTCAATCTAATCTGGTCTCCTAAGCGGATACATCCGTACTTCGTGCATACCCTCGCCTGCCGCCAGTTCGTCCCTCGAGTACGGAAAATAAAGTTTGTGTTTTTCATGCGTTTTGACGGCGAGCAACCTCTTCCGCTAGTGTTGTGCTACGGAGTAGTAATTTAGTTGAAGTATGCTGTGCTAGTAATTTACTTGACTCTGTGGACTCCGGATGTTCTGGAAGAATTTTGTTAGCAGTGCTACCCCGGTTATCCTCCAGCAAGTCAATAACCCTCGGGATTTGTGGAACTAGAGAACCTATTCGCTCATAGCAGGATCTATAAATCTAATAGCATGTAGAAATTGATTGTTTGGACTCTGGAGCCTGATTGCAGCTTTGTCCCTGTAAGATTAGTTGTCTTGGCTCAAATTGATTAACTTGACTACACCATTATTGTAATCCTCTTTCCTGGCCCCTAGAAGCTACTACAGCTTATCAAACATCGAATGTCTGCAAATGTGTATCAGCAATTTTGAATAGGTCTTATGTCTTCTGGGTCATGAATAAACAGTGTGTGAATGAATGTTCGTTTTTCCAGATGTGATTATTGGGTGACTGTGTTATTGTATTATCTGCTTATGTTCACCATCATTTTAATTAAATGTTTTCGTTCCTCATATGCAGGCTCAAAAGGGGTTAACCTTCTTGTCCATGAATATGGTAAGCCTTTAGACAAATTTGATCTTCCTATTAGCTGTTTCGAACTATGTTACCTTCAGGAGCACATCATCGAAATTCAGACCTACAAACTCCTTAATTGAACCTGTCGCCGACTAGCCATAGCTTCAACTAATCTGTGTACCACATGTGCTGTTATTCTCAAACCTTGGATATCTTCTGGATTTATGACCTAGTACGTGCCTTCGTTATCAGTTTGCATCTTTGCTATGCATCTGGTAGTCAGTTACAGTTTTGGACATACCAGCACCTTTTTGCCATGAATAGTTTCCCAGTAATTCTCTATGGCTTCATCAATTGGTGAATCATGTTGCATGGTTCTAATACAATTATTTGTTTTGACTAGTATTTCGAAGGCTATGGTTACCGTGGAAGTACTTTTGAGCAGACCTATCGCTGCTACCCTGCATCTTTTATTGACAAGGTATGTGAATCTTCTTTTCATGAGGTGCCATGTACCCATTTGATAATTATTCTTGAAATATAAAATATGGTGATATAGAAGTTCATACATATTTCTAATCAACGTTATAAAATGTTGATTGCAAGCAATCTAACAAGTAAAAATGATAATGAATGAATTGTAAATTTGGAGTTGCAATCCTTTTGATATAGATCTTTGTTTTCTAGTTCCAAGTCAGTACCAATACAAACAAACTTTGCTCAGTGATGGTGTATGCATTACCCACTTCCATAGTTCCACGGATCATGTGAGATCGGTATTTTCTCTGGAGTATTAATCTGATTTCTCGTCTATGTTCTGGTGGCATGGCTTCTGTCTGGTTAAGGAATGGATAGAAATTGTATATCTGCATGTTCTTTGTTCTCCTTCTCAACTGTGTTTGATTGTCAGCTTTTAATCTTGATCGTCTGATTATGACCCTTTCTGTTCCTAGTTAACTTGATTTATATGTTTTTTTGACATGATTTATAGGTTGAGAAAACTAAAAAACTGATTTCTCAGTAACTAAATACCCGCTGCCTGCCGGCATGTTTCCATTCACTTTGCTGTCTTGCCTCATTAATAATGTATAGAAGAATCTAACGGAATTATTACTCTTCAAAGTAAAGTATTATTTTCCATGAATTTATCTGAAAGATCTTTTGTGCCCTGTCTTGCAGCCACAGCTTGAATCTGGTGACAAAAGTATGCTCTCTCTTCACTAATTTCCTTGCGTCTTTAAGTTACTTTTGGCAGTTGAAATGATAATTACCTTTTTTCCTTTCAGTTATCATGCCACCTTCGGCACTTGATCGTCTTGGTAAGTTGGCAGTGTTAGTAAGAGACATGCATATGTTGATAGTGTACTTTGTTTCTGTGATTATTCTGTGCACTATTTCCACTAAATTCTCAAATATATGTTATTTCCTCTGCAGCGTCTCTGCATATTGAGTACCCTATGCTATTTGAAGTACGCAACACAGCAGCAGAACGCACTTCACACTGTGGTGTCCTAGAGTTCATTGCAGAAGAAGGCATGATCTACATGCCATACTGGGTAGGCCCAGGTTTAAGATATTTTCACGCTTATTTTTATGTGATATCATCATCTCAATCAAACTAACTCCCATATACCCATCAGATGATGCAAAATCTTCTTTTGCAAGAAGGAGATATGGTGTTTATAAAAAATGCCAACCTCCCAAAGGGCACATATGTGAAGCTGCAGCCTCATACAACTGACTTCTTGGACATTTCAAATCCCAAAGCAATGTTAGTATTGTTCTGATAAAACTATTTGCTTTTCCTTGGGAACTTCTTTGCCTTATTTTGCTATGACTGTTGTCTGTTGCACCGTCACTGGAGCTTCCTGGTATGAGTAGTGTGAGATCTGAAGAATACTAATTTCCTGTTCATGTCATTATTGCAGCTTGGAAAAGACTTTGCGGAACTACTCTTGTCTAACCACTGGTGACAGCATTATGGTGGCATATAATAACAAGAAGTACTACATTGATATAGTTGAAACAAAGCCTGCCAGTGCTATAAGTATAATTGAGACTGATTGTGAGGTTGACTTTGCCCCACCACTTGACTATAAAGAACCTGAGCGACCAAAACCTACTGCTCCTCCCAGCGCTGATCCTGCTGCAGGTAGCTTTCTTGCTTTGTACTTAACTGGTAACTTTTGGTGGAATGCATCAATATATCTTGCCGTTCATTAGTAAGGAAGGACCTGCATGTTGCTGTTGCAGAGGCTCAAGTTGAGGAGGAACCAAAGTTCAGCCCCTTCACTGGTCCTGGAAGGCGCTTGGATGGCAAGCCTGCTAAAGATCTGGATGCGTCATCCTCCTCGCCTGCAAAGCGACAAGCTAATGCAACCAACAGTGTTCAGCCCTCAGCATCCTCCACACCACAGATCACGGCGCCACGTAAAACCACGGGAAAGCTTGTCTTTGGCTCTGGTGGAAGCCAGTCATCAAAAGGAACAGAAAAGGTTTGTATTTTGTAACATGCATCTTGTGATGGCCCCATATTGAGAGCTCAATGAGTAACCGTGACATTTCCGAAAGTCATTTGAGATGCATGGAACACTGTTTTCCATGCTTCCAGCTTTTAAACGCTAGTGTCATCTTAACATCTTGTGCATCAATGCCAGGTGCCCGAGAAGGATGCAAAGGAGGAACCGAAGAAAGAAGAGCCGAAGTTTTCAGCATTCACGGGAAAGAAGTACTCTTTGAAGGGTTGAATAGCCAGAGTATGTATTTATCAGCACTTCCTGTTACAAACATCATCAAGGCTAAGAGTCCAGTCAGCTACTGTTTAGTTTCCTGATCCCTTTGGAGCTGGGCATCTTTCGGTGGACTACCAGTCCTTCTTTTCTGTAAACTGTGATCCTTATGTCAGCCGCCGTGGGTCAGTTTGACTGATGTGTAAAAAGTATTTCAATGTCTGGTCATGGATTTTTAGCGAGTTCCTACACATTGCATTTGTCTGTGCTGTTAGTTCCTACACCAGCACGTTCCTAGTTGATCATACTTTTCTTGTTTGATGGAAATAGCTCTTAACTTTCTTTAAAGGAAAAGAGCTCTTAGCAAGGAATAGTCGATATGTATTCGGGTGACAGTTACAATGATTTAGCTTGTTAGCTCTAAAGTGAGAGAAATACATAATCCCAAGAAAGGAAACCAAAAAACCTGGCTAGACGTTACTGATTAGTTCACCACAAACAAGAACTTTACTGATTAGTTCGCCAGAGCTTATCCAATGGTGCTTCTTCTACATGATGTTGGAGCCAACGCACACGATAGGTTGAAGATCTCACGTACGCACGTCCTTAGCATCTACTACCTCTCTTCCAACATAGGTTGAAGATCTAACCTACTTGCGTCCTTAGCATCTACTACCTCTGTTCCAAAATATATGATATTTTGGTAGGCTAAACTAGCTTGCAAAAACGTCATATATTTTGGAACGCAGGTGATACAATCAGATATAAGGTAGAAAGTGGAAGGAACGCAGGTGATACAATCAGATATAAGGTAGAAAGTGGAACGGTATCCAACGAAGCCAGAAAAGGCAACTCCAAAACACAATCCTTGCTCGAATTATTTGTGACTTGGAGCAACGCTGTGAAAACATTGAGCAGCTGCATCCTAATCATAGTTGTGCTCTGTTTTCGTTCGCACTGATGGCATACTAAACCTCGATCTCTTTGATTCTTCCTCGTGAACGCAAAATAAGGCCTCCTGCTGCACCAATCAGTTCCGCTAACATCACTGCCAATGATTCGGTTTGCAGATGGAGCATTACTTCATAAAAAGCAAGCTAAAGGCCAGAGAAACAAAAAGATAAAAAACCATAAATCTCACACGCACGCTACTACATGGAACTTATTCATGGGTCTCACGACTGGTCACAAAAGTGTTGTATTTAACTATTTATACGCTCATAACATGCAGTCTTACTCTGAGCTCATGGATGATCTTATTTGAGGCAACCAAATGAGGTTTATCAGATGCTTCTGTGAACGGAAGTCCAGAGATCAAAATCAGTACAAATGTTTCTTTGTGGTAACCGTGCGGTCTAAATTTTGAAACACGCGGCATTTCTAGAGCGGAACTGCTCCGTGGATGACACTTGCGCCCGATGTTTGGACGATTCACAGATCCAGCGGCCAGTGACCTTTTCGGTGATATGCCTGTCTGGCTGGATTTAACCTTCGTCTGTGAATAGTGCAAATGTTGTCGTGTGCATAGCACGACTCTTTCTAGAGTCCCAAATCCTCCATGAGATAGAGTAGCACCTCTGCCCAGATTAGTTCGAAATGTGGAGCTGTCCTCGGATGCTCTATATATTTATGCTTTGAGTTGCATTCTTTTGCTCTAATGGGCATGCGACCAGCAAATCACAGACATACAGACTCCCCGATACTCACCCCCTGACACCCACAGGTTTGATTCCATGGACAGAGAAATAATGACATTCTATGATCACTCATGGATCAGTTCCTTGCTTGTTGGCAACAGGAGAAGGAAGTGTGTCGCAAAATCACCGCCATACTCATATCAGTTTCCTCTAACATCTCGACAACTTTCAGTAACCCAATCAATCCTCCGCATTTTCATCTGCCATTAGGAGAAACAAAAATTCAAAAAGGCTACTAAAAAGTTATTCGTGGATCTCACTACCAGTTCTTCTTTTTCGTGAGTACGTCAATGACGTACCAAATTCTTATAAAAGATAAGTGATACTCCCTCCGTAAACTAATATAAGAGCGTTTAGAATACTAAAGTAGTGATCTAAACGCTCTTATATTAGTTTACAGAGGGAGTAGTTTACAAAAGCTGAATACTCACTATAATGTCTATCGCCGTTGCAGTCACAAAGCGTTGTATTTATATGTCCACAGCATGTAGTTTCACTTTGTGGGCATGAAGATCTTGTGTTATATCCATGCAAATGATATGAAAGATCAGATTGATGATTCTATCCTTCCGTATGGGATTGGCGTCCTTCGTTTTAGTCACGCAATATCAGCGTGGTTGTTCTACACCGAGTCACAATTCTGAAACTTTGTGGCTTTGATTATGACCAACGTTGTAGGTGATTGCGTGCAGTGTGCCTGGGCGTAGCCACAACTTTTCCAATACATGTAGGACTTCACAAACGTTGCTACATGAACCGCGCAACTTCTAGTATTATGCAAATTTCAAAGGAATTTCAAATGAGAGGAACTCAATATATTTTTACCCGACTTTTTGCATGCAAAACACTCCTAGTACTCATATACGTGATACGTCACCGTAGACAGGGTGACCGTAGCACGTGTATCAAAAAATGATGTCTTCGTCCCTCTGGCCGTCGCCATTGTCCAGCATGGTTGCTGCGGTGCCGAGGGAGACGCCGCGCTTGAGTGCGACCTCGCCAGCGACCTTCTCCCCGGCGTAGAGCTTCGCGGACTCCATCTGGCGCTCCAGCTCGCGCTGCTTGACGGCCTGGATCTTCTTAAGACGGAAGAACTCCTCCCTCTCCTGCTCGTCAAGCTCGCCCCTGATATAGGTAACGGTGTTCTCCAGCTGCGGCTTCACCACGTGCTCCAGCGCGTTCACGCGCCGGTTGGTCGTCTTGATCGCCTCGTCCAGCGTCAGGAACGACGTCTGCAGCGACGCCAGCTCCACCAGCAGCTCGATGGCGCGGGCGTGCGCCGCACGGCAGGCGGACACCTGCTGCCCGCCGCCCGCGAGCCCGGCGAGCAACGGCGCCCTCGCGCCGGCGCCGTCCATGAAGTGCTCGAAGCGGGGGAGGCGGACGCCGGCGATGTTGTCGTGGCGGACGCGCACGCGGAGGCGGGCGGGGCCGGTGACGGACTGCTGGATGACGTGCCGGAGGGGGCCGCCGGCGACGTAGAGCGCCTCGGCGAGGGAGAGGGAGGCGCCGCGCATGGAGTCGCCCACGGCCTCCTTGGCGGTCACGATGCGCTTGAGGATGGCTCGGAACTGCACGGTGAGCGCGTCCGACTTCTTCTTGAGCAGCGCGTGGCCGCGGGTCGCCGCTGCCAGCCGCGCCTTGATCATGCCCATCACCGTCACCGTCGGCACCACGTTCAGCCGCTGTCCCTGACCCGCCATGCCGCGCTGCCGCCGCCGGAAGCTACCTAGTGCTGGCGTGTTGGCTCTGTGCACTTCTTTCTGCGAGGACTCTGTATACTTCTTGATCTGGCTAGCTCGCACCAATTATAGATGCATACGCAGGCGCCAAAGGGACACGTCGGCATGTGTCGGGATGGTTCAGGAGAAGATGACACACACTGGCACACACGAGAGTGCAACATTTGTGCATGGATGCTCATGCTATTGGACTATCTTAAGACTTGTGTAGCTATCTGTTCAATTGTTCATCACCAGAAAACAGCTGAGCTGGTACACAAATAGTCCCTCCGTTCGGCCATGCATTTTATGGCTCAGATTCAACTTCATTCAACGAAACCCGAATTGAGCCTATGTCATGCAAGCGCATATCTGGTCGCAAGTCCATCTGATCCCTAGCTTTCAAACTATTGCTTGTTGATCGCTGTTTTCATCGCGTCGATTTTTTTTTTTTAGCTTTGGTCTCCTACACTGCTATTTGTTGGTGTGTTTATTTGTGCGTGTGTTGATATATATTGGTTGTGTGCATCCGAGCTATGCATGGTACATTCGGTTGTATGCTCATTGTGTTTATATCCACTCGATACTTTATTTTAAGTTAATAAAATCCATTATTTGTCAAAAAAAAGTCCATTTGATCCCTATCTAGCATTTGAACTATTTGCTCTCTGAGCCATGGCCTGTAATGTGTTAATTACTCCTTCTCTTCGATAATAAGTGTTGTGGTTTTGAACTAAAACCTAAACACGTGTTATGTTGTTTAACTCTATGCTGCACGTCTTTTGCGAGAACAGGAAATCAAATATTATCAAAGATCCAAAGCTGATTTCATCTTGGAGGGAGATAGTAATACACGATACTTCCAATTGGTCATCAATGGTCGGCATAGGAATACATGTATTTTAGAGCATCTATAGCCGAACTTGGCAAATCCGACCCCTCAAACGCCCGCGGACGCGCTCGGTCGTGTCTGCGGACAGTGATCGGTCACCTCTCAAAAAACGCATTCCACATCCGGATATCTAAAAATTAAAAACCTCAAATCCATATTATTACATGCAACGTGAAACCTAATCTAAGCGGAGCTCGTCCGGTTCCACTCCCCGCTTGCCCAGCTCCGCCCTGGCCATGTCCGGAGGCCGGCTGCGCTCCTTAGAGTGTTGGTCCGGTCGCCGGCAATCAAGGTAGGATAGGGCATGGGACACGAGCTGGCTCACGGGACTCAAGGCCTTCCCGTCTCCCATGCCCTACTCTTCCTCGTCGGAGACCGCAACCCGAACGGGACTGGTGCACGTTAGATTGATGACGGATCCATCCGGGGACGAGCCGCCAACGTCCACCAGGATGCGGTTGCGGCGCCCGGACTGATGCGCCATACGGGGCGTCGGAGAATGCAACTCCGCCACACCGACGTCCGCTGCCGCCTCCCGCGCCCGGTGCCTTGCACGGCGTGCACGCCGTGCCATGGCCTCGTGGAACGATGGTGTGTCCCCAATATCGGCGCGCCACCGGATGGTTGCGCGTCCGCCAGCGCGTTCGGACGCCAGACGGACCGCACGGCCTCCGGCGAGGCAGCTACGGCCGGCCTAGCTCCGGATCCATGCGCCATTTGGGCGGACGCAATGGATTCCCAACGGATGGAGTCTGAGAGCAGCCGTCCACGGGCCTCCTCCCGGGCGCGGTGGAGCGCAAGCCGGACGACCATCTCCTCCTCGGGGCCGCGTGGGATGAGCTCAGGGTCGACGGATCTAGAGGTGAAGGACTCGGAACCGCTGCCCGCCATGCGGGAGACAGCCGGAAGGAGCCGGAGACGAACTTGGGTAGCGGAGGGGAGTGAAGTGGCTAGGGTTTGGTCCGGCGAGCGAATGAGGAGGATTTTATGTGGGGTCGGGTGGGCCAACGTGGGCCGGGTTCGATGTGGCGGGGGTGCCCGGGCTCCCCCATATCCGCCCCATATTTGGGCTGGATATGGGGGGTGCCGGTCAGCTCGGGCGTTTGAGGGGCCCGTCTGGGTCAAAAAATCATGACCGGACAGTGACGGAGCGGCCCGCCCGGGCGTATGAGGTGCCCAACTGTAGATGCTCTTAGTCTCTAACAAGATGAGGGGTGGATCGAAGGTCTGGCAGAGCTCAAAAGCTATATCACCAAATACAACAAATCTCTGTTCGGGGCGCTGGATGAAAGGAATTTCACCCCTGATGAAACCCGGATAGATGATATTTCACAAGTCACGACAGAAGAGAATGATATCCTCATGACACCTTTCTCTGAAGATATGGTGAGAGCTGAGGTATTCCACATGGAACATAACAAAGCTCCAGGCCCTGAATGCTTCCCCGCAGAATTCTATCAAAATTTCTGGAATCTCGTTACATTTTTCATGCCGGCCAACTCGACCTATCCAGGCTGAACTTTGGTGAGATAGTTTTGTTGCCAAAAATTAAGGAGGATGGGCGGATCCAGCAATAGAAACCAATATGTCTCCTCAATGTCAGCTTCAAGATTTTCACCAAAGTGGCTACTAATAGGCTCAACACGGTGGCTGACCATGTCGTACGACCATCTCAAACAACTTTCATGAAAGGAAGAAATGTACTCGATGGAGTAGCAATCCTACATGAGACTATTCATGGGATGCATAAAAAACATGAGTGGAGTAGTTTTCAAGATTGACTTTGAAAAGGCTACGAAAAGGTCAAATGGTCGTTTCTTCAACAACCCTTAAGAACGAAAGGATTCTTAGATAAATGGCCCCAATGGATCCAAAGTTTTGTTACTAGAGGTAGTGTGGCTGTAAAAGTCAATGATGACGTGTGCCATTACTTTCAGACAAAAAAAAGGATTACGTCAGGGTGACCCCATGCCTTTAATTTTATTTAACACCGTTGCAGATATGTTGTCTATTCTAATTTATCACACGAAGCGGGATGGTCATATTGCAGAAGTAGTGCCACACCTTGTGGATGGCGACCTCTCTATTCTGCAATATACCGATGATATGATTATTTTTATGGAACATGACTTGGACAAGGCTCGAAACTTGAAACTATTGCTTCAACATTTGAGCAGATGTGGGGCCTCAAAATTAATTTCCATAAAAGTGAATTGTTCTGCTTTGAAGAAGTTAGTGTGGCGGCCGCTGATTACGCTGACTTGTTAGGTTGTGCGCAAGGCCCTTTCCCAATTAAATATTTGGGAATTCTGATTCATTATCAACGTCTCACTAAGGCGCGGTGGAAAGATGTAGAGAAATGCTTGGAGAAACGGTTGAGCAGTTGGAAAGGCAAATTGCTATTTGTTGGAGGACGGCTGGTCTTGATTAATTCTGTTCTTACAAATATGGTTCTCTATATGTCTTTTTCAACTCCCAAAAGGGATCTTGCAGAGGCTCGATTATTTCAGATCCATCTTTTTTTGGCAAGGAGACAGTGAAAAGAAAAAGAACAGGTTTGCGAAATGGAGGTTTGTAGGCCAAAAGACCAAGGTGACATTAGCATTCATGACCTTTATGTCAAGAATGATGCTTTACTTGGTAAATGGGTATTCAGACTACTTACTGAGGTTGGCGTCTGCAAACCCTGCTGTGCACAAAGTATATATCTAGGCCAAAAAGCGGTGTCTCGGGCCTATTGAAAACCTGGAGACTCACATTTTTGGGTTGGACTAATGGCGGCAAAGAAATATCTTTTCCGCTTTGGGCCCTTCATAATAAAAGATGGGTCAGAGATTCGTTTCTGGGAGGACAATTGGCTTGGCAATGCCAGTCTCCAAGAACAATATCCCGCTTTATACCGCATTGCCCACGATTCCCCGAGAACAATATCCCCTTTTTACCACATTATCCGCGATAAGAATGGTACTATTGGACATGTGCTCAGTTCATCTCCTCCAAATATTTCTCTCAGGCGGAATGTGATTGGCCCCGTCTTATGTCAAGGTAAAATCTTCTATCCCGATTGGAGTCGATTAACCCGACACATGGACAGATGTGTTTCGCTGGAATCTCACTATATCTGGGTCCTTCACGGTTGACTCTATGTACCGGACGTTCACGCATTCCGAGGTTCCGGTGGATAATAATAAGAAAATTTAGAAGTCAAAGATTCCACTAAAAGTTGAAATCTTCATGTGGTATCTTCGAAGGGAAGTTGTACTAACCAAGGACAACCTCGCCCGTCGCAATTGACAAGGAAGCAAGAAGTGTAGCTTTTGTACTCAGGATGAGACAATCAAACACCCCCTTCTTTCAGTGCAATTTTGCACGTTCTACATGTTCAATCATCCAAGTAACGTCTAATTTGTATTCGCCCACAAGTGTTGCCAATATTTTTTGATCATTGGTTGACCGGTATACCAAAGAGGTGGGTGAGAGCGTATGCCCGTTATGATCGCTTTGACTACGTAGAAATGATTTTTTCTAATGACAAAAGTTATTTTTACTTTGCAGGTTATTGTTTGCTACACGTACTTTCTTCGTACGTGGTCTATGCTATACTGAACAGAGTGACGATCGTTTTTTAAGGCGGTGTGTACGCGTCTGGAGCAGGTGATCATGAAGGTTTTTACCTAACGTGGATGACAGTATAATCTCTGGATTAGTCCACCACCACCTTTTAACACATGCATAGTGCGGTCATATGACTTTTATGTTGACGGTATGTCGGTTTTTTATTTTCTTACTCATCATGATTTGTATCCTCTATGCTACATTTGAAGTCAATAAAAATCGCCTTTTATAAAAAATATATGTTGGCAAACCAATGGGATGAAAATGATAATAAACAAAGAGGAAAGAAATATCTCGGAGCAATTACTATCTTTTGGAGTATTTGAAGGAATTATTTGTGACCACATGTGCTTGGACCACTGCCCCCAATCTCCCAGCCCAACTGTCAGGAAGCAATTATCAAGAACATCGAAGCCCCAATCGTCAGAGCCAAGCATCCAAATCAATTTCTCCACATCAGATTCAGATGGATTGATAGTTCGACACTCCCAACTATTCTTGTTTCCTTCCTGACCCAATGGCCGCCATCGACTTACGCTTCCATCTCCATCCAGCCGCCTTCTCCTCTGTCCACCCGTCCAATTCAAGCGCCAAACCGCACCGCCATTGCCCACCTCAGAGGGTCCATGCTGCAGGAAGAAGGTGCCTCCTCAGGGCGAAGTCTTCAAACGGGCACCCGCAGATCGGGGCCTCCTTCAGCGATGGTACTCGGACGTGCACCCAGCACGGCTGTCTGAACTCGCTGCAGCTTGTGCAAGAATATTGTACCGAGAAGTGGTTGTTGCAGGGGTGCTAGATGCTAAGCCGTCTGGAGCTGGAGGCCCGGCGCCGGAGCAGGGAGAGCACACCGTCAGCATCACGGTCGTCGGAGCCTCCGGGGATCTCGCCAAGAAGAAGATCTTCCCGGCTCTCTTCGCCTTGTTCTACGAGGACTGGCTCCCCGAGGTTTCAGTTAGCTTTGTGTGGTTCTGTTTGGGTTTTTTGGAGCCATGCTAGTCATTTGTTTTAGTTAACCTCTGTCAATGCAGCATTTTACAATCTTTGGTTATGCTCGTAGCAAAATGAGCGATGAAGAGCTCAGGAACATAATTAGCATGACCCTAACCTGCCGGATTGATCAGAGGTACTGCTTATAAATCCTCATGCTTGGTCCCTATGCTATGCTGAGTCGTCTGTGTTGGTTTTACTTGTAACTATCTGAGTTTGCCCCTTGCATTGGGTGTCAATCAGCTTTAGTTGTCTGATTCATGAGCCAAATTTGGCAACGAAAATTGTAGTATGTACAATGGCATGGCACAATGTATCCTCATATATATGTTTGATTTTGTATTACGTCTAAAAGTTTATCCATAAAACAAAGGTCAGCTCAAATTTTTTGTCCTGTCGTAGAATGTGTTCTGAATCTCTGGGCCCATATTCAGAGTGTAACACGTCATATTCGAATGGACAGGGCGAACTGCAGTGAGAAGATGGATAAATTTCTGAAGAGATGCTTCTATCAGTCCGGACAGTACAACTCAGAGGAGGGATTTCACGAATTGGATAGAAAGCTTACAGAAAAAGAGGTAACCCCGAATTCATAGTACATGTTTTTCTAGCCCTTTACTATGAGATACCAAGTAATTATTCCCAAAGAAAAGAGATACCAAGTAATCGCACTGCAGAATTCATGGCAAATATTGCGTAGAAAAAAGGAGTTGAAGCTAAATGTTTGTCATCAATCAGGCTGGGAAGCTACCAAACAGGCTGTTCTACTTGTCTATCCCACCAAATATATTCGTGGACGTGGTAAGATCTGCCAGCCGTACCGCGTCATTGCCGAGTGGGAGTGGCTGGACGAGGTTTATAGTGGAGAAGCCATTTGGCCGCGATTCTGAGTCCTCGGGGGAGCTTACCCGATCCCTGAAGATGTATTTAGAGGAGGAGCAAATCTTCAGGTAACACATAAATGCAGAGTGTTTTCAGCGACTCGCCCTATTTCTTAGGATTTGACAGCGGAATGTGACAGGATTGACCATTATCTGGGCAAGGAGCTGGTGGAAAACCTGTCGGTCCTCCGTTTCTCCAACCTTGTGTTCCAGCCACTCTGGTCGAGGGACTACATTCGGAATGTGCAGCTCATATTCTCCGAAGACTTCGGCACCGAGGGTCGAGGCGGGTCTGCGCTCCGTCATCCAGTCCAATCTTTATAAGAATCTTCATTCATTGGCCAGTGGATTCATCAGGTAGATAATGGCTTCCTTGTTGGGTTGCATTGCAGCTACTTCGACAACTACGGCATCATCCGGGACATCATGCAGAACCACTTGCTGCAGATACTGGCCCTGTTCGCCATGGAGACTCCGGTCAGCCTCGCCGCCGAGGACATTCGCAACGAGAAGGTAGCATGCGTAGCAGAGCAGTATGATCGGTCAGACGAAAAGCCTGGTGAAATTGTCTGTTATGCTTCTTCAGGTGAAAGTGTTGCGATCGATGAGGAAGCTGAAGCTGGAGGACGTGGTGGTGGGGCAGTACAAGGGGCACACGCGGGGCGGGAAGTCGTTCCCGGCGTACGTGGACGACCCGACGGTGCCCAACGACAGCGTGACCCCGACCTTCGCGGCGGCGGCGCTCTTCATCGACAACGCGCGGTGGGACGGGGTGCCGTTCCTGATGAAGGCCGGCAAGGCGCTGCACACGCGGCGCGCGGAGATCAGGGTGCAGTTCCGGCGCGTGCCCGGGAACCTCTACCGGGGGAACGTGGGCACGGACCTGGACATGGCCACCAACGAGCTGGTGCTCCGGGTGCAGCCCGACGAGGCCATCTACCTCAAGATCAACAACAAGGTGCCCGGGCTCGGGATGAGGCTCGACAGCAGCAACCTCAACCTCTTCTACTCGGAGCGGTACCAGCGGGAGATACCGGACGCGTACGAGCGGCTCCTCCTGGACGCCATGGAGGGGGAGCGCCGGCTCTTCATCCGGAGCGACGAGCTCGACGCGGCCTGGGCCATCTTCACGCCCGTGCTCAGGGAGCTGGAGGAGAAGAGGGTGGCGCCGGAGCTCTACCCGTACGGCAGCCGGGGCCCCGTCGGCGCGCACTACCTCGCCGCCAACTACAACGTCAGGTGGGGGGACATCAGCAGCGACGGATCCTTCTAGCTAGCAAGCTCTGCCTATCTGCTAAGGCGCCGGTTGGCTTGATTACGAGTTTACGACTGCCATCAAGTGACAGCCAATTTTACTCAGACTCCTCAGACTCAATCAAGCCGTGAGGAACAGGAGAAGCTCATATTGCAATCGTTTTGTCTTCTGCCTAATCGTACTTGCATTTTCCTTACTTATGCAAGATACAAAATCTGCCACACACCGCAAAATCAAATAATGCCGTATATGGAAAATACTCGAGGTCAGTTTAACCTCAGCTTACTATAAGTCGGGTGTTGCACAGCTTTACACTTCTCGGCTAGCTTAGCTTATACGCTGTAAGTCGAGATCCTATTCACAGGCACTCGACTTAACTATAAGCCGAGATCAAAACAGTGGCGCAATGCACGGCGTGCTAAAAAAACGTTTACAGTATTGGAATAGACAGTTTTTGTGCGTCGCAGAGTGCTGACTCCAGCGATCGCTGCAAAATATCGCACGAGTGCGCCGCCTCCAGCAGACGCGCTATACTTTTTACTACTCGTCGTCTTCTCCTTGTACTCCGACTCGATACACATTCAACTACGACTCAATACTCATAGATAATAGATAGGCATAGATTCATAAATAAAAAGATACATAAATAGATAACATAGATAATAGATAGGCATAGATTCATAAATAAAAAGATACATAAATAGATAAAAACGATACATAGATAGTTCATAGCATAGATAGATAAAAAAAAGATAGTTCAACTACTCCTCGTCGTCCTCCGACTCCGACTCCGCCTCGGTGATGTCCTCCTCCAACGTCTCAATGAAGGCGTCAAGATACCGATCGTCGTTGGAGTCCCAGGTCGACGCTGCTCCTAGCTCGATGTTGAATTGAGCGACCGCTTTCCGCGTACGCATGTCCTCGCGATAGGCGGCTCGCTCCGCCCTCCTCTCCTCCCTTTCCACCCTCCTTTGCGTGTAGAACCCGCGCTCGTTGATGACGTCCTGCGGAAGCGTTGGCGCCACGCCGCTATGACTTCCTCGCCCATCTCGGCGAGGCCGAGACGGCGCTCCCGCCTCCGGTTGTCGCGACGATCCTCGTCGGTGATAAGCCGCGGGGGAGGCACGAGCTCCTGCACCCGCTCTTGCGTCGGCACGTCGGGGAAGTTCATGTCCCTACGAGGCCGCCGGAGGCGCCACGCCGCCACGTCGTATGCACGGGCGGCCTCGTGGGCGGTGTCGAAAGTGCCGAGGCCGAGGCGCATCTCGGCGGACCGGATCTCGACGGAGAAGACGCCGGAGGGGCGTGCGCGGACGCTGTGATAGCCCGAAACTCCCCGGTGGTGAGGCCAGAAAGAGCGGGGAGAGAGCGGCAGAGGGCGCGTGGCGAGGTGGAGGTCGGTGGGAGGGCACGTGGCGGGCGCTGAATTTATAAAGCACACCGAACGCCACGCGCCAAAACTAGCGCACGCCCGACCGCTTTTTCGCTCGCGCTAAAACCCACTTTTACCCCACGCGTGTTTTTTACAACCACTGTTGGAGATGCTCTTAGTGACATAAAGTGGCATAACGGCCGGCTGACGCTAACGGAGGTGTCACAGGCACCTTGGTAAGCCGAGCGTACCACTCATTAATTTTCCAACCCGGGATCGTCATGTGTCCCATATAAGAGCATTTTTAGCAGACCCCTTAAATCACGGAATTAAAAACGCGATTTTCAGTTCGCGAAAAACGTGTTTTAAGGGTCGGTTTGAGCTGCGGCCAAACATACCCCTCAAATTTAAACTGTAAAACCAAATATTCGCTTATATTTTCTTCCCACGTCTTCTTCCTCTCGTCCGTGTCCACGATCAGCTAGCTCACTCCTATAAAACCGACGAACAGTGCACGAAGCGGCCAAATAAGAAGCCGCCGGCGTCCAGCTAGCTCGAAGTGACCAAATACCATGCTCGAATCAATCCAGGAGCTAGATAGCTAGCTAGCTCCTCCGTCCGCCGAATTCGCTAGCTAGCTCCTCCATCCGCCGAATCGATTCGAGCGAGCAGCAAGCTAGCTCCTCCGTCGGAAGAGGCGCGGGCGCGGCGGCCGGGTCGGACGGCCGGGCCGGGAGCCGGGACGGGCGGACGGGAGCGAGCCATTTTGATGACAGTTGTCTTTCGCATATACAGGCACCTTTGGGTTGGCTTCGAAATCCTTATTTTTACATGTTTGATGGGGATGTTTTCCGCGCCTCTTGAAAAAATTACAGGTCAGAGTCATTTACGGGTTCTATTTAGGTCACTTTTTCCGTCTAAAATTGTAAACCAACGGTTATTTTGCAGTTTCATGCGTTTGATCGGGGCTAGCGATGCACTAAGCCGAGTACCTTAGGGCACCCACGGTGTATACGTAAGCCGAGACCCTCGTCGGCTTCTTGGATTGTAGGTAAGTGCAGTCACGTATCTGTTGTAAGCCGAGCGTTGTTTGGTAAATACACGACATGTATGTAAGTTATGATTATGTTTAATACTTGATGTACGCGTAAGTGAGTGCTTTACTAAATACACTCGGCTTACAGACAAATTGGGTAGTGCTATTTGGTCCCGAGAGCTCCTAGGGCCTGCCACGTGGTATGAAAGCCAAGTGTTTTCCAAGTGCACCCGGTGTATAGGTTGTAAGACGAGTGTTGTACTTGGTTTGCCCATATTGCATTTTTTGGTTGCTTGTTCGAACAACCCCACAATTCAAGTAACAAAATGCATACATCTATATCCAACAGGTCCAGCAAGTTCACAACCATATATATAGGACCGTACAACCATATGAAACCAAGCAGGCATACATAGGATGAAAGATGCAATATATAGTTCATAAGCATATATAGTTCCAATTTCACAACCATATATAGTTCCAAGTTCACACATGCATACATCTCCACCAAGTTCGCAACCAAAAGCATGCATACATATCCAACAAGTTTCAAGTTCACACCAAGCAAAAGTTCGAAGTTCACAACCAAGTCAACTTAGGACGATATATGCAATGTGCTCAACCGCTGCGAATATAACATGCATGCCCACCGTCGACGGCATCGGCGATGCAACCTACAAGTTCATTACCACAAGCCTGAGTTTTCAAGTTGAAAATGCAAAGGATCGATAATGATGAAAGTCTAAGAAGTATGAAATAGAAGAACCACTACTTGTGTGCTCTATCATCTCTAATAAACAAACACACCATACATCGATAAGGAAAAATCATTAATTCGGTGCCAAAGCCGGTTGCTGTTTTGTGCATATTTTTAGTTTTACAGAAAATGGATATCCCCGGACCTCAAAATACCTTTGGGATTTTTGATGATTTTTTCGTAAGGAGAAAGTTCTAGAAAGCACTATAAGGTGCCGGGGCCACCCAGGGCCTGGTGGGCCCGCTTGGCACCCCTCTCCATCGCCTTTCGCTCATCTTTCGCCTATAAATCACATATCTTCCGAGACCCTTCGTACCTTTTTTTCGTGATTTTTTTTTCACTGCAGCAAGTTCCTGTTCCGGGGAGATCCAATATGGAGTCCTATTCCAGTGTGCTGCCAGAGGGGGAATCCATCATTGGAGCCATCTTTATGAACCTTACTACCACCATGTCCATATCCATTATCAACAAAGCCAAATTGCGAAGGGGGTTCAAGTCCAGACGCCTGAGAAAACTACACTATCTATCAGGGTTTCGGTGACGAATTACCTAAGACCAATCATACCCAAAGGTCGAATTAGGAAGAGTGATCATACGTGGAAAAAGCCAAGTCATGGGATGAAGATAAACATTGATGCCTCCTTTCAGTATGAAACACTCTCAGGTGCCCGTGGTGTTGTGGCTCGTGATGACCGGGGTGATTTTATAGCAGCAGCAAGTTGGTTTTGTTGGGGAACGTAGTAATAATTCAAAAATTTCCTACGTGTCACCAAGATCAATCTAGGAGAAGCTAGCAACGAGAGAGAGGGAGTGCATCTTCATACCCTTGAAGATCGCTAAGCGGAAGCGTTACAAGAACGCGGTTGATGGAGTCGTACTCGCGGTGATTCAAATCGCGGAAGATCCGATCCAAGCGCCGAACGGACGGCGCCTCCGCGTTCAACACACGTACAACCCGGGGACGTCTCCTCCTTCTTGATCCAGCAAGGGGGAGCAGAAGTTGAGGGAGAACTCCGGCAGCACGACGGCATGGCGGCGGAGCTCATGGTTCTCTGGCAGAGCTTCGCTATGCTCAACGGAGGAGGAGGAGGAGTTGGAGGGGAAGGGCTGCACCAGGGGCAAAGGGTGCAGCTCCCATGCACCTCCCCACTATATATAGGGGTGGAGGGGGCTGGTTTCTTGCCCTCCAAGTCCATTGGGGCGTTGGAAAAGGTGGGAGGAAAGAAATCCCATCCTTTCCCTTCCCCACCGATTGTTATCCCCCTTTTTAGGGATCTTGATCTTATCCCTTCGGGATATGATCTTATTCCTTCTAAGGGGGGATCTTGGTGCGTCTTAACCAGGGGTGTGGGGCCTTGCCCCCACTACCCACGTTCATGTGGGTCCCCCCATGCAGGTGGCCCCACTCCGGAACCTTCTAGAACCTTCCCGGTACAATACCGAAAAATCCCGAACATTTTCCGATGGCCAAAATAGGACTTCCCATATATAAATCTTTACCTCTGGACTATTCCAGAACTCCTCGTGACGTCCGGGATCTCATCCGAGACTCCGAACATCTTTCGGTAACCACATACAATTCCCATTACAACTCCAGCGTCACCGAATCTTAAGTGTGTAGACCATGACCGAGATGCAGACATGACCGAGATGCCTCTCCGGCCAATAACCAATAGCGGGATCTTGATACCCATATTGGCTCCCATATGTTCCACAATGATCTCATTGGATGAACCACGATGTCGGGGATTCAATCAATCCCGTATACAATTCCCTTTGTCCATCGGTATGTTACTTGCCCGAGATTCGATCGTCGGTATCTCTATACCTTGTTCAATCTCGTTACCGGCAAGTCTCTTTACTCGTTCCATAACACATGATCCCGTGGCTAACTCCTTAGTCACATTGAGCTCATTATGATGATGCATTACCGAGTGGGCCCAGAGATACCTCTCCGTCATACGGAGTGACAAATCCCAGTCTCGATTTGTGCCAACCCAACAGACACTTTCGGAGATACCTGTAGTGCACCTTTATAGCCACCCAGTTACGTTGTGACGTTTGATACACCCAAAGCATTCCTACGGTATCCGGGAGTTGCACAATCGCTCTAGCAAACGAACTACGCGATCTTGTGTTATGCTTAGGATTGGGTCTTGTCCATCACATCATTCTCCTAATGATGTGATCTCGTTATCAACGACATCCAATGTCCATGGTCAGGAAACCACAACCATCTATTGATCAACAAGCTAGTCAACTAGAGGCTCACTAGGGACATGTTGTGGTCTATGTATTCACACATGTATTACGGTTTCCGATTAATACAATTATAGCATGAACAATAGACAATTATCATGAACAAGGAAATATAATAATAACTATTTTATTATTGCCTCTAGGGCATATTTCCAACAGGTTTATGCCCAATATCCGTGATGTGGATTCAGCTGAGCTAATGGCAATAAGAAACAGGCTGTACTTGGCGGGCCATATCGGCTGTACCAATGTGGAAGTTGAGTCCGTTTGTTCCTTTGCCGTTGATTTTATCAACCAGATTGAGGACTATTAGGCCCCGAGATAGCAACTATCACAGAGTGCAAACAACTGATTGTAGACTTTGCAAAGATATCCTTCAAACACTGTCTTAGGAAGGTAAATCAAGTAGGAGAGGAAATAGCCAAATTAAACGTGTCACAAACTAACTTACGAATTTCAACAACCACTTTCTAAGCACCAATCAAGAATTTCCGCAAGAATTTTCCAAGCCCTGCAAATTAAACATGTCATCATTGTCAAAATTCGAAGTTACCAGCTAGTAAACATGAATCCATTGTGTTTGACCAATACTCTTTGGACTCCCAATTCCTTATGAGGTGTCAGGGCACGCAGGACAAAGCACAAAATGTACCTCCCCTGCCCTAAGCTCCCCAATACTTCATACAGGAACGAATGAGGGAGCCGAGAACCATTACCTACAGGAGGATTGTGAAGGCGAATGTTATACTGAAGAATAAACTTCCAATTCATTTCCCTAAGAAAAATTCTTCGAACTGATTACTTTAGAAAAATTCTCTACCTGATACTTCTGATTAATATATTTACTTGTTTTCAACATACAAATATAAATGGATATTGCTGCATATCTCCAAAAAAAATACCTTCAGAAATACTATTATCTTTTTCAGATTTTGATTTTTCTTCAACTGAGCTTAAAAAGGGTAATTTATTTTATGTTTTCTAAGCCTTTTTGTTAGGCATTGATGGATGAATAAAGCCCAAAAAATGCTAAGTTACTTCTGTCCAGTTGGCACCAATAGTACCACCAGCATGTAAACAGTGTGCAACAAAACTTCCTTCCAAAGCTAACTCTGCATCTGAAACTTCCTCGGATCCATCACGCGCTCGTCAGATAGAAGTCGAGGAAACAACTAAGCCAGAATTAGAAGAATATTATTGGATCTCTGGCAAGGCATGGAATTGCTGGGAACGACACAGAAGGAAATATGTACAGAAAGTACATGAAACAGAGCTCTGTTGTAAAAACACAGATGCAATATGTGAAGGAAATATGCCCTAGAGGCAATAATAAAGTTGTTATTTTATATTTCCTTATATCATGATAATTTTTTATTATTCATGCTAGAATTGTATTAACTGGAAACTTGATACATGTGTGGATACATAGACAAAACACCGTGTCCCTAGTAAGCCTCTACTAGACTAGCTCGTTAATCAAAGATGGTTAAGCTTCCCAACCATAGACATGTGTTGTCATTTGATGAACGAGATCACATCATTAGGAGAATGATGTGATGGACAAGACCCATCTGTTAGCTTAGCATATTGATCATACAGTTTTATTGCTATTGCTTTCTTCATGTCAAATACATATTCCTTCGACTATGAGATTATGCAACTCCCGGATACCGGTGGAATACCTTGTGGGCTATCAAATGTCACAACATAACTGGGTGATTATAAAGATGCTCTATAGGTTTCTCCGAAGGTGTTTGTTGGGTTGGCATAGATCGAGATTAGGATTTGTCACTCCGAGTATCGGAGAGGTATCTCTGTCCCTCTCGGTAATGCACATCGTAAGAAGCCTTGCAAGCAAAGTAACTAATGAATTAGTTGCAGGATGATGTATTACGGAACGAGTAAAGAGACTTGCCGGTAACGAGATTGAACAAGGTATGTGGATACCGACAATCGAATCTCGGGCAAGTAACATACCGATGACAAAGTGAATAACGTATGTTGTCATAATGGTTCGACTGATAAAGATCTTCGTAGAATATGACGATGGTATTCGGACACTGGAAGTGTTCCGGAGGGTACCGGGTACATATCGGGTCACCGAAAGGGTTACCGGACACCCCCGACAAAAGATATGGGCCTTATGGGCCAAAAGGGGAAACACACCAGCCACAAGGGGCTGGTGCGCCCACCATATGGGCCGGCCAAGAAGGAGAAGGAAAGAAGGGAAGGGAAAGTAAAAAGAGGGAATATGATTCCCCCTTCCTTCCATCTCCCCTCTCTTTCCTTCCCCCTCCGGCAGATAAGGAAAGGGGGGCGCCGGCCATAGGAAGGCCCCAAGTAGGATTCAGCCTACTGGGGCGCCTCCTTGGCTGCCTCCTCTCTCCCCACCACCTATATATATATATGTGGGGGGGCGCCCCTAGCACATAGAACAACAATCGTTAGACGTGTGCGGCGCCCCCTCCACAGTTTACGCCTTCGGTCATATCTTCGTAGTGCTTAGGCGAAGCCCTGCGCGGATCACTTCACCATCACCGTCACCATGCCGTTGTGCTGACGGAACTCATCTACTTCCTCGACACCTTGCTGGATCAAGAAGGCAAGGGACGTCATCACGCTGAACGTGTGCAAAACTCGAAGGTGCCGTACGTTCGGTACTTGATCGGTCGGAGGTAGAAGAAGTTCGACTACATCGACCGCGTTGTCAAACGCTTCCGCTTTCGGTCTACGAGCGTACGTGGACACACTCTTCCCCCTCGTTGCTATGCATCTCCTAGATAGATCTTGCATGGGCGTAGGATTTTTTTTGAAATTTCATGCTACGTTTCCCAACAGTGGTATCAGAGCCAGGTTTATGCGTAGATGATATGCACGAGTAGAACACAAAGAGTTGTGGGCGGTGATAGTCATACTGCTTACCACCAATGTCTTATTTTGATTCGGCGGTATTGTTGGATGAAGCGGCCCGGACCAACCTTACATGACCACGTTCATGAGACCGGTTCTACCGACAGACATGCAACTAGTTTTGCATAAAGGTGGCTGGCGGGTATCTATTTCTCCTACTTTAGTTGAATCGAATTTGGCTGCGGCCGGTCCTTGAAGAAGGTTAAAACAACAAACTTGACGAAACACTGTTGTGGTTTTGATGCGTAGGTAAGAACGGTTCTTCCTAGAAGCCCGTAGCAGCCACGTAAAACTTGCAACAACAAAGTAGAGGACGTCTAACATGTTTTTGCATTGCATGTTGTGATGTGATATGGTCAAGACATGATGTGATATGCGTTATTGTATGAGATGATCATGTTTTGTAAAAGTTATCGGCAACCGGCAGGAGCCTTATGGTTGTCTCTTTATTGTATGAAATGCAAACGCCATGTAATTGCTTTACTTTATCACTATGCATTAACGATAGTTGTAGAAGCAATAGTTGGTGAGACAACCACGACGTAACGATGGAGATCAAGGTGTCGAGCCGGTGACGATGGAGATCATGACGATGCTTTGGAGATGAAGATCAAAAGCACAATATGATGATGGCCATATCATGTCACGTATTTTGATTGAATGTGATGTTTATCTTTTATGCATCTTATTTTGCTTAGTACGGCGGTAGCATTATAAGATGATCCCTTCACTAAATTTCAAGGTATAAGTGTTCTCCCTGAGTATGCACCGTTGCGACAGTTCGTCGTGTTGAGACACCACGTGATGATCGGGTGTGATAGACTCTACGTTCAAATACAACGAGTGCAAGACAGTTTTGCACATGCGGAATACTCGGGTTAAACTTGACGAGGCTGGCATGTATAGACATGGCCTCGGAACACTAGAGACCGAAAGGTCGAACATGAATCATATAGTAGATATGATCAACATAGAGATGTTCACCATTGACGACTACTGCATCTCACGTGATGATCGGACATGGTTTAGTTGATTTGGATCACGTGTCATTTAGATGACTTGAGGGATGTCTATCTAAGTGGGAGTTCTTAAGTAATTTGATTAATTGAACTTAATTTATCATGAACTTAGTCCTGATAGTATTTGCATATCTATGTTGTAGGTCAATAGCTTGCGTTGTAGCTCCCCTATGTTTTTGATATGTTCCTAGAGAAAACTAAGCTGAAAGATGATAGTAGCAATGATGCGGACTGGGTCCGTGATCTGAGGATTATCCTCATTGCTGCACAGAAAGAATTATGTCCTTGATACACGGCTAGGTGAACAGACCTATTGCAGGAGCAGATGCAGACGTTATGAACGTTTGGCAAGCTCGATATGATAACTACTTAATAGTTTAGTGCACCCTGCTTTACGTCTTAGAACTAGGACTTCAAAAACGTTTTGAATGCCATGGAGCATATGAGATGTTCCAAGAGCTGAAATTGATATTTTCAGACTCATGCCCATGTCGAAAGGTATGAGACCTTTGACAAGTACTTTGCCTACAAGATGGAGGAGAATAGCTCAGATAGTGAGCATGTACTCAGAATGTCTGGGCACTAGAATCACTTGAATCAAGTGGGAGTTAATCTTCCAGATAAGATAGTGATTGACAGAGTTCTCTAGTCACTATCACCAAGCTACTAGAACTTCGTGATGAACTATAATGTGCAGGGGATAACGGAAAAAGATTCTCGAGCTCTTCGCAATGCTGAAATCGGTGAAGGTAGAAATCAAGAAAGAGCATCAAGTGTTGATGGTTAACAAGACCACTAGTTTCAAGAAAAAGGGCAAAGGAAAAGAAAGGGAACTTCAAGAAGAATGACAAGCAAGTTGTTACTCCCGTGAAGAAGCCCAAAGCTAGACCTAAGCCTGAAACTGATTGCTTCTACTGCAAAGGGAATGGTCACTGGAACCGGAACTACCCCAAATATTTGGTGGATAAGAAGGATGGCAAAGTGAACAAAAGTATATTTGATATACATGTTATTTATGTGTACTTTACTAGTGTTCATAGTAACCCCTGAGTATTTAATACCGGTTCAGTTGCTAAGATTAGTAACTCAAAACAGGAGTTGCAGAATAAACAGAGACTAGTTAAGGGAGAGGTGACGATGAGTGTTGGAATTGATTCCAAGGTTGATATGATCAACATCGCACACTCCCTCTACCTTCGGGATTAGTGTTGGACCTAAATGTTATTTGGTGTTTGCGTTGAGAATAAATATGATTGGATCATGTTTATTGCGATACGGTTATTCATTTAAGTCAAAGAATAATTGTTGTTCTGTTTACATGAATAAAACCTTCTATGGTCGTACACCCAATGTCAATGGTTTATTGAATCTCGATCGTAGTAATACACATATTCATAATATTGATGCCAAAAGATTCAAATTTGATAATAATAGTGCAACATATTAGTGGCACTATCGTTTAGGTCATATTGGTGTGAAGCGCATGAAGAAACTCCATGCGGATGGATTTTTGGAATCATTTGATACTTGCGAACCATGCCTCATGGGCAAGATGACTAAAACTCCGTTCTCCGGAACAATGGAGCAAGCTAATGACTTGTTGGAAATAATACATAACGATGTATGCGGTCCGATGAGTGTTGAAGCTCGCGGCGGGTATCGTTATTTTCTGACCTTCACAGATGATTTGAGCAGATATGGGTATATCTACTTGATGAAACACAAGTCTGAAACATTTGAAAAGTTCAAAGAATTTCAAAGTGAAGTAAAGAATCATCGTAACAAGAAAATAAAGTTTCTATGATCTGATCACGGAGACAAATATTTGAGTTACGAGTTTGGCCTTCATTTAAAACAATGTGGAATAGTTTCACAACTCACGCCACCTGGAACACCACAGCGTAATGGTGTGTCCAAACGTCGTAACTGTACTTTATTAGATATGGTGTGATCTATGATGTCTCTTACCGATTTACCACTATCGTTTTGGGGTTATGTATTAGAGACAACTGCATTCACGTTAAATAGGGTACCGTCTAAATCCGTTGAGACGACACCGTATGAACTGTGGTTTGGCAAGAAACCTAAGATGTCGTTTCTTAAAGTTTGGGGTTGCGACATGATACGCCTTGATCGGGAACGCAATATTTCAAAAAATTTACCTATGATCATGCAAGATCTATTTGGGAGATGCATAGCAACGAGACAGGAGAGTGTGTCCATGTACCCTCGTAGACCGAAAGCGGAAGCGTTTAGTAACGCGGTTGATGTAGTCGAATGTCTTCACGATCCAACCGATCCAAGTACCGAACGTACGGCACCTCCGTGTTCAGCACACGTTCAACATGATGACGTCCCTCGAGCTCTTGATCCAGTTGAGGATGAGGGAGAGTTCCGTCAGCACGGCGGTGTGGCGACGATGATGATGAAGTTACCGGCGCAGGGCTTCACCTAAGCACTACGACGATATGACCGAGGTGTGTAACTGTGGAGGGGGGCACCGCACACAGCTAAGACAAATCTTGGAGTGCCTTTGGGGTGCCCCCTGCCCATGTATATAAAGGAGGGAGGGAGAGAGGCCGGCCCTCCTAGGGGCGCGCCAAGTGTAGGGACTCCTACTAGCACTCCCAAGTCCTAGTAGGATTCCCTTTCCTTTTAGGAAAGGGGGGGGGGTCGCGCCCCCACCCCTTGTCCAATTTGGTTTGGGCAGGAAAGAGGCGCGCGCCACCTTGTGGCCCTTCTTCCCTCTCTCCACTAAAGCCCAATAAGGCCCATTAACTTCCCCCGACGAATTCCCGTAACTCTCTGGTACTCCGAAAAATACCCGAATCACTCAGAACCATTCCGATGTCGGAATATAGCCTTCCAATATATGAATCATTAGCTCTCAACCATTTCGAGACTCCTCGTCATGTCCATGATCTCATCCGGGACTCCGAACAAACTTCGGTCATCAAAACACATAACTCATAATACAAATCGTCATCGAACGTTAAGCGTGCGGATCCTACGGGTTCGAGAACTATGTAGACATGACCGAGACACGTCTCTGGTCAATAACCAATAGCGGAACCTGGATGCTCATATTGGCTCCTACATATTCTACGAAGATCTTTATCGGTCAAACCGCATAACAACA
This sequence comes from Aegilops tauschii subsp. strangulata, assembly GCF_002575655.3. Lineage (NCBI taxonomy): Eukaryota > Viridiplantae > Streptophyta > Magnoliopsida > Poales > Poaceae > Aegilops > Aegilops tauschii. The sequence goes on along the minus strand of NC_053040.3, from coordinate 129,039,084 downwards.
TACGTTATTCCCTTTGTCATCGGTATGTTACTTGCCCGAGATTCGATCATCGGTATCATCATACCTAGTTCAATCTCGTTACCGGCAAGTAATTTACTCGTTCCGTAATGCATCATCCCGTAACTAACTCATTAGTCACATTGCTTGCAAGGCTTATAGTGATGTGCATTACCGAGAGGCCCAGAGCTACCTCTCCGATACTCGGAGTGACAAATCCTAATCTCGATCTATGCCAACCCAACGAACACCTTCGGATACACCTGTAGAGCATCTTTATAATCACCCAGTTATGTTGTGATGTTTGATAGCACACAAGGTGTTCCTCCGATATTCGGGAGTTGCATAATCTCATAGTCAGAGGAATATGTATAAGTCATGAAGAAAGCAATAGCAATAAAACTGAACAATCAACATGCTAAGCTAACGGACGGGTCTTGTCCATCACATCATTCTCTAATGATGTGATCCCGTTCATCAAATGACAACACATGTCTATGGTTAGGAAACTTAACCATCTTCGATTAACGAGCTAGTCAAGTAGAGGCATACTAGGGACATTCTGTTTTGTCTATGTATTCACACATGTACTAAGTTTCCGGTTAATACAATTCTAGCATGAATAATAAACATTCATCATGATATAAGGAAATATAAATAACAACTTTATTATTGCCTCTAGGGCATATTTCCTTCAGTCTCACACTTGCACTAGAGTCAATAATCTAGTTCACATCGTCATGTGATTTAACACCAATAGTGCATATCTTTATGTGATTAGTTCACATCGCCATGTGACTAATACCCAAAGGGTTTACTAGAGTCAATAATCTAGTTCACATCGCTATGTGATTCACACCCAAAGAGTACTAAGGTGTGATCATGTTTTGCTTGTGAGAGAAGTTTAGTCAACGTGTCTGTCACATTCAGAGCCGTATGTATTTTGCAATCTATGTCTACAATGCTCTGCATGGAGCTACTCTAGCTAATTGCTCCCACTTACAATATGTATCCAGATTGAGACTCAGAGTCATCTGGATCGGTGTAAAAGCTTTCATCGATGTAACTCTTTATGACGAACTCTTTATTACCTCCATAACCGAGAAATATTTCCTTAGTCCTCTTAGGTAACTAAGGATAATTTTGACCGCTGTCCAGTGATCCACTCCTGGATCACTATCGTACCCCCTTGCCAAAATCATAGCAAGGCACACAATAGGTCTGGTACACAACATAGCATACTTTATAGAACCTATGGCCGAGGCATAGGGAATGACTTTCATTCTCTTTCTATTTTCTGCCGTGGTCGTGTTTTGAGTCATACTCAACTTTACACCTTGCAATACAGGAAAGAACTCCTTCTTTGACTGTTTTATTTTGAACTACTTCAAAAATATTGTCAAGGTATGTACTCACTGAAAAATCTTATCAAGCGTCTTGATCTATCTCTATAGATCTTGATGCGCAATATGTAAGTAGCTTCACCGAGGCCTTTCTTTGAAAAAATCCTTTCAAACACTCATTTATGCTTTCCAGAAAATTATACATCATTTTTGATCAACAATATGTCATTCACATATACTTATCAGAAAGGTTGTAGTGCTCCCACTCACTTTCTTGTAAATACAGGCTTCACCGCAAGTCTGTATAAAACTATATGCTTTGATCAACTTATCAAAGCGTATATTCCAACTCCGAGATGCTTGCACCAGTCCATAGATGGATCGCTGGAGCTTGCACACTTTGTTAGCACCTTTAGGATCGACAAAACCTTCTAGTTGCATCATATACAACTCTTCTTTAAGATATCCATTAAGAAATGCAGTTTTGACATCCATTTGCCAAATTTCATAATCATAAAATGCTGCAATTGCTAACATGATTCGGACAGACTTAAGCACCGCTACGAGTGAGAAAATTTCATCGTAGTCAACACCTTGAACTTGTCGAAAACCCTTTGCGACAATTCGAGCTTTTGAAGATAGTAACACTATCATCAGCGTCTGTCTTCCTCTTGAAGATCCATTTATTCTCAATAGCTTGCCGATTGTCGGGCAAGTCCACCAAAGTCCATACTTTGTTCACATACATGGATCCCATCTCAGATTTCATGGCCTCGAGCCATTTTGCGGAATCTGGGCTCATCATTGCTTCCTCATAGTTTGCAGGTTCGTCATGTTCTAGTAACATGACTTCCAGAATAGGATTACCGTACCACTCTGGTGCGGAACGTACTCTGGTTGACCTACGAGGTTCGGTAGTAACTTGATCTGAAGTTTCTTGATCATCATCATTAACTTCCTCACTAATTGGTGTAGGCATCACTGGAACTGATTTCTGTGATAAACTACTCTCCAACTCGAGAGAAGGTACAACTACCTCATCAAGTTCTACTTTCCTCCCACTCACTTCTTTCGAGAGAAACTCCTTCTCTAGAAAGGATCCATTCTTAGCAATGAATATCTTGCCTTCAGATCTGTGATAGAAGATGTACCCAACAGTTTCCTTTGGGTATCCTATGAAGACACAATTCTCCGATTTGGGCTTGAGCTTATCAGGCTGAAGCTTTTTCACACAAGCATCGCAACCCCAAACTTTAAGAAACAACAACTTAGGTTTCTTGCCAAACCACAGTTCATACGGTGTCGTCTCAACGGATTTAGATGGTGCCCTATTTAACGTGAATGCAGCTGTCTCTAATGCATAACCCCAAAATGATAGTGGTAAATCAATAAGAGACATCATAGATTGCACCATATCTAATAAAGTACGGTTACGATGTTCGGACACACCATTACGCCGTGGTATTCCAGGTGGCATGAGTTGTGAAACTATTCCACATTGTTTTAAATGAAGGCCAAACTCGTAACTCAAATATTCGCCTCTGCGATCAGATTGTAGAAACTTTATTTTCTTGTTACGATGATTCTCCACTTCACTCTAAAATTCTTTGAACTTTGCAAATGTTTCAGACTAGTGTTTCATTAAGTAGATATACTCATATCTGCTCAAATCATATGTGAAGGTTAGAAAAATAACGATACCTGCCGCGAGCCACAACACTCATTGGACCGCATACATCGGTATGTATTATTTCCAATAAGTCATTGGCTCGCTCCATTGTTCCGGAGAACGGAGTCTTAATCATCTTGCCCATGAGGCATGGTTTGCAAGCATCAAGTAATTCATAATCAAGTGATTCCAAAAGCCCATCGGCATGGAGTTTCTTCATGCGCTTTTCACCAATATGACCTAAACGGCAGTGCCACAAATATGTTGCACTATCATTATTAACTTTGCATCTTTTGGCATCAGTATTATGCATATGTGTATCACTGCGATTGAGATTCAGTAAACCATTTATATTGGATGTAAGACCATAGAAGGTTTTATTCATGTAAACAGAACAAAAATTTATTCTTGACTTAAATGAATAACCGTATCACAATAAACATGATCCAATCATATTCATGCTCAACGAAAACACCAAATAACATTTATTTAGGTCCAATACTAATCTCGAAGGTAGATGCGATGGTGATCTTATCAACCTTGGAATCACTTCCAACACACATCGTCACCTCGCCCTCAACTAGTCTCTGTTCATTTTGTAACTCCTGTTTCGAGTTACTAATCATAGCAACTGAACCAGTATCAAATACCCAGGGGCTACTATGAACACTAGTAAAGTACACATCAATAACATGTATATCATATATACTTTTGTTCACTTTGCCATCCTTCTTATCCGCCAAGTATCTGGGGCAGTTCCGCTTCCAATGACCATTTCCTTTGCAGTAGAAGCACTCAGTTTCAGGCTTGGGTCTAGCTTTGGGCTTCTTCATGGGAGTGGCAACTTGCTTGCCATTCTTCTTGAAGTTCCCTTTCTTTCCCTTGCCCTTTTACTTGAAACTAGTGGTCTTGTCAACCATCAACACTTGATGCTTCTCTTGATTTCTACCTTCGCCGATTTCAGCATCGCGAGGAGCTCGGGAATCGTTTTTCGTCATCTCTGCATATTATAGTTCATCATGAAGTTCCAGTAACTTGGTGATAGTGACTAGAGAACTCTGTCAATCACTATCTTATCTGGAAGATTAACTCCCACTTGATTCAACCGATTGTAGTACTCATACATTCTGAGCACATGCTCATTGGTTGAGCTATTCTCCTCCATCTTGTAGGCAAAATACTTGTTAGAGGTCTCATACCTCTCGACTCGGGCATGAGTCTGAAATACCAATTTCAGCTCTTGGAACATCTTATATGCTCCTTGGTGTTCAAAACATTTTTGAAGTCCTAGTTCTAAGCCGTAAAGCATGGTGCACTAAACAATCAAGTAGTCATCATACCGAGCTTGTCAAACATTCATAACTTCTGCATCTGCTCCTGCAATAGTTCTGTCACCTAGCGGTGCATCAAGGACATAACTCTTCTGTGCGGCAATGAGGATAATCCTCATATCACGGACCTAGTCTGCATCATTGCTACTATCATATTTCAACTTAGTCTTCTCTAGGAACATAAATAAAAACGAAGAAGCTATACGCGAGCTATTGATCTACAACATAGATATGCAAATACTATCAGGACTAAGTTCATGATAAATTTAAGTTCAATTAATCATATTACTTAAGAACTCCCACTTAGATAGATATCCCTCTAGTCATCTAAATGATCATGTGATCCATATCAACTAAACCATGTCCGATCATCACGTGAGATGGAGTAGTTTTCAATGGTGAACATCACTATGTTGATCATATCTACTATATGATTCACGTTCGACCTTTCGGTCTCAGTGTTCTGAGGCCATATCTGCATATGCTAGGCTCATCAAGTTTAACCCGAGTATTCTGCACGTGCAAAGCTGGCTTGCACCCGTTGTATGTGAATGTAGAGCTTATCACACACGATCATCACGTGGTGTCTCGGCACGACGAACTGTAGCAACGGTGCATACTCAGGGAGAACACTTATACCTTGAAATCTAGTGAGGAATCATCTTATAATGCTACCATCGTACTAAGAAAAATAAGATGCATAAAGGATAAACATCACATGCAATCAAAATATGTGACATGATATGGCCATCATCATCTTGTGCCTTTGATCTCCATCTCCAAAGCACCGTCATGATCTCCATCGTCACTGGTTTGACACCTTGATCTCCATCGTAGCATCGTTGTCGTCTCGCCAACTATTGCTTCCACGACTATCGCTACCGCTTAGTGATAAAGTAAAGCAATTACATGGCGATTGCATTTCATACAATAAAGCGACAACCATAAGGCTCCTTGAGGGAGTCCTGGATTAGGGGGTCCTTGGACAGCCGGACTATATCCTTTGGTCGGACTGTTGGACTATGAAGATACAAGATTGAAGACTTCGTCCCGTGTCCGGATGGGACTCTCCTTGGCGTGGAAGGCAAGCTTGGCAATACGGATATGTAGATCTCCTCCCTTGTAACCGACTCTGTGTAACCCTAGCCCCCTCCGGTGTCTATATAAACCGGATGGTTTAGTCCGTAGGACAACAACAATCATACCATAGGCTAGCTTCTAGGGTTTAGCCTCTACGATCTCGTGGTAGATCAACTCTTGTAATACTCATATCATCAAGATCAATCAAGCAGGAAGTAGGGTATTACCTCCATCGAGAGGGCCCGAACCTGGGTAAACATCGTGTCCCCCGCCTCCTGTTACCATCCGCCTTAGACGCACAGTTCGGGACCCCCTACCCGAGATCCGCCGGTTTTGACACCGAGATTGGTGCTTTCATTTAGAGTTCCACTGTACCATCACCATAAGGCTAGATGGCTCCTTCGATCATCGGCAACGATGCGATCCAGGGTGAGGTTTTCCTCTCCGGACAGATCTTCGTATTCGGCGGCTTCGTACTGCGGGCCAACTCGCTTGGTCATCTAGAGCAGATCGAGAGCTACGCCCCTGGCCATCAGGTCAAGTTTGGAAACTTGAACTATACTGCCGACATCCGCGGAGACTTGATCTTCGACGGATTCGAGCCCATGTCAGGAGCGCCGCACAATCACGACAAGCATGATTTAGCTCTGCTGTCAGGCAGTGTTCGGGAGATCACACCTGCATCTACTCCGGCCCTTGATCCGGAACAAAATGCGCCATCTGAGGATGGGTGGATGGACCCCGCCACGGAGGCCGCACACTCAGTGGTGATAGAGCCGAATACTGACTTCACCTCCCACGAGACCCGTGTTGCCGAACCATTGGATTCATCCCCGGCCATGGGCTCCGAGCCGCCTGCATCCGTGCATATCGAAGCCGATTGGGCACCAATCATGGAGTTTACTTCCGCGGATATCTTTCAGCACTCGCCCTTCGGCGACGTGCTAAACTCATTGAAGTCTCTCTCCCTGTCAGGAGACCCTTGGCCGAACTATGTCCGGCTAGAATGGGATGCGGACGACGAAGAAATTCGCTCCCCACCCACCACCCACTTAGTAGCCACTGTCGACGATTTAACCGACATGCTCGATTTCGACTCCGAAGACATCGACGCTATGGACGATGATGCAGGAGACGAACAGGAACCACCGCCCACAGGGCACTGGACTGCCACCTCATCGTATGACATATACATGGTGGACACCCCCAAAGAGGGGGATGGCGATAATACAACGGAGGATAATCCCTCCAAGAAGCAATCCAAGCACCAACGTCAGCGGCGTCGCTCTAAGTCTCGCCATAGCAAAAGCAGCGATACCGGCACAAGAGACAATAACGCTCCGGATAGTGCCGAAGACGGCGATAATCCGCTCCAGCCAGACCTGGAGCGGGAGGATGAACAAGCTAGCCCTCCAGAACAGACAGCAAACGGAGAATCAGAGGATGACAATTACATGCCTCTCTCCGAAGACGAGGTGAGCCTCGGCGATGAAGAATTTGTCGTGCCTGAGGATCTCGTCGAATAGGAGCGCTTCAAGCACCGGCTTATAGCCACAGCAAACAGCCTGAAGAAAAAGCAACAACAGCTTCGAGCTGATCAAGATCTGCTAGCGGATAGATGGACTGAAGTCCTGGCAGCTGAGGAATACGAACTCGAGCGACCAACCAAGAGTTACCCAAAGCGCAGGTTGCTACCCCAACTCGAGGAGGAAGCATTGAAACCTACATCACCAGCGTATGATGCGGCTGACCGGCCACCTCGTGGCTGAGACAGAGAGGCATATCAACCCGAAGTCCAGCCCGCACCCCGCCGCCATTCAAACAAAAATACCAAGGCCCGGGGCAGCACGCGGGACCTGCGAGACGTATTGGAAAACAAAGCAAAACATGCAAGATCGATCTACGGATCACGGGGTCGCGCCCCAAAGCGTGACGATGATCGTCACGTCGGATACACTAAAAACAAATCCGGCCGGGCCGAATACAGCAGACAAGACTCGTATGAACTGCGTCGTGATATAGCCCGGCATAGAGGCGTCGCACACCCCCTATGCTTCACTGATGAAGTAATGGATCACAAATTCCCAGAGGGTTTTAAACCCGTAAACATTGAATCATATGATGGTACAACAGATCCCGCGGTATAGATCGAGGATTTCCTCCTCCACATCCACATGGCTCGCGGTGATGATCTACATGCCATCAAGTACCTCCCACTAAAACTCAAAGGACCAGCTCAGCATCGGCTGAATAGCCTGCCAGCAGGCTCCATTGGCAGTTGGGAGGATTTGGAAGATGCATTCCTTGACAACTTCCAGGGCACTTATGTGCGACCACCGGATGCTGATGACTTGAGCCATGTAACTCAGCAGCCAGGGGAATCGGCCAGGCAATTCTGGACCCGGTTCCTAACTAAGAAAAACCAAATTGTCGATTGTCCGAATGCAGAGGCCTTAGCGGCATTTAAGCATAACATCCGTGACGAGTGGCTCGCCCGGCACCTCGGCCAGGAGAAGCCGAAGTCTATGGCAGCCCTCACAACGCTCATGACCCGCTTTTGCGCGGGCGAAGACAACTGGCTGGCTCGCAGCAACAACACATCAAGAAGTCATGGCACTTCAGATACAAAGGATACTAACGGCAGACCACGTCGTAACAGACACAAGCGCCGCAACAACGGCAACAACGCCGAAGACACGGCAGTCAATGCCGGATTCAGTGGCTCTAAATCCGGTCAGCAGAAAAAGCCGTTCAAAAGAAGTAATCCGGGCCCGTCCAGTTTGGACCGCATACTCGATCGCTCATGTCAAATTCACGGCACCCCCGATAAGCCAGCCAATCACACCAACGGAGAATGCTGGGTGTTCAAGCAGGCTGGCAAGTTGAACGCCGAAAACAAGGACAAGGGGCTGCATAGCGACGACAAGGAAGAGCCTTGGCCGCCGAACACGGGAGGACAGAAGAGGTTCCCTCCACAAGTGAAAACGGTGAACATGATATACGCAACCCACATTCCCAAGAGGGAACGGAAGCGTGCACTAAGGGACGTCTATGCGATGGAGCCAGTCGCCCCAAAGTTCAACCCATGGTCTTCTTGTCCGATCACCTTCGATCGCAGGGACCACCCCACTAGTATCCGTCATGGCGGATCTGCCGCACTGGTCCTTGACCCCATCATCGACGGATTTCACCTCACTCGAGTCCTTATGGACGGCGGCAGCAGCCTGAACCTGCTCTATCAGGATACAGTGCGCAAAATGGGTATAGACCCCTCGAGGATCAAACCCACTAAAACCACCTTTAAAGGTGTCATCCCAGGTGTAGAGGCCCATTGCACGGGCTCAATCACACTGGAAGTGGTCTTCGGGTCTCCGGACAACTTCCGAAGCGAGGAGTTAATCTTCAATATCGTCCCGTTTCGCAGTGGCTATCACGCACTGCTTGGGCGAACCACATTTGCCAGATTCAATGCGGTACCGCATTATGCATACCTCAAGCTCAAAATGCCAGGACCTCGCGGGGTTATAACAGTCAATGGCAACATAGAACGCTCGCTTCGCACGGAGGAACACACTGCGGCCCTCGCAGCAGAAGCACAAAGCAGCCTTTTAAGGCAAACCGTCAATTCGGCGATAAAGCCCCCGGACACCTTCAAGCGAGTCCGGAGTAACCTGCAACAAGATCACCTGGCACATTCAGAGCTCGCCTAGCAATTCGGCCCCCGTCCTAGTCCCAGTCAAGCAACGAAATCTGTACCGCACGTACATAATTAAAAATACCATGGGCATAGGCGGGGGCACGACCAGGGCACGTCCCACAATGCGGCTCAACCGCCCTAGGGGCTGTATACCTTTATCATTTTTCTCTCTTTCAGGACCTTACTCTCTGGAAGCCCTTTTCGGCAGTCTGATTGCTGGACACATTACGGGAAGGAACAACCAAGGAGGCAAGAAGCTAAGACGTACAAGGGAATCCCCAGGTGGTCTCTGATAACAATCGAAGTACCCATTTTAAATACTCATACGCAGCTTGCCCTTGGATAGGACATGTCAAATAGTCCTATTTTTTGCTTATTGCACTACTTGTATCAGTACGCTTCGACGTATTATTTAAATAACAATGCATAGCATTAGTCTATTATTGCATTACCCTTCCCTTTTTACTTGTCTGTTTATTGACGACAAATTGCACCCGTACATTCTGGTACGACCAGTACGCCAGGGGCTTCAGTATACCCCATAATACGGCGTGAGAAGTCTGAACACTTTCGATAGTGCGGCACCCCAAACTTATAGCATTATATGCATCAGCTCCGAATCATGTCTTGGGTCAATAGTTGGGTTTGCCCGGCTCCCATGTTTTGGTACCTTATGTTCCGCAATATCGGCTAAGGTAGCGCTGGGAGAACTACTGCGATTGTGTCCCGGTTCTTTCGGACGAGCACCTCAGTAGAGAAAGCCGAAAACTGACTGTCATGATAAGGCGAGAGCTGGTCGCTGTTCGAGAGGTCTCAAGTCCTTAAAGACTTTTTCCGCTTCGGGCGAGGAGTCGGGCTTGCCCTACTTAGGCGCATATAGCGCCCCAAATTTGGCCTTCCGAATACTAGGGGCTTCGCCAAAATTTAAAATTGTAGACTTCTATGGCTAAGTGAGAGTGATAAAGCCTTATAGTCCGATTGCCTGGTTTGTTGTGCTGAACACCTCCCTCGAAGGACCCAAAATTGGGATAAAGAGTGCTCAGGTTTATCCCGAACACCTCAGTACTAGTTACATGGGGGCAGAAGCCGACGACTGGCCAACTCTCAGATTTTATAAATGGCCGCACAGAAGGTAATATTTTAAATTCACAAGAGTTGCATAGCGTAAATGAACTCGTTTCATATTACAGGATCACATGAGTACATTCATTCGAATATTACATCCTTAGCACATTCCTCCGCCACAAGGCGAGAACCCTTCAGGACACTGTTATAATACATTTCGGGGTGGCAATGCTCCTTGCCTTCCGGCGGCCCCTCCTTCACCAGCTTCTCGGCGTCCAGCTTCGCCCAGTGCACCTTTGCCCGGGCAAAAGCCCTGCGCGCACCCTCGATGCAGACGGACCGCTTTATGACTTCAAGCCATGGGCAGGCATTCACAAGCCGCCTCACCAGGCCGAAATAACTATCAGGTAGGGGATCGCCAAGCCACATCCGGACTATAAGACCCTTCAGGGCCTGTTCGGCCGCCTTGTGGAGCTCGACTAGTTGCTTCAGCTGGTCGCTCAAGGACATGGGGTGTTCGGTCCCAGTATACTGAGACCAGAACAACTTCTCCGTCGAGCTCCCCTCCCCGGCCCGGTAGAACTCCGCGGCATCTGACACACTGCAGGGTAGATCTGCGAACGCTCCTGGAGAGCTCCGAACTCGGGTAAGTAAAAGGAAATTTTCTTTCACATGCTTGCTTTGCATAATGAATGCCTTACCCGCCGCTATCTTCTTAACCGCCTCAATTTCCTGGAGGTCCTTTTGGGCTTCGGCCTTGGCATGTTGTGCACTTTCGAGGGCCTTCGCAAGCTCGGACCCTTGCGTCTTAGAGTCACGCTCCAAGGACTCATGCTTTTGGACGAGGGTCTGGAGCTCTTGCTGCACCTCGCCTACTCAGGCCTCTTGTTTCTCTCGCTCGATGCGCTCCTTGGCCGCCTTGTCCTCGGCCTCGGACAGCGCCTTCTTCAGGGTCGCCACTTCGATCGTGGCCCCTAGCAAAATTCATGACGATCCTCTGATCTAAGCAACCACCCTTGTTTTTTCTTATCAATATACAGACGGGGTATCACTTACCTTTGTTCTCTTCGAGCTGCCTCCTTGTAAGGCCGAGCTCTTCCTTGGACCGCTCAAGGTCCCGCTTTAGTGCGGCGACCTCCGCAGTACGTGCGGCAGCGGCCACCAGTGAAGCCTGCATATGCACATAGACATATTATGATTAGACTCCTGCGATTATTATTTAATCCTCTATTTGTCTTTTCTTCGCGAACGCCAAAAAGAGCATCAGGGGCTACTGTCTATGACATAATATTTTCTTATAATTTGATTACTTACCTCAAAGCCTGTTAGGAGGCTGGCACAGGCTTCAGTCAGTCCGCTTTTGGCGGACTGACCCTTCTTGATCACCGCACTCATGATAGTACGGTGCTCTTCATCAATGGAAGCGTCGCAAAGCGCTTCCAGCAAGTTGTCCGATGCCTCTGGATGGACAGAGGTCATCGGCACAGACAACTCACCCCCCTTAGCGAGGGGTCGCCTGACAGAGTCCGGAACCACTGGAGGTTCCGGCATAGTATTCGGCTGGGGGCCAAACTTGTTGCCCCCGCCATTGGAGCCCTTGGGAGTCTTGTTCCCCATGCGCCCAGTGTCCGGGATGTCGCCCTGGGGCGCCTCCAAGACTATCTCCCCTTAAGCTACTACCCTTCGAGACAACACCTTGGCGTCGTCCGTAGGGCGGGGAGAGGTGGCAGTCGGGAGTGAATCGCTGTTCATCGCCAACGGATCCAAAGACCCATCCGAAGAGGATACGTCAATATGGGCCTTGGAGGGACTGCATGTGACACTCAAGTTTTTATTTGGATTTTTCAAAAGATTTCTATTTGACTTGAGGGGAGTGATTTAAATTTTTCCTTTAAGAGAACTCTCACTCTCAAATATTTTTCCTTATGGCAAAAGTTTTATTTGGATTCATCCAAGATCTGCCTTTGGTCTTGGAAGTTCTTGCCTTTCATTTGGACTCAAGACAAAATGTTTTCCTTTTGGGGAAAATAGCTTTTGAAAACCTTTTTGAATTTGCACTATGGCTTTTGGAAAATCCTTTGCCACTTTCAACAATTCCTTCTTGCCATGGCATTAGTGCAAATCCTCTCTCCTAACCACTCCCTCACCTCTGGATCATGATTTGCATCAAATCCAGCAAGTTGAACCTCCCCATGTGATTATTTCCATTCAAACTATATTCAAACAAATTTCTGTCTTCTATTCTACCACTTGGAGATTTACAAAGGAACTCCATTTTCTGTTTTGATTTTTGCCCCAAAACCAACTCTCCTCCCTGGTCCTTTGTACCCTCAACCTAGAACCATGAAGATCCACTGGTCTTCAGTTCAAAATTTTCAAACTACACTTGCTGCAAGTTTGGACCAGATTTGTCAAATTTGGTGAAATTCATTTCAAACCTTCTCCAAAAATTCCAAGTAAAATCAGGCAGCCTCTGGGTGCTTTGAGTGGTCATCTCACCAAGTTACAGCTCCAGAAAAATTTATCTCATAGCCAAAACCTTCTGTCGAACACCTGCAGTGCACTGTCTTTGTCAAAGTTCAGAAAGTTTAGAGATTCAGTCAAGTGGCTGCTGTCGTTTTCTTCAGAGGAGGACGTCGATCTCGCCAGTGCCACCGCGTCGCCTTGCTCCTCGTCCCCGCCCCCTTGTTCCTGCACCGCACGAACGCCTGGCGCCTTGCGGGCGTCGGCGACGAGCAGCAGAAGGTGCGCCGCCCCGTGACCGACGCCGGCGGCGGCTTTGCGGACGCCAGCGGGAGACACGGCGCCGACGACGCCACCCAGCGCCGCCCAAACCACCGGAGCTCGCCGCGTGGCCTTCCACTCCCCCGAACGCGCTGCCGTTCTCGTCGTGAACCGCAGGGCGCGGAGCGCGCTCTCTGCCGCCGTTGAGCCCGTGCGGTCACCTCACCGTGGACCGACGCCATTACGCCAAGACCGACCCCATTTAGCTGCAAAATGAAGCCAGTAACCTCCACTGATGCTGCCCGGCCGCTCAAACCACCTGCCAATCCACTGCTCCGCCGTAATCGCTCGCCGGAGATTCTCCGTTCACGGCCACCCCGCCGATCTGCCTATAAATAGAGGCCCCGAGCTTCAACTCGAGCACCCACCAGCACTGCACTCCCCCTAGAGCACGCCTAGCCACTGGAAGAGCCCCGAGGAGGTCTCCTTCCTCGACTCCGGCCGCCGCGACCCGCCACGGGATCCAGCCCGATTCGCCCCCGTGTGTGCTCCTCCGCCTCCATTCTCTTGCCAGTAGCTTCACCATGCATCCCTCTTTCTGACCCGCACTTCAATTTGAAGCTTGCAGCCCTCCACCGGAGTTCCCCATCCTCACCCGAGCCACCGTCCGCCGGAGAAAGTGTCGCCGTCGACGTGGTGCTCCCCGTTGGACGAGTCCACCACCCACCGACGCGGAAGAGGACGCTGAAGCTCTTGGTACCCTCCGTTCCTCCTAACTCGCCATGGTTCGACGCCGGCGTCCACCGCAGTCTTCGGGCGCCGGCGAGCTTTTCAAACCTGACATGTGGACCCCGCGTGTCAGCCTCTGTTCTTTTATTCGCGAACCATTTTCTGTTGGCGCCTTCGGGCAGAATACGTTTTCTCCTTTGCGCTTGCGCATTCCCAACCGAAGCGTTTTCTGTTTTCTCAGTTAAAACCCTGGAACTTTTCTGTTTCATTACAGATAAGTCCCTGGACAGAAACCTTTATAACTTTTTAATAAAAAGGTATTTTTGAGTGATTCTTTTTCTGACAATCTCCAAATTTTGTCTAGTTTGTTATGGGATTTATTTGAAAAATATTTGGAAAAGTTTCTATGCATGTGTTGGTTTTCACGTTAGTACCCGTTTCGTGATTGCCGTAGGTTCCGGGAGAGGTGACGGAGCCGCGAACTTCGCCGAGCTAGACTCCGACTTCTCCGAACCAGGCAAGCATGTTTTGAACATTTGATATGGCAGGTGTTTTACATGTTCACGTGAGAGTTTGTGCGTGGCATATGAGTGTCGGAAAATACCTCGTTGCTCGTAAGGCAACGACCCAGTTGTTCCAAAGTTGCGATGACCTCTGATGAGAGGTGGCCTAATCATGTGGTGACATGAAGGGCAGCAAGGTGGTACTGTTGTAGCATACCAGCCTTGCGTCATCCGACTTTCTTCGACGTTAACGTGGTTGGAGCCACGTTATCGATCTTTTCTCGCATGTTCCAAAGTTGCGATGATCTCTGATGAGAGATGGCCTAATCATGTGGTGACATGAAGGGCAGCAAGGTGGTACTGTTGTAGCATGCCAGCCTTGCGTCATCCGACTTTCTCCGACGTTAACGTGGTTGGAGCCGCGTTACCGTTCTTTCCCCTTTCCGTGCTACCACATGTCTCATTGCCAGGATGCGGTTTAGTAAGTTGGTAACCTCTTTCCGTGTACACACCAAACAAAGAGGCCGGAATGATGGTACCTTGGCCCAGGATTAAAGCCAGTCATTCGGTCAGGGGGCATGGGTGTTTCCGGTTGGGACCGAGAGGGGGGGCACCCCCTTAGAGCGCGCGTATAGAAATTTGATCCCATGCTACGCGAGGTTGTAGCCTCCCCGTCTCAAGGTTTTTCTTGAACATTGCCGAGGGTGATCCCTGGCTTCGGATGGTTGAATTGGGTGTGTACTGGTTAGACGTGTTTCTTCCAAAACACCGTAGACGGAACTAGTCCCCGTGACTACTGAAATCCGTTGGCTGTGGTTAAGTACAAACTCTGCAGAGTCAATTCTTTCCAAATCATCGTATCTATGATCAAGCAGTGTAAGTATTATATCCATATCTATCTGTGTGAAAAACTTGTCCCCGGTGAACAAGCTCAAGTGGTAAATTCAGATTTATTGTTATTCCTGTGGATGGACTAACTTTATATTTGTCTCATGCTTGTGATAATTTATGTCCCGAACTATTGTGTTAATGAGTTGTGATATAAGCCCTTTATGAGACGTCGCGCAGACGTCCGACTATGGCATGTACTCGTTTCTCACTTTAAATATAAGCCCTTTATGTGATGTCGCTCAGACGTCCGACTGCGGCATGCACTGTCTTTATTTTCTATTATAAGCCCTTTATGTGGTGTCGCCCCGACGCCCGACTGTGGCATTATTATTCCGCATTTTCCGCTCGAGGAGTCTTTCAGACACTCGTTTGGCACCCGCATTATTATTCCGCATTTTCCGCTCGAGGAGTCTTTCAGACACTCGTTTGGCACCCGCATTATTATTCCGCATTTTCCGCTCGAGGAGTCTTTCAGACACTCGTTTGGCACCAGTATTACTATTCTGTAGTTTCCGCTCGAGGTGTCATTCAGACCCTCGCTTGGCACCCAGTATTTATTATCTCTATGTCTGATCGCACCGGTTAACTTGTTCATATGCTTCATGTTTACATTTGTTATATCTTGTGTCCGAACTGTCTTGCGAGTACTTTCATAGTACTCACCTGGCTTGTTGATTTGGCCAGATGTTGACGAAGGCGATCTCTTGGATGAGGAATTTGATAGCGCGTCCGATGCCTAGAGGAGTCCCAGTCAGTCCTGCGCGATCCCGGACATTGGTCACTTGTATTGTATTCGCTTCCGCCACCCGCAATAAGTCTCCTCGAGCCTCACCCCGACGCTCGAAGAGCTGTAGTCTTCTGGAACCACATCACTCGCTTCGCGGTGATATTTCCACCACCGTTATTATCATAAGTTAGTAGTTTGCCACCCTATCCGCCGTCTTGTTTTAACGGCGTGCATGTAATAAATTGTTGGGTAGTCTCTGCTCAACCTTGTATTATATTTAGTACTCCTGGTATTTTTCTTCTGTGACCAAGATATTGTCTACCAGTGAGAAGGAATTCTTCCTCGCTGGTCCGTAAAAGGGATTGGTCTCTCAATAAATATTTTATTGAAAAACCGGTCGTGACACTGCATGATCATGTTCGGCATGATAAGGAGCAATAAAATGAAACATACCAAAACTATTATGGTATCCGGATACTTACGACTTCGCCAGGGGCTTGTCCCTAGGCAACCACTCCTCTTCGCTGAAGGCGGTGGTGGTGGAGTTTTCCGGAAGGAGGGTTCTTCCCTTCTTGGACCCTTCGGCCGCCCCAAGGTGGGCGGCCTTCCTTTTCTTGTCTCCCCCGGCTGGGGGGGAGAACTTTCCTCTTCCTCCTCCTTGTTTTCGTGGGAGGAGTGCGCCTCAGTGCTTTCGGACGATGAGTCTGATATAACCTTGCGCCGGAGACCCTTCCTGGTCCTCGTGACCTTCTTCTTGGCCTTCTTCTCCGGCACCTCATAAGGTGCCGGAACCAGCATCTCCATTAGGAGAGCATCTGCTGGATCTTCAGGCAGGGGAGCCGGACAATCGATCCGCTCCGCTGTCGCTACCCAGTCCTGTTAAACGGCGTGGAGGCTTAGATTCCGCGCATGGTTATACTGGGGAAATGAACATCTTATAAGATATAAAAGACTTACCGGATTAGCAGGGCGCTTTGCGCTGAGTCCACGGTCCTCGGTAAGGGGAGGAGGTACCTCGGCGCCCTTGAACAGCACCTTCCAGACGTCCTTGTGCGTCGTGTCGAAGAGCTCTCGCAGCGTCTGGTGCTCAGCCAGGTCGAACTCCCACAAATTGAATGCCCGTCTTTGACACGGGAGGATCCGGCGGAAGAGCATGACTTGGACCACGTTGACGAGCTCGATTTTCTTGCTCATCATGTTTTTGATGCATGTCTGGAGTCCGGTCAGCTCTACCGGGGAACCCCAAGACAGGCCCTTCTCTTTCCATGCGGTAAGCCGCATGGGGATTCCGGATCGAAATTTGGGGGCCGCCACCCAGTTGGTGTCGCGCGGCTCGGTGATGTAGAACCACCCCGATTGCCACCCCTTTATGGTCTCCACATAGGAGCCTTCGAGCCAGGTGACGTTAGGCATTTTTCCCACCATGGCGCCTCCGCACTCCGCTTGCTGGCCGACCACCACCTTCGGTTTAACATTGAAGGTATTCAGCCACATGCCGAAGTGGGGCTTGATGCGGAGGAAGGCCTCGCACACGACGATAAACACCGAGATGTTGAGGATGAAATTGGGGCCCAGATCGTGAAATTCTAGCCCGTAGTAGAACATGAGCCCGCGGACAAACGGGTGGAGGGGAAATCCCAGTCCGCGGACGAAGTGGGTAAGGAAAACCACCCTCTCATGGGGTTCTGGAGTAGGGATGATCTGCCCGGCATCTGGCAGCCGGTGCACGATATCCGCGGCCAGATATCCGGCTCCCCGCAGCTTCGTGATGTTCTCCTCCATAATGGAGGAGACCATCCACTTGCCTCGCGCTCCGGACATGCTTGGAGTAGTTTGAGGACAAAAACGCGAACTTGGGCGCTGGAGCTCGAGTGCGCAAGAATGGATGAGCAAGGAGGAAGAAGGCATGGGTGAAAAGGGTGAATCCTTGTCCCTTTTTAAGGGCGGAAGAAGCTATGCGCCTCCCCACCTACCTGGTAAACTCGCTTATTCCCCAAGCGCCGTAATTGATGGCGCTGTTGGGTTACCCACACCCGTATTGATGAGAATCCCGTGATAAGGGGACACGATCTCTGCTTCGACAAGACGTGCCAAGGAAACCGCCTCGCGATATGTGCAGTGGCTGGTTGTGAAAAAACGGTTCGAATAATGACCGGGCCGTGGTGTGATGTCATGCTGCAAAATGCGTCAGCAGATTAGATTTGTGGAAATATTATTCTCTCTACAGTGGTACGTGGAATTTGTTGTGCAGAGCCGGACACTATCCTTGTGTTCAAAATCTTCTATGGAGTATTCGGAGAAGGAACCCGCCTTGCAATGCCGAAGACAAATCTGCGCGCCGGACTCATTGTCATTGAAGCCTGGTTCAGGGGCTACTGAGGGAGTCCTGGATTAGGGGGTCCTCGGACAGCCGGACTGTATCCTTTGGCCGGACTGTTGGACTATGAAGATACAAGATTGAAGACTTCATCCCGTGTCCGGATGGGACTCTCCTTGGCGTGGAAGGCAAGCTTGGCAATACGGATATGTAGATCTTCTCCCTTGTAACCGACTCTGTGTAACCCTAGCCCCCTCCGGTGTCTATATAAACCGGAGGGTTTAGTCCGTAGGACAACAACAATCATACCATAGGCTAGCTTCTAGGGTTTAACCTCTACGATCTCGTGGTAGATCAACTCTTGTAATACTCATATCATCAAGATCAATCAAGCAGGAAGTAGGGTATTACCTCCATCGAGAGGGCCCGAACCTGGGTAAACATCGTGTCCCCCACCTCCTGTTACCATCCGCCTTAGACGCACAGTTCGGGACCCCCTACCCGAGATCCGCCGGTTTTGACACCGACACTCCTGCCAGTTGCCGATAACTTATACAAAACATGATCATCTCATACAACAATTTATATCTCATCACATCTTGACCATATCACATCACAACATGCCCTGCAAAAACAAGTTAGACGTCCTCTACTTTGTTGTTGCAAGTTTTACGTGGCTGCTACGGGCTTCTAGCAAGAACCGTTCTTACCTACGCATCAAAACCACAACGATTTTTCATCAAGTGTGCTGTATTAACCTTCAACAAGGACCAGCCGTAGTCAAACTCGATTCAACCAAAGTTGGAGAAACAGACACCCGCCGACCACCTGTGTGCGAAGCACGTCGGTAGAACCAGTCTCATGAATGCGGTCATGTAATGTCGGTCCAGGCCGCTTCATCCAACAATACCGCCGAATCAAAGTAAGACGTTGGTGGTAAGCAGTATGACAATTATCGCCCACAACTCATTGTGTTCTACTCGTGCATATAACATCTACGCATAGACCTGCCTCGGATGCCACTGTAGGGAACACATTATTTCAAAAAAATTACCTACGATCACGCAAGATCTATCTAGGAGATGCATAGCAATGAGACAGGAAAGTGTGTCCACGTACCCTCGTAGACCGAAAGCGAAAGCGTTTAGTAACGCAGTTGATGTAGTCGAACGTCTTCATGATCCAACCGATCCAAGTAACGAATGTACGGCACCTCCGTGTTCAACACACGTTCAGCACGATGACGTCCCTCGAGCTCTTGATCCAGTTGAGGACGAGGGAGAATTCCGTCAGCACGACGGCATGGCGACGGTGATGATGAAGTTACCGGCGCAGGGCTTCGCCTAAGCACTACGACGATATGGCCGAGGTGTGTAACTGTGAAGGGGGGCACCGCACACGGCTAAGACAAATCTTGGAGTGCCTTTGGGGTGCCCCCTGCCCACGTATATAAAGGAGGGAGGGAGAGAGGCCGGCTCTCCTAGGGGCGCGCCAAGTGTAGGGAGTCCTACTAGGACTCCCAAGTCCTAGTAGGATTCCCTTTCCTTTTCGGAGTGGGAAAGAAGGAAAGGAGGGAGAGGGAGAAGGAAAGGGGGGGCACCCCCAAACCTTGTCCAACTCGGTTTGGCCAGGGGGAGGCGCGCGCAACCTTGTGGCCCTTCTTCCCTCTCTCCACTAAAGCTCAATAAGGCCCATTAACTTCCCCCGGCGAATTCCCGTAACTCTCTGGTACTCCGAAAAATACCCGAATCATTCAGAACCATTGTGATGTCCGAATATAGCCTTCCAATATATGAATCTTTACCTCTCGACCATTTCGAGACTCCTCGTCATGTCCGCGATCGCATCCGGGACTCCGAACAAACTTTGGTCATCAAATCACATAACTCATAATACAAATCGTCATCGAACGTTAAGCGTGCGGACCCTACGGGTTCGAGAACTATGTAGACATGACCGAGACACATCTCTGGTCAATAACCAATAGCGGAACATGGATGCTCATATTGGCTCCTACATATTCTACGAAGATCTTTATCGGTCAAACCGCATAACAGCATATATTATTCCCTTCGTCATCGCTATGTTACTTTCCCGAGATTCGATCGTCGGTATCATCATACCTAGTTCAATCTCGTTACCGGCAAGTCTCTTTACTCGTTCCGTAATGCATCATCCCATAACTAACTCATTAGTCACATTGCTTGCAAGGCTTATATTGATGTGCATTACCGAGAGGGCCCAGAGCTACCTCTCCGATACTCGGATTGACAAATCCTAATCTCGATGTATGCCAACACAACAAACACCTTTGGATACACCTGTAGAGCATATTTATAATCACCCAGTTATGTTTTGACATTTGATAGCACACAAGGTGTTCCTCCGGTATTCGGGAGTTGCATAATCTCATAGTCAGAGGAATATGTATAAGTCATGAAGAAAGCAATAGCAATAAAACTGAACGATCAACATGCTAAGCTAACGGATGGGTCTTGTCCATCATATCATTCTCTAATGATGTGATCACGTTCATCAAATGACAACACATGTCTATGGTTAGGAAACTTAACCATCTTCGATTAACGAGCTAGCCAAGTAGAGGCATACTAGGGACATTCTGTTTTGTCTATGTATTCACACATGTACTAAGTTTCCGGTTAATACAATTCTAGCATGAATAATAAACATTCATCATGATATAAGGAAATATAAATAACAACTTTATGATTGCCTCTAGGGCATATTTCCTTCACGTCTCCAACGTATCTATATTTTTTGATTGTTCCATGTTGTTATATTATCAATCTTGGATGTTTTATAATTATTTTATAGTCATTTTATATCATTTATTGGTACTAACCTATTGACATAGTGCCAAGTGCCAGTTGCTGTTTTCTGCATGTTTTTTACATCGCAGGAAATCAATATCAGACGGAGTCCAAATGCAACGAAACTCCACGGAGATTTTTTATGGACCAGAAGACACGTAATGGGCCCTGGCTGCGCCTGGGGGTGCTCCGAGGAGAGCACAACCGATTAGGGCGCGCCAGGAGGCCCAGGCGCGCCCTGGTGGGTTGTGCCCACCTCGGGTGCCCCCCGGACCACCTCTTTGCTCTATAAGTACACCAATATTCTCAAAACCCTAGGGGAGTCGACGAAATATTGATCCAGCCGCCGCAGAGTCCAGAACCACCAGATCCAATATAGACTCCATCTCGGATGGGGTTCTCCACCTCCATTCATGCCTCTCCGATGATGCGTGAGTAGTTCTTTGTAGACCTTCGGGTCCGTAGTTAGTAGCTAGATGGCTTCCTCTCTCTCGTTGAATTCTCAATACAATGGTCTCTTTGAGATCCATATGATGTAACTCTCTTGCGCTGTGTTTGTTGGGATAGATGAACTTTGAGTTTATGATCAGATCTATCTTTTTATATCCATGAAAGTTATTTGAGTTTCTTTGATCTCTTATATTCATGATCTCTTATAGCCTCGTATTTATTCTCCGATATTTGGGTTTTGTTTGGACAACTTGATCTATTTTTCTTGCAATGGGAAGATGTGCTTTGTAGTGGGTTTGATATTACGGTGCTTGATCCCAGTGGCAGAAGGGGAACCGACACGTATGTATCGTTGCTACTAAGGATAAAACGATGGGGTCTATCTCTACATAGATAGATCTTGTCTACATCATGTCATCGTTCTTATCGCATTATTCCGTTTCTCCATGAACTTAATACACTAGATGCATGCTGGATAGCGGTCGATGTGTGGAGTAATAGTAGTAGATGCAGGCAGGAGTCGGTCTACTAATCTTGGACGTGATGCCTATGTAAGGATCCTTGCCTAGATATTGACATGATTATTTGAAGTTCTATCAATTGCCCAACAATAATTTGTTCACCCACCATTTTCTATTTTTCTCGAGAGAAGCCACCAGTGAAACCTAGGGCCCAGGTTCCTAATCACAAATCTCATCTCCTCGCAGTTTACATTATTTTCCATTTGCCTCTCGTTTTCCTGTCCCCCACTTCACAAAAATTTGCCATTTTATTCGCCCCTCTTATTCCGTTCACCGTTTTCTTGCCGGATCTATTTTTGAGTGCAATCTTGTTGTGTGGTCATCATGACTCAAGAGAACACCAAGTTATGTGATTTCTCAAGTACCAACAACAATGATTTTATTGGCACTCTGATTGCTCCTCCGGCCACTAGTGCGGAGTCTTGTGATATTAATACTGCTTTGCTGAATCTTGTTATGAAAGATCAATTTTCCGGTACTCCTAATGAGGATGCCGCATCCCATCTTAATACCTTCATGGAATTATGCGATATGCAAAAGAGAAAAGATGTGGACAATGATGTGGTGAGGATGAAATTATTTCTGTTTTCTTTGTGCGATTCTACGAAAATTTGGTTTTCTTCTTTGCCTCGCAATAGTATCGATTCTTGGAATAAGTGCAAAGATGCTTTTATCACTAAGTACTTTCCGCCCGCAAAAATTATTTCCCTTAGAACCCATATCGTGAATTTCAAGCAACTTGAACATGAGCATGTTGCACAATCTTGAGAAAGGATGAAAATGATGCTAAGGAATTGCCCAACTCATGGGTTAAATCTTTGGATGACCATACAAAAAAATTATGCGGGATTGAATTTTGTTTCTCGTAATCTTTTAGATTCCACTGCGAGTGGTACTTTTATGGAAATTACTTGGAGTGAACCACCAAATTTCTTGATAATATCATGGCAAATTATTCGCAATGGCATACCGAAAGGGCTCCTACTAGTAAAAAAGTTGATTCGGTTGAAGAAATTTCTTCTTTGAGTGAAAAAGTTGATGCTCTTATGAAATTTGTTGCTAGTAAACGTGCTCCTATTGATTTCAATGATATGCCTTTGTCTACTTTGATTGAGCAAAATAGTGATGCCATAGATGTGAATTTTATCTCTCGAAATAATTTCAACAACAATGCTTATATAGGTAATTTTAATCCTAGGCCTTTTCCTAGTAATTCCTCTAATAATTATGTTAATTCCTATGGAAATCAATCTTATAATAATAGTAGGAATACCTCTGATCTTGAGAATAATATTAAAGAATTTATCAACACGCAAAAAGTTTTCAACACTTCCATAGAAGAAAAGTTGAGTAAGATTGATGATTTGTCTAGAAGTGTTGATAGAATTGATCATGATGTGGAAAATCTCAAGATGAAATTTTTTGTGCCTAAGGTTGATGAATCAATTAAAGGTCTTTATGTTTCTATGGATGAAAGTAAGAAAAGAACCGCTATGCTTAGAGCTAAAAGAGAATTTTGAGAAAAAAAAAGTGTTTTCTAGTAATTACTTTCGTAAAAGTGATGAAGATCTTAAAATGGTTGGTGTTTCTTCTATTGATTCCTTGTTTAGTAAAGTTAAGATTGATGAAAAAGGGACTCGAGAAGAGTCAACTTTAGCTAGAAGGCGTCCTGATAATTCGGAGGGTGAAAATCTTGTTAAGAAAATTGATAAAAGTAGGTTTGGAGAGGTCAAAACTTTAACTAGTGATGTGCCCACTCTTTTGGATTACAAATACTTTAATTATGATAGTTGCTCTTTGATTGATTGTATTTCTTTGTTGCAATCCATGATAAATTCACCCCATGCTTATGAACAAAATAAAGCTTTTACTAAACATATTGTTGATGCTATGATGAAAGCTTTTGAAGAAAAATTGGAATCAGAAGTATCAATTCCTAGAAAATTGCATGATGAATGGGAACCTACTATCAAAGTCAAGATTAAAAATTATGAGTGTTTTGCTTTGTGTGACTTGGGTGCTAGTGTTTCTACAATTCCGAAATCTTTATGTGATGTGCTTGGTCTTACCGATCTTGAAGAATGTTCTTTGAATTTGCACTTGGCGGATTCCACTATTAAAAAGCCTATGGGAAGAATTAATGATGTTCTTATTCTTGCAAATAGTAATTATGTGCCCATAGATTTTATTGTTCTTGTTATTGATTGCAATCCATCTTGTCCAATTATTCTTGGTAGACCGTTCCTACGCACTATCTGTGCCGTGATTGATATGAAAGAAGGCAATATTAAGTTCCAATTTCCTTTGAGGAAGGGTATGGAACACTTACCTAGAACAAGAATTAGGACACCGTATGAATCAATCATGAGGGCATCTTATGGATCTCGAACCAAAGATGACAAAACTTAGATCCTTGCTTTATGCCTAGCTAAGGGCGTAAAACTATAGCGCTTGTTGGGAGGCAACCCAATGAATAAAATTTATCTTTTCTTTTTTGCTTTCCGTTCTTGAGTGTTAGAACAATTATGCTACTATTATGATTGTGTTCTTTGTGTTTTAATTAGTGTTTGTGCCAAGTAGAACCGATAGGATCTTCTTGGGTGATAGTTGTTTGATCTTGCTGAAAAAAATAGAAACTTTTGCGCTCACGAAAACAATTCTTATTTTTTACCAGAGCGTGATAAAATACCAATTCTTTTTGCAGTAGATTAATATACAAATTACCCCATGCCTTCCTAGTTTTTCAGAATTTTTGGAGTTCCATAAGTATTCGAACAAATCAGATTGCTATAGAATGTTCTGTTTTGATAGATTCTGTTTTCTTTGCGTTGTGCGCTTATTTTGATGGCTCTATGGTTTTCTTTGATGAGTTTTTGCCATAGAAAAGTTGGAATACAATAGATATAATGCAAAAACAGAGTATGAATTGGTTTGGTACAGTACTTATAGTAGTGATTTATTTTTCTTACACTAACGGATCTCACGAAGATTTGTTGAGTTTTGTGTGATTGAAGTTTTGAAGTTTTGGGTTATCTTACGATGGATGAAGGAATAAGGAGTAGAAGAGCCTAAGCTTGGGGATGCCCCGGCATCCCAAGCTATTATCTAAAAATGAGCAATCAACTAAGCTTGGGGATGCCCCCCGAGTGGCATCCCCTCTTTCTTCTAACGACCATCGGTATTTTACTTGAAGCTATATTTTTATTCGTCACATATTATGTGTTTTGCTTGGAGCGTCTTGTATGATATGAGTCTTTGCTTGTTTTATTTTGTGTTTTAAGTCTTGATCCCTTGCTGTACACACCTATTTGGGAGAGCCAAAATTATGTCATGACTTGTTAGAATTGCTCTCTATGCTTCACTTAAATTTTTATGAGCTATGGACTAGCTCTAGTGCTTCACTTATATCTTTTTGAGCACGGTGTGCTTAGTATTTTTGAAGAAATGCTCTCTTGCTTCACTTAGATTTATTTGAGAGTTAGTAAAATTTTCAAGAAATTCTCCCTTGCTTCACTTAAATTATTTTGAGAGAAAGAAAGAAAATTATGCTCATGATCTTCACTTATATTTGTTTGAGATTATGAAAAGCAACACATGAAAATTAGTCCCAAAGTGATAGATATCCAAGAAGGATATAATAAAAACTTTCATGAAGATCATTGGACAAAATAAACTTGATTCTTAGTAATATTTTTGAGATATGATGATGTGATATGTGAGTTATGTTGATGAGTAATTATGCTTTAGTAAGAATATTGGTGTTAAGGTTTGTGATTCCCTATGCAAGCACGAAAGTAAATAGTCATGCAATGAAATTATATCCTACTTGTGGTGCATTATTTGGTGTTAATTATGCTTAATGCTCGCTTATGAGATTATCCGTTTCTTGGTTGGTCGCTTCTCAATCTTTTGCTAGCCTTCATTTTGCACTAAGTATGGTCTCTACTTGTGCATCCAAAAACCTTTAAACCAGTTTTGCCACATGAGTCCACTATATCTACCTATATGCGGTATTCTTTTGCCGTTCTAAGAAAATTTGCATGTGCCATCTCTAATTTTCAAAATAAACTTCTCTTTTGTGTGTTCGTTTCGCTCGCGGAACGGTGAGGGGTGGCTAATATTTTCCATGCTAGATGTGTTATTATCAAGATGATTGTTTATTCACTTGTCATTGCACGAGAGTAAGGCAAAGGTATTAGGGATGCCCAGTCCCGAAATGAAAAATGAATTTACTTTATGTTGTCAAATAATAAATTCCTTGGAAAGTGTTGGTATGGAAGGCACCCGTGGATACGGTTAGCCATGGAAAGTGAAAGTATAGTTGAAAAAGGAATAAACTTTATTTTCTGTTTGGGAACCGCCTATGATATATCTAGCATGGAAAGTGTCGGGAACTCTAAGTTGTTTTCCTTGGTGGGATGGATACGCCTCCCAAAATGTTTTTATCTCTAATT
This sequence comes from Aegilops tauschii subsp. strangulata, assembly GCF_002575655.3. Taxonomy (NCBI): domain Eukaryota; kingdom Viridiplantae; phylum Streptophyta; class Magnoliopsida; order Poales; family Poaceae; genus Aegilops; species Aegilops tauschii. The sequence continues at coordinate 129,012,755 of NC_053040.3, read as the reverse complement.
TTTCGCTTTGAGCTCTGGCACCTCTACAAATCCCTACTTCCCTCTGTGAAGGGCCTTTAGTTTACTTTATGCAATTTTTATTTCGAATTTGAGCCTCCATCTTCTCTTACAAAAGCACCAACTAGGAGGCAATATGATCGTACTTGAGTATTGGGTGTAGCTAATATGCGAGTGTGTTTCATGAATGGATCAATGGTTGAGCATGATGGGCTAGGGATAAATTATTTTAGCGTTGATATTTTGAAAGACATGGTTGCTTGTTGATATGCTTGAGTATTTAAATTATCATGTCAAAACTAGACTATTGCTTTGAATCACATAAAAGTCCAAATGTCCATGCTATAAAGAAAACAATATGATATGACATGTTAGGCAGCATTCCACATCAAAAATTCTGTTTTTATTACTTACCTACTTGAGGATGAGTAGGAGTTAAGCTTGGGGATGCTGGTACCTCTCCAACGTATCTATAATTTTTTATTGTTCCATGTTGTTATATTATCAATCTTGGATGTTTTATAATCATTTTATATCATTTTTTGGTACTAACCTATTGACATAGTGCCAAGTGCCAATTACTGTTTTCTGCATGTTTTTTACATCGCAGGAAATCAATATCAGACGGAGTCCAAATGCAACGAAACTCCACAGAGATTTTTTATGGATCAGAAGACACGTAATGGGCCCTGGCTGCGCCTGGGGGTGCTCCGAGGAGAGCACAACCCACCAGGGTGCGCCAGGAGGCCCAGGCGCGCCCTGGTGGGTTGTGCCCACCTCGGGTGCCCCCCGGACCACCTCTTTGCTCTATAAATACCCCAATATTCCCAAAACCCTAGGGGAGTCGACAAAATATTGATCCAACCTCCGTAGAGTCCAGAACCACCAGATCCAATCTAGACACCATCTCGGATGGGGTTCACCACCTCCATTGGTGCCTCTCCGATGATGCGTGAGTAGTTCTTTGTAGACCTTCGGGTCCGTAGTTAGTAGCTAGATGGCTTCCTCTCTCTCGCTGAATTCTCAATACAATGGTCTCTTGGAGATCCATATGATGTAACTCTTTTGCGCTGTGTTTGTTGGGATCGATGAACTTTGAGTTTATGATCAGATCTATCTTTTTATATCCATGAAAATTATTTGAGTTTCTTTGATCTCTTATATGCATGATCTCTTATAGCCTCGTATTTCTTCTCCGATATTTGGGTTTTGTTTGGAGAACTTGATCTATTTATCTTGCAATGGGAAGAGGTGCTTTGTAGTGGGTTCGATCTTACGGTGCTTGATCCCAGTGACAGAAGGGGAACCGACACGTATGTATCGTTGCTACTAAGGATAAAACGATGGGGTCTATCTCTACATAGATATATCTTGTCTACATCATGTCATCGTTCTTATTGCATTACTCCGTTTCTCCATGAACTTAATACACTAGATGCATGCTGGATAGCGGTCGATGTGTGGAGTAATAGTAGTAGATGTAGGCAGGAGTCGGTCTACTAATCTTGGACGTGATGCCTATGTAATGATCATTTCTTGGATATCTTCATGATTATTTGAAGTTCTATCAATTACCCAACAGTAATTTGTTCACCCACCGTTTGCTATTTTTCTCGAGAGAAGCCACTAGTGAAACCTACGGCCCCTGGGTCTCTTTCTCATATATTTGCCTTTGCGATCTACTTTTCCTTTGCATTTATTTTCAGATCTATTAAACCAAAAATACAAAAATACCTTGCTGCATTTTATTTCTATTTATTTTGTTTGGCGTTCGATCTATCAATCTACTGCCATTTTATCTCACGTCCGTTTGCCTATCTTGAGGCGCCGTACCCGAAGGGATTGACAACCCCTTTAACTCGTCGGGTTGCGAGGATTTGTTATCTGTGTGCAGGGGTTATTTACGTTGTGTTGCTTGGTTCTCCTACAGGTTCGATAACCTTGGTTTCATATCTGAGGGAAATACCTATCGCCGCTTGATAACCCACAAGTATAGGGGATCGCAACAGTTTTCGAGGGTAGAGTATTCAACCCAAATTTATTGATTCGACACAAGGGGAGCCAAAGAATATTCTCAAGTATTAGCAGTTGAGTTGTCAATTCAACCACACTTGGAATACTTAATATCTGCAGCAAAGTATGTAGTAGCAAAGTAGTATGGAAGTAACGGTAACGGTGGCAAAAGTAACAGTAGCAGTTTTGTAGTAATTGTAACAGCGGCAACGGAAAAGTAACTAAGCGAAGATCAATATGTGAAAAGCTCGTAGGCATTGGATCAGTGATGGATCATTATGTCGGATGCGATTCCTCATGCAACAGTTATAACATAGGGTGACACAGAACTAGCTCCAGTTCATCAATGTAATGTAGGCATGTATTCTGCATATAGTCGTACGTGCTTATGGAAAAGAACTTGCATGACATCTTTTGTCCTACCCTCCCGTGGCAGCGGGGTCCTATTGGAAACTAAGGGATATTAAGGCCTCCTTTTAATAGAGTACCGGACCAAAGCATTAACACTTAGTGAATACATGAACTCCTCAAAATACGGTCATCACCGGGAGTGGTCCCGATTATTGTCACTTCGGGGTTACCGGATCATAAGACATAGTAGGTGACTATTGACTTGCAAGATAGGATCAAGAACTCACATATATTCATGAAAACATAATAGGTTCAGATCTGAAATCATGGCACTCGGGCCCTAGTGACAATCTTTAAGCATAGCAAAGTCATAGCAACATCAATCTCAGAACATAATGGATACTAGGGATCAAACCCTAACAAAACTAACACGATTACATGATAAATCTCATCCAACCCATAACCGTCCAGCAAGCCTACAATGGAATTTATGCACAGCGGTGGGCATCATGAAACTGGCGATGGAGGATGGTTGATGATGACGACGGCGACGGATTCCCCTCTCCGGAGCCCCGAACGGACTCCAGATCAGCCCTCCCGAGAGAGATTAGGGCTTGGCAGTGGCTCCGTATCGTAAAACGCGATGAATCCTTCTCTCTGATTTTTTTCTCCCCAAACGTGAATATATAGAGTTGAAGTTGACGTCGGTGGAGCCTCAGGGGGCCCACGAGGCAGGGGGCACGCCCTAGGGGGTGGGCGCGCCCTCCACCCTCGTGGACAGGGTGTGGGCCCCCTAGTGTTGATTCTTTCGCCAGTATTTTTTATTAATTCCAAAAATATTCTCCGTGAAGTTTCAGTTCATTCCGAGAACTTTTATTTCTGCACAAAAATAACACCATGGCAATTTCTGCTGAAAACAGTGACAGTCCGGGTTAGTTCCATTCAAATCATGCAAGTTAGAGTCCAAAACAAGGGCAAAAGTGTTTGGAAAAGTAGATACGATGGAGACGTATCAACTCCCCCAAGCTAAAACCTTTGCTTGTCCTCAAGCAATTCAATTGACAAACTGAAAGTGATAAAGAAAAACTTCTACGAACTCTGTTTGATCTTGTTGTTACAAATATGTAAAGCCAGCATTCAAGTTTTCAGCAAAGATTATGAACTAACCATATTCACAATAACACTTAGGTCTCATGTTTACTCATATCAATGGCATAATCAACTAGCGAGCAATAATAACAAATCTCGGATGACAACACTTTCTCAAAACAATCATAATATGATATAACAAGATGGTATCTCGCTAGCCCTTTCTGAGACCGCAAAACATAAATGCAGAGCACCTCTGAAGATCAAGGACTGACTAGACATTGTAATTCATGGTAAAAGAGATCCAGTCACAGTCATACTCAATGTAAATTAATAGTAATGCATGCAAATGACAGCAGTGCTCTCCAACTGGTGCTTTTTAATAAGAAGATGATGACTCAGCATAAAAGTAAATAGATAGGCCCTTCGCAGAGGGAAGCAGGGATTTGTAGAGGTGCCAGAGCTCGATTTTTGAAATAGAGATAAATAATATTTTGAGTGGCATACTTTCATTGTCAACATAACAACCAAGAGATCTCGATATCTTCCATGCTACACACATTATAGGCGGTTCCCAAACAGAATGGTAAAGTTTATACCCCCACCACCAACAAGCATCAATCCATGGCTTGCCCGAAACAACGGGTGCCTCCAACTAACAACAATCCTAAGGGAGTTTTGTTTGCAATTATTTTGTTTTGAGCATGGGACTGGGCATCCCGGTTACCGGCCATTTTCTTGTGAATGAGGAGCGGAGTCCACTCCTCGTGAGAATAACCCACCTAGCATGGAAGATACAGACAGCCCTAGTTGATATATGAGCTATTTGTTGGGGAACGTAGTAATTTCAAAAAAATTCCTACGCACATGCAAGATCATGGTGATGCATAGCAACGAGAGGGGAGAGTGTTGTCCACGTACCCTCGTAGAACGAAAGCGGAAGCGTTAGCACAACGCGGTTGATGTAGTCGTACGTCTTCACGATCCGACCGATCAAGTACCGAACGCACGGCACCTCCGAGTTCAGCACACGTTCAGCTCGATGGCATCCCTCGAACTCCGATCCAGCCAAGCTTTGAGGGAGAGTTCCGTCAGCACGACGGCGTGGTGACGATGATGATGTTCTACCGATGCAGGGCTTCGCCTAAGCACCACTACAATATTATCGAGGTGGATTATGGTAGAGGGGGCACCACACACGGCTAAGAGATCAAGAGATCAATTGTTGTGTCTATGGGGTGCCCCCCTCCTCCGTATATAATGGGGGGGAGGAGGAGAGGGCCGGCCAAGGGGGTGGCGCGCCCTAGGAGGGGGAAACCTACTCCAAGTAGGTTTGCCCCTACCTTTCCTAGTCCAAGAAGGAGGGGGAAGGAAGGAGTGGGAGAGGGGAAAGGCAAGGGGGGCGCCCCCCCCCTTCCTTGTCCTATCGGACTCAAGGGGAGGGGGCGCGCCTCTTGCCCTGGCCATCCCTTCTCTCTCTCCACTAGGGCCCAACAAGGCCCATTAGTTCCCGGGGGGGTTCCGGTAACCCCCGGTACTCCGATAAATGTCCGAAACCTTCCGGAACCTTTCCGGTGTCCAAACATAGTCGTCCATTATATCGATATTTACCTCTCGACCATTTCGAGACTCCTCGTCATGTCCGTGATCACATCCGGGACTCCGAACAACCTTCGGTACATCAAAACACATAAACTCATAATATAACCGTCATCGAACTTTAAGCGTGCGGACCCTACATGTTCGAGAACTATGTAGACATGACCGAGACACATCTCCGGTCATTAACCAATAGCGGAACCTGGATGCTCATATTGGCTCCCACATATTCTACGAAGATCTTTATCGGTCAAACCGCATAACAACATACGTTGTTCCCTTTGTCATCGGTATGTTACTTGCCCGAGATTCGATCGTCGGTATCTCAATACCTAGTTCAATCTCGTTACCGGCAAGTCTCTTTACTCGTTCCGTAATACATCATCCCGCAACTAACTCATTAGTTGCAATGCTTGAAAGGCTTATAGTGATGTGCATTACCGAGTGGGCCCAGAGATACCTCTCCGACAATCGGAGTGACAAATCCTAATCTCGAAATACGCCAACCCAACAAGTACCTTTGGAGACACATGTAGAGCACCTTTGTAATCACCCAGTTACGTTGTGACGTTTGGTAGCACACAAAGTGTTCCTCTGGTAAACGGGAGTTGCATAACCTCATAGTCATAGGAACATGTATAAGTCATGAAGAAAGCAATAGCAACATACTAAACGATCGAGTGCTAAGCTAACGGAATGGGTCAAGTCAATCACATCATTCTCCTAATGATGTGATCCCGTTAATCAAATGACAACTCATGTCTATGTCTAGGAAACATAACCATCTTTGATCAACGAGCTAGTCAAGTAGAGGCATACTAGTGACATTCTGTTTGTCTATGTATTCACACAAGTATTATGTTTCCGGTTAATACAATTCTAGCATGAATAATAAACATTTATCATGATATAAGGAAATAAATAATAACTTTATTATTGCCTCTAGGGCATATTTCCTTCAGTCTCCCACTTGCACTAGAGTCAATAATCTAGATTACACAGTAATGATTCTAACACCCATGGAGCCTTGGTGCTGATCATGTTTTGCTCGTGGAAGAGGCTTAGTCAACGGGTCTCCAACATTCAGATCCGTATATATCTTGCAAATTTCTATGTCTCCCACCTGAACTTGATCCCGGATGGAGTTGAAGCGTTTCTTGATGTGCTTGGTTCTCTTGTGAAATCTGGATTCCTTTGCCAAGGCAATTGCACCAGTATTGTCACAAAAGATTTTCATTGGATCCGATGCACTAGGTATGACACCTAGATCGGATATGAACTCCTTCATCCAGACTCCTTCATTTGCTGCTTCTGAAGCAGCTATGTACTCCACTTTACACGTAGATCCCGCCACAACGCTTTGTTTAGAACAGCACCAACTGACAACTCCACCGTTCAATATAAACATGTATCCGGTTTGCGATTTAGAATCGTCCGGATCAGTGTCAAAGCTTGCATCTACGTAACCATTTATGACTAGCTCTTTGTCACCTCCATAAATGAGAAACATATCCTTAGTCCTTTTCAGGTATTTCAGGATGTTCTTGACCGCTGTCAAGTGATCCACTCCTGGATTACTTTGGTACCTCCCTGCTAAACTTATAGCAAGGCACACATCAGGTCTGGTACACAGCATTGCATACATGATAGAGCCTATGGCTGAAGCATAGGGAACATCTTTCATTTTCTCTCTATCTTCTGCAGTGGTCGGGCATTAAGTCTGACTCAACTTCACACCTTGTAACACAGGCAAGAACCATTTCTTTGCTTGATCCATTTTGAACTTCTTCAAAACTTTGTCAAGGTATGTACTTTGTGAAAGTCCAATTAAGCGTCTTGATCTATCTCTATAGATCTTGATTCCCAATATATAAGCAGCTTCACCGAGGTCCTTAATAGAAAAACTCTTATTCAAGTATCCCTTTATGCTATCCAGAAATTCTATATCATTTCCAATCAGCAATATGTCATCCACATATAATATCAGAAATGCTACAGAGCTCCCACTCACTTTCTTGTAAATACAGGCTTCTCCAAAAGTCTGTATAAAACCATATGCTTTGATCACACTATCAAAGCGTTTATTCCAACTCCGAGAGGCTTGCACCAGTCCATAAATGGATCGCTGGAGCTTGCACACTTTGTTAGCTCCCTTTGGATCGACAAAACCTTCCGGTTGCATCATATACAACTCTTCTTCCAGAAATCCATTCAGGAATGCAGTTTTGACATCCATTTGCCAAATTTCATAATCATAAAATGTGGCAATTGCTAACATGATTCGGACAGACTTAAGCATCACTACGGGTGAGAAAGTCTCATCGTAATCAACTCCTTGAACTTGTCGAAAACCTTTTGCAACAAGTCGAGCTTTGTAGACAGTAACATTACCGTCAGCGTCAGGCTTCTTCTTGAAGATCCATTTATTCTCAATGGCCTGCCGATCATCGGGCAAGTCAACCAAAGTCCACACTTTGTTCTCATACATGGATCCCATCTCAGATTTCATGGCCTCAAGCCACTTTGCGAAATCTGGGCTCACCATCACTTCTTCATAGTTCGTAGGTTCGTCATGGTCTAGTAACATAACTTCCAGAACAGGATTACCGTACCACTCTGGTGCGGATCTTATTCTGTTTGACCTACGAGGTTCAGTAACAACTTGATCTGAAATTTCATGATCATTATCATTAACTTCCTCACTAATTGGTGTAGGTGTCACAGGAACCGGTTTCTGTGATGAACTACTTTCCAATAACGGAGCAGGTACAGTTACCTCATCAAGTTCTACTTTCCTCCCACTCACTTCTTTCGAGAGAAACTCATTCTCTAGAAAAATTCCAAATTTAGCAACAAAAGTCTTGCCTTTGGATCCGTGATAGAAGGTGTACCCAACAGTCTCTTTTGGGTATCCTATGAAGACACATTTCTCTGATTTGGGTTCGAGCTTATCAGGTTGAAGATTTTTCACATAAGCATCGCAGCCCCAAACTTTAAGAAATGACAACTTTGGTTTCTTGCCAAACCATAGTTCATAAGGTGTCGTCTCAACAGATTTAGATGGTGCCCTATTTAACGTGAATGCAGCTGTCTCTAGAGCATAACCCCAAAACGATAGCAGTAAATCAGTAAGAGACATCATAGATCACACCATATCTAGTAAAGTACGATTACGACATTCGGACACACCATTTCGCTGTGGTCTCCGGGTGGCGTGAGTTGCGAAACTATTCTGCATCGTTTCAAATGAAGACCAAACTCGTAACTCAAATATTCTCCTCCACGATCAGATCGTAGAAACTTTATTTTCTTTTTACGATGATTTTCAACTTCACTCTGGAATTCTTTGAACTTTTCAAATGTTTCAGACTTATGTTTCATTAAGTAGATATACCCATATCTGCTTAAATCATCTGTGAAGGTGAGAAAATAACGATACCCGTCGCGAGCCTCAATATTCATCGGACCACATACATTTGTATGTATGATTTCCAATAAATCTGTTGCTCGCTCCATAGTTCCGGAGAACGGCGTTTTAGTCATCTTGCCCATGAGGCATGGTTCGCAAGTACCAAGTGATTCATAATCAAGTGGTTCCAAAAGTCCATCAGTATGGAGTTTCTTCATGCGCTTTACACCAATATGACCTAAACGGCAGTGCCACAAATAAGTTGCATTATCATTATCAACTCTGCATCTTTTGGTTTCGATATTATGAATATGTGTATCACTACTATCGAGATTCAACAAAAATAGACCACTCTTCAAGGGTGCATGACCATAAAAGATATTACTCATATAAATAGAACAACCATTATTCTCTGATTTAAATGAATAACAGTCTCGCATCAAACAAGATCCAGATATAATGTTCATGCTCAACGCTGGCACCAAATAACAATTATTCAGGTCTAAAACTAATCCCGAAGGTAGATGTAGAGGTAGCGTGCCGACTGCGATCACATCGACTTTGGAACCATTTCCCACGCGCATCGTCACCTCGTCCTTAGCCAATCTTTGCTTAATCCGTAGTCCCTGTTTCGAGTTGCAAATATTAGCAACAGAACCAGTATCAAATACCCAGGTGCTACTGCGAGCATTAGTAAGGTACACATCAATAACATGTATATCACATATACCTTTGTTCACCTTGCCATCCTTCTTATCCGCCAAATACTTGGGGCAGTTCCGCTTCCAGTGACCAGTCTGCTTGCAGTAGAAGCACTCAGTCTCAGGCTTAGGTCCAGACTTGGGTTTCTTCTCCTGAGCAGCAACTTGTTTGCTGTTCTTCTTGAAGTTCCCCTTCTTCTTCCCTTTGCCCTTTTTCTTGAAACTGGTGGTCTTATTGACCATCAACACTTGATGCTCCTTCTTGATTTCTACCTCCGCAGCCTTTAGCATTGCGAAGAGCTCGGGAATCGTCTTATCCATCCCTTGCATGTTATAGTTCATCACGAAGCTCTTGTAGCTTGGTGGCAGTGATTGAAGAATTCTGTCAATGGCGCTATCATCCGGAAGATTAACTCCCAGTTGAATCAAGTGATTGTTATACCCAGACATTCTGAGTATATGCTCACTGACAGAACTATTCTCCTCCATCTTGCAGCTGTAGAACGTATTGGAGACTTCATATCTCTCAATCCGGGCATTTGCTTGAAATATTAACTTCAACTCTTGGAACATCTCATATGCTCCATGACGTTCCAAACGACGTTCAAGTCCCGGTTCTAAGTCGTAAAGCATGGCACACTGAACTATCGAGTAGTCATCAGCTTCGCTCTTCGAGACGTTCATAACATCTGGTGTTGCTCCTGCAGCAGGTTTGGCACCTAGCAGTGCTTCCAGGACGTAATTCTTCTGTGCAGCAATGAGGATAATCCTCAAGTAACGGACCCAGTCCGTGTAATTGCTACCATCATCTTTCAACTTTTCTTTCTCAAGGAACGCATTAAAATTCAACGGAACAACAGCACGGGCCATCTATCTACAACAACATAGACAAGCAAGATACTATCAGGTACTAAGTTCATGATAAATTTAAGTTCAATTAATCATATTACTTTAGAACTCCCACTTAGATAGACATCCCTCTAATCCTCTAAGTGATCACGTGATCCATATGAACTAAACCATGTCCGATCATCACGTGAGATGGAGTAGTTTCAATGGTGAACATCACTATGTTGATCATATCTACTATATGATTCACGCTCGACCTTTCGGTCTCAGTGTTCCGAGGCCATGTCTGTTATATGCTAGGCTTGTCAAGTTTAACATGAGTATTCCGTGCGTGCAACTGTTTTGCACCCGTTGTATTTGAACGTAGAGTCTATCACACCCGATCATCATGTGGTGTCTCAGCACGAAGAACTTTCGCAATGGTGCATACTCAGGGAGAACACTTATACCTTGGTAATTTAGTGAGAGATCATCTTATAATGCTACCGTCGATCTAAGCAGAATAAGATGCATAAAAGATAAACATCACATGCAATCAATATAAGTGATATGATATGGCCATCATCATCTTGTGCTTGTGATCTCCATCTCTGAAGCACCGTCATGATCACCATCGTCACCGGCGCAACACCTTGATCTCCATCGTAGCATCGTTGTCGTCTCGCCAACTATTGCTTCTACGACTATCGCTACCGCTTAGTGATAAAGTAAAGCAATTACAGGGCGATTGCATTGCATACAATAAAGCGACAATCATATGGCTCCTGCCAGTTGCCGATAACTCGGTTACAAAACATGATCATCTCATACAATAAAATATAGTATCATGCCTTGACCATATCACATCACAACATGCCCTGCAAAAACAAGTTAGACGTCCTCTACTTTGTTGTTGCAAGTTTTACGTGGCTGCTACGGGCTGAGCAAGAACCGTTCTTACCTACGCATCAAAACCACAACGATAGTTTGTCAAGTTGGTGTTGTTTTAACCTTCACAAGGACTGGGCGTAGCCACACTCAGTTCAACTAAAGTTGGAGAAACTGACACCCGCTAGTCACCTGTGTGCATAGCACGGCGGTAAAACCAGTCTCGCGTAAGCGTACGCGTAATGTCGGTCCGGGCCGCTTCATCCAACAATACCGCCAAACCAAAGTGTGACATGCTGGTAAGCAGTATGACTTATATCGCCCACAACTCACTTGTGTTCTACTCGTGCATATTACATCAACGCATAAAACCTGGCTCTGATACCACTGTTGGGGAACGTAGTAATTTCAAAAAAATTCCTACGCACACGCAAGATCATGGTGATGCATAGCAACGAGAGGGGAGAGTGTTGTCCACGTACCCTCGTAGACCGAAAGCGGAAGCGTTAGCACAACGCGGTTGATGTAGTCGTACGTCTTCACGATCCAACCGATCAAGTACCGAACGCACGGCACCTCCGAGTTCAGCACACGTTCAGCTCGATGACGTCCCTCGAACTCCGATCCAGCCGAGCTCTGAGGGAGAGTTCCGTCAGCACGACGGCGTGGTGACGATGACGATGTTCTACCGATGCAGGGCTTCGCCTAAGCACCGCTACGATATTATCGAGGTGGATTATGGTGGAGGGGGGCACCGCACACGGCTAAGAGATCAAGGGATCAATTGTTGTGTCTATGGGGTGCCCCCTCCTCCGTATATAAAGGGGGGAGGAGGAGAGGGCCGGCCAAGGGGGTGGCGCGCCCTAGGAGGGGGAAACCTACTCCAAGTAGGTTTGCCCCTCCCTTTCCTAGTCCAAGAAGGAGGGGGAAGGAAGGAGTGGGAGAGGGGAAAGGCAAGGGGGCGCCTCTTCCTTGTACTATTCGGACTCAAGGGGAGGGGGCGCGCCTCTTGCCCTGGCCGGCCCCTCTCTCTCTCCACTAGGGCCCAACAAGGCCCATTAGTTCCCGGGGGGTTCCGGTAACCTCCGATACTCCGATAAATGTCTGAAACCTTCCGGAACCGTTCCAGTGTCCAAACATAGTCGTCCAATATATCGATCTTTACGTCTCGACCATTTCGAGACTCCTCGTCATGTCCGTGATCACATCCGAGACTCCGAACAACCTTTGGTACATCAAACACATAAACTCATAATATAACCGTCATCGAACTTTAAGCATGCAGACCCTACGGGTTCGAGAACTATGTAGACATGACCGAGACACGTCTCCGGTCAATAACCAATAGCGCAACCTGGATGCTCATATTGGCTCCCACATATTCTACAAAGATCTTTATCGGTCAAACCGCATAACAACATACGTTGTTCCCTTTGTCATCGGTATGTTACTTGCCCGAGATTCGATCGTCGGTATCTCAATACCTAGTTCAATCTCGTTACCGGAAAGTCTCTTTACTCGTTCCGTAATACATCATCCCGCAACTAACTCATTAGTTGCAATGCTTGCAAGGCTTATAGTGATGTGCATTACTGAGTGGGCCTAGAGATACCTCTCCGACAATCGGAGTGACAAATCCTAATCTCGAAATACGCCAACCCAACAAGTACCTTTGGAGACACCTGTAGAGCACCTTTATAATCACCCACTTACATTGTGACGTTTGGTAGCACACAAAGTGTTCCTCTGGTAAACAGGAGTTGCATAATCTCATAGTCATAGGAACATGTATAAGTCATGAAGAAAGCAATAGCAACATACTAAACGATCGAGTGCTAAGCTAACGGAATGGGTCAAGTCAATCACATCATTCTCCTAATGATGTGATCCCGTTAATCAAATGGCAACTCATGTCTATGGCTAGGAAACATAACCATCTTTGATCAACGAGCTAGTCAAGTAGAGGCATACTAGTGACATTCTGTTTGTCTATGTATTCACACAAGTATTATGTTTCCGGTTAATACTATTATAGCATGAATAATAAACATTTATCATGATATAAGGAAATAAATAATAACTTTATTATTGCCTCTAGGGCATATTTCCTTCACTATTCGAGCATACAAAACAGAATTTCATTTGAAGGTTTAGAGTTTGGCACATACAAATTTACTTGGAACGGCAGGTAGATACCGCATATAGGAAGGTATGGTGGACTCATATCGGATAACTTTGGGGTTTATGGAAGTGGATGCACAAGCAGTATTCCCGCTTAGTACAAGTGAAGGCTAGAAAGAGACTGGGAAGCGACCAACTAGAGAGCGACAACAGTCATGAACATGCATTAAAATTAATCAACACTGAGTGCAAGCATGAGTAGGATATAATTCACCATGAACATAAATATCGTGGAGGCTATGTTGATTTTGTTTCAACTACATGCGTGAACATGTGCCAAGTCAAGCCACTCGAATCGTTCAGAGGAGGATACCACCCTACCATACCAGATCACAACCATTTTAATAGCATGTTGGCACGCAAGGTAAACCATTATAAACTCCTAGCAAATTAAGCATGGCATGAGCAACTATAATCTCTAATTGTCATTGCAAACACGTTTCATTCATAATAGGCTAAATCAGGAATGATGAACTAAATATATTTACAAAAACAGGATAGGTCGAGTTCATACCAGCTTCCCTCATCTCAGTCAGTCCATCATATATCGTCATTATTGCCTTTCACTTGCACGACCGAACGGTGTGGATAATAATAATAGTGCACGTGCATTGGACTAAGCTGGAATCTGCAAGCATTTAATACAAGGTAATATGGGCTCTTGGTTAAATCAACAATAATGCATATGAGAGCCACTCAACATTTTCATCAAGGTCTTCTCCTCTCGACCCCCAAAGAAAAGAAATAAAATAAAACTATTTACACGGGAAAACTCCCAACAAGCAAGAGAAGAACGAGAAATCTTTTTGGGTTTTCTTTTAATTACTACTACTACAGGCATGGAAAGTAAACTATCTGAAAGCTACAACTATTTTTTTGTTTTTCTTAAGGTTTTTCAAACACACAAGAAAACAACTTAGAAAATAAAATAAACTAGCATGGATAGTACAATGAAAAAGTATGAGCACCGACAACTGGCATGAGTGTGTGAACATGAATGTAACGTCGGTGAGAAATACGTACTCCCCCAAGCTTAGGCTTTTGGCCTAAGTTGGTCTATGGCCACTACTGGCCCAGCGGATATCCAAAGTTGTAACTAGGGTCTTACTGAGTGATGTCTACTACACAACCTTCTTCTTGTAGACGTTGTTGGGCCTCCAAGTGCAGAGGTTTGTAGGACAGTAGCAAATTTCCCTCAAGTGGATGACCTAAGGTTTATCAATCCGTGGGAGGCGTAGGATGAGGATGGTCTCTCTCAAGCAACCCTGCAACCAAATAACAAAGAGTCTCTTGTGTCCCCAACACACCCAATACAATGGTAAATTGTATAGGTGCACTAGTTCGGCGAAGAGATGGTGATACAAGTGCAATATGGATGGTAGATATAGGTTTTTGTAATCTGAAAATATAAAAACAGCAAGGTAGCAAGCGATAAAAGTGAGCGTAAACGATATTGCAATGCTAGGAAATAAGGCCTAGGGTTCATACTTTCACTAGTGCAAGTTCTCTCAACAATAATAACATAATTGGATCATATAACTACCCCTAACATGCAACAAAGAGTCACTCCAAAGCCACTAATAGCGGAGAACAAACGAATAGATTATGGTAGGGTACGAAACCACCTCAAAGTTATCCTTTCTGATCGATCTATTCAAGAGTCCGTAGTAAAATAACGCGAAGCTATTCTTTCCGTTCGATCTATCATAGAGTTCGTACTAGAATAACACCTTAAGACACAAATCAACTAAAACCCTAATGTCACCTAGATACTCCAATGTCACCTCAAGTATCCGTGGGTATGATTATACGATATGCATCACACAATCTCAGATTCATCTATTCAACCAACACAAAGTACTTCAAAGAGAGCCCCAAAGTTTCTATCGGAGAGTCAAGACGAAAACGTGTGCCAACCCCTATGCATAGGTTCATGGGCGGAACCCGCAAGTTGATCACCAAAACATACATCAAGTGGATCACGTGATATCCCATTGTCACCACAGATAAGCACGGTAAGACATACATCAAGTGTTCTCAAATCCTTAAAGACTCAATCCGATAAGATAACTTCAAAGGGAAAACTCAATCTATTACAAGAGAGTAGAGGGGGAGAAACATCATAAGATCCAACTATAATAGCAAAGCTCGCGATACATCAAGATCGTATCACCTCAAGAACACGAGAGAGAGATCAAACACATAGCTACTGGTACATACCCTCAGCCCCGAGGGTGAACTACTCCCTCCTCGTCATGGAGAGTGCCGGGATGATGGAGATGGCCATCGGTGAGGGATCCCCCTCCGGCAGGGTGCCGGAACAGGGTCCCGATTGGTTTTTGGTGGCTACAGAGGCTTGCGGCGGTGAAACTCCTGATCTATTCTGTTCCTCGATGGTTTTAGGATATATGGATATATATAGGCGAAAGAAATACATCAGGGGAGCCACGAGGGGCCCACGAGGGTGGAGGGCGCGCCCAGGGGGGGTGGGCGCGCCCCCTGCCTCGTGCCTTCCTCGTTGCTTCCCTTACGTACACTCCAAGTCTTCTGGATTGCTTCCGTTCCAAAAATAACCATCCTAAAGGTTTCATTCCATTTGGACTCCGTTTGATATTCCTTTTCTGCGAAACACTGAAACAAGGGAAAAAACAGAAACTGGCACTGGGCTCTGGGTTAATAGGTTAGTCCCAAAAATAATATAAAAGTGTAAAATAAATCCCATAAACATCCAAAACAGATAATATAATAGCATGGAACAATCAAAAATTATAGATACGTTGGAGACGTATCAGCATCCCCAAGCTTAATTCCTGCTCGTCCTCGAGTAGGTAAATGATAAAAACAGAATTTTTGATGTGGAATGCTACCTAACATATTTATCCATGTAATCTTCTTTACTGTGGCAAGAATATTCAGATCCATAAGATTCAAAACAAAAGTTTAATATTGACATGAAAATAATAATACTTCAAGCATACTAACAAAGCAATCATGTCTTCTCAAAATAACATGGCCAAAGAAAGTTATCCCTACAAAATCATATAGTCTGGCTATGCTCTATCTTCATCACACAAAATATTTAAATCATGCACAACCCCGATGACAAGCCAAGCAATTGTTTCATACTTTTGATGTTCTCAAACTTTTTCAATCTTCACGCAATACATGAGCGTGAGCCATGGACATAGCACTATAGGTGGAATAGAATGGTGGTTGTGGAGAAGACAAAAAGGAGAAGATAGTCTCACATCAACTAGGCGTATCAACGGGCTATGGAGATGACCATCAATATATATCAATGTGAGTGAGTAGGGATTGCCATGCAACGGATGCACTAGATCTATAAGTATATGAAAGCTCAACAAAAGAAACTAAGTGGGTGTGCATCCAACTTGCTTGCTCACGAAGACCTAGGGCATTTTGAGGAAGCCCATCATTGGAATATACAAGCCAAGTTCTATAATGAAAGATTCACACTAGTATATGAAAGTGACAACATAGGAGACTCTCTATCATGAAGATGATGGTGCTACTTTGAAGCACAAGTGTGGTAAAAGGATAGTAGCATTGCCCCTTCTATCTTTCCTCTTTTTTTGGGCCTTCTCTCTTTTTTTTGGCCTCTTTTTTCTCCTTTTTTTATTTAGTCCGGAGTCTCATCCCGACTTATGGGGGAATCATAGTCTCCATCATCCTTTCCTCACTTGGGACAATGCTCTAAAAATGATGATCATCACACTTTTATTTACTTACAACTCAACAATTACAACTCAATACTTAGAACAAAATATGACTCTATGTGAATGCCTCCGGCGGTGTACCGGGATATGCAATGAATCAAGAGTGACATGTATGAAAGAATTATGAACGGTGGCTTTGCCACAAATACGATGTCAACTACATGATCATGCAAAGCAATATGACAATGATAGAGCGTGTCATAGTAAACGGAACGGTGGTAAGTTGCATGGCAATATATCTCGGAATGGCTATGGAAATGCCATGATAGGTAGGTATGGTTTCTATTTTGAGGAAGGTATATGGTGGTTGTATGATACCAGCGAAAAGTGCGCGGTATTAGAGAGGCTAGCAATGGTGGAAGGAAGAGAGTGTGTATAATCCATGGACTCAACATTAGTCATAAAGAACTCATATACTTATTGCAAAAATCTATTAGTTATCGAAATGAAGTACTACGCGCATGCTCCTAGGGGGATAGATTGGTAGGAAAAGACCATCGCTCGTCCCCGACCGCCACTCATAAGGAAGACAATCGATAAATAAATCATGCTCCGACTTCATCACATAACGGTTCACCATACGTGCATGCTACGGGAATCACAAACTTTAACACAAGTATTTATCAAATTCACAACAACTCCACTAGCATGACTCTAATATCACCATCTTCATATCTCAAAACAATCATCAAGTATCAAACTTCTCATAGTATTCAATGCACTTTATATGAAAGTTTTTATTATACCCATCTTGGATGCCCATCATATTAGGACTAATTTCATAACCAAAGCAAATTACCATGCTTTTTAGGACTCTCAAAATAATATAAGTGAAGCATGAGAGTTCATTAATTTCTTCAAAATAAAACCACCGCCGTGCTCTAAAATATATAAGTGAAGCACTAGAGCAAACGACAAACTACTCCAAAAAGATATAAGTGAAGATCAATGAGTAGTTAAATAATTAGGTAGCCTTGTGAAGACTCTCTCTCATTTAAGAATTTCAGATCCTGGTATTTTATTCAAACAGCAAGCAAAGCTAAAGAAAATAAAATGATGCTCCAAGCAAAACACATATCATGTGGTGAATGAAAATATAGCTCCAAGTAAAGTTACCGATGAACGAAGACGAAAGAGGGGATGCCTTCCAGGGCATCCCCAAGCTTAGGATCTTGGTTGTCCTTGAATATTACCTTGGGGTGCCTTGGGCATCCCCAAGCTTAGGCTCTTGCCACTCCTTATTCCATAGTCCAGCGAATCTTTACCCAAAACTTGAAAACTTCACAACACAAAACTTAACAGAAAACTCGTAAGCTCCGTTAGCAAAACAAAACAAAACACCACTTCAAGGTACTGTAATAAACTCATTCTTTATTTATATTGGTGTAATATCTTCTGTATTCCAACTTCTCTATGGTTCATACCCTCCGATACTACTCATAGATTCATCAAAATAAGCAAACAACACATAGAAAACAGAATCTGTCAAAAACAGAACAGTCTGTAGTAATCTGTATCAAACGTATACTTATGGAACTCCAAAAATTCTGAAATAAATTGGTGGACCTGAGGAATTTGTCTAGTAATCATCTGCAAAAAGAATCAACTAAATATCACTCTCCAGTAAAAAACATTAGCTAATCTCGTGAGCGCTAAAGTTTCTGTTTTTTACAGCAAGATCATAAAGACTTCACCCAAGTCTTCCCAAAGGTTCTACTTGGCACAAACACTAATTAAAACACAAAACAACATCTAAACAGAAGCTATATAGATTATTTATTCCTAAACAGAACCAAAAAGCAAGAAACTAAAATAAAATTGAGTAAATACTCAAAACCCGACCACGACAGAAGATAAAGAGAGAATGAAAGTCATTCCCTATGCCTCAGCCATAGGTTCTATAAAGTATGCCATGTTGTGTACCAAATCTGTTGTGTACCTTACCATGAGTTTGGAAAGGGGTACAATAGTGATCCAGGACTAGATCACTGCGGTCAAAATTATCCTTAGTTACCTTAAAGAGGACTAAGGAAATGTTTCTCGGTTATGGAGGTGATAAAGAGTTTGTCGTAAAGAGTTACGTCGATGAAAGCTTTGACACTGATCTAGATGACTCTAATTCTCAATATAGATACGTATTGAACATGGGAGCAATTAGCTAGAGTAGCTCCATGCAGAGCATTGTAGAGATAGAAATTTGCAAAATACATACGGATCTGAATGTGGCAGACCTGTTGACTAAACTTCTCTCACAAGCAAAACATGATCACACCTTAGTACTCTTTGGGTGTTAATCACATAGTGATGTGAACTAGATTATTGACTCTAGAAACCCTTTGGGTGTTGGTCACATGGCGATGTGAACTATGCATGGGTGTTAATCACATAAAGATGTGAACTAATGGTGTTAAATCACATGGCGATGTGAGCTAGATTATTGACTCTAGTGCAAGTGGGAGACTGAAGGAAATATGCCCTAGAGGCAATAATAAAGTTTTTATTTTATATTTCCTTATTCATGATAAAGGTTTATTATTCATGCTAGAATTTTATTGATCGGAAACCTAAATACATGTGTGAATACATAAACAAATACCGTGTCCCTAGTAAGCCTCTACTAGACTAGCTCGTTGATCAAAGATGGTTAAGGTTTCCTAACCATAGACATGTATTGTCATTTGATAGCGGGATCACATCATTAGGAGAATGATGTCATGGACAAGACCCATCCATTAGCTTAGCATAATGATCGTTCAAGTTTTATTGCTATTATTTTCTTCATGTCAAATACATATTCCTTCGACTATGAGATTATGCAACTCCCGGATACCGGAGGAATACCTTGTGTGCTATCAAACGTCACAACGTAACTGGGTGATCATAAAGATGTTCTACATGTATCTCCGAAAGTGTTTGTTGGGTTGGCATAGAACGAGATTAGGATTTGTCACTCCGAGTATCGGAGAGGTGTCTCTGGGCCCTCTCGGTAATGCACATCATAAGAAGCCTTGCAAGCAAAGTAACTAATGAATTAGTTGCAGGATGATGTATTACGAAACAAGTAAAGAGACTTGTCAGTAACGAGATTGAACTAGGTATGTGGATACCGACGATCGAATCTGGGGCAAGTAACATACCGATGACAAAGGGAATAACGTATGTTGTCATAACGGTTCGACCAATAAAGATCTTCGTAGAATATGTAGGAGCCAATATGAGCATCCAGGTTCCTCTATTGGTTATTGACCGGAGAGGTGTCTCGGTCATGTCTACATAGTTCTCGACCCCGTAGGGTCCGCACGCTTAATGTTCGATGACGATATTGTATTATATGAGTTATGTGATTTGGTGACCGAATGTTGTTCGGAGTCCCGGATGAGATCACGGCCATGAAGAGGAGTCTCGAAATGGTCGAGAGACAAAGATTGATATATAGGACGATGGTATTCGGACACCGAAAGTGTTCTGGAGGGTACTGGCTACATATCGGGTCACCGGAAGGGGTTCCGGACACCCCTGGCAAAAGATATGGGCCTTATGGGCCAAGAGGGGAAAAGCACCAGCCACAAGGGGCTGGTGTGCCCCCCATATGGGCCGGCCAAGAAGGAGAAGGAAAGAAGGGGAGGGAAAGGAAAAAAGACGGAATAGGATTCCCCCTTCCTTCCATCTCCCCCTCTCTTTCCTTCCCCCTCCGGCGGATAAGGAAAGGGGGGGGCGCCGGCCATAGGAAGGCCCCAAGTAGGATTCAGCCTACTTGGCCGCCTCCTTGGCTGCCTCCTCTCTCCCCACCACCTATATATATGTGTGGGGGCGCCCCTAGCACATAGAACAACAATCGTTAGCCCTGTGTGGCGCCCCCTCCACAGTTTACGCCTCCAGTCATATCTTCGTAGTGCTTAGGCGAAGCCCTGCGCGGATCACTTCACCATCACCGTCACCACGCCGTCGTGCTGACGGAACTCATCTACTTCCTCGACACCTTGCTGGATCAAGAACGAGGGACGTCATCACGCTGAACGTGTGCAGAACTCAGAGGTGCCGTACGTTCGGTACTTGATCGGTAGGAGCTAGAAAAAGTTCGACTACATCAACCGCATTGTCAAACGCTTCCGCTTTTGATCTACGAGAGTACGTGGACACACTCTTCCCCTCGTTGCTATGCATCTCCTAGATAGATCTTGCGTGAGCGTAGATTTTTTTTTAAATTGCATGCTACGTTTCCCAACAATATGCACATGTCTGACACTGATCCTAGTCTTATATTTTATCCTCAACACCGTACTTTCTTCTTCTAAGTTTCTCGAACAAATGAAGGAAGTCTGCATAAGTCGACATGAATGCATTCTCGAGAGATACTGTATTTTGTATATGCAGTTGACTTAGTACAAAGAGGCCGGCGGGTCTAGAATTTGTCCCTAAGCAGCCAAGTCTGATATGACACTTTCAGCGTCACAAGAAGTATATTGGACTATAACTGAAAAAGGCATGCACAAACTTCGTCACATTTTGATGAAAAAGAACATCAGGAACGCATCAGCCCAATCAATTCAGTTGCCATGTAGTTCTTGTATTCTCATCTCATGGAGCTCATGGATGTACACTTAGCATCAACACATTAAACCTCCATTAACAGTAGCGGCATGGGCGCCTCCTCCTGCTATCCACGTCATCACAGGTACCGTAAAAAAAACGCGTTGGCTACCGCGCGTCTTCCCCGCGACCCCCGCCTCCTCTCTTGCCGCCGCTGCCGATGCCCGTGACCTAGCGTCTCCCCCGCGACCCCCGCCTCCTCTCCTGCCGCCGCCACCGGAGAAGCTCGCCTCCGCGCCAACAAGCCTCGGATCCGGGACGAGGAGGGGTGGATGAGACGGGGGAGGAGGAGGAGGAGAGTGTGGGGGCGTCTAGGGGGAGCGAGGGGTGAGAAGATGAGAGGGAGAGAGAGAAGAGGGGGGGTGTAGCAGGGCCGGACCGCCGTCCTCTTCCACTCCATCAACAGGCTTTCTCAATAGCAGGCCGCACCACCGCTCGAAAGCCGTCGGTCCTCTTCCACTCCATCAACAGTTAGTCAGTCAGCCGCCTCCCAATGAATAGCACACAGTTTGGATACTTCCTTGGGTCAATTCTCCTGTTTTTTCACTGTCATATTCATCAGCAATTTCAGCGGCAGGGAGTGCTTGCCGTAGTGGAAATGAAGCAAGAATTGGATGGAGCTCAGGATTTTGCTACTACCTTGCTAATAGCTTTGTGAGGTAATTTGGCTACCTATTTGTGTGTTTCTTTTCTGCTGTACCGATGTCTATTTTAATTTAGAAAATAGAAACATGAAGTGTGATTTAAGCATCTCAATAGCAGATGTTGTTAGCATGAACGTAATGTGTACCGTACCTACTGACAAGTGCAAGAGAGCTGTGCCTGTGTTCCATTGTTGCTGATGTAGTAGCTTTCAATTCGCAGGCATGTCACCATTTGCAAGTGCAAGAAGAAAGCACCGAGGAAAATCCACAAAGCCAAGAGGCAGAAGCATAAGCGCGACCTGCTCAATGATCTCTTCGGTGAACTTATCAAAATGCTAGGTGAGTTAAATAGGTGTGCATCAATCACTAGCCCCCTCGACACCTTACAAATTACGTCACAGCTAGCGTTGCTTCAGTGAAGCTGTCTCTTAATTTGGGGGGTCGTTTCCTTTTCCATGTGGTTATTTGGAATGTCAGAGTTGAGTGTGGGCATGTATGAATCTGGGTCATGTTGTTACCATCCATGTCCAATTGTCCAAGTCATGCTTTTGGGGTGAATATTGGGGTTCAGTATGTGTCATGGATTTCTTTAGTAGATCCCAATGAATGTTTATGCTGCTGAAAACGTGGATGACCTCATTTAAAATTAGTAACACCAGAAGACCTCTCGATGTTTGTTGACAATTCATTACATTATGCATACTTGTCAGCATATAAAACTGTGTAGTACCTGCATCCATTAATTCCAATCTTTTTCTAATCCATCTGTCTCAGCCACGCATCTTGCATCAAACTGTATGTGCCTTGGAGTATATTGATTCTTATATTGCACCCATTAGCGAAGAAATTGCGAAATGCTTACTATGCATGGTGATTATTTAATCATAGTAACATTTGCATGAAAAGGCACTTCAAATCAGGGCTAATTTTCAAGCCTGAATACCTTTTACTTAGAACAAAGTACTGGTACATCTTCTCTATTTTTAAATGTAGCCATCCCACTCTCCTTGGAAGCCCTGCTCCCCTGCTACATTTCCATGGTCACCGCCCCCAGGAACGGCTACAAGATGAAGCGACGCACAAGGTTTCTTCTCGCCTTCTTCTGGTTTTTCTCTTTGATATCCATTTGTTGCCTTGGGTATTTATTGATTCCTTCTCTCTCTGTGTGTGTGTGTGTATGAAGGTCATGCGCCTTTGCGCCTGGTGGGAACATCTACTGCATTAATAGAATGCCAAGCACAGGAAGAGGCTCCCCAAGATGATATATGTTTCTTCAGTTTACGCACATTTTTTAGAACTTTTTTCACCCAATGATAATTCATTACTGCTTGAACTCTCCATGGTCATACAATTTGGTTGGTGTCATGTTCTGAATGCATGGTGATATTGAGCACGTACAAGGCTCCGATTCAACCGCAATTTCCAGGGTAGTTGTTCTAGCAGGATATTGTATTTGTTACGGAAAACACGGATGAGTAATTACATGATATATTATTAATATTAAACTGTGTTGTTTGTGTTGTTTCTCTGAAACTAACTTGGCATTTCAGCTGTGGAAACTGATGTTCTAACCTTAGTTCCATAGATGAATCTTTGTTGTCTTTTTCAGAAAGGGAATATCTGGGGTATCTTTCTTTGTGGATTTATTCAATGAGTTTTCTACATTGTGCTGCATTGTTAAGAAAGAGTTTGATGATGCCACAAGAGCAAGAATTAAAAGTCATTTGTAGAACCATGTTTCCTCATGGCAGGAGGCGAGCAATACTTTACTATTACAATGTTCATTTTCAATACAATCAGAAGTATGACACTGATTGTCAATTGCGTGTTCATGCAGGTTGCGCGTTCATGCAATACTTTACCCATGAAATAGAAGAGTTGTGCAGGCGTGTGATTCAAGTTCTTCGTCGGAATGGACCCAACTCATTCAGTGAAGAAATTTCAAGGTTCTCTTTCGGAACTGGTTTGAGCTTCTATAAGTTCAATTTGAAGAACAGTATCACAGAATAAGGAATCATCAAAATAATGAGGTAACAGCAGAGGGTGAGTGGTGCAAAAAAGATTGATGACATGAGCTAAAAACAGGCAAGAGAATGTACAGAAAAGCCTTACTTTAGATTTAGCCAATAGAGCATGTGCCCTTCGCATAGCGATAATAACTTTTAGTAAAACAACATCACCGTTTTCATTCAGGGTATACAATATCTTACAAACAGTCAAGGATTCACCAACTCAGCAGTCAAGCATTAGATAGATAACAAAAAGGTAGCAATAACATGTGTGCAGAAGTACATTCCTACTCATCATGAGGGCAGGTGTCAAGAAGGAACTAAAGATACCCATAGCATTTCCCCACTTTAATCAATCTTAGTGGAACTGGGTAGTCATGTAAAGTAGTTTCACTTGGGGTGCATCCATCAGCCTCCTTAACTACATAATTGACAGTGGAGCTGAAACTTCCCCTCTTTTTTTAAGAATGCCGAGTCGGGTTCTTCTCCTACCAGTATCGAATAGAACGCAAAATCGAATTTCATTGCAGGAAATTAGGATTTCATGAGGGAGGAAAAGGGGGTGGAGAGTCGTGCAATGCATTGGTGGGATGAAGATCATAGAAGCGAATGCCTCTCGTAATGGATTGAAAAGTGCTCTGCTGCTTCAAATATCCTGACAATTCAAATACAAACTGCAGGCCTGTACTTACGGTCAGAGATGATGGGTGAACATTCCTTATTTCCAATAACAATACTTTCCACTTGAAGGAAGTTTCTTATTGGATTACATAATACTTCCAAATCATCTTCATTCTGGTCATAGCTATTCTGAGTTGTCATAGTCTTCAATGTTAGGCATCTAGGTGCCCTAAGCAGCTTGTCATTGACTGATGGATTTAGAAAACACATAGATTCCTGTTCCGCCTGTAGATAAAGTATAGTTAAGTAATTATGGAATTCCTCAGGAATTGTGTCCTGAAGTTTCCCACTTTCGAAGAAACTGGAAACCCATAATAGTTTCCTATGGTTATCCATGATCTCTTCTAGGTGCTTGGCAAACTCATACTCCCTTTGTGAAGTAATATAAGATCTTTTAGATCATTAAACTAGTGATCTAGAAAGTCTTATATTATTTTACAGATGGAGTCTTCTTTACCACTTATAAGCAACATACTCACCGAATCTACTCACGCTCATTTTGGAGTGATGAAGAATTGAGATGATAATGGAAATAAGATCCATGACATGTTGTTCCTAAGATGTGCGACTGATTGCAATGGAACAATAGGCGGATGCACAAGTTCTTACCGAAACAGAGGTAGCACGGTCTAGAACATGGGACACCAAACTGCAAGGGACATAGGAAGAATTATTGTGTGTTGAAACTGAGAGTTGAAAGGGCCGCTAGCAATTGGTCATGTATATCAGACACCTATCGCAAGCAATTGATACTGATAGAGTCCAAATACTACAGTCAACTGTGATTCAAATAATTCTAAGCTTAAAAGAACCTCGAATCCAACAACATTTTTCCGCGCACCATCTACTCGATTGTATGCCCATATGGATTGTTTGATCTCTTCTCCTCTGCAGACTGCAGGTGCAAGTCCCCCGCTCATTGAGGGCGTGGTCAGATTGCTTAATGAGTTCTTTTACTTTAGGGATTTTAAGATGACTACTCCTTGAGCACCATAGTTGATTGCTATTTATTTCAGATCAAATTCTCAATCAATTTTTCCTTCCAATTGAAATGAAATATTCGGCAAAATAGAATGATGTATATTGTGAGACTATGTACTGTAGGAGTTATTTGAGTAATGATGTGAAGGCAATGTATAAACTTGGTGAATTCACTTCAGTTTGCTGACACTGATATACCGCTATGTGTCCAGCAAGTGTGATTTGCAAGTCATATATAGTATGTATTCACAAACTTTTCTTTGTATTCCATTGTACTAAGTCGAACATCCATGAGCACAAATTTGGTTCTAATCAGGGATCACATATTTCATGCTTGCACTATAGTGTATTTCTCCATCTGTGCATCGTCAGTCTTGAGTACATGCTCTTGTGCCTGCCCAGCTTGCTCTGTTACTGAACTTGCCTTCTCTTCCTAAAGAGCAGACCTGATTTCCTTTATGTCCTTGAAGCAAATACCACAAGGTCAGCTTGAAAATTTTTAGGACACACAGAGCCAGAATGTAAATATGGGGTTTGACAGAAAGAGTACACACCGATTATAGGTGTTGTATTTTAGAAGCGAGCCCCTCTTTCACGCCCACAAGCTCCTGTAGGTAAATCAACCATCAGTCAACATACTTTTATATTCATTGCTTGGAACAACAAGCTGAATCAACTGAAATTACTCACGCTATGGCAGGTCTTGGTGAACAAGACTGCAAACTGCTGATAAAAAAGAAAATATCATGTTGTTACACACCCATTTATCTGTGGTGGATACACTACTGTGCAATTGATGCATCAGTCTCACTAAACGATGTTGTGCTGGATCTCATAGGATCACCTGCATTTTGTTGGACTTTCTATGAAGCTTACAAACTAGGATGACTTGTATTTATAGTGACTACAACAGATCACTAGCCCATGAGTTGTAGCCTCCGTCCCAAAATAACTGTCTCAACAGATCACTAGGCCGATTTTAGGTGCTGTCATTTAGGGTCCTAGTTTGATTATAAATTAAATCAAGGCTTGCTTACATAATATGAATGAATGGTGCAAAACCCATCATGCATCTAGTGGTAAATAATCTTTATTTTGCAAATAACATCTCTTATTGGGTGTTCTTCTCTGAATATAAACCTGATGACCCCTAAACCTATTTAGGATTGACAGATAGAGTACTGCATAGTGAGATTTCTGAGTGTGACGCGGAGAAACAAGTATGGTGTCTGATTATATGGTCATCATCACATTTGTCTGAAAATTTAATTGCAAACATGGTTACAAAGTTACAATATTCAAAATTGATTCCATAATCTAATTCATTTATCTATCTATTGCACTTCAACCTGTCGCTGCTTTGGAACTCTCTTTGCCATAAATGATCAATCTAGACCCGCGGACGTGCGTAAGCTAGATAAGTGCGCACATAAACGCTCAGGAGGCGTGCCAATGGCACGCCCCAACCACTAGTCAAATTAAAGAATACACCAACATGCAAAACGTGCCTGTAATAATATCTTAACTTGATACTCAATTCAGATTCATACCTGGCAACAAAAAAATGGATGTTGCTTTGTCTCATCTTCTCCACAGCGACATTTCTTCTTCTTCACCTCGTGCTCTTCCTTCCTCATCCCACCCATCGAGTCTCAGACCATCACAGCACCGGCCTTCTCCGCCCCAGCACGGCACCACCGCTGCCCCTGATTCTACACCCATGCGCCGACGCGCCAGCCACTCCACCTCACTCAGCGACGCGGCCGCCCCGCTCCCATCCTCACTGCCCGCAGCACGACGACGCTGGCAACCCTGCTCCTCCACCCACATGGCTTCAGCTCAACAGCGGGTTCCTATTATCTAGACAAATCCGGCCAGTGGGTTCTAGTGTGATGACCACACCACAGCCCTGACGGCACCCTGACACGGCATCATTCCTTCGATCGATGGGAGGGGCTGGGAACGAACAAAACGACCTAAGGACTCCCTTTTTATGAGTTGTGATGACCATACGGCCACACCACAGCCCTGGCGGCACCCTGACGGCTGACACATCATCATTCCTTCGATTGATGGGAGGGGCTGCGAATGAACGAAATGACTTACGGACTCCCTTTTTAAGAGTACTACGTAGAAGATAAGAGTAGATATTTGCTTGTAAATGACATGTTCCATTATTTGAGGAATAAAATCTGTTTGACGTAAAAAAACAAAAAACAAAAACTGATACGCCACGCCTCGTCTCTCGCCATGGAATCGAGGCTCCTGCGGGCCGCCATCGCAACTCGCACCGCTGCGGCAGCCGCTTCTCGCGCCGCTGCGATGGCCTCCCGCTCAGCGCGGGCAGCCCGTAACGCCCCCCTCGCATCTCGCGCCGCCGCGGCAGCCGCATCCCGCGCCACTGCGATGGCCTTCCGCTCAGCGCGTGCCGCCGCCGCCGCAGCCGAAGCCGCCGCTTCAGGTGTCATGGCTCCCCGCCCAACTCACACGAAGCCCCGCAACGACGGCCCCCCTCTTCGCTCATCTGACTACTTCACCAGCGACTATTACAAGCGCTTGCCAGGTAAACCGATCCCAGTATCCCACCATCTTCCTGGTGTAGGTGTCCCTTCTTTCAGCGACTAGACGCACCGAAGCCAATGGTCTTGTGATTCACAAACATAACAATCCCGATCGTATCATTAAAAGGCCCAACCGACTCTCTCTCTCTAAATAAATAAAGGACCAATCTATCCCTGGGCAACGATAAAGTGGGATGGCTATGTAGAAAAGAAGCGATCTCGCCGTATGGTCTTGGTCCTCTGGCACGACCGCCGGTCTTAAGCGCATCTGCTGGTTGTAATTCCGTTCCCGGTGTAGACCACTCTGGTGCCCTTTGGCCGCATTTGCCGGTTGTGATTCTGTTCCCGGTGTAGACCACTCTGGTGCCCTTTAGCGTCGTCGACATGGCAGCGGCGGTGCTGTTTTCCCTCTCTCTGTTCTGTTCAGCGGGAATCAGTGTGGCACCCTGTAGCATCATTAGATGGCGGCTTTCGTCCTCCTCTCTCTTTTCCGGCGAAGCAACTCCAATGTTGGTTGGGTATTTCAACCAATGATGGTCACGCCTCTGCTACTCATCCTCCTACCTTCAGACTTTCCATT
This sequence comes from Aegilops tauschii subsp. strangulata, assembly GCF_002575655.3. Lineage (NCBI taxonomy): Eukaryota > Viridiplantae > Streptophyta > Magnoliopsida > Poales > Poaceae > Aegilops > Aegilops tauschii. The sequence continues at coordinate 128,983,916 of NC_053040.3, read as the reverse complement.
TTTGCTTAACCCACCAGCTAATTTGACTAGTAAAATGCCCGTGCGTTGCTACGGGCTACAAGTAATCAAACAAATAATTAAGATTGTCTCCAACGTTAAAGCTCATATATCCTTCCCATGTCCGAAGGTGTTTGACATCAAACGGGTGCCCAGCCGGCACCCCAAAATTAAACCAGCTAGACAATTCAGCCTTCCCCAAATACATACCATATACGAAGGAGAAATATGGTTGTCCGGACTATTCATCATGTTATCTCCAACAAAAAGAGGGCCCAACACAAAAAAAATCCAACTCACGACACACCCTTTCCTTTTCCTGTCAGACCATTCCCTTCCTGGTCGATTTTATCGTAGCGTGACATTTCTCGATGGAGCCCTCTCATTTAAAACTGGATGACGCCCACCTCGCCTTCGCTAGCACCCTCTCTCCTTCATACCGAACTTCTCCATGGACCATCCAGGAGACCCTGCAAACCGCCCAACTCTCCACCCACATCCCTTCCTCTGTGTTCGTGTTGATCCGCCGCCTCCATGGAAGGGGAAGGAGGCATTGGCCGCCCACAACGCCTCCTAAGCCAAGAAGGCAGATCCAATGTTTCCTTAGCCACTGGACATCTTGTCACTGTATCCATTATTAATTCTTGAAGCAACCAACAAATGCATGTACCATTCTATACTAACTAAAACATTGTATGACTTTGATGTAAAAAAATGAACCGCTCGCTCAAGCAATTTGCTGCAAAGTCAGCTCTAATGAAATGCAATTTGCCAGATTTTCTAATGTAGGGAAATTATTCCGCTCATAGAACGATAATTGAACAGAACAAACCCCAACCCCAAATCACATCCATCGCATAATATAAGTAGGAGGCCCACATGTGTGTACAAAAAAAATTACAGAACAAGTGAAGATCCCACATAATCTCACGTCAATGACAGGCTTAGCTAAACTTTTGTAAAGAAAAATACTGCTGCTGACTACTTCAAGTAACCTACTACTGATGTATCAGATATAACTTTAAAAGGTTAATCTCAGTTTTACAACTTACTGTTGCGTCTAAAAATCAGTTCATCTCAATGCACACATGAAGTATGGTTTGCTTCCTAGTTCTTTCATGTTTATGCCTGATCACACTTTGATGCACAGATCCATCGTGAGCTATAAGAAGGCAATCATCAAGTTAGCAAATGGACCAAAAGTGAATTTATTCACATACTCAAACAACAGAAAATCAGAAACCATGACTGGAAACGCTTCCTACCATGATAGCAGACGTTTGTCAGACGAATCGCACACCGTCGGTGCTTCTTTCATCTCACGGCCGAGATTGCGTCCAAAATCCTTTGATTAGTTTCCAAAACAGCCTGATTTTCCACCCATAACTACTCCCGCATTAATCTCACCTGCCAAAGCCCACCCGTTCCCATCCCCGTCGCCTGCTCCGGAGCTCGCCAATCTCGTCCCCAGCCGCCCTGCCCTTGTTCTCGCCGCCATGAACCAGCCTCCCCAATTCCCATGAGACACAACTCACAGGTGCGTCGTCCCACACGATTGTGGTGGCCAGCATTAGCCACGTCGAGCATGACAAGCGAGCTCGCAGTCCATGGTCGTCCCGGTTATCTACACTTGCTTCGGATCCCCCGGCGTCCAAGGCCACCGTGGCGGAGCTTCGTCTCGGTTTTCGAACGAATCCATCATGCGAGGAACCTTGCTGGAGTCGCCCCCCATCTCCTCTGCAGGTAGCATCCTCATCTGACCTAGGTAATTCTGGGAAATCTTGATATAGCCCTCTCTGATTTCTAACATGTTTGTATGTCACCAGTGTTGTTTGATGAATTTTGTACACCTCCATTGTGTATTTGTATAACTCATTTATTATTTTGGCCACACCATTGTGTATTATATGACTGAATCAGAGTAATATTTCTGAATTTGGTATGTACATATGTACATGTGCTTCTCAATTTTGGCTGCAATATAAGTGAGAAGCGAGAAGATTTTTGTCGCTCTTTTTCCCCTCTTTGTTGTCTATGTTCAAAGTTGGTGAAGGGAGCACACGCTGCTGGTCGCGCGAATCCGCCATACCATCCTCATCCAACCTTTTCATGACTATCCTCGTTATATAGAAAGTATGTCGAGATTGCATCCGTACAATGCTTCCAGCTTTTCATGTTTCATACATACATATAGTACTACTACACCATTGCTGGTTAAACTCTGTTTCATTTATCATGCCAATGCTTCTACATTGAGTCCACTTTGCTTCGTACATATCAAACTTGTGCTTCTACGTCGTGTTCAGTTCTGCTTTCTGCCAATCCTTTGCACGTTCTTGTAGGCATCATGTTTTTATTTAATGAACAACTAAATCATGCTTCCTAAATTTCACACATATTATGGACAAGATGCATGTCACCGCTTGTCTTAATTTGAATGACTGTGCATAGATATTTTGCACCCCATTTTTCTTATATGTGCTTCCACTATGTAGAAATTATGTTGAGATTACATGAATACGATGTATCCAGTTTTCATGATTCAATTGTATCATAGTTGTGCTTCTTCATGGTGCATAGTTTGCTTCATATATGGACCATGGTTATGCTTCTTAATAGTGTATGGTTTGATTCATGTACTTAACAACTGTGCTTCTACACCTTGTTTAGTTTGCTTCATTTCCATGTTTCATATTATTTTGTAGGCGCCATGTTTGTACCCAAATCATACTACACATGCTTCCTAAATTCCTGCAGAACTAACTTGAGCGAAAGATCTTGCTTTACTGATTGTGAGCATGCCACGGTCGTCGATGGGGGCATGGCGTGCGACGTGAGATCAAGCATTTCATTGCTCATTGTTTTGTCATCGTGCTGCAAGCAAACAAGCAAGATGCACACTCGGCTGTCAAAGGTCAAGGGCAAGGGCATCGTACCCTCGATGGTGCTGGCCTCTCTGGTCCTCACCAACTCTTGTGGCTCGCGATGTCAAAACCCACAGATTTGTGGGACAAAAGAAGTCATCGAGGCTAGGCCGGACACGATGGATGGAGCAGAGCAGGGAGGGGCTTCGACAGGACCGTAGCTGCGGAGCGACATAGTAGGCAGGAATCCTACAAGCTATGTACAAAGCAACTAAACCTCTAGTAAGCCAAAAAACGGCGGTCATAACACATGGAGTCATACCTAAAAAAATAAAACAATACACATGAAACTGCTTTGAGAGAAAAAAATGACTGGATTATGAAGCATAGTTTGTAGTGTTGGAAGAATGATTTTCAGATGATGAAAGCAAAGCATATTTGTATTTCTTGGAATCACATCCCTAATATGCTTGATAATGGTTATTTTTATAGGAAGAATGTCTTATTTTGGTGGTGCAATCCTCTAGGTAGAAAACAAATATGTATTAACCGTAGCAAGTTTAGTTCACTATGGGCGCAAACTCATTGATAAACGGAAGCAAGTTTAATTTTGCATTACACTGGAAAAACATTTTTTATGATGTCAAAGAACATCCACACGAATGGAAGTAAATTTAAATAAAAATGGAATCAAGATGTGCTTCATGAGGAAGCAAATAGCCTCATGCGAAAATCAAGAACATGTACTCACGTGATTTCTGGAAGTAGTTTTCGCCCTGGTTTATGGAAGCACTCGTTAGGAAACAAACTTGGAAAGAATCAGGCGCCATGTTTCCATGATTTCGAGGGAACCATGCAAGGAAGTAATATTCGGGATGGAGAGAGACGCAGGGATGCAGGGCGTGCATTGCGGGAGCGATTAGGAAGCAGCAACAAATTAGGGATTGGAAGCATCTAATCAAACAAGCGGACTACCAGATCGAGCGTACGTCCGGCATCTGACCCAACGGCCTTGGACTGGTCTGATAGTTGCGAACTATCAGTAGTCTGATGGCTAGTGATGCCCGTGATGATATTGATACAATAAGGGAAATTAATTATGATGCATTTGTTCACAGCAAGAAAAATCAAGATTTCACCTTGCTATTTTAGGGACATTTGTTTTAAGAATTTTAAGCTACACGGAAGAATACGCCATCTAGTACATTTCATGAGGGTGTCAAATATAATACAAGTATGCATATAGTTGAGGCATCCAGGAAATCTCTTGCACTCTGAGACCAATAGAATTCATCTCAGTGTACTAATCAATAGTTAAAAATTAGCTAGAGATCATTTAGTGTACCAGATAAGTGGAAGTCAAACTAAATAAAAAAACATGAAAAATTAATAAAAACCATGACTATTCCTAGCAATTGATGATTCTATACAGGAAGATCTAGTGCATATCCCATTAGTAAATAATCTAGGCATACAGGTACAGAAGAGCCACAAGCCTGATTGGAGCTTTAGTTTAACATGAAGCAGTTGCTTACAGTCCAGAACATAGTGGCAAAATTGCACCAAGAACAGGATCTGACACTTGCATTGTGGTGTTTTTTCACTGTATATCTGACACACACACACTACATGCATTCTGCAGATAGGTGACTTACCAAGAGGTAGGTCACGAAATTACCTAGAGCTGCGAGGAAATGGAAATCAAATGAGGAGGGAGAAGAAAAAAAAGGATTTTTACCTTCTTCCAGCTGGTGGTGGTCTTGGTTCTTCAAGATTTCTTTTTCCGCAGTTGAGGTGCAGCTGCCGGCAGTATGATAAGAAAACTGTTGCTATTTCACTCTCACGAATTAAACTCACTTGTATGTCATCTCACTTATGCCAAATCATAAATCTTGGTATTGAATATCCTCCTGCATACAAAATCAAATGAAGTTAGACAAGAAAACGCCTGCTATTTCATGCAAATAATAAGAGGCGAATTACTCAGCAAGCAGTTTAATCCTGAGAGTGAACACAATATTGCAGTCTCATATGCTCACCAGATTGGTAAAACTTTACAAATCACATTAGAAAAGTACCATGGTAATTTACCTGACAGAGAAAGAGGTCAAGAAAATGCAGGATCAGCTCTCACCGGCTTATTAACCGCAAACTTTACAAAATCCAAAAAATATTTTTTTTAATATGATGCCCACGAACAATAATGGATCAAATGGTTGTATCTGATTCCGAACAAACTGAGGCCCCTGCCCAAACAACAAAAAAGGAGTTTCCTGATTCATTAATTTGATGCACCAAGTATAATCCAAATAGGAATATGTAGCACTAAAATTGATGAATGCCCAGAAGTGAACTGATACTTATCTATTTGGGAGAATTTTACTGTATTGATACTGAAACTTTGAGTTTCAGCCATCTGAGTGTTAGTCTAGACAAAGATCATGTAATTGGACCAGCTGCCTATGATACAAAGGCATTCTTTTAATGCAAGGTGGAAAACTGGGACTAAAATGATCCCTTAAATATCGATCTAGCCAGACCTAACAAGGAACCAAGTGCTTACTCAGAGGACCAAACTTTCGATATATTGACAATATATAGACATAAAACTAACTATACAAAATTAACCAGTGATACACGCAAGATAAAATTGGCAGCCAATTGCATTTTTATTTCAACAAGCACTTGGTATGTACATGGACCAGATGACTGAAAAAGGGTTTGCTGAAGCTCGTGAAAATGCACACTTGACGGGCCATTGGAAATATGAAAACTACCAAGTAGAATCGCATTTGAAAATAATTTTCACATGCACAGATTACTGGGAAAGAATGTCACTTCGCAGGGATGAAGACACGATAATCTGCATGTTTCGAAATTAAACAAAACAGCACCAGTGTTTATACCTAGAAATAAGATGAGAAAGTAATATCTTAATGATCGAAAAACAACTGATAGATATACATGTTCTCTCCTGGCAGGTATATACATGTAATGGTCAAATCTGCCATTGTTCAGATATAACAGATCTGCAGCTATATATACATGTTCTCTCCTGGCAGGTATATACATGTAATGGTCAAATCTGCCATTGTTCAGATATAACAGATCTGCAGCTATATATACATGTTCTCTAAAAGCATCTATACATGTAATGGTCAAGTAAATAAGATACGGAGGGTAAATATTAAGCGTAACCTTTTAGACATCTTTGAGTTGCTCACCATTAGCAAGGAAAGTGGAAGGTCCTTTTTGCTTGGAGTTTGGCGAGTAGCAGCGGAGGAGCTTCTTCTGTTGCATTTCACCTGTCCTATAAGATAATCTACCTGCAGAGGACATAACCCTTGTAGATAATCCCATGTACAGTCCCATAGAAGGAACAAATTCGGCAGAATATAAGTGAAAGCAGTTTGATGCAGATAGGAACTTCATGTTGCTTTTTCTTCCGTCTGCAACAAAAATATATTAACAGAATCAAAACAAATTTAATGCACACACGTGAAGACGCATGTCTATATTTTCTACTCTTGTTCTTTACAATTAGATAGCCATAAGTCCAGGGCAATGGAAAATGTAGACCTGAAGATATTTTCTACTCGGCAGAATATATTTTCTACTCTTGTTCTTTAGAATCAGACTGAACTCTGTATGCTACTTACTCATAAGTCCAGGGCAATGGAAAATGTAGACCTGATGTGTTGCAGAAATGCACATCGCCGTGCAGTTTTGTTTCCGCCATGTCCTATCTCTGAAGAAGAAAAGCTTGAGTTCTCACAGTGCAGTAAGCAAATCAGGAGGGTTCGGGATGAAGAAAACTCACCCCTTTGCGGTCGGTCGGATGGGGCGGAGCTCGCGTTTGGTGAAGACGTGATCCCCAGCGGCGGCAGCGAGGAGGAGGCGGAGATGGCCGGTTCCCGAGGGCCGGACGGGATCTGCAGCTCACTACACCCAGGGAGGAAGGATACCTTCCTGAATCCATCCATCCAGGCGGAGGCGGAGGCGACCTCGCGCGGGAAGTAGGCCGGGGCGGAGGCTCGCTGGGTTCGAGGGAGGGGCCAGGTGGGGGTCCGAACCGCCGGGGCACCTAGTGGAGGTGCTCGGCTGCTGCTGCGGTTGGGGCGGCGGCTGAGTCGCGGGAACCGGCAGTGAGGCAGGATCCGGTGCGCCTCCGGCAGATCTGGGTGGGGGGAGACCGGCGATGGGACCACTGGTCCCGTGGGCGGGGGTGGCGGGGCGGTGGCGCTCTGGGGAAGACGGCGGCAGCGGCGCGCTCGGGAAGATGGCGGCGGCAGCGGGGTGGTGGCGCTCCAGGGAAGAAGGAGGGTCCGGCGGCGCGCCGGTAGGAGGCGGGGATGACGGCGCGCCGAAAGGAGGCGGGGATGACGGCGCGCCGGAAGGAGGCGGGAGTGGTGGCGCACCGGTAGGAGGCAGCGGCGACGGGATCGGGGGGAGGTTGGGGATCGGACGAGGGGATTTTTTTTAGCGGGTCGGGCAATTCGGGGTGTGAGAAGAGGACAAAAAACCGATGGAAAAAAACGGACGAAAGTGGTGGAACGAAAATACCAACTGAGACATTAGGAGTAGAGATTCCAGTCATATTCGTATAGTTGGATTTGATAGTGGTTAAGGTATGCTGATTTGATTTGGTTACGTTAGCTAGGAGCCATGCCCCATGGGTGGGATTGAGTAATGGTATGCTGATTAACGTAGATCAATCCATCCGCGGCGGATTTGATAGTTGTATCACGTCCGCGGTATCGAGTAGCAGCAAGCTCCAGTGCAGATGGATATCTGAAGCGCCATCGTAGGCAACCAGAAGGTGCCCCTTGCTACCCTCAGTTATTTATTGCACCTAGATGGAGGCAGTGGCAAGGTTGGGCGCGTCGGCCATGGCACGAGGATGTGAGGGTTTTGGGGAGAGATGGGAAATGTGGTGGGCGTCCCCTCCACGGGCGGGCCAAAGGAGGACAAAGGAGGCTCAAATTTGGACCAAAAATAGGTTTAAAAAAAAAACCGTGTCCAGTTGTATAGTCGCGTTGGGCGCGTATTTTGTCCATGCGAACCCAAAACAGAGCCATGCAAGACACAATTCTGTGGATTCCACGAAACCAGAATAAGGGAACAAGCTGATGTGCCGTCTTCTGATTCATGCATTTCGTGGTGAAAGGTTCTCACTACATAAACATTGAACCTAACGAAAGATACGCTATTAAAGTTCTCACGCCTCAGTCATTGGCAACCAACTCTGTGCTTCCGTCCTTGGCAACCAACTCTGTGCTTCCGTTTTCTAACCTCTGAAGGACCAGCTGCTTCTTTGGAGCAAAGCCTTTGGCTATCGACACGGAGCTTACATCCACGACAACGGTATCGTCTTCCTTGAAGTCACCCTTGAGGACACCGAGCGCTATCTCGTTCTCCACCATCTGCTGGATCACCCTCTTGACAGGCCTGGCACCGTAGTTAGGGTCAAAGCCAAGAGCGCCGAGATGCTCCACAGCTTCCGGTGTGTACTGAAGGTGAATCTTCTGTTGCAGCAGCCTGTTTTTGACCCGGTTCAGCTGCAAGTCCGACACATTTACAATTGCGATCAGGTCGACGAAAGCCAAACAATGAAATACAACTAGAACCTAGTTCCATGACTCAAGCAAATTTGCATGCAAGTAATTGTAAGGCATTTACCTGTATCTCCACAATGCGATTTATCTCTGTTGAGTCCAGTGGTTGGAACACAATGTATTCATCTATCCTGTTCAGGAACTCTGGTCGGAATGTCTGCCGAGCAATCTCAGTCACCTGTTTTTTCATTACCTCATACACCGCATCCTTGCTGTCTGTTGTGTTTCTGAGGGTGTCTAGAATCAATGGTGAACCAATGTTCGAGGTCATGATGATCACACAGTTAGTGAAGCTCACTGTTCTGCCCTGGGAATCAGTTATTCTTCCATCGTCCAACAGTTGCAACAAGATGTTGAAGACATCTTGGTGTGCCTTCTCAATCTCATCAAACAGAACGACAGAGTAAGGCCTGCGGCGAACAGCTTCTGAAAGTTGGCCCCCTTCCTCATAACCGACGTACCCCGGTGGTGCTCCAACCAAGCGAGAAACAGCATGCTTCTCCATGTACTCACTCATGTCAATCCGTATCAAGGCATTTTCAGTGTTGAAAAGGAATTCAGCTAGCGTCTTTCCCAGCTCAGTCTTGCCTACACCTGTAGGGCCCATAAACATGAAGCTCGCTATTGGACGGTTAGGGTCCGATAGGCCTGCCCTAGAACGACGGATTGCATTGGCTACTGACTTGACTGCAATATCTTGGCCAATAACCCTCTTGTGGAGTACATCCTCCAGTAGCAGTAGCTTTTCCCTATCCGATTGTTGAAGATTTGACACTGGAATACCAGTCCACTTGCTAACTATCTCAGCAATATCAACATCAGTCACCTCTTCTCGAAGCATCGACTTTCCTGACTGCTGGAATTCAGTAAGGTTTTCCTCAGCCTCATCCAGCTGTTTTTGTAGTGTCAAAAGCGTTGAATATTTGAGTTCAGCAGCACGGTTCAAATTATATTCTCTCTCAGCGGCTTCAATCTCCAGGTTAACTCTGTCAATCTACCACACATAAAAGATCGAGAATTAAAGACACAAATGTGGCAAAAAAAAAAAAACAAGAGCAGAACATGCATGCACCTACCTCTTCCTTAATTGATTTTATACGAGTCATCAACGATTTCTCATACTCCCAGTGTTCTGAAAGGTTTTTCTGCTTCTGCTTGAGGGATTCTAGTTCAGCTTCAAGCTTGCTTAGTCGTTCTTTGGAGGCTTTGTCAGTATCATTCTTCAATGAAAGCTTCTCCATTTCAAACCTTATGATTTCCCTGTCGACCTCATCCAACTCGATAGGTTTTGATGTAATCTCCATTTTCAATTTAGCTGCCGCTTCATCAACTAGATCAATAGCTGCACATGGAAAGATAAATACATATAAGACAAAGAACGAATTAGCCCCTAGCTCCCAATAGTTGTTCCATAATATAGTATATGCAGTACCTTTGTCAGGCAAAAAACGTCCAGTGATGTAGCGATCTGATAAAGCAGCTGCAGCAACAAGAGCACCATCTGATATCTTAACACCATGATGCATCTCATACCGCTCTCGCAGGCCACGTAGTATAGAAACTGTATCCTCAACTGCTGGTTCACCACAGTAAACCTGCTGGAACCTACGTTCAAGAGCAGCATCTTTCTCAATGTACTTCCTGTACTCATCTAATGTTGTTGCCCCAATGCAACGGAGTTCCCCACGGCCTAACATTGGTTTCAACAGGTTACCAGCATCCATTGACCCACCAGTGGCTCCTGTAACAGAAAAGAGAATTAAGGTCCAAGGACAATAATACTCACAAGTCAAACAACATAATATAGGAAGGTTGCGCTGGTTGGAACTTATGCAGCATCAATACAGATATGTTTATGGCACATAGATAAATTATTCCAAAAAATGGCAATAAGCTGATGAATTGACATGCTGAGATGGGAATAAGAGGAGTGCCAGGGGAGCAAAAGAATCAGTACAAAGAATTGAGCTGGGGCATGTCCACCAAGTATCCAACATGTATCTGGATTTCTTTTCCTTTATTCATAATATCGATATATCCGATACTTGTTCAGATACAGTATTGATACCATACCGCATATACCCAGCTGTGCAAGTATCAGTGTTTCAGGCGGCCCAGGAGCTAAGATTACTACTTTGGCTGTCTGCTTACTATCACAACTGTATAGAGAATTACCAATCTAGTCTACCATTTTAGAGCTCGACTTCAATAAAGCTCAACATGCAAATGGCTGATGGCATACTTAGACATACATACCTGCACCAACAACAGTGTGAATCTCATCAATGAACAAGATGATTTGTCCATTAGAAGCAGTGACCTCCTTCAGAACAGCCTTAAGTCTCTCTTCAAATTCACCACGATATTTGGAACCAGCAAGTAATGCTCCCATGTCCAGCGAAATAAGCTGAAATATTGCATATGTATGGAATTAGATGAACAGCCAATTTAGTCTCTTGATATGATTACTTTCCAACTTTCCTTGCAAAACTCTAGGGGGGTGGTGTACCGAAGCAAAACTCTTATTTGATTATTGCTTTTTTCCAACTTGCTTTCCTTGCTAGCCCTGCACATCCTCCTATACCCACTAAAGAAAAAAAAAAGATAAACCTATTTGTGTAGCTCAGGCCATAAATGCAACCTCATTGCTGGTTACAACTTGCAGGAACACCACCTTGGAACTGATTGGTTGTTTGCTAGAAATAAGAAACAAATGCAACACTGCCATCCTAGACAATGACATGATTTGGAGAAACACATACAATCATAAAAGGACAAGGTTTCCATCCTCAAGAGGTGAAATCAAATATGCATTTTAAGGTAAAACTAAAAAAAAATACCTTTCTATTTTGTAAAGGCTCAGGAACATCTCCCCGCACAATGCGCTGAGCCAATCTGCATGCAACAAACGCAAAGCAATTTTTCAATGCGTCTCCAGAATATGTTATAAGTTGTAGGTACGCTACAGAAGATCCAGAAGTAAGCGAATAACACGTTGCAAACTACACATTCTGAACTCTCTACAAAATAAAGAAAAATATGAGAAGAACAAGTAATCACCCTTCAGCAATCGCAGTTTTGCCAACTCCTGGCTCGCCAATAATTACAGGATTATTTTTAGTTCTTCTACAAAGGATTTGAATGCATCGGCGCACTTCATCATCACGTCCTATAACAGGATCAAGTTTTCCACGCCGAGCTAGTTCTGTCATGTCGATACCATACTTCTCTAGAGCTTGGAACTTCCCTTCTGGATCTGGCAACAGAAATAACCAACTGCATTGTCATCACGCCAAATTACAACAGAAAAGAATCCTTCATTATCATGTGTAAGCATGACGAGCAGTCGTGCTATCAAAACATCGATTCTTTTTTATAGAGAAGGTATCATGACTAGTCTACTTGAACATCTGAAAAGAACATGAACATCAGTATTACTGTGAAATGTATGCCTATTTTCTTTCCTCGGCTATGAAATTTGAGACAGAACTCACAATTGGATATAAAGATATGGCAAGATGGCACATTTGTTAGTTGGCTCTTGCATATGTCATAAGTTCACCCATATATATACATAAAAGTAAGAATAATCACTTGCAAACAATCCAGGGATCAGAATATAATTATAATATAAGAGACAAGGGCATTTCTGACAGTTAAGATATGGCATATGGTGCATTTGCTAGTTGGCTCTTGCCTGGATCATAAAATCACCAATACAAACATCAAAACGTTACTTGCTAGGAATCCTCAAATAAGAATATCATGCAAGACAACAGCATTTCTGGTGGTACATTCCCGTAATATTTCAAAGATAACAATATACTCTATATTGAAAAATAATTATTATAGGAATAAGTTTATTCCCATGCCCCAATTGACTGAAACCACTGCACTGCCGCTGAATTTAGCAAATATCAATAGAGATGATTTAGAATCAAATGAATCAACTTCTGAATTAAAAGGTAAACTAAAACAATCATGCTGGAAAAAGAACTGAGCAAACGATAACAAGAAAATTGAATGATATCCATTATACATACTCTGATCTGTAACTCGCTGGCTACCACGTACAGCAGAGATAGCTTCCTTCAGCTCATTCTCACCAATCTGGAGATCTTCGAACAACTGTTGCCCAAACCTCTTATCCGCCGTGAATGCTCTCAGCATGTGCTCAACTGATACAAACTCATCGCCATACTCTTTTTTGTACTTCATTGCCTTATCCAAAATTAATGTGAAACTTTGCCCTACAACTGGCCCACTTGTATCACCACTAACCTGCCAAAGCAAGAGCCCATAATGATGTTAAGGTTTTGAGCATATACCAACTTATCAAACTTAACTACCATAAATAGTGCTAGAACCTTGGGTTGTTTAGCAATAAAGTCATCAGTAGCTCGCAGGACCGATGTGTTGTCTATCCCAGCTTTTGAAAATATTCTGCGTGCTAACCCATCCTTCTGCTCCAAAAGAGCTTTCATCAGGTGCTCAGATTCCACAATCTGTTGTTTAGACAATCTCGCTGCCTCAACTGCACCGGCAACCCCCTCCCAAGCCATCTCAGTGAATTGATCTGGACTTATCTGTTTGATCACAGAAAATTAAGAAAAATGAAGAGATTAGCTATTATCCATAAGCACAAATACTGTCTATGAACATTATGCAAGCATTGTTCGAACACATAAGCAAACTCAGCCGCACGAGAGTGCACGGTCCATATACCGAAGCAAAACATGTGATCTACGCGATTACCATGCATAAATATACTATATAAACATATGCCAACTCGTAGTAAACTGATAATGCTATTCACCATGTCTGTCCAATGAATGGTCAATTAATTTTCATGACACGACTGTTATGCTTCAAATTATCTCCACATCACACACACACACACACACAACACCAAATTACCGACGTGAGTGAGTCTAACGAAGTCATTAGTTCTAATTTTAAGGGTAAAGGTGAGAGTTCATGAACTAGAGAGGGAATGCCAGGTTTCCTTCATCAGTTTATGATCACCAATTTGGAAAATGATTCATCTGATCAATACTTGCACTCGAGATTAGAACATCACAGGAAAACTATCAATCTGTAACTGGAGAATAGTGCACAATGGAGAAAACAAAGTAGAATTCGGCAATATCAGTGTGCTGCGGGCAACACATCTGCATAGCCGACTGAAATTGCCACTCTCAGTGGCCAAGGAAAAAAAACAGGCAAAATCGAACGGCACGGGTTCAGCTATTCCAACCTGAGACGAGGATGAGGCGCTGTACCGAGCCGGCGGCGTGGAGTGGAAAAGCCGGCGAGGCGGCACCAGGAGGCCACCCCCGCCCCCCGTGGGGAGCCTGGCCATGGGAGGAGCGAGCCACGAGGGCCTGCTGACCTTGGCGGCGGTGGGGAAGGGGGTTCCCCCGGCTAGCGACGCAAGTGCGCGCGGGAGGGGCTCGCGGCTGCCGGCTGCCAGGCGGCGGGCCACGGCGGCGGCCCGCGCCGCGCGCGACAGCCTGGACGCGGCGGAGAGTGCCATCACGGGAGGGTTTAGGGTTTAGCTGTGCCAATGAGGATTCGGGTGCGTGCGTGCGCAATGCTGTTTGTGGTGGGACGGAGACGATCGGCGATGCTTGGAGAAGGGGAAAGAAGGAGAAAAGAGAGAAGCGGCGGCGGATGGAGGAAGATGTTGGAAGACTGGAGAAGCTTCTCCGAGCTACGGGGTTCCTCCTCAGGCCTGTGCGCCTGCCGTCTAATCTGGGCCGTCACTTCTAGCATCGACGGCCTATGTTTTACTTCAGGAAAATGGAATCACTGGACTGCAGAATTCGGTTTCCAAAGCTCGTAGTATTCTTCTGATCTAAAACGCCTTATACTCCTTCCATCCGGAAATACATGTGGAAAAAAATTTATTCATTTCTCTCACAAGTATTTTCGGATAAAGGGAGTATTAGTTTAGCAAAAAGACCCGTGCATTACAACGGGAGAAAAACAAATCATAATCTACAATGACAATGACCCACTTTACCGCATCACCTATATACACTATCACTCTCAATTTTGTGAAGTCATGAACAACTTTTGAAATCACGAACAATTTTTTAAACTCGTGCATACATTTGAAATTGTGAATATTTTTCAAATTCGTGAACACTTTTACAAATTTTCGAATATTTTATAAAATCAAGGACATTTTTTGAATTCATTAACACTTTATACTATTTGCAAAAAAAATTGCCAACATTTTTTGAAACAATTTTCTTGAATTGGTGAACATTTCTAGAATCGACGAACATTTTTTGGAATCGGCGAACATTTCTAAAATCCACCAATTTTTTGAAATTCAAGAACATTTTTTTATTTTACAAACAAATCATAATCTCCTATGGCCTTGATCATATTTTGTTGCATCAACGAGATACACAATCACTCTCAATTTCATGAAAAATGAATATTTTTTGAAGCTCGTGAAACTATTTGAAATCCTGAACGTTTCTCAAATTCATGAACACTTTTACAAATTTCAAAAAAAAAAGTCAAATCAAGAAAAGATTTTTTTTTGAATTCATGAACATTTTATACTATTTGCAAACATTTCTTTCAAATTGTGAACATTTTTAACAATTTTCTTGAATCGGCGAACAATTCTAGAATGGGCGAATATTATTTTGGAAATTGGTGGAACAATTTTAAAATTCATGAGCATTTTTTAATGTAGCGGTCGTTTTTTGAAATGCATGATCATTTTTTGAACCAGCAAATATTTTATGAATGAATAAACTATTTTGTAAGTCATGAACATTTTTAAGATATTTTTCCATTCATGAACATTTTTTGAATTGGTGAAGGAGTTCATATCCGATCTGGGTGTAATACCTAGTGCATCGGGTCCAATGAAAATCTTTTGTGACAACACTGGAGCAATTGCCTTAGTAAAGGAATTCAGGTTTCACAAAAGAACCAAACACATCAAGAGACGCTTCAACTCCATTCGTGAAAAGGTCAAGGATGGAGACTTAGAAGTTTGCAAAATACATACGGATCTGAATGTAGCAGACCCGTTGACTAATCCTCTTCCGCAAGCAAAACATGATCAGCACCAAGACTCCATGGGTGTTAGATTCATTACAATGTAATCTAGATTATTGACTCTAGTGCAAGTGGGAGACTGAAGGAAATATGCCCTAAAGGCAATAATAAAGTTATTATTTTATATTTCCTTATTCATGATAAAGGTTTATTATTAATGCTAGAATTGTATTGATTGGAAACTTAAATACATGTGTGGATACATAAACAAAATACCATGTCCCTAGTGAGCCTCTACTAGACTAGCTCGTTGATCAAAGATGATTAAGGTTTCCTAACCATAGACATGTGTTGTCACTTGATAACAGGATCACATCGTTAGGAGAATAATGTGATGGACAAGACCCATTCATTAGCTTAGCATATGATCATTCAGTTTATTGCTATTGCTTTCTTAATGTCAAATACATATTCCTTAGACTATGAGATCATGCAACTCCCGGATACCGGAGGAATACCTTGTGTGCTATCAAACGTCACAATGTAACTGGATGATCATAAAGGTGCTCTATAGGTATCTCCGAAGGTGTCTGTTGAGTTGGCATGGATCGAGATTAGGATTTGTCACTCCAAGTATCGGAGAGGTATCTCTGGGCCCTCTCGGTAATACACATCACAAGAAGCTTGCAAGCAAAGTGACTAAGGACTTAGTTACGAGATGATGTATTACGGAACGATTAAAGAGACTTGCCGGTAACGAGATTCAACTAGGTATGAAGATACCGACAATCGAAACTCGGGTAAGTAACATACCGACAGACAAAGGGAATTACGTATGTTGTCATAAGGTTCGACCGATAAAGATCTTCGTAGAATATGTAGGACCAATATGGGCATCCAGGTTCCGCTATTGGTTATTGACCGGAGAGGTGTCTCGGTCATGTCTACATAGTTCTCGAACCCGTAGGGTCCGCATGCTTAACGTTCATTGACGATATAGTGTTATATGAGTTATATGATTTGGTGACCGTATGTTGTTCGGGGTTCCATATGAGATCTCGGACATGACGAGGAACTCCGGAATGGTCTGGATTTAAAGATTGATATATAGGACGATGCTATTTGGACATTGGAAGAGTTTCGGAGTGCACCGGGTAGTCATCGGATCGCCGGAAGGAGTTCCGGACACCCACATAAGGTCTATGGGCCTAATGGGCCAAGGGGAGGGACACACCAGCCCACAAGGGGGCTGGCGCACCCCTCTCCCTAGCCGCCGGCCCTAGAGGAAGGAAAGGGGGAGGGTTGGACCCTCCTGCCTTTCCCTCATGAGAGAAAGGAAAGGGGGGGCGCCACCTCCCCCGCCTTCCTCCCGCACACAAACAAGGAAGGGGGCGCGGCTTGGGGCAGGAGCCCAAGTGGGATTCGGCCCCACTTGGGGCGCCTACTGGCTGCCTCCCCTCTCCCCACCTATATATATGTGGGAGGGGCGCCACACATAGCCCACAACAATCTCTTAGCCGTGTGCGGCGCCCCTCTCCACAGTTTCGTCCCTCGGTCATATTTTTCAGAGTGCTTAGGCGAAGCCCTATGGAGATAGCATCACCACCACTGTCACCACGTCGTCGTGCTGCCGGAACTCATCTACTACTTCGCCCATCTTGTTGGATCAAGAAGGCGAGGACGTCACCGAGCTGAACGTGTGCTGAACGCGGAGGTGTCGTACGTTCGGTACTTGATCGGTTGGATAGTGAAGAAGTTTGACTACATCAACCGCGTTACTAAACGCTTCCACTTATGGTCTACGAGGGTACGTAGACACACTCTCCCCTCTCGTTGCTATGCATCTCCATGGATAGATCTTGCGTGTGCGTATTTTTTTTTGTTTTCCATACAATAATTTGGAAGTGCATCAAGAAAAATAGAAGCGAAAACCGCAACAAGAGAACGCTCTCTCGTTACCTCCGATGCGCCAACAGAATGGCAGCCGTTGGATGACTCGCATGAATAGTGAAACATTTATATAGCAAACATTTGTTTCTCTTTGACTAGGCCAGGACGGGAGAGATGAGTTGTTGCCCATTCAAGAAGCTTCATGCTCATCCCCGCTCTTCGCTCGCCCTCCCCTTCTGCCCCACTCGTCTGTGCCTGTGTGGCTCCCCTGTCGTTGCGGTCGCTCCATCTCTTACCCTCGTAGTCGCAAGCGATCGGTGTTGCACGCGTGTAAGGTCCACACTCCCCCGTCGTCCCCTTCTCTTTTGCGCTTCCATGACCGCGCGGCTCCATACTCGCCGTCACGGTGAAGGATGGCAAGAAGACGTTGTAGGCTGGGCTTTCCTCCAACCAACGAAGTGGTGGAGGCTTCACTCTTTTCCCCACCCTTCCTGCCCAGCGGCAGGTGACTATCTTCGACGAATCTTCACTACACTACTTGATTAGGAGCAGTTAACTATTGAGAGAAATGCCTTACCGAGAACAAATAGTTTATCTGGGATTACATTTCTACTGGCACAAGAAAGTATGGGCAGAGAAACTGGCAGGAGAAGTTAAGCTACTGGAGCATACGAACTACCGGGTGTCGGTGTCAAAACCGGCGGATCTCGGGTAGGGGGTCCCGAACTATGCGTCTAAGGTCGATGGTAACAGGAGGCAGGGAACACGATGTTTTACCCAGGTTCGGGCCCTCTTGATGGAGGTAATACCCTATGTCCTACTTGATTGATCTTGATGAATATGAAGATTACAAGAGTTGATCTACCATGAGATCGTAATGGCTAAACCCTAGATGTCTAGCCTGTCTGATTGTGATTGCCTCTACGGACTAAACCCTCCGGTTTATATAGACACCGGAGGGGCCTAGGGTTGTATAGAGTCGGTTTACAAAGGAAGGAATCTACATATCCAAATTCTAAGCTTGCGATCCACGCAAAGGAGAGTCCCATCCCGACACGGGAGGAAGTCTTCTGTCTTGTATCTTCATAGCCCATTGGTCCGGCCCATGTTACATAGTCCGGACGCCCGAGGTGTTGGGGAACGTAGTAATTTCAAAAAAATTCCCACGCACACGCAAGATCATGGTGATGCATAGCAACAAGAGGGGAGAGTGTGTCCACGTACCCTCGTAGACCGAAAGCGGAAGCGTTAGCACAACGCGGTTGATGTAGTCGTACGTCTTCACAATCCGACCGATCAAGTACCGAACGCACGGCACCTCCGAGTTCAGCACACGTTCAGCCCGATGATGTCCCTCGACCTCCGATCCAGCCGAGTGTTGAGGGAGAGTTTCGTCAGCACGACGGCGTGGTGACGATGATGATGTTCTACCAACACAGGGCTTTGCCTAAGCACCGCTACAGTATTATCGAGGTGGACTATGGTGGAGGGGGCACCGCACACGGCTAAAAGATCAAATCAATTGTTGTGTCTTTGGGGTGCCCCTGCCCCCGTATATAAAGGAGCAAGGGGGGGAGGTGCGGCCGGCCAGGAGGAGGCGCGCCAGGAGGAGTCCTACTCCCACCGGGAGTAGGACTCCCTCCCTTTTCCTTGTTGGATTAGGAGAGGAGAGGGAAGGAGAGAGGGGGGAAGGAAAGGGGGGCGCCCCCCTCCTTGTCCAATTCGGACTTGGGGGGGAGGGGCGCGCGGCTGCCCCTTGGCCGCCTCTCCTCTTCCACCAATTGGGCCCATGAGGCCCAATAGCCTCCGGGGGCGTTCCGGTAACCCCCCGGTACTCCGGTATATATCTGATAACCCCCGGAACCATTCCGGTGTCCGGATATAGTCATCCAATATATCAATCTTCATGTCTCGACCATTTCGAGACTCCTTGTTATGTCCGTGATCACATCCGGGACTCCGAACAACCTTCGGTAGATGAAAACTCATAATATAACCGTCATCGAAACTTTAAGCGTGCGGACCCTACGGGTTCGAGAACAATGTAGACATGACCGAGACACGTCTCCGGTCAATAACCAATAGCGGAACCTGGATGCTCATATTGGCTCCCACGTATTCTACGAAGATCTTTATCGGTCAAACCGCATAACAACATACATTGTTCCCTTTGTCATCGGTATGTTACTTGCCCGAGATTCGATCGTTGGTATCTCAATACCTAGTTCAATCTCGTCACCGGCAAGTCTCTTTACTCGTTCCGTAATACATCATCCCGCAACTAACTCATTAGTTACAATGCTTGCAAGGCTTATAGTGATGTGCATTACTGAGTGGGCCTAGAGATACCTCTCCGACAATCGGAGTGACAAATCCTAATCTTGAAATACGCCAACCCAACAAGTACCTTCGGAGACACCTGTAGAGCACATTTATAATCACCCGGTTACGTTGTGACGTTTGGTAGCACACAAAGTGTTCCTCCGGTAAACGGGAGTTGCGTAATCTCATAGTCATAGGAACATGTATAAGTCATGAAGAAAGTAATAGCAGAATACTAAACGATCGTGTGCTAAGCTAACGGAATGGATCAAGTCAATCACATCATTCTCCTAATGATGTGATCCCGTTAATCAAATGACAACTCATGTCTATGGCTAGGAAACATAACCATCTTTGATCAACGAGCTAGTCAAGTAGAGGCATACTAGTGACACTCTGTTTGTCTATGTATTCACACAAGTATTATGTTTCCGGTTAATACAATTCTAGCATGAATAATAAACATTTATCATGAAATAAGGAAATAAATAATAACTTTATTATTGCCTCTAGGGCATATTTCCTTCAGTCTCCCACTTGCACTAGAGTCAATAATCTAGATCACATCGCCATGTGATTTAACATCAATAGTTCACATCACCATGTGATTAACACCCATAGTTCACATCGTCATGTGACCAACACCCAAAGGGTTTACTAGAGTCAATAATCCAGTTCACATCGCTATGTGATTAACACCCAAAGAGTACTAAGGCGTGATCATGTTTTGCTTGTGAGAGAAGTTTAGTCAATGGGTCTGCCATATTCAGATCCGTATGTATTTTGCAAATTTCTATGTCTACAATGCTCTGCACGGAGCTACTTTAGCTAATTGCTCCCACTTTCAATATGTATCCAGATGAAGACTTAGAGTCATCTGGATCAGTGTCAAAACTTGCATCGACGTAACCCTTTACGACGAACATTTTTGTCACCTCCATGATTGAGAAACATATCCTTATTCCACTAAGGATAATTTTGACCGCTGTCCAGTGATCTACTCCTAGATCACTATTGTACTCCCTTGCCAAAATCAGTGTAGGGTATACAATAGATCTAGTACACAGCATGTCATACTTTATAGAACCTATGGCTGAGGCATAGGGAATGACTTTCATTCTCTTTCTATCTTCTGCCGTGGTCGGGCTTTGAGTCTTACTCAAGTTCACACCTTGTAATACAGGTAAGAACTCTTTTTTTGACTGTTCCATTTTGAACTACTTCAAAATCTTGTCAAGGTATGTACTTATTGAAAAAACTTATCAAGCGTTTTGATCTATCTCTATAGATCTTGATGCTCAATATGTAAGCAGCTTCACCGAGGTCTTTCTTTGAAAAACTCCTTTCAAACACTCCTTTATGCTTTGCAGAATAATTCTACATTATTTCCGATCAACAATATGTCATTCACATATACTTATCAGAAATGTTGTAGTGCTCCCACTCACTTTCTTGTAAATACAGGCTTCACCGCAAGTCTGTATAAAACTATATGCTTTGATCAACTCATCAAAGCGTATATTCCAACTCTGAGGTGCTTGCACCAGTCCATAGATGGATCGCTGGAGCTTGCATATTTTGTTAGCACCTTTAGGATTGACAAAACCTTCTGGTTGCATCATACACAACTCTTCTTTAATAAATCCATTAAGGAATGCGGTTTTGTTTATCCATTAGCCAGATTTCATAAAATGCAGCAATTGCTAACATGATTCGGACAGACTTAAGCATCTCTACGAGTGAGAAAATCTCATCGTAGTCAACACCTTGAACTTGTCGAAAACCTTTTTGCGACAATTCTAGCTTTGTAGATAGTAACACTACTATCAGCGTCCGTCTTCCTCTTGAAGATCCATTTATTTTCTATGGCTTGTTGATCATCGGGCAAGTCAACCAAAGTCCACACTTTGTTCTCATACATGGATCCCATCTCAGATTTCATGGCCTCAAGCCATTTCGCGGAATCTGGGCTCATCATCGCTTCCTCATAGTTCGTAGGTTTGTCATGGTCAAGTAACATGACCTCCAAAATAGGATTACCGTACCACTCTGGTGTGGATCTCACTCTGGTTGAACTACGAGGTTTGGTAGTAACTTGATCTGAAGTTACATGATCATCATCATTAGCTTCCTCACTAATTGGTGTAGGAGTCACGGGAACAGATTTCTGTGATGAACTACTTTCCAATAAGGGAGCAGGTACAGTTACCTCATCAATTTCTACTTTCCTCCCACTCACTTCTTTCGAGAGAAACTCCTTCTCTAGAAAGTATCCATTCTTAGCAACGAATATCTTGCCTTCGGATCTGTGATAGAAGGTGTACCCAACAGTAAGTTTTGGGTATCCTACGAAGACGCACTTTTCCGATTTGGGTTTGAGCTTATCAGGATGAAACTTTTTCACATAAGCATCGCAACCCCAAACTTTAAGAAACGACAGCTTAGGTTTCTTCCCAAACCATAGTTCATACGGTGTCGTCTCAACGGATTAGACGGTGCCCTATTTAATGTGAATGCAGCTGTCTCTAATGCATAACCCTAGAACGATAGTGGTAAATCGGTAAGAGACATCATAGATTGCACTATATCCAATAAAGTACGGTTATGACGTTCGGAAACCCCATTATGCTGTGGTGTTCTAGGTGGCATGAGTTTGTGAAACTATTCCACATTGTTTTAATTGAAGGCCAAACTCGTAACTCAAATATTTTACCTCTGCGATCATATCATAGAAACTTTTATTTTTGTTACAATGATTCTCCACTTCACTCTGAAATTCTTTGAACTTTTCAAATGTTTCATACTTGTGTTTCATCAAGTAGATATACCCATATCTGCTCAAATCATCTGTGAAGGCCAGAAAATAATGATACCCGCCGCGAGCCTCAACACTCATCGGATTGCATACATCAGTATGTATTATTTCCAATAAGTCAGTTGCTTGCTCCATTGTTCCGGAGAACGGAGTTTTAGTCATCTTGCCCATAAGGCATGGTTCGCAAGCATCAAGTGATTCATAATCAAGTGATTCCAAAATTCCATCGGCATGGAGTTTCTTCATGCGCTTTACACCAATATGACCTAAACGGCAGTGCAACAAATAAGTTGCACTATCATTATTAACTTTGCATCTTTTGGCTTCAATATTATGAATATGTGTATCACTACGATCGAGATCCAACAAACCATTTTCGTTGGGTGTATGACCATAGAAGGTTTTATTCATGTAAACAGAACAACAATTATTCTCTAACTTAAATGAATAACCGTATTGCAATAAAGATGATCAAATCATATTCGCAAACACCAAATAACACTTATTTAGGTTCAACACTAATCCCGAAAGTATAGGGAGTGTGCGATGATGATCATATCAATCTTGGAACTACTTCCAACACACATCGTCACCTCGCCCTTAACTAGTTTATGTTCATTCTGCAACTCCCGTTTCGAGTTACTACTCTTAGCAACTGAACCAGTATCAAATACCGAGGGGTTGCTATAAACACTAGTAAAGTACACATCAATAACATGTATATCAAATATAGCTTTGTTCACTTTGCCATCCTTCTTATCCACCAAATACTTGGGGCAGTTCCGCTTTCAGTGACCAGTCCCTTTGCAGTAGAAGCACTCAGTCTCAGGCTTAGGTCCAGACTTGGGCTTCTTCACTTGAGCAACAACTTGCTTGCCGTTCTTCTTGAAGTTCCCCTTCTTCCCTTTGCCATTTTCTTGAAACTAGTGGTCTTGTTAACCATCAACACTTGATGTTTTTCTTGATTTCTACCTTCGCCGATTTCAGCATCACGAAGAGCTTGGGAATTACTTTCGTCATCCCTTGCATATTATAGTTCATCACGAAGTTCTACTAACTTGGTGACTAGAGAATTCTGTCAATCACTATTTTATCTGGAAGATTAACTCCCACTTGATTCAAGCGATTGTAGTACCCTGACAATCTGAGCACATGCTCACTGCTTGAGCTACTCTCCTCCATCTTTTAGCTATAGAACTTGTTGGAGACTTCATATCTCTCAACTCGGGTATTTGCTTGAAATATTAACTTCAACTCCTGGAACATCTCATATGGTCCATGACGTTCAAAACGTCTTTGAAGTCCCGATTCTAAGCCGTTAAGCATGGTGCACTAAACTATCAAGTAGTCATCATATTGAGCTAGCCAAACGTTCATAACGTCTGCATCCGCTCCTGCAATAGGTCTGTCACCTAGCAGTGCATCAAGGACATAATTCTTCTGTGCAGCAATGAGGATAAACCTCAGATCACGGATCCAATCCGCATCATTGCTACTAACATCTTTCAACTTAGTTTTCTCTAGGAACATATATAAAACATAGGGAAGCAACAACGCGAGCTATTGATCTACAACATAGATATGCTAATACTACCAAGACTAAGTTCATGATAAATTAAAGTTCAATTAATCATATTAATTAAGAACTCCCACTTAGATAGACATCCCTCTAATCCTCCGAGTGATCACGTGATCCATATCAACTAAACCATAACCGATCATCACGTGAAATGGAGTAGCTTTCAATGGTGAACATCATTATGTTGATCATATCTACTATATGATTCACGCTCGACCTTTCGGTCTCAGTGTTCCGAGGCCATGTCTGCATATGCTAGGCTCATCAAGTTTAACCTGAGTATTCTGCGTGCGCAAAACTGGCTTGCACCCATTGTATATGGACGTAGAGCTTATCACACCCGATCATCACGTGGTGTCTGGGCACGACGAACTTTGGCAACGGTGCATACTCAGGGAGAACACTTTTATCTTGAAATTTAGTGAGAGATCATCTTATAATGCTACCGTCAATCAAAGCAAGATAAGATGCATAAAAGATAAACATCACATGCAATCAATATAAGTGATATGATATGGCCATCATCATCTTGTGCTTGTGATCTCCATCTCCGAAGCACCGTCATGATCACCATCGTCACCGGCGCGACACCTTGATCCCCATCGTAGCATCGTTGTCGTCTCGCCAATCTTATGCTTCTACGACTATCGCTACCGCTTAGTGATAAAGTAAAGCATTACAGGGCGATTGCATTGCATACAATAAAGCGACAACCATATGGCTCCTGCTAGTTGCCGATAACTCGGTTACAAAACATGATCATCTCATACAATAAAATTTAGCATCATGCTTTGACCATATCACATCACAACATGCCCTGCAAAAACAAGTTAGACGTCCTCTACTTTGTTATTGCAAGTTTTACGTGGCTGCTACGGGCTGAGCAAGAACCGTTCTTACCTACGCATCAAAACCACAACGATAGTTTGTCAAGTTGGTGCTGTTTTAACCTTCGCAAGGACCAGGCGTAGCCACACTCGGTTCAACTAAAGTTGGAGAAACCGACACCCGCCAGCCACCTGTGTGCAAAGCACGTCGGTAGAACCAGTCTCGCGTAAGCGTACGCGTAATGTCGGTCCGGGCCGCTTCATCCAACAATACCGCCGAACCAAAGTATGACATGCTGGTAAGCAGTATGACTTATATCGCCCACAACTCACTTGTGTTCTACTCGTGCATATGACATCTACGCATAAAACCAGGCTCGGATGCCACTGTTGGGGAACGTAGTAATTTCAAAAAAATTCCTACGCACACGCAAGATCATGGTGATGCATAGCAACGAGAGGGGAGAGTGTTGTCCACGTACCCTCGTAGACCGAAAGCGGAAGCGTTAGCACAATGCGGTTGATGTAGTCGTACGTCTTCACGATCCGACCGATCAAGTACCGAACGCACGGCACCTCCGAGTTCAGCACACGTTCAGCCCGATGACGTCCCTCGAACTCTGATCCAGCCGAGTGTTGAGGGAGAGTTTCGTCAGCACGACGGCGTGGTGATGATGATGATGTTCTACCGACGCAGGGCTTCGCCTAAGCACCACTACAGTATTATCGAGGTGGACTATGGTGGAGGGGGGCACCGCACACGGCTAAAAGATCAAATCAGTTGTTATGTCTTTGGGGTGCCCCCTACCCCCGTATATAAAGGAGCAAGGGGGAGGTGCGGCCGGCCAGGAGGAGGCGCGCCAGGAGGAGTCCTACTCCCACCGGGAGTAGGACTCCCTCCCTTTTCCTTGTTGGATTAGGAGAGGAGAGGGAAGGAGAGAGGGGGAAAGGAAAGGGGGCGCCCCCCCATCCTTGTCCAATTCGGACTTGGGGGGAGGGGCGCGCGGCTGCCCCTTGGCCGCCTCTCCTCTTCCACCAATTGGGCCCATGAGGCCCAATAGCCTCCGGGGGGGTTCCGGTAACCCCCCGGTACTTCGGTATATATCCGATAACCCCCGGAACCATTCCGGTGTCCGAATATAGTCATCCAATATATCAATCTTCATGTCTCGACCATTTCGAGACTCCTCGTTATGTCCGTGATCACATCCGGGACTCCGAACAACCTTCGGTACATCAAAACTCATAAACTCATAATATAACCGTCATCGAAACTTTAAGCGTGCGGACCCTACGGGTTCGAGAACAATGTAGACATGACCGAGACACGTCTCCGGTCAATAACCAATAGCGGAACCTGGATGCTCATATTGGCTCCCACATATTCTATGAAGATCTTTATCGGTCAAACCGCATAACAACATACGTTGTTCCCTTTGTCATCGGTATGTTACTTGCCCGAGATTCGATCGTCGGTATCTCAATACCTAGTTCAATCTCGTCACTGGCAAGTCTCTTTACTCATTCCGTAATACATCATCCTGCAACTAACTCATTAGTTACAATGCTTGCAAGGCTTATAGTGATGTGCATTACTGGGTGGGCCCAGAGATACCTCTCCGACAATCGGAGTGACAAATCCTAATCTCGAAATACGCCAACCCAACAAGTACCTTCGGAGACACCTGTAGAGCACCTTTATAATCATCCAGTTACGTTGTGACGTTTGGTAGCACACAAAGTGTTCCTCCGGTAAACGGGAGTTGCATAATCTCATAGTCATAGGAACATGTATAAGTCATGAAGAAAGCAATAGCAGAATACTAAACGATCGTGTGCTAAGCTAACGGAATGGGTCAAGTCAATCACATCATTCTCCTAATGATGTGATCCCGTTAATAAAATGACAACTCATGTCTATGGCTAGGAAACATAACCATCTTTGATCAATGAGCTAGTCAAGTAGAGGCATACTAGTGACACTCTGTTTGTCTATGTATTCACACAAGTATTATGTGTCCGGTTAATACAATTCTAGCATGAATAATAAACATTTATCATGAAATAAGGAAATAAATAATAACTTTATTATTGCCTCTAGGGCATAGTTCCTTCACGAGGACCCCTTAATCCAGGACTCCCTCAGTAGCCCCTGAACCAGGCTTCAATGACGATGTGTCCGGCGCGCAGATTGTCTTCGGCATTGCAAGGCGAGTTCCTCCTCCGAATACTCCAAAACAGTGTTCGGACACAGAAAACGTGTCCGGCTTTGCAAAATGAGTACACACACACACACACGGAGAGTATAATATTTTATGAGTCCAATCCACTGACAACTTTTGTAGCGTGACACCACGTCACTGTCCGGCCATTATTTCGAACCGTTTTTTAGCCTCCCGCTTCATGTTTCAAGATGCGGTTTTACTGGCACGTCTTGTCGAAGCAGAGATCGTGTCCCCTTATTGCGGGATTCTCATCAATACGGGCGTGGGTAATCCAACCGCATCGTCTGCACGGCCCTTGGGGAATAGGCGAGTTTTAAGGCGAGTGGGGAGGCGCTTGATATTCGCAGCCTTTATAAAGGGATAAGGATTTCACCTTTTCACCCACGCCCTCTTCCTCTCTGCCCATCCATTCTCAAGCTCCAGTGCCCAAGCTTCCACCTCAAAAAAGCACTCCAGCCATGTCCGGATCTGGAACGCAGGGCAAGTGGATGCTTTCCTCCATCAAGGAGAAGGACATCACCAAGCTCCGGGAGGCCGGGTACTTAGCCAAGGAAATCGCTCACCGGCTTCCAGCAACGGGGTAGATCGTCCCCACCCCGGAGCCCCATGAGAGGGTGGTATTCATCCCCCACTTCGTTCGTGGATTGGAATTCCTCTCCACCCATTCGTCTGCGGACTCATGTTCTACTACGGGCTGGATTTCCATGATTTGGCCCCCAACTCCTTCCTCAACATCTCGGCATTTATTGTCGTGTGCGAGGCCTTCCTCCGCATCCCACCCCACTTCGGATTGTGGTTAAAGATCTTCAATGTGAAGCCGAAGGTGGTGGGCGACCAACACGTAGAGTGCGGAGGC
Source organism: Aegilops tauschii subsp. strangulata (assembly GCF_002575655.3). Taxonomy (NCBI): domain Eukaryota; kingdom Viridiplantae; phylum Streptophyta; class Magnoliopsida; order Poales; family Poaceae; genus Aegilops; species Aegilops tauschii. Next base: position 128,955,900 of record NC_053040.3, on the reverse strand, counting down.
GCCATGGTGAGCAAGATGCCCAACGTCTCATGGACCAAAGGTACCTTCGTGGAGATCGTTAAAGGGTGGCAACAGCAGTGGTTCTACGTCACAGAGCCTCGCGACGCCACCTGGGCCGCGACTCCCGAATTCCAGTCCAGAGCCCCGATGCGGCTCACCACCTGGCTAGAGAAGGGCCTGGACTGGTCTTCGTCGGACGAGCTGACAGCGCTTCAGACGCACATCAGGAGCATGGTAGAGAAGAACATCAAGCTTGTCAATGTGATCCAGGTGATGCTTGTTCGCCGGATCCTTCCGTGCCAAAGCCGAGCTTGCCATTTGTGGGAGTTCGATCTGGCCGAGCACCAGACCTTGCAACAGTTCTTCAGCACTACGCACGAAGACATCTGGAAGGTGCTCTTTAAGGCCAACGAGACATGGCCGACGACGACCGAGGACCGCGGGCACGACCTGGCCCATCCCGCCAGTCCGGTAAGTTTTTCGTATTTCAAGGTGTATCATTTACTTGCATACTCATGGAAGACGCCTAAGCTTCCCCATTTATTTTTTAGGGCTGGACAAGGAAGGCGGAGCGGATCTAGTGTCCGGCTCCGCTTCCCGAAAACCCAGCAATCCCTCTTCTGACGAAGATGCTGGTTCCGGTGCCCTACCAAGCGCCGAAGAAGAAGGCCAAGAAGAAGGCCAAGGAGACCAGGAGTGGTCTCTGCCGTAAGGACACTTCGGTGTCACGTCCGAAGACGCCGAGACCCACTCCTCCCACACCGAGGACGAGGAGGAGGAGGAGGAAAGCAACTCTCCCCCAGAGGGGGGAGGAAGAAAAGGGCGGCCTCCATGCATATGGAGGCAGAGGCGTCCAAGAAGGGGAAGGTCTCCCCCGCGGACAACTCCGCGTGGGACATTGATAGCAGCTCCGAGTGGCGCCCCAGGGATAAGCCCCTGGCCGAATCGTAAGTACTCAAAGACGCACACATATATCCAGCTCCTTTACTTCATGGTTTTAACATGTTGAATTATGCACTGCAGTCTGGCTCGTTCCGACCTCCAGCGGTCCTCATCTTCGGGGAATTCGCTGGATCCGAAGGTGATGCACAGCGGGTCCCTTCCGGTGGCCTCTTCTCCCAAGGCCATGGATGACACCAAGGTGCTATCCCGAAGGACCTCCCCAGGCCAGGGAGAGACGCAGGAGGCCGTCAGGGTGGCGCCAGAGGGTGAACCCTCGGCCGCCGGACACATGGGGGAGCAAATCCCCATGGAGACTGGCGATGGGGGCCATATCCAATCTGGCCCCCAGCCGAATACAATTCCGGAGACCTATACGGCTCCGGAATCCGGCAAGCAGCCTCCTTCGAAAGAAGCAGGTGCGCCGATTCCACCGATGACCTCTGTCCATCCAGAGGCACCGGATACTCTACCGGAAGCGCTGCGAAGCGCTTCCATTGTTGAGGAACACCGTACCCTCATGGGTACGGTGGTTGAGAGGATTCAGTCCGCAAAGAGCGGACTGACCGAAGCCTGCACAAGCCTTCTAACAGGCTTTGAGGTATGAAAACGCAACTTATGCAAAAGGAATGTCATAGTATAGACAGTATCCCCTGAGACACTGTCCGGTGTTCGAAAAGAAAAGCCGGACAGAGGATCAACTAATTTTCACAGGAGACTAACCATACGTGTCTATGTGAATAAGCAGGCGTCTTTGCTGGCTGCGACCTCTCATGCTGCTGAGGTCTCCAGACTGAAGCAGAGTTTGGAACGGACCGAGGAAGAGCTCGGCCGCGTGAAAAAACAGCTGGAGGACCATCAAGGTATGCAATGACCTTGTGTAGATTCAGAAAGGATGAATGATTTGTGCTGACCATAGTGCCATCATATTTTGTAGGAGCGGCGACCGAGGTGGAGACCCTCAAGAAGGCGCTGGCCAAAGCCCAGGAGAGAGCGGCAAAGGAACAAGCCGCTCGGAAAAACACGAGGCCAGGGTTGGTGAGGTCCAACAGGAGCTCCAGGACGTCGTGAGGAACTGCGAGTCCTTGGAGCGCAATATTGCGGATCAAGAGTCCGAACTTGCCAAGGCCCGCCAAAGCGCACACGATGCCCGGGTTGAAGCCCAGGGCGCCCTCCAGGAAATCCAGGAGGCCATCGTGGCGGGTAAGGCCTTTATTATGCAGAGCAAGTCTGTGAAGAAAAGGTACCTCTTACTGACCCGGATTTGGAGTTCTCCAGGGGCGTTTGCGGATCTGCCGCATGCTACCTCTTGAGCACTGCGTTGGTTTTCCCTTGAAGAGGAAAGGGTGATGCAGTAAAGTAGCGTAAGTATTTCCCTCAGTTTTTGAGAACCAAGGTATCAATCCAGTAGGAGATCACGCACGAGTCTCTCACACCTACACAAACAAATAAGAACCTCGCAACCAACGCGGTAAAGGGGTTGTCAATCCCTCAACGGTCACTTACGAGAGTGAGATCTGATAGATATGATAAGATAATATTTTTGGTATTTTTATGATAAAGATGCAAAGTAAAATAAAAGGCAATAAAAATAACTAAGTGTTGGAAGATTAATATGATGGAAAATAGACCCGGGGGCCATAGGTTTCACTAGTGGCTTCTCTCAAGAGCATAAGTATTACGGTGGGTGAACAAATTACTGTTGAGCAATTGATAGAATTGAGCATATTTATGAGAATATCTAGGTATGATCATGTATATAGGCATCACGTCCGCGAAAAGTAGACCGACTCCTGCCTGCATCTACTACTATTACTCCACACATCGACCGCTATCCAGCATGCATCTAGAGTATTAAGTTCATAAGAACAGAGTAATGCTTTAAGTAAGATGACATGATGTAGAGGGATAAACTCATGCAATATGATATAAACCCCATCTTTTTATCCTCGATGACAACAATACAATACGTGCCTTGCTGCCCCTGCTGTCACTGGGAAAGGACACCGCAAGATTGAACCCAAAGCTAAGCACTTCTCCCATTGCAAGAAAGATCAATCTAGTAGGCCAAACCAAACTGATAATTCGAAGAGACTTGCAAAGATAACCAATCATACATAAAAGAATTCAAAGGAGATTCAAATATTGTTCATAGATAAACTTGATCATAAACCCACAATTCATCGGTCTCAACAAACACACCGCAAAAGAAGATTACATCGAATAGATCTCCACAAGAATCGTGGAGAACTTTGTATTGAGATGCAAAGAGAAAGAAGAAGCCATCTAGCTAATAACTATGGACCCGAAGGTCTGAGGTAAACTACTCACACATCATCGGAGAGGCTATGGTGTTGATGTAGAAGGCCTCTATGATCATTGCCCCCTCCGGCGGAGCGCCGGAAAAGGCCCCAAGATGGGATCTCACGGGTACAGAAGGTTGCGGCAGTGGAATTAGGTTTCTTGCTCCGTCTCTGATAGTTTGGGGGTACATAGGTATATATAGGAGGAAGAAGTACGTCGGTGGAGCAACGTGGGCCACACGAGGGTGGAGGGCGCGCCCAGGGGGTAGGCGCGCCCCCTGCCCCGTGCTCTCCTGGTTGATTTCTTGACGTAGACTCCAAGTCCTCTGGATCACGTTCGTTCCGAAAATCACGTTCCCGAAGGTTTCATTCCGTTTGGACTCCGTTTGATATTCTTTTTCTGCGAAACACTGAAATAGGGGGAAAACAGCAATTCGGGCTGGGCCTCCGGTTAATAGGTTAGTCCCAAAAATAATATAAAAGTGTATAATAAAGCCCGTTTATCATCCAAAACAGAATATAATATAGCATGGAACAATAAAAAATTATAGATATGTTGGAGACGTATCACCGCGCAGTGTTGCCGACGCTGCAGAATTCTTCCGAGCCGAAGAGGGGAGCTCAACAGAGAAGCTATTCTGGTCGCAATACCTTGCGCCAGAGCATCCGGTGCCCTTTAGCGATCAGCTGAAACAGCTGACCAAACTGCATAGGGTGGTCGAACTGGCCATGAAGGATTTGATAATCCGTCTATGGCCTGCTGAATCCATACCCAGCAGCTACTTCGGGCTCGTGAAGCGGCTGGTCAATGCCTGCCCTCGCTTGATGCCATCAAGCGGTCGGTCTGCATTGAATGTGCGCAGATGGCCTTCGCCCGTGTCAAGGTGCAGTGGGCGAAGATGGACGCCGTCAAGCTCGCGACCGAGGGACCGCCCGCGGGCAAGGAGCACCGCACGCCCGAGCGGTATTTTGATGATGTCCTGAAGGGATCCCGCATTGTAGAGGGCCAGTGTTCAAAAGACATTATCTTTGAGTGAAGTCATTCATGTTATCCCTTCTTATATTATGAAACAGAGCCGTTATGTAATACTCCCTCCGTTCCCAAATATAAGTCTTTCTAGAGATTTCAACAAGTGACTACATACGGAGCGAAATGAGTGAATCTACACTCTAAAATATGTCTACATACATCTGTATGTTGTAGTCCATTTGAAATGTCTAAAAAGACTTATATTTAGGAACGGAGGGAGTATAATGTTTGCTGTTTGAAAATTTTACCTCCTGTGCGGCCATTTTGTTAAATCTGAGAGTTGGCCAGTCGTCGGCTTCAGCCCCCACGTAGGTAGTACGGGGGTGTTCGGGATGGAATCTAAACACTCTTGATCCAAGAGTTTGGTCCTTGAAGGAGGTGTTTAGCGCAACGAACCAGGCAATCGGACTATGTGGCTTTATCACCCTCACTTAGCCATAGGAGTTTGACAATAGAAAAGTAGGCGCAGCCCCTAGTGAGTATATAATCTGGACTAGGGTGCTGTAGACACCTGATCGGGTAGAGGCTGATTCGTCGCATAATGCGGAAAAAATCGCAAAAGATTTTTAACCTCCGAATAGCTGACCAGCTCTCGCCGTATCATGACAGTCAGTTTTTGGCTTTCTCTACTGAGGTGTTTGCTCGGATAAACCAGAAACACAATCGCAGTAGTTCTCCCTTTACTACCCTAGCCGATAGGACGGAACATAAGGTAGCAAGCACAGGAGCCGGGCAACCCAACTATTGACCATAGACATGATTCGGAGCCGATGCATAGGATGCTAAAATTTGGGGTGCTGAACTGTACTGTAAAAAGTGTTCGGACTTTGTTGCCGTAGTATGGAGCATAATGAAGCCCTTGGCGGATTAAAGCGTACCAAAGTGTACGGGTGCAATCGATAAGAATAGCGAAATAAAATGAAGTAGTAAGCTAGTGCCACGTAGGTTGGGTTGCAAACTGTTTCCATTATAATTTGATTAATACGTCAAAGCGTATTTGTACAAATAGTGCGATAAGCAACAGGGCTATTTAACATGCCAAGACCAAGGGGGAGCTGCGTGCGGGTCCTGAAAACAAGTAGAATGATCGTGAAGAGGAACATCTAGAGATTCCCCCACACGTCTGTGCTGCTTACCGCCTTGGTATATCCGTCCTTCGAAAGGACCGATGATCAGGCCGTCAAGAGGGGCCTGTAGAGAAGAGACCAAAAAATGGTAAAAAGGAAAAGGAAAAGTATGTGTGGGAGCCGTATGATGGACCACAATCAAGTTACGCCTCTGTCTATGCCCATGGTATTTTGAGTGCGTAGTTATGTACGCGCGGTACGTACGCCGCCATTTGGTCGGGACTAAGACGGAGGCCGAATTGCTAGTCGAGCTCCTGACGAGCTGGACTGTCCTGCTGCAGAGTAGTCCGGACTCATTTGACAGTGTCCGGGAGCTTGGCCGCCGAATTAAGGTTCTGCTTGGTAAGGCCGCTCTGTACTTCTGCTGCCAGGGCCACGGTGTGCTCCTCAGTACGGAGGGAGCGCTCCGTGTTTCCATTGACTGTTATGACACCGCGTGGTCCGGGCATCTTAAGTTTGAGATAAGCATAATGTGGCACCGCATTGAATCGGGCAAATGCAGTTTGTCCAAGCAGTGCATGATAGCCACTGCGGAAGGGGACGGTGTCGAAGATCAATTCTTCGCTTCGTAAGTTGTCCGGGGATCCGAAGACAACTTCCAATGTGATTGAACCCGTGCAGTGGGCCTCTACACCTGGTATTACTCCTTTAAATGTAGTTTTTGTGGGCTTGATCCTTGATGGATTGATGCCCATTTTGCGGACTGTATCCTGATAGAGCAGGTTGAGGCTGCTGCCATTGTCCATGAGGACTCGCATGAGGTGGAATCCATCAATAATTGGGTCAAGGACCAGTGCGGCTGAATCACCGTGACGGATACTGGTCCGATGGTCCCTGCGATCGAAGGTGATCGGGCAGGACGACCATGGGTTGAATTTTGGGGCGACTGGCTCTATCGCATAGACGTCCCTGAGCACACGTTTGCGCTCCCTCTTGGGGATATGGGTAACATATATCATGTTCACCGTTTTAACCTGGGGGGAAACTTCTTCTGTCCCCCTGTGTTCGGCGGACGGGGCTCCTCGTCGTCATTCTCGCTTTGCGACCCCTTCTCCTTGTCTTCGGCATTTAACTTGCCGGCCTGTTTAAAGACCCAACAACTCCGGTGGGTATGATTGGCTGGTTTATCAGGGGTGCCGTGGATCTGACATGGACGACCGAGTATGCGGTCCAAGCTGGAAGAGCCCGGATTGTTCCTTTTATATGGCTTCTTCCGCTGACCAGACTTGGAGCCACTGAATCCGGCGTTGACCGCCATGTCATCAGTATTTTCACCATTGTTTCGACGCTTATGCCTGTTGCGTCGGGGCTTGCCGTTGCTATTCTTGGCTTTGGAGGTGCCAGGTTTGCTTGCATTATGATTGCTACGGGCTAGCCAACTATCTTCGCCCGCACAAAAGCGGGTCATAAGTGCCGTGAGGGCCGTCATGGACTTCGGCTTTTCTTGGCCGAGGTGTCGGGCGAGCCATTCGTCGCGGATTCTGTGCTTAAAGGCGGCTAGGGCTTCGGCATCCTGGCATTCGACGATCTGATTCATTTTAGTTAAGAACCTTGTCCAGAATTTCCTGGCTGACTCTCCGGGTTGTTGAACTATGTGACTTAAGTCGTCGGCATCTGGGGGTCGGACGTATGTGCCTTGGAAGTTGTCGCGGAAGGCGTCTTCCAAGTCCTCCCAGCTGCCAATGGAGTTTTCGGGCAGGCTGTTCAACCAGTGCCGAGCTGGTCCCTTGAGTTTTAGCGGGAGGTATTTGATGGCATGAAGATCATCACCGCGGGCCATATGAATATGGAGAAGAAAGTCCTCAATCCATACTACGGGATCTGTTGTTCCATCATATGATTCGATATTTACGTGTTTAAACCCTTCTCGGAATTCATGCACCATTACTTCATCAGTGAAGCAGAGGGGGTGTGCGGTGCCTCTATATCGGGCCAGGTCGTGACGTAGTTCGGATGGAGTCCGTTTGCAGCTTTCGGCCCGGGCGTGATTATGCTCGTCATGTTTGGCTTGATAGCCATTGTCACGCGTCGGGGCACGCCCCCGCGATCCGTAGATCGACCTGGCCGGACCTGCTCTATTCTTCAGGTGCAGCCGCAGGTCATATGTGTATCCTCGAGCCGTTGTGTCTCTACCTTTATGGCGAGATAGTATGGGCCGGTGATCGGCTTATGTTGCCATTTTGTCCCGGCCACATGGCGGTCGGCCAACTGCATTACGTGTTGCTGGTACGGGCTCAAGTGCCTCGTCATCGAATTGAGGCAGCAGTTTACGCTTCGGGTAACTTTTGGTTGGGCGCACGAGGCCGTATTCCTCGGCTGCCAGGACGTTAGTCCATCTGTCGTTGGGTAGATCTTGATCTTGAAGTTGTTGCTATTTCTTTTCCAGACTCCTTGCAGTGGCTATTAGCCGTTGCTTAAAGCACTCCTGCTCGAGAGGTTCCTCAGGCACGATAAAGTCTTCGTCGCCGAGGCTCACCTCATCCTCGGAGAGTGGAAGGTAATTACTATCATCTGAGTCTTTGTTTGCGGCCTATTCATCAGGGCTAACTTGCCCATCCTCCCGATCGTCTTATTCATAGTTTTGCTCGACGGGGTTTTCTTGGTCTCCGGCATCGTCCGGAGTATTGTTGTCTCTTGTGGCGGTATTGCTGTCTTCGCTGCGGCGTGATTTAGAGCGGCGCCGTCGGCGTTTTGGTTGTATCTCGGGAGGTTTATCCTGTACTGGATTTTTCTCATTATCGCCGTCACCCTCCTTGGGTGTATCCACCATGTACACATCATACGAAGAGGTGGCCATCCAGCGTCCGGTAAACGGCGGGTTTTGTGCCTGCTCTTCTCCGGCATCGTCATCCATACTGTCGATGTCTTCGGAGCCGTAATCGAGCATGTCAGTTAAGTCCTCGACAGTGGCGATGAAGTGGGTGGTGGGTGGGACGTAAAATTCCCCGTTCACAGCCCCTAGTCCGGGCTAGACGTAGTTCAGACGTTGCTCCTTCGTAATGATGAGGGATCGCATCAAGTCCAGAGCCTCGCTTAAAGGCGAGGTTTGGCCAGGGAGAAGAGAATTCGTGGAGTACGACAGGAAGGGGATTCCTTGGCCGAGCTCACACGATGCTGACTCCAAGAGTTCGGAGCCAGTGTCCAGGGAAGAGTCCGGCTTTGTGATGGTTTCCAGCGACACTGCTTCCTCCGGCTCTCCCATACTGGGCTTAGTGGCCGCAGATAGTCCGGCGGGTTTAGAAATCCCGTCTTTGGACCTGGCGATGCGCTCCGGCTCTAAGGACAGAGCGGAGGTTGGGGTCGTGAATCCTTGGAAGATCAAGTCTCCTCGGATGTCAGCGACATAATCCAAGTTTCCAAAACTAATCTGGTGACCTGGGGCATAGTTGTCGATCTGCTCTAGATGGCCAAGCGAGTTGGCCCGCAGTGCGAAGCTGCCGAACACAAAGATCTGACCGGGGAGGAAAACCTCCCCCAGGGCAGCATTGTTGTAGATGATTGACAGAGCCATCGAACCTTATGGTGACGACGCAGCAGAACTCTCAATGAAAGCACCAATGTCGGTGTCAAAACCGGCGGATCTCGGGTAGGGGGTCCTGAACTGTGCGTCTATGGTCGATGGTAATAGGAGGCAGGGGACACGATGTTTTACCCAAGTTCAGGCCCTCTTGATGAAGGTAATACCCTATGTCCTGCTTGATTGATCTTGATGAATATGAGGATTACAAGAGTTGATCTACCAGGAGATCGTAATGGCTAAACCCTAGATGTCTAGCCTGTCTGATTGTGATTGCCTCTACGGACTAAACCCTCCGGTTTATATAGGCACCGGAGGGGCCTAGGGTTGTATGGAGTCGGTTTAAAAAGGAAGGAATCTACATATCGAAATGCCAAGCTTGCGATCCATGCAAAGGAGAGTCCCGTCTGGACACGGGAGGAAGTCTTCTGTCTTGTATCTTCATAGCCCATTGGTCTGGCCCATGTTACATAGTCCGGACGCTCGAGGACCCCTTAATCCAGGACTCCCTCACCGGGAGAACTAAGTTATGAACCATTAATTGTCGGGACGTGGTGAGAGCCATACAGTAAATCTATTGGGCCTAAACATGCAGGAGAGTGCGCATAGAAAACTAAGTATTCACGATATAGTTCTTCGGCTAATTCTTCATAGAACATGTACTATTTTCTTTTTTTATGTTTCCTTCACATTTTAAGGGTTGATTACGACAATTAAACCAAATCTTCACGAACTTTCACCAATGTACACTTACAAGCTAGAATTTTCAAATAATGCATTTTTAATAAATTTGATAAATAATACACGGTTTTGAGATATTACGAAAATAATACAGTGTCGGCTTAGGTTAAGCCGACTGGATCCAGTCGGCTTAACCTAGGCCGATTGACCAGATGGCTGAAGGCATTAGCTCTAGTTGTCCTAGCCTAAGCGGATTGAAACTAATCATCTTAGCCGTAGCCAATTAGTTCCAATCAGTTTAGGCTAAGATGACAGCTACATGGGACCAAATTTTGGGACCCAATGGTTGCATGGAACCAATTTGGACCATAATTTTATCCCACCACCCTCGCTCGAGTTAGCCACAATTTCCCGCAACACTTTTCCACAATATGTTCCCAGCATTATCCTTCCCGCCAACTCTTTCCCGCCATCCTCTTTCCCGCCAACCCTTTCCCGCCATCTTGTTTCTCGCCAACCCTTTCCCAACATTATTTCCCGCCAACCCTTCCTTTTCCGCCATCTTCTTTCTCGCCAACCCTTTCCAGCCATCTTCTTTCACGTCATCTTTCTCTTCTCAACCTATAAAACCCCTCCACACAAAGGTTGGTAAGAAGTGCAGTATAGTCTCATCAAGATGTCCGATTATTCATTTGATCGTAGTTTCCACCCCGAGTATGTCCAAATGTCTTTTGAGGATAGCCAACTATTCCAAGATAGACAATTGGATAGTTCCATGGGATGAACTCATAAGTACTGACACCGTACTGAATGAGTTAGGTCATGCATTAAGTAGGTGCGGGTGGCCTGCAAGGACTTTTGAGGAGATACGGAAAGAACATCTCAAGTTGCATCCAAGGTAGAAAAAGCAACAACATAAGTATTGGAAATATGCCCTAGAGGCAATAATAAAATGGTTATTATTATATTTCCTTGTTCATGCTATAATTGTATTAACCAGAAACCGTAATACATGTGTGAATACATAGATCGTAATATGTCCCTAGTAAGCCTCTAGTTGACTAGCTCGTTGATCAATAGATGGTTATGGTTTCCTGACCATGGACATTGGATGTCATTGATAATGGGATCACATCATTAGGAGAATGATGTGATGGACAAGACCCAATCCTAAGCATAGCACAAGATCGTGTAGTTCGTTTTGCTAGAGCTTTTCTAATGTCAAGTATCGTTTCCTTAGACCCTGAGATTGTGCAACTCCCGGATACCGTAGGAATGCTTTGGGTGTACCAAACGTCACAACATAACTGGGTGGCTATAAAGGTGCACTACAGGTATCTCCGAAAGTGTCTGTTGGGTTGGCACGAATCAAGACTGGGATTTGTCACTCTGTATGACGGAGAGGTATCTCTGGGGCCACTCGGTAATGCATCATCATAATGAGCTCAATATGACTAAGAAGTTAGTCACGGGATCATGCGTTACGGAACGAGTAAAGAGACTTGCCGGTAACAAGATTGAATGAGGTATGGGGATACCGACGATCGAATCTCGGGCAAGTAACATACTGATGGACAAAGGGAATTGTATACGGGATTGATTGAATCCCCGACATCATGGTTCATCCAATGAGATCATCGTGGAACATGTGGGAGCCAATATGGGTATCCAGATCCCACTATTGGTTATTAGCCGGAGAGGTGTCTCGGTCATGTCTGCATGGTTCCCGAACCCGTAGGGTCTACACACTTAAGGTTCGGTGACGCTAGAGTTGTTATGGGAAATAGTATGTGGTTTACCGGAACAACCTCCCCTGACGTGACGAGGAACTCCGGAATGGTCCGGAGGTGAAGATCGATATATTGGACGAAGGGTATTGGAGTCCGGAATTGTTCCGGGGGTACCGGGTGACGACCAGCGTGTCCGAAAGGGGTTTCGGAGGCCCCGGCAAGCGTTGGGGGGACTTATGGGCCAAGGGGAGGGGGCACGTCAGCCCACTAAGGGGCTGTGCGCCCCTCCCACCCCATCTCACGTAATGTGGAGAGGTGGGGGCGCCTCCCCTAGGGCAGCCACCCCTCGCGGCTTGGGGGGCAAGTTTCCTAGGGGTGGGGGCGCCCAAACCCATCTAGGGTTTCCCCTGTGGCCGCCGCCCCTCCCCTAGGGAACCCTAGGGCGCCTCCTCCACCCCCTTCCCCCTATATATAGTGAGGGAGAGAGAGGGCAGCCGCACCCCTTGCCTGGCGCAGCCCTCTCCTCCTCCAACTGCTCCTCCTCCTCTGTAGTGCTTAGCGAAGCTCTGCCGGAGAACCACGAGCTCCATCGCCACCATGCCGTTGTGCTGCTGGAGTTCTCCCTCAACTTCTCCTCTCCCCTTGCTGGATCAAGAAGGAGGAGATGTCCCCGGGCTGTACGTGTGTTGAACACGGAGGCGCCGTCCGTTCGGCGCTAGATCGGATCTTCCGCGATTTGAATCGCCGCGAGTACGACTCCATCAACCGCGTTCTTGTAACGCTTCCGCTTAGCAATCTTCAAGGGTATGAAGATGCACTCCCTCTCTCTCATTGCTAGCATCTCCTAGATTGATCTTGGTGACACGTAGGAAATTTTTTGAATTATTGCTACGTTCCCCAACAATGGCATCATGAGCTAGGTCTATGCGTAGATTCTATGCACGAGTAGAACACAAAGTAGTTTTGGGCGATGATTTGTTCAATTTTCTTACCGTTACTAGTCTTATCTTGATTCGGTGGCATTGTGGGATGAAGTGGCCCGGACCGACCTTACACGTACTCTTACGTGAGACAGGTTCCACCGACTGACATGCACTTGATGCATAAGGTGGCTAGCGGGTGTCTGTCTCTCCCACTTTAGTCGGATCGGATTCGATGAAGAGGGTCCTTATGAAGGGTAAATAGCAATTGGCATATCCCCGTTGTGGCTTTTGCGTAGGTAAGAAACGTTCTTGCTAGAAACCCATAGCAGCCACGTAAAACATGCAACAACAATTAGAGGACGTCTAACTTGTTTTTGCAGGGTATGCTATGTGATGTGATATGGCCAAAAGGATGTGATGAATTATATATATATATATGTGATGTATGAGATTGATCATGTTCTTGTAATAGGAATCACGACTTGCATGTCGATGAGTATGACAACCGGCAGGAGCCATAGGAGTTGTCTTAATTTATTGTATGACCTGCGTGTCAATGAAATACGCCATGTAATTACTTTACTTTATTGCTAACCGTTAGCCATAGTAGTAGAAGTAATAGTTGGCGAGACAACTTCATGAAGACACGATGATGGAGATCATGATGATGGAGATCATGGTGTCATGCCGGTGATGAAGGTATCATGTCGCGCCTCGAAGATGGAGATCAAAGGCGCAAGATGATATTGGCCATATCATGTCACTTTATGATTTGCATGTGATGTTTTTCATGTTTACATCTTATTTGCTTAGAACGATGGTAGCATAAATAAGATGATCCCTCACTAAAATTTCAAGAGATGTGTTCCCCCTAACTGTGCACCGTTGCGAAGGTTCGTTGTTTCGAAGCACCACGTGATGATCGGGTGTGATAGTTCTAACATTCGCATACAACGGGTGTAAGCCAGATTTACACATGCAAAACACTTAGGTCGACTTGACGAGCCTAGCATGTACAGACATGGCCTCGGAACACAAGAGACCGAAAGGTCGAACATGAGTCGTATAGTAGATACGATCAACATGAAGATGTTCACCGATGATGACTAGTCCATCACACGTGATGATCGGACACAGTCTAGTCGATTCGGATCATGTATCACTTAGATGACTAGAGGGATGTCTATCTAAGTGGGAGTTCATTAAATAATCAGATGAACTTAATTATCATGAACTTAGTCAAAAGGACTTTGCAAATTATGTCGTAGCTTACGCTTTGGTTCTACTGTTTAAGATATGTTCCTAGAGAAAATTTAGTTGAAAGTTGATAGTAGAAATTATGCGGACTGGGTCCGTAAATGAGGATTATCCTCATTGCTGCGCAGAAGGCTTATGTCCTTAATGCACCGCTCGGTGTGTTGAACCTCGAGCGTCGTGTGTGGATGTTGCGAACATCTGACATACACATTTTGATGACTACGTGATAGTTCAGTGCGTAATGCTAACGGTTTAGAATTGAGGCGCCAAAGACGTTTTTGAAACGTCGCAGAACATATGAGATGTTCCAAAGACTGAAATTGGGATTCCAGACTAGTGCCCACGTCAACAGGTATGAGACCTCTGACAAAGTTTCTTAAGCCTGCAAACTAAGGGAGAAAAGCTCAATCGTTGAGCATGTGCTCAGATTGTCTGAGTACTACAATCGCTTGAATCGAGTGGGAGTTAATCTTCCAGATGATATAGTGATGGTTCTCCATAGTCACTGCCACCAAGCTATTAGAGCTTCGTGATGAACTATAACATATCAGGGATAGACATGATGATCCTTGAGCAATTCGCGATGTTCGACGCCGCGAAAGTAGAAATCAAGTAGGAGCATCAATTGTTGATGGTTAGTAAAACCACTAGTTTCAAGAAGGGCAAGGGAAAGAAGGGATACTTCATGAAATGGCAAATCAGTTGCTGCTCTAGAAGAAACCCAAGGTTGAACCCAAACCCGAGACTAAGTGCTTCTGTAATGAGGGGAACGGTCACTGAAGCAGAACTACCCTAGATACTTGGTAGATAAGAAGGCTGGCAAGGTCGACAGAAGTATTTTGGATATATGTTATATTAATGTGTACTTTACTAGTACTCCTAGTAGCACCAGGGTAATAAATACGGGTTCGGTTGCTAAGTGTTAGTAACTCGAAATAAGAGGCTACGGAAACTAGCTAAAGGTGAGATGACGATATGTGTTGGAAGTGTTTCCAAAGTTGATGTGATCAAATGTCTCACGCTCCCTCTACCATCGGGATTGGTGTTAAACCTAAATAATTGTTATTTGGTGTTTGCGTTGAGCATAGACATGATTGGATTATGTTTATCGCAATACAGTTATTCATTTAAGGAGAATAATGGTTACTCTGTTTATTTGAATAATACCTTCAATGGTCTTGCACCTAAAATGAATGGTTTATTGAATCTCGATCGTAGTGATACACATGTTCATGCCAAAAGATATAAGATAGTAATGATAGTACCACATACTTGTGGCACTGCCATTTGAGTCATATTGGTATAAAACGCATGAAGAAGCTCCATGTTGATGGATCTTTGGACTCACTCGTTTTTGAAAAGGTTGAGACATGCGAACCATGTCTATTGCTATATATGCATGAAGAAACTCCATACAGATGGATCGTTTGGACTCACTTGATTTTGAATCACTTGAGACATGCAAATCATACCACATGGGCAAGATGACTGAAAGGCCTCGTTTTCAGTAAGATGGAACAAGAAAGCAACTTGTTGGAAGTAATACATTTTGATGTGTGCAGTCCAATGAGTGCTGAGGCACGCAGTGGATATCGTTATGTTCTTACTTCACAGATGATTTGAGTAGATGCTGAATATATTTACTTGATGAAACACAAGTCTAAATTATTGAAAGGTTCAAGTAATTTCGGAGTGAAGTTGAAGATCGTCATGACAAGAGGATAAAATGTCTTTGATATGATCATAGAGATGAATATCTGAGTTACGAGTTTGGCACACAATTAAGACATTGTGCAAATTGTTTCAAGACTAATACCGCCTGGAACACCATAGTGTGATGGTGTGTCCGAACATCATAACTGCACCCTATTGGATATGGTGCATACCATGATGTCTCTTATCGAATTACCACTATCGTTTATGGGCTAGGCATTAGAGACAACCGCATTCACTTTAATAGGGCACCACGCAATTCCGTTGAGACGACACCGTATGAACTATGGTTTAGAGAAACCTAAGCTGTCGTTTCTTAAAAGTTTGGGGCTTCGACGCTTATGTGAAAAAGTTTCAGGCTGATAAGCTCGAACCCAAAGCGGATAAATGCATCTTCATAAAATACCCAAAACAGTTGGGTATACCTCCTATTTCAGATCCGGAAGCAAAAGTGATTGTTTTTAGAAACGGGTCCTTTCTCGAGGAAAAGTTTCTCTCGAAAGAATTGAGTGGGAGAATGGTGGAGACTTGATGAGGTTATTGAACCGTCACTTCAACTAGTGTGTAGCAGGGCACAGGAAGTTGTTCCTGTGGCACCTACACCAATTGAAGTGGAAGCTTATGATAGTGATCATGAAACTTCAGATCAAGTCACTACCAAACCTCGTAGGTCGACAAGGATGCGTACTACTTCAGAGTGGTACGTAATCTTGTCTTGGAAGTCATGTTGCTAGACAACAATGAACCTACGAGCTATGGAGAAGCGATGGTGGGCCCGAATTACGATGAATGGCTCAAGGCCATAAAATCCGAGAGAGGATCCATGTATAAAAACAAAGTATAGACTTTGGAAGAACTACTTGATGGTCGTAAGGCTGTTGGGTGCAGATGGATTTTAAAAGGAAGACGGACAATGATGGTAAGTGTCACCATTAAGAAAGCTCGACTTGTCGTTAAGATGTTTTCCGACAAGTTCAAGGAGTCGACTACGATGAGACTTTCTCACTCGTAGCGATGCTAAAAGTCTGTTGGAATTATATTAGCAGTTACTGCATTATTTATGAAATCTTGCAGATAGGATGTCAAAACATTGTTTCCTCGATGATTTTCTTGAGGAAAGGTTGTATGTGATACAACCAGAAGGTTTTGTCAATCCTGAAAGATGCTAACAAGTATGCAAAGCTCCAGCAATCCTTCTAAGGACTGGAATAAGCATCTCGGAGTTGGAATGTACGCTTTGATGAGATGATCAAAGATTTTGGGTTTATACAAAGTTTATGAGAAACTTGTATTTCCAAAGAAGTGAGTGGGAGCACTATAGAACTTTTGATGAGTATATGTTGTTAACATATTGTTGATCAGAAATGATGTAGAATTTCTAGAAAGCATATAGGGTTATTTGAAAAGTGTTTTTCAATGGAAAACCTGCATTAAGCTACTTGAACATTGAGCATCAAGATCTATAAGGATAGATCAAAAACGCTTAATAGTACTTTCAAATGAATACATACCGTGACAAGATTTTGAAGGAGTTCAAAATAGATCAGCAAAGAAGGAGTTCTTGGCTGTGTTACAAGGTGTGAGTGTTGAGTAAGACTCAAGACCTGACCACGGCAGAAGAGAGAGAAAGGACGAAGGTCGTCCCCTATGCTTTAGACGTAGGCTCTACAGTATGCTATGCTGTGTGCCGCACCTGAAGTGTGCCTTGCCATGAGTCAGTCAAGGGGTACAAGAGTGATCCAGGAATGGATCACATGACAGCGGTCATACTTATCCTTAGTAACTAGTGGACTAAGGAATTTTCTCGATTATGGAGGTGGTAAAAGAGTTCTTCATAAAGGGTTACGTCGATGCAAACTTTGACACTAATCCGGATGGCTCTGAGTAGTAAACTGGATTCGTATAGTAGAGCAGTTATTTGGAAAATCTCCAAGTAGCGTGTGGTAGCTGCATCTACAAGATGACATAGATATTTGTAAAGCACACACGGATCTGAAAGGTTCAGACCCGTTGACTAATAACCTCTCTCACAAGCGAGATATGAACAAACCCCATGGGTGTTGGATTTGTTACAATCACATAGTGATGTGAACTAGATTATTGACTCTAGTGCAAGTGGGAGACTATTGGAAATATGCCCTAGAGGCAATAATAAAATGGTTATTATTATATTTCCTTGTTCATGATAATTGTCTATTGTTCATGCTATAATTGTATTAACCGGAAACCGTAATACATGTGTGAATACATAGATCGTAATATGTCCCTAGTAAGCCTCTAGTTGACTAGCTCGTTGATCAATAGATGGTTATGGTTTCCTGACCATGGACATTGGATGTCATTGATAACGGGATCACATCATTAGGAGAATGATGTGATGGACAAGACCCAATCCTAAGCATAGCACAAGATCGTGTAGTTCGTTTTGCTAGAGCTTTTCTAATGTCAAGTATCGTTTCCTTAGACCCTGAGATTGTGCAACTCCCGGATACCGTAGGAATGCTTTGGGTGTACCAAACGTCACAACATAACTGGGTGGCTATAAAGGTGCACTACAGGTATCTCCGAAAGTGTCTGTTGGGTTGGCACGAATCAAGACTGGGATTTGTCACTCTGTATGACGGAGAGGTATCTCTGGGCCCACTCGGTAATGCATCATCATAATGAGCTCAATATGACTAAGAAGTTAGTCACGGGATCATGCGTTACGGAACGAGTAAAGAGACTTGCCGGTAACAAGATTGAATGAGGTATGGGGATACCGACGATCGAATCTCGGGCAAGTAACATACCGATGGACAAAGGGAATTGTATACGGGATTGATTGAATCCCCGACATCGTGGTTCATCCAATGAGATCATCGTGGAACATGTGGGAGCCAATATGGGTATCCAGATCCCGCTATTGGTTATTAGCCGGAGAGGTGTCTCGGTCATGTCTGCATGGTTCCCGAACCCGTAGGGTCTACACACTTAAGGTTCGGTGACGCTAGAGTTGTTATGGGAAATAGTATGTGGTTTACCGAAGGTTGTTAAGAGTCCCGGATGAGATCCCAGACGTGACGAGGAACTCCGGAATGGTCCGGAGGTGAAGATCGATATATTGGACGAAGGGTATTGGAGTCCGGAATTGTTCCGGGGGTACCGGGTGATGACCAGCGTGTCCGAAAGGGGTTTCGGAGGCCCCGGCAAGCGTTGGGGGGCCTTATGGGCCAAGGGGAGGGGGCACGTCAGCCCACTAAGGGGCTGTGCGCCCCTCCCACCCCATCTCACTTAATGTGGAGAGGTGGGGGCGCCTCCCCTAGGGCAGCCACCCCTCGCGGCTTGGGGGGCAAGTTTCCTAGGGGTGGGGGCGCCCAAACCCATCTAGGGTTTCCCCTGTGGCCGCCGCCCCTCCCCTAGGGAACCCTAGGGCGCCTCCTCCACCCCCTTCCCCCTATATATAGTGAGGGAGAGAGAGGGCAGCCGCACCCCTTGCCTGGCGCAGCCCTCTCCTCCTCCAACAGCTCCTCCTCCTTCGTAGTGCTTAGCGAAGCTCTGCCGAAGAACCACGAGCTCCATCGCCACCATGCCGTCGTGCTGCTGGAGTTCTCCCTCAACTTCTCCTCTCCCCTTGCTGGATCAAGAAGGAGGAGACGTCCCCGAGCTGTACGTGTGTTGAACGCGGAGGCGCCGTCCGTTCGGCGCTAGATCGGATCTTCCGCGATTTGAATCGCCGCGAGTACGACTCCACCAACCGCGCTCTTGTAACGCTTCCGCTTAGCGGTGTTCAAGGGTATGAAGATGCACTCCCTCTCTCTCATTGCTAGCATCTCCTAGATTGATCTTGGTGACACGTAGGAATTTTTTTGAATTATTGCTACGTTCCCCAACAATAAGGGTGAAACTTTCCTAAAGAATGCAGCAGAACATACTTATTTATGGACTGTCGACAGCAAAGATGAAGACAATATCTTCATGCCGAGCACCAAGGCCAGGACACCTACATCGTCCAACGCCAAGAGTGCCGCATCGTTGAAGGGCAAGAGTGTTGCATCGACGGAGGATGACGATGATGTCTTCATGTAATTTGTATGTTGTATTATTTAAGCTCATTCATACTGTTTAATTCAGATGTCTTAATTATCCGTAGCAGTCTCTCTGGAAATGTAACTCGAATAACAATGCAAATTAATAGAAATATGTCTCTCGCATACATAGGTAGAAATATGTCTATCACATACATAGGTAGATATAAATCTCACACATACATAGGTAGAATATGTGTGTCCCATTATGCTTGAAGGAAATAAATAAAGCACGTACCAGTCAAACCATCCCTGGTGTATCCTCCAGTCTTCCCTTTGAGTGCGAGTGACATGGGGCTCAAGCTTGCGCTCATAACCTATCGTAGCACGATGGTTTCTATCAATGTCCGGATTAAGCAACCACATTCCCGCCATTCCTACGCATACAAATTTCAAACATAGTGCCACACTCAATACAAATTTCAAACATAGTGCCACACTTAATACGAATTTAGAACATAGTGCCACACTTAATACAAATTTCAAACATAGTGCCACACTTAATACAAATTTAGAACATAGTGCCACACTTAATACAAATTTAGAACATAGTGTCACACTTAATACAAATTGCAAACATAATGCCACACTTACAAATTTCAACGCAACCTAGTTTCTTCCTCTTCCTCTTCCTCCTCTTCCTCCTCTTCGTCCCCGGTTGCCTCGTCCACGCCCAGTACCACTAGTAGTGAAGAAAGTGGGACAATTAGTGCCCCTATGGCAAAATTCATTGCATAGAATGCATTGCATAGTGGGGCATCCCACTTCATATTCATCCATATCATCCCGGATGCGTCGACACTGTCGTCTACCTGTACTTGTACACATATTCCCTCGGTCTAGAATATACCGCCTTTCAACAGGATTGACGGTGTTGAAGTTACCCATTGAGCGAAATCCCAGCAACTCACCTGTCTAGGTATTGAGGACGGACTCTTTCAAAAAATATGGAGACACGAACGAGATTGCGTCCATTCCAAGCTGCCCGCAAGCAGCAAGTACATGGGAGCATGGTAGGTGAAGCAACTTTAGTTTGTTGCATGTGCACTCACATGTTGGCCAGACTTCATTTCCAATTTTCACCTCATGCGTCCACAGCTGATTTGCACATCCGAATTTGTTGTTAGCTAAGCGAACCTCAAACCTTCTTTCTTGATTACCAATGGCGACTACAGTGTGTGACCTAGCTTTTTCCATCTTTTCATCCATGTACTTCATAAATCTTTCACAGTAACATGTGCTTGGGTTGTTCAAGATATGCTACTCTGCTTTTTAACGTCTATCTCTGAAATACTTCACAGTGCCATAGAAAATATCCTCAACGATGGATGTAAGTGGCAATGCCCGGTTTCCTCTAAGGACAAAGTTGTATGTTTGTGCGAGGTTGGTAGTCATGACACCGTACCTTGCTCCATGTGTGTCATGCAGCAAAGACCACCTCTCCAGAGGCTCATGCTTTGTCCACTGCTGGAAGGTTTTAATCGACCTCCCGAGCCTTCTCCTAGTACCAGGTGGGTCAAATCCAAGGAAGTCACAGAGCCCAACATGTTCCTCCTCCACGGCTGCTGTTCCTGTTGCTAACTGTGCAGCTACTACTTCAACATGCCCTCACCGCTGCATCTCTTGCAGCTTTCCTGTCCCTAACATGTCTCTACGTGCACACATTAAGTCTATCACGTATCAAATTGTACTTCCATAGCTGGTTCTGCTTGCAGAGTTGTTTGAACAGATTCATCAGGTTCTTATTTCTGAACCGCAAGAAGAAATTAGCCCCCGGATGGCGCATGCACCAACGGCTCTGCAAGTCTGATACGTCTCCAATGTATCTACTTTTCCTAACGCTTTTCCTCTTGTTTTGGACTCTAATTTGCATGATTTGAATGAAACTAACCCCGGACTAACGTTGTTTTTAGCAGAACTACCATGGTGTTGTTTTTGTGCAGAAATAAAAGTTCTCGGAATGGAACAAAACTTTGTGAGGAATTTTTATACAAGAAACAAGAATTTCTGGAGCCAAGACCTACCGGAGAGGGGCACCTGGTGGGCACAACCCACCAGGGCGCGCCCTCCTCTCCTGGCGCACCCAGGTGGGTTGTCCCCACCTAGTGGACCCACATACCCTGAAACCGACGCTATAAAATCCTATTTTTCCAAAAAAACCAGGTAGAAAGAATTATCACGATCCACGAGACGGAGCCGCCATCACATCCTGTTCTTCATCGGAAGGCCAGATTTGGAGTCCGTTTGGGGCTCCGGAGAGGGGGATCTTCGTTCTTCGTCATCACCAACCCTTCTCCATCGCCAATTCCATGATGCTCCCCACCGGGAGTGAGTAATTCCTTCGTAGGCTCATGGTCGGTGAGAAGTTGGATGATATTCATCATGTAATCGAGTTAGTTTTGTTAGGGCTTGATCCCTAGTATCCACTATGGTCTAAGATTGATGTTGCTATGACTTTGCCATGCTTAATGCTTGTCACTTTGGGCCCGGGTGCCATGATTTCAGATATGAACCGTTTATGCTATCACTATTATATCCATGTTCTAGATACGATCTTGCAAGTTATAGTCACCTACCATGTGTTATGATCCGGTAACCCTGGTGTGACAATAGTCGGGACCACTCCTGGTGATGACCGTAGTTTGAGGAGTTCATGTATTCACCGTGTGTTAATGCTTTGTTCCGGTTCTCTATTAAAAGGAGGCCTTAATATCCCTTAGTTTCCAATAGGACCCCGCTGCCACGGGAGGGTAAGACAAAAGATGTCATGCAAGTTCTTTCCATAAGCACGTATGACTATTTACGGAATACATTCCTACATTATATTGATGAGCTGGAGCTAGTGCCGTATCACCCTAGGTTATAAACTGTCTCATGATGAATATCATCCAACAAGTCACTGATCCAATGCCTACGAATTTATCCTATATTGTTCTTGCTAAGTTACTACTGCTATTGTTACTGTTACACTTGCTACAAAATTATTGCTATCACTGTTACCGTTACCGTTGTTGCTGCTACTATTATCAAAACTATCATACTAGTTTGCTACTGATCACTCTACTGCAGATAATTAATCTCCGGGTGTGGTTGAATTGACAACTCAACTGCTAATACCTTCAAATATTCTTTGGCTCCCCTTGTGTCGAATCTATAAATTTGGGTTGAATACTCTACCCTCGAAAACTGTTGCGATCCCCTATACTTGTGGGTTATCGACCTTTTTCTGGCGCCGTTGCCGGGGAGCATAGCTATATTTGTTGAGTCACTTGGGATTATTATCAATTTATCACTATGAAGAATCTGAAGGATGCAAATACTAAGATTTTTCCCTCAAAGACGAGGGGAGGTAAGGAACTGCCATCCAGCTCTGCTTTAGATTCACCTTCTGTTATAAGTAAACTTGCAACACCACCACATGCTATTAATTCTGATATGTCGCAAGTTATTGATGATGCTACTTCTGCTATGGATAATGTTTATGATGATGCTAGTACCTTGCTTGATAATGATGATGTGCCACTAGGTGAATTTCTTGATAAACAAATTGCTAGAGTAATACAACATGATGTTGTTGAATCTGATGATGAGCTTGAAACTGAAACTCCTGAAACACCTGCTAGAACTAGCCTTCCTAGATATGAATTGCCTAAGGTACCGGAAGGTTATGTTATGAATGAGGAGACAACTAGAGATATTCTTGCTTGTAGGGATAGAGATGATCTAGAGAAATTATTATGCAAGTATAAAGAAAAATCTCTGAATGCTAGAATGAAATATGATCCTAAGTTTGCTACTTCACCTATCTTTATTGATGATAAGGATTATGAATTCTCTGTCGACCCAAAGTTAATTACTTTGGTTAAATCTGATCCTTTCCATGGTTATGAAACTGAAACTATTTTGGCACATCTTACTAAGTTGAATGACATAGCCACCCTTTTTACTCATGATGAGAAAACTCCCTATTACTTTATTCTCAAATTATTTCCTTTCTCATTAAAGGGTGATGCTAAAGCTTGGTATAATACTCTTGCTCCTGGTTGTGTGCGTAGTCCCCAGGATATGATTTATTATTTCTCCGAAAAATATTTCCCTGCTCATAAGAAACAAGCTGCCTTGCAGGAAATATTTAACTTTGTATAAATTAAAGAAGAGAGTCTCCCACAAGCTTGGGGAAGGCTTTTTTGCCAATTACTTAATGCTTTGCATGATCATCCTCTTAAGAAAAATGAAATACTTGGTATCTTCTATAATGGACTAACCGATGCTTCTAGGGATTTCCTAGATAGTTATGCTGGTTGTGCTTTCGGGCAACGAACTGTTGGTCAAGCTGAAGAATTATTGAATAACATATTGAAAAATTGTGATGATTGGACTCTTCCTGAACCACCGGCTAAACCCACTCCAGAGAAGATGGGTATATTATATCTCAGTCCTGAAGATATGCAAGAGGCAAAGAAATCTATGAAGGAAAAATGTATTAAAGCTGAGGATGTTAAAAATTTACCTCCTATTGAAGAAATACATGGGCTCAATACATCACCACCTCCTAAGGTGGTAGAGGTAAATTCTCTTATGAAGTTCAATGATAATGCCAATCCTCACAATATGCATCCTAGCCAATGCCTTTATGAGTTTGAAAGCAATATTAGAAAACAAGATCACTTCAATGCAAATGTTATGAAACAATTACAATACAATTCTGATATGATTGCTCGCTTGAGTGACTTGTTATTTAGAAGCTCAAATGATGCTAGAGGTGTTGGAAAGCATGCTTCTATGGTACAAACCCAGTTAGAACAAGTTGCTAAATCTCAAAGAGAGTTGCTAGATGAAATGAATAATAATATACATGACTTTGCTATTAGAGTTGCAACTAGAGGAGGCAAAATGACTCAGGAACCACTTTATCCTGAGGGACACCCAAAAAGAATTGAACAGGATTCACAAAGGAACAACACCACTGCACCTAGTTCTTCTAGAAAGAAAAAGAAGAAGAAAAATGATAGGACTATGCATGCTCCCAGTGAACCTAAAATAGAGAAACCTCCTGATAATGATAATGAAACTTCTATCTCTGATGCTGAAGCTCAGTCTGGTAATGAACATTCACCTAGTGATAATGAAAAAGATAATGCTGATGTTGAAGAAAATAGTCAACCAAATAGTAAAGAACCAGACAATGATGTTGAGTTAGAACCACCTGTTGATCTTGATAACCCACAACCTAAGAATAAAAGGTATGATAAAAATGACTTTGTGGCTAGAAAACATGTAGGATCCAAAGTATGTCTAGAGGGGGGGGGTGATTAGAATACTTGATCAAATAAAAATCTAGCCTTTTCCCTTAAGTCTTGGCAAATTTTAGCAACTTAGCACAAGTCAAGTAATCAACCTACACATGCAAGTCTAAGAGTATAGCAGCGGAATGTAAAAACATTGCACATGAAGGTAAAGGGAGGAGTTTGGAGGGAGCAAACGCAATGTAGACACGGAGATTTTTGGCATGGTTCCGATAGGTGGTGCTATCGTACATCCACGTTGATGGAGACTTCAACCCACAAAGGGTAACGGTTGCATTGCCCACGAAGGACTTGCCTCACTTGGGTAGATCTTCATGAAGTAGGCGATCTCCTTGCCCTTACAAACTCCTTGGTTCAACTCCACAATCTTGTCGGAGGCTCCCAAGTGACACCTAACCAATCTAGGAGACACCACTCTCCAAAAGGTAATAAATGGCGTGTTGATGATGAACTCCTTGCTCTTGTGCTTCAAATGATAGTCTCCCCAACACTCAACTCTCTCTCACTGATTTGGATTTGGTGGAATGGAATATCTTGGTCTCAACACATGAGTAGGTGGTTCTTTCTCAGAAAATGTATACTGGAAGTGTAGGCACGGTCTGATGGCTCTCTCCACGAATGAAGAGTGGGTGAAGGGGTATATATAGCCTCCACACAAAATCTAACCGCTGCACACAATTTACCAAACTCGGTGGGACCGAATCACAAAACTCGATCAGACCAATTTGGTTCAAAATGTGAACGTTAGGCTTTTCGGTGGGACCGACATGTCAACTAGGTGGGACCAATTCATTAGGGTTAGGGCATAACGTAATCTCGGTGAGACCGATCACATAAACTCGGTGGGACCGATTTCTGTAATAGGCAAACAGAGAGTTGGTCAGGCAAACTCGGTGGGACCGAATCGCTCATTTCGGTGAGACCAAAATGTTACGAAAGGGAAACAGAGAGTTTGCGTTGCGAACTCGGTGGGACCGATCACTCATCTCGGTTAGACCGAAATGTTACGAAGGGAAACAAAGAGTTTGCAATCCCATCTTGGTGAGACCGAGATCCCTATCGCTGACACCAAACTGACTAGGGTTTATGGCAGTGGCTATGTCAAATGAACTCGGTGGCGCCGGATAGATCAAATCGGTGGGGCCGAGTTTGACTTTTGGTTTGGGACATATGTGTATATGAGGAAGTGGTTGAGGGCTTTTGGAGCATATCACTAAGCATTTTGAGCAAGCAAGCCATTAAGCAACACCTCATCCCCTTTTAATAGTATTGGCTTTTCCTATGGACTAAATGTGTTCTTGGATCACTAAAATGAAAAAGTAGAGTCTTGAGCTTGAGCCAATATGTGTCCTTAGCATTTTGAGGGGTCCACGTTCCTAGTCCATGCCATGCCAATCATTGAACTTTCTAAAATGATCATCTTGAAAGAGCATTAGTTCAATGAGCTATATGTTGTTAGGAATTACCAAAACCACCCAGGGATAGTTGCACTTTCAATCTCCCCCTTTTTGGTAATTGATGACAACATATAGATCAAAGTTTTGACAAATGATAATAAGATTTAAATACATTGTCGCTTTGAGAAGTATGTGATAAGCAAGAGATCCCCCTAAATTTGTGCATTATTTAAAATTTTCTTTTGAATGCAAATGCACAATCGATTAGGATCATGGGTTACTCTTCCATGTCACATACATCTTGGTGGAGCGCTCAAAATGATAGAAAGTAAGAACATGCACTCATCTCCAAGGCAAAGTGAATGATCATACAAGAGATATAAAAGATAACATCATTCAAGCGCAAGTATTAATGTAGGATATGATCAAACACATGATCATACAAGTATCTCACACACATAGACATAGAGTATTAAGCAAGCACACAAAAGTATCAACCAAAAAGCAAAAGAAAGCAAAAGAAGCAAAGCTCTCTCTCTCTCGAAGCCTATGATCTATACATTTCCCCCCTTTGGCAACAACTTTACCAAAAAGTTTGAAAATGCATAGTGCTATGCGTCTCTCTAGGCTTGATCTTTGGGAGGAGGTGTTGAGAGGACTCCAAGGATGAATGCATTTGTTGAAGTTGTTGGAGCTGGTGGAGTAGCCACTGGAGGTGGCACTGATGCTGTGGCGGCAGGTGCTGATGTTGTAGCTCTTATGTCAGCCATGGGCACTGCAGCAGATCTCTGACCTCGTGGCACTCTCTGAAAGGCATCTGTGGTAGCCTACCCTTTCCTCTCCTCAGCTTCTTCCTGGATTTGCTCAACTGCTGTCTGCATCTCTGTCACTTTTAAGTCAAGATCATAGAATTTGGTTTCAATGATCCTTTCCAAGCTTTCTTGGTTTTGAGTCAGGGTGGCCAGGCCCTTCTCTATCCTCAAGGTTGCTTGAATCAGATATGCAAGTTGATCTTGTTTGGTTTTGAGAAACACTTGAGATGCCTCCTCAGCACTTAGCATCTTTGCAGCTTTCTCAGCCTTAGCTTTCTCTCTCTTTTCTTGTGCCTGCACAGATGTGGGATCTTCTTCGTTCATGACAACAGTGTTGTCCTCAAAATCTGGTCTCAAGGGTAGATGCTCCTTATCTAACAAGAAAGTGCTTGTTCCCATCTTTGAGTTGATGAGCACCTGAATATGTGGAGCATACCCACATGATCTCTTGTGATCTGCAGCTGTCCTCTTGATTGTTTCCACAATCAGGCTCATGACTTTAAACTTTTGGGGCACATCAAACAGTTGCAGCAAGTTGATTGAATGGCCTCTGGTCATCTTGTGATCTCCAGATTTGGGCAACAATGTATGCCTCAGGATTGTGTTGATTGTGTCCAAGCCAGACAACAGATAATGAACAGACCCAAGCTTATGAGTTTCCAAGGTTTTTTCTGGAATTTCTTTGTACATGTTGGGCATTGAGTTGTGGTCTTTCTTCTTCTTAGCATAGACATCCAAATCATCCTCATGCTCTTCAGGGGCATTGATCAATTTGGCCCACTCATCAACTGTGGATAGGTACCTAGTACCCTAAGACATCCAAACAATTCTACCATCAGGATAGAAGTGTGCTGTGGAGTGCTACCTCTTGAGCACTGCGTTGGTTTTCCCTTGAAGAGGAAAGGGTGATGCAGCAAAGTAGCGTAAGTATTTCCCTCAGTTTTTGAGAACCAAGGTATCAATCCAGTAGGAGGCTACGCGCGAGTCCCTCGCACCTACACAAAACAAATAAATCCTCGCAACCAACGCGATAAGAGGTTGTCAATCCCTTCACGGTCACTTACGAGAGTGAGATCTGGTAGATATGATAGGATAATATTTTCGGTATTTTTGTGATAAGATGCAAAGTAAAATAAAAGCAAAGTAAAAAAGCAAAGGAAATAAGTAAGTATTGGAAGATTAATATGATGAAGATAGTGTTGGGGAACGTAGCAGAAATTCAAAATTTTCTATGCATCACCAAGATCAATCTATGGAGTAATCTAGCAACGAGGGGAAGGGGAGTGCATCTACATACCCTTGTAGATCGCGAGCGGAAGCGTTCAAGAGAACGGGGTTGATGGAGTCGTACTCGTCGTGATCCAAATCACCGATGATCCTAGCGCCGAACGGACGGCACCTCCGCGTTCAACACACGTATGGAGCAGCGACGTCTCCTCCTTCTTGATCCAGCAAGGGGGGAGGAGAGGTTGATGGAGATCCAGCAGCACGACGGCGTGGTGGTGGAAGTAGCGGGATTCCAACAGGGCTTCGCCAAGCGCTGCGGGAGGAGGGAGGTGTGTCACGGGAGGGAGAGGGAGGTGCCAGGGCTTAGGTATTGCTGCCCTCCCTCCCCCCCACTATATATAGGGCCAAGGGAGAGGGGGGGGGCGCAGCCTTGGCCCTTCCTCCAAGGAAGGGTGCGGCCAGGGAGGAGTCCTTCCTCCCCAAGGCGCCTCGGAGGTGCCTTCCCCCTTTAGGACTCTCCCTTTTTCCTTATCTCTTGGCGCATGGGCCTCTTGGGGCTGGTGCCCTTGGCCCATATAGGCCAAGGCGCACCCCCTACAGCCCATGTGGCCCCCCGGGGCTGGTGGACCCCCGGACCCCTTTCGGCACTCCCGGTACAATACCGATAAAGTGCGAAACTTTTCCGGCGACCAAAATAAGACTTCCCATATATAAATCTTTACCTCCGGACCAATCCGGAACTCCTCGTGACGTCCGGGATCTCATCCGGGACTCCGAACAACTTTCGGGTTACCGCATACTAATATCTCTATAACCCTAGCGTCACCGAACCTTAAGTGTGTAGACCCTACGGGTTCGGGAGACATGCAGACATGACCGAGACGACTCTCCGGTCAATAACCAACAGCGGGATCTGGATACCCATGTTGGCTCCCACATGTTCCACGATGTTCTCATCGGATGAACCACGATGTCGAGGATTCAATCAATCCCATATACAATTCCCTTTGTCTATCGGTATGTTACTTGCCCGAGATTCGATCGTCGGTATCCCGATACCTTATTCAATCTCGTTACCGGAAAGTCTCTTTACTCGTTCCGTAACACATCATCCCGTGATCAACTCCTTGGTCACATTGTGCACATTATGATGATGTCCTACCGAGTGGGCCCAGAGATACCTCTCCATTTACACGGAGTGACAAATCCCAGTCTCGATTCGTGCCAACCCAACAGACACTTTCGGAGATACCTGTAGTGCACCTTTATAGTCACCCAGTTACGTTGTGACGTTTGGTGCACCCAAAGCATTCCTACGGTATCCGGGAGTTGCACAATCTCATGGTCTAAGGAACTGATACTTGACATTAGAAAAGCTCTGAGCAAACGAACTACACGATCTTGTGCTAGGCTTAGGATTGGGTCTTGTCCATCACATCATTCTCCTAATGATGTGATCCCGTTATCAACGACATCCAATGTCCATGGTCAGGAAACCGTAACCATCTATTGATCAACGAGCTAGTCAACTAGAGGCTTACTAGGGACATGGTGTTGTCTATGTATCCACACATGTATCTGAGTTTCCTATCAATACAATTCTAGCATGGATAATAAACGATTATCATGAACAAGGAAATATAATAATAACCTATTTATTATTGCCTCTAGGGCATATTTCCAACAGTCTCCCACTTGCACTAGAGTCAATAATCTAGTTCACATCACCATGTGATTAACACTGACAGGTCACATCACCATGTGACTAACATCCAAAGAGTTTACTAGAGTCAACAATCTAGTTCACATCACTATGTGATTAACACTCAATGAGTTCTGGTTTGATCATGTTATGCTTGTGAGAGAGGTTGTAGTCAACGGGTCTGAACCTTTCAGATCCGTGTGTGCTTTACGAATATCTATGTCATCTTGTGGATGCTACCACGCGCTACTTGGAGCCATTTCAAATAACTGCTCTACTATACGAATCCGGTTTACTACTCAGAGTCATCCGGATTAGTGTCAAAGTTTGCATCGACGTAACCCTTTACGACGAACTCCTTTTCACCTCCATAATCGAGAAAGTTCCTTAGTCCACTAGATACTAAGGATAAGTTCGAGCGCTGTCATGTGATCCATTCCCGGATCACTATTGTACCCCTTGACCAACTCATGGCAAGGCACACTTCATGTGCGGTACACAGCATAGCATATTGTAGAGCCTACGTCTAAAGCATAGGGGACGACCTTCGCCCTTTCTCTCTCTTCTGCTGTGGTCAGGTCTTGAGTCTTACTCAATACTCACACCTTGTAACACAGCCAAGAACTCCTTCTTTGCTGATCTATTTTGAACTCTTTCAAAATCATGTCAAGGTGTGCGTTCTTTGAAAGTATCATCAGGCGTCTTGATATATCTCTATAGATCTTGATGCCCAATATGTAAGCAGCTTTATCCAGGTCTTCCTTTGAAAAACTCCTTTCAAACAACCCTTTATGCTTTCCAGAAATTTTACATCATTTCGGATCAACAATATGTCATTCGCATATACTTATCAGAAATGTTGTAGCGCTCCCACTCACTTTATTGTAAATACAAGTTTCTAACAAACTTTGTATAAACCCAAAAACTTTGATCACTCCATCAAAGCGTATATTCTGACTCCGAGATGCTTGCTCTAATCCATGGAAGGATCGCTGGAGCTAGCATACCTTTTAGCATCCTTAGGATGGACAAAAACTTTCTGATTGTATCACATATAACCTTTCCTTACGAAAACTGGTAAGGAAACTTGTTTTGACATCCATCTGCCAGATTTCAGAAATGCAGCTAATGCTAACATGATTCCGACGGACTTAAGCATCGCTACGGATGAGAAAATCTCATCGTAGTCAACTCCTTGAACTTGTGAAAATACTCTTTGCCACAAGTCGGGCTTCATAGACGGTAACATTACCGTCCATGTCCGCCTTCTTCTTAAAGATCCATTTATCTCAATGGCTTGCCGATCATCGGGCAAGTTCACCAAAGTCCATGCTTTGTTCTGATAGATGGATCCTATCTCGGATTTCATGGCTTCTAACCATTTGTCGGAATATGGGCCCACCATCGCTTCTCCATAGCTCGTAGGTTCATCGTTGTCCAACAACATGACTTCCAAGACAGGATCACGTACTACTCTGAAGTATTACGCATCCTCGTCATCCTACGAGGTTTGGTGGTGACTTGATCCGAAGTTTCATGATCACTATTATAAGCTTCCACTTCAATTGGTGTAGGTGCCACAGGAACAACTTCCTGTGCCCTGCTACACACTAGTTGAAGTGACGGTTCAATAACCTTATCAAGTCTCCACCATCCTCCCACTCAATTCTTTCGAGAGAAACTTTTCCTCGAGAAAGGACCTCTTTCTAGAAGCAATTACTTTTGCTTCCAGATCTGAAATAGGAGGTATACCCATCTGTTTTGGGTTTTCTATGAAGATGTATTTATCCGCTTTGGGTTCGAGCTTATCAGCCTGAAACTTTTTCACATAAGCAGCCCCAAACTTTTAAGAAACGACAACTTAGGTTTCTCTAAACAGTGTCGTCTCAACGGAATTGCGTGGTGCCCTATTTAAAGTGAATGCGGTTGTCTCTAATGCCTAACCCATAAACGATAGTGGTAATTCGATAAGAGACATCATGGTATGCACCATATCCAATAGGGTGCAGCTATGATGTCCGGACACACCATCACACTATGGTGTTCCAGGCGGTATTAATTGTGGAACACTTTCCACAATGTCTTAATTGTGTGCCAAACTCGTAACTCAGATATCTCTATGACCATATCATAGACATTTTATCCTCTTGTCACGACGATCTTCAACTTCACTCTGAAATTACTTGAACCTTTCAATAATTCAGACTTGTGTTTCATCAAGTAAATACACTCAGCATCTACTCAAATCATCTGTGAAGTAAGAACATAACGATATCCACTGCATGCCTCAGCACTCATTGGACTGCATACATCAAAATGTATTACTTCCAATAAGTTGCTCTCTTGTTCCATCTTACTGAAAACGAGGACTTTCAGTCATCTTGCCCATGTGGTATGATTTGCATGTCTCAAGTGATTCGAAATCAAGTGAGTCCAAACGATCCATCTGCATGGAGTTTCTTCATGCATATATACCAATAGACATGGTTCGCACGTCTCAATCTTTTCAAAAACGAGTGAGTCCAAAGATCCATCTACATGGAGCTTCTTCATGCGTTTTATCCCAATATGACTCAAATAGCAGTGCCACAAGTATGTGGTACTATCATTACTTTTGGCATGAACATGTGTATCACTACGATCGAGATTCATTTTAGGTGCAAGACCATTGAAGGTATTATTCAAATAAACAGAGTAACCATTATTCTCCTTAAATGAATAACCGTATTGCGATAAACATAATCCAATCATGCTCAACGCAAACACCAAATCTCGATGGTAGAGGGAGCATGCGATGCTTGATCACATCAACCTTGGAAACACTTCCATATCGTCATCTCACCTTTAGCTAGTCTCCGTTTATTCCCCAGCTTTTATTTCGAGTTACTAACACTTAGCAACCGAACCGGTATCTAATACCCTGGTGCTGCTAGGAGTACTAGTAAAGTACACATTCATATAACGTATATCCAATATACTTCTGTAGACCTTGCCTGCCTTCTCATCTACCAAGTATCTAGGGTAGTTCTGCTTCAGTGACCGTTCCCCTCATTACAGAAGCACTTAGTCTCGGGTTTGGGTTCAACCTTGGGATTCTTCACTAGAGCAGCAACTGATTTGCCGTTTCATGAAGTATCCCTTCTTGCCCTTGCCCTTCTAGAAACTAGTGGTTTTACTAACCCTCAACAATTGATGCTCCTTCTTGATTTCTACTTTCGCGGTGTCAAACATCGCGAGTTGCTCAAGGATCATCATGTCTATCCCTGATATGTTATAGTTCATCACGAAGCTCTACTAGCTTGGTGGTAGTGACTATGGAGAACTATCACTATCTCATCTGGGAGATTAACTCCCACTCGATTCAAGCGATTGTAGTACTCAGACAATCTGAGCACATGCTCAACGATTGAGCCTTTCTCCCTTAGTTTGCAGGCTTAAGAAACTTGTCAAAGGTCTCATACCTCTTGACGTGGGCACTAGTCTGAAATCCCAATTTTAGTCTTCGGAACATCTCATATGTTCTGCGACGTTTCACAAACGTCTTTGGTGCCACAATTCTAAACCGTTAGCATTACGCACTGAACTATCACGTAGTCATCAAAACGTGTATGTCAGATGTTTCGCAACATCTACAGACGACGCTGAGGTTCAGCACACCGAGCGGTGCATTAAGGACATAAGCCTTCTGTGCAGTAATGAGGACAATCCTCAGTTTACGGACCCAGTCCGCATAATTGCTACTACCAACTTTCAACTAAATTTTCTCTAGGAACATATCTTAAACAGTAGAACTAAAGCGTATGACATAATTTGTAAAGACCTTTTGACTATGTTCATGATAATGAAGTTCATCTGATAATTGAATGAACTCCCACTCAGATAGACATCCCTCTAGTCATCTAAGTGATACATGATCCGAGTCAAACTAGGCCGTGTCCGATCATCACGTGAGACGGACTAGTCATCATCGGTGAACATCTCCATGTTGATCGTATCTGCTATACGACTCATGTTCGACCTTTCGGTCTCTTGTGTTCCGAGGCCATGTCTGTACATGCTAGGCTCGTCAAGTCAACCTAAGTGTTTTGCATGTGTTCCGAGGCCATGTCTGTACATGCTAGGCTCGTCAACACCCGTTGTATTCGAACGTTAGAATCTATCACACCCGATCATCACGTGGTGCTTCGAAACAATGAACCTTCGCAACGGTGCACAGTTAGGGGGAACACTTCTCTTGAAATTTTAGTGAGGGATCATCTTATTTATGCTACCGTCGTTCTAAGCAAATAAGATGCATAACATGATAAACATCACATGCAATCAAATAGTGACATGATATGGCCAATATCATTTTGCTCCTTTGATCTCCATCTTCGGGGCACCATGATCATCTTTGTCACCGGCATGACACCATGATCTCCATCATCATGATCTCCATCATTGTGTCTTCATGAAGTTGTCACGCCAACGATTACTTCTACTTCTATGGCTAACGCGCTTAGCAATAAAGTAAAGTAATTTACATGGCGTTATTCAATGACACGCAGGTCATACAAAAAATAAAGACAACTCCTATGGCTCCTGCCGGTTGTCATATTCATCGACATGCAAGTCGTGATTCCTATTACAAGAATATGATCAATCTCATACATCACATATATCATTCATCACATCTTCTGGCCATATCACATCACATAGCACATGCTGCAAAAACAAGTTAGACGTCCTCTAATTGTTGTTGCAAGTATTTACGTGGCTTGTATGGGTTTCTAGCAAGAACGTTTCTTACCTACGTAAAACCACAACGTGATATGTCAATTTCTATTTACCCTTCATAAGGACCCTTTTCATCGAATCCGTTCCGACTAAAGTGGGAGAGACAGACACCCGCTAGCCACCTTATGCAACTAGTGCATGTCAGTCGGTGGAACCTGTCTCACGTAAGCGTACGTGTAAGGTCGGTCCGGGCCGCTTCATCCCACAATGCCGCCGAAACAAGATAAGACTAGTAGCGGCAAGAAGAATTGGCAACATCGACGCCCACAACTACTTTGTGTTCTACTCGTGCATAGAAACTACGCATAGACCTAGCTCATGATGCCACTGTTGGGGAACGTAGCAGAAATTCAAAATTTTCTACGCATCACCAAGATCAATCTATGGAGTAATCTAGCAACGAGGGGAAGGGGAGTGCATCTACATACCCTTGTAGATCGCGAGCGGAAGCGTTCAAGAGAACGGGGTTGATGGAGTCGTACTCGTCGTGATCCAAATCACCGATGATCCTAGCGCCGAACGGACGGCACCTCCGCGTTCAACACACGTATGGAGCAGCGACGTCTCCTCCTTCTTGATCCAGCAAGGGTGGAGGAGAGGTTGATGGAGATCCAGCAGCACGACGGCGTGGTGGTGGAAGTAGCGGGATTCCAACAGGGCTTCGCCAAGCGCTGCGGGAGGAGGGAGGTGTGTCACGGGAGGGAGAGGGAGGCGCCAGGGCTTAGGTATTGCTGCCCTCCCTCCCCCCACTATATATAGGGCCAAGGGAGAGGGGGGGGGGCGCAGCCTTGGCCCTTCCTCCAAGGAAGGGTGCGGCCAGGGAGGAGTCCTTCCTCCCCAAGGCACCTCGGAGGTGCCTTCCCCCTTTAGGACTCTCCCTTTTTCCTTATCTCTTGGCGCATGGGCCTCTTGGGGCTGGTGCCCTTGGCCCATATAGGCCAAGGCGCACCCCCTACAGCCCATATGCCCCCCCGGGGCTGGTGGACCCCCGGACCCCTTTCGGCACTCCCGGTACAATACCAATAAAGTGCGAAACTTTTCCGGCGACCAAAATAAGACTTCCCATATATAAATCTTTACCTCCGGACCATTCCGGAACTCCTCGTGACGTCCGGGATCTCATCCGGGACTCCGAACAACTTTCGGGTTACCGCATACTAATATCTCTATAACCCTAGCGTCACCGAACCTTAAGTGTGTAGACCCTACGGGTTCGGGAGACATGCAGACATGACCGAGACGACTCTCCGGTCAATAACCAACAGCAGGATCTGGATACCCATGTTGGCTCCCACATGTTCCACGATGTTCTCATCGGATGAACCACGATGTCGAGGATTCAATCAATCCCGTATACAATTCCCTTTGTCTATCGGTATGTTACTTGCCCGAGATTCGATCGTCGGTATCCCGATACCTTGTTCAATCTCGTTACCGGCAAGTCTCTTTACTCGTTCCGTAACACATCATCCCGTGATCAACTCCTTGGTCACATTGTGCACATTATGATGATGTCCTATCGAGTGGGCCCAGAGATACCTCTCCATTTACACGGAGTGACAAATCCCAGTCTCGATTCGTGCCAACCCAACAGACACTTTCGGAGATACCTGTAGTGCACCTTTATAGTCACCCAGTTACGTTGTGACATTTGGTGCACCCAAAGCATTCCTACGGTATCCGGGAGTTGCACAATCTCATGGTCTAAGGAACTGATACTTGACATTAGAAAAGCTCTGAGCAAACAAACTACACGATCTTGTGCTAGGCTTAGGATTGGGTCTTGTCCATCACATCATTCTCCTAATGATGTGATCCCGTTATCAACGACATCCAATGTCCATGGTCAGGAAACCGTAACCATCTATTGATCAACGAGCTAGTCAACTAGAGGCTTACTAGGGACATGGTGTTGTCTATGTATCCACACATGTATCTGAGTTTCCTATCAATACAATTCTAGCATGGATAATAAACGATTATCATGAACAAGGAAATATAATAATAACCTATTTATTATTGCCTCTAGGGCATATTTCCAACAGATAGACCCGAGGGCCATAGGTTTCACTAGTGGCTTCTCTCAAGAGCATAAGTATTTTACGGTGGGTGAACGAATTACTATTGAGCAATTAACAGAATTGAGCATAGTTATGAGAATATCTAGGTATGATCATGTATATAGGCATCACGTCCGAGACAAGTAGACCGACTCCTGCCTGTATCTGCTACTATTACTCCACTCATCGACCGCTATCCAGCATGCATCTAGAGTATTAAGTTCATAAAAACAGAGTAACACCTTAAGCAAGATGACATGATGTAGAGGGATAAATTCATGCAATATGATAAAAACCCCATCTTGTTATCCTTGATGGCAACAATACAATACGTGCCTTGCTGCTCCTACTGTCACTGGGAAAGGACACCGCAAGATTGAACCCAAAGCTAAGCACTTCTCCCATTGCAAGAAAGATCAATCTAGTAGGCCAAACCAAACTGATAATTCGAAGAGACTTGCAAAGATAACCAATCATACATAAAAGAATTCAGAGAAGATTCAAATATTGTTCATAGATAATCTCGATCATAAACCCACAATTCATCGGTCTCAACAAACACACCGCAAAAAGAAGATTACATCGAATAGATCTCCACGAGAGAGGGGGAGAACATCGTATTGAGATCCAAAAAGAGAGAAGAAGCCATCTAGCTACTAACTATGGACCCGAAGGTCTGAAGTAAACTACTCACACTTCATCGGAGAGGCTATGGTGTTGATGTAGAAGCCCTCCGTGATGGATGCCCTCTCCGGCGGAGCTCCGGAACAGGCCCCAAGATGGGATCTCGTGGGTACAGAAGGTTGCGGCGGTGGAATTAGGTTTTTGGCTCCGTATCTGATCGTCTGGGGGTACGTAGGTATATATAAGAGGAAGGAGTACGTCGGTGGAGCAACAGGGGGCCCACGAGGGTGGAGGGCGCGCCCTGGGGGGTAGGCGCGCCCCCTACCTCGTGGCCTCCTCTTTTGTTTCTTGACGTAGGGTCCAAGTCTCCTGGATCATAATCTTCCTAAAAATCACGTTCCCGAAGATTTCATTCCGTTTGGACTCCGTTTGATATTCCTTTTCTGCGAAACTCTGAAATAGGCAAAAGACAGCAATTCTGGGCTGGGCCTCCGGTTAATAGGTTAGTCCCAAAAATAATATAAAAGTGAATAATAAAGCCCAATAATGTCCAAAAGAGTAGATAATATAGCATGGAGCAATCAAAAATTATAGATACGTTGGAGACGTATCAGGCATCCCCAAGCTTAATTCATGCTCGTCGTCGAGTAGGTAAATGATAAAAACTGAATTTTTGATGCGGAGTGCTACTTGGCATAATTTCAATGTAATCCTTCTTAATTGTGGTATGAATATTCAGATCCGAAAGATTCAAGACAAAAGTTTAATATTGACATAAAAATAATAATACTTCAAGCATACTAACAAAGCAATCATGTCTTCTCAAAATAACATGGCCAAAGAAAGTTATCCCTACAAAATCATATAGTCTGGCTATGCTCTATCTTCACCACACAAAGTATTTAAATCATGCACAACCCCGATGACAAGCCAAGCAATTGTTTCATACTTTTGACATTCGCAAACTTTTTCAATCTTCACGCAATACATGAGCGTGAGCCATGGACATAGCACTATATGTGGAATAGAATGGTGGTTGTGGAGAAGACAAAAAGGGAGAAGATAGTCTCACATCAACTAGGCGTATCAACGGGCTATGGAGATGCCCATCAATAGATATCAATGTGAGTGAGTAGGGATTGCCATGCAATGGATGCATAGAGCTATAAGTATATGAAAGCTCAACAAAAGAAACTAA
The DNA here is from genome assembly GCF_002575655.3 of Aegilops tauschii subsp. strangulata. Classification (NCBI taxonomy): domain Eukaryota; kingdom Viridiplantae; phylum Streptophyta; class Magnoliopsida; order Poales; family Poaceae; genus Aegilops; species Aegilops tauschii. The sequence continues at coordinate 128,917,511 of NC_053040.3, read as the reverse complement.
GTGGGTGTGCATCCAACTCGCTTGCTCACGAAGACCTAGGGCATTTTTAGGAAGCCCATCATTGGAATATACAAGCCAAGTTCTATAATGAAAAATTCCCACTAGTATATGAAAGTGACAAAATGAGAGACTCTCTATCATGAAGATCATGGTGCTACTTTGAAGCACAAGTGTGGTAAAAGGATAGTAACATTGTCCCTTCTCTCTTTTTCTCTCATTTTTTTATTTGGGCCTGTTCTTCCTTTTTTATGGCCTCTTTTTTTTCGTCTGGAGTCTCATCCCGACTTGTGGGGGAATCATAGTCTCCATCATCCTTTCCTCACTTGGGACAATGCTCTAAAAATGAAGATCATCACACTTTTATTTTCTTACAACTCAACAATTACAACTCGATACTTAGAACAAAATATGACTCTATATGAATGCCTCCGGCGGTGTACCGGGATATGCAATGAATCAAGAGTGACATGTATGGAAGAATTATGAACGGTGGCTTTGCCACAAATACGATGTCAACTACATGATCATGCAAAGCAATATGACAATGATGGAGCGTGTCATAATAAACGGAACTGTGGAAAGTTGCATGGCAATATATCTTGGAATGGTTATGGATATGCCATAATAGGTAGGTATGGTGGCTGTTTTGAGGAAGGTATATGGTGGGTGTAAGATACCGGCGAAAAGTGCGCGGTATTAGAGAGGCTAGCAATGGTGGAAGGTAGAAAGTGCGTATAATCCATGGACTCAACATTAGTCATAAAGAACTCATATACTTATTGCAAAAATCTACAAGTTATCAAAGTAAAGTATTACGCGCATGCTCCTAGGGGGATTGATTGGTAGGAAAAGACCATCGATAGTCCCCGACCGCCACTCATAAGGAAGACAATCAATAAATAAATTATGCTCCGACTTCATCACATAACGGTTCACCATACGTGCATGCTATGGGAATCACAAACTTTAACACAAGTATTTCTCAAATTCACAACTACTCAACTAGCATGACTCTAATATCACCATCTTTATATCTCAAAACAATTATCAAGCATCAAACTTTTCTTAGTAATCAACATACTCATAAGAATTCTTACAAATCTTGTATGCTTAGCATATTAAGATTGTTTAAGCAAATTACCATGCTATTTAAGACTCTCAAAATAATCTAAGTGAAGCATGAGAGATCAATAGTTTCTATAAAACAAATCCACCACCGTGCTCTAAAAGATATAAGTGAAGCACTAGAGCAAAACTATATAGCTCAAAAGATATAAGCGAATCACATAGAGTATTCTAACAAATTCCAAATCATGTATGGCTCTCTCAAAAGGTGTGTACAGCAAGTATGATTGTGGTAAACTAAAAAGCAAAGACTCAAATCATACAAGACGCTCCAAGCAAAACACATATCATGTGGTGAATAAAAATATAGCTCCAAGTAAAGTTACCGATGGAAGTAGACGAAAGAGGGGATGCCTTCCGGGGCATCCCCAAGCTTTGGCTTTATGGTGTCCTTAGATTATCTTGGGGGTGCCATGGGCATCCCCAAGCTTAGGCTCTTGCCACTCCTCGTTCCATAATCCATCAAAATCTTTCACCCAAAACTTGAAAACTTCACAACACAAAACTCAGCAGAAAATCTCGTGAGCTCCGTTAGCGAAAGAAAACAAAAGACCACTTCAAGGTACTGTAATGAACTCATTCTTTATTTATATTGGTGTTAAACCTACTGTATTCCAACTTCTCTATGGTTTATAAACTATTTCACTAGCCATAGATTCATCAAAATAAGCAAACAACACACGAAAAACAGAATCTGTCAAAAACAGAACAGTCTGTAGTAAGCTGTAACTAACGCAAACTTCTGGAACTCCAACAAATCAGCCAAAATAGGACGACCTAGACAATTTGTTTATTGATCAGCAGCAATTGGAATCACTATTTTATCACGTCCTGGTGATTTTTAACAATTATTTTCGTGAACAGAAAGTTTCTGGAAATTACAGCAAGATCAAATAACTATCATCCAAGAAGATCCTATAGGTTTAACTTGGCACAAACACTAATTAAAACATAAAAACACATCTAACCAGAGGCTAGATCAAATATTTATTCCTAAACAGAAGCAAAAAGCAAAAAACTAAAAATAAAATTGGGTTGCCTCCCAACAAGCGCTATCGTTTAACGCCCCTAGCTAGGCATAAAAGCAAGGATAGATCTAGGTATTGCCATCTTTGGTTTTAGGGAAAAAGAGAGCAAACTTGTTATCTATGGAATTAATCTTTCTATTTTGACAAAGTACATGGCCATTAATGGTAGAAGAAAGATTAAGTATGTTGCGGAAATTGGCATCTAGGCTAGCTTTTATCTCTTTGATAGATTCATTTTGGTAAGAAAGCAAAAGAGATGTGATTTCAACTTTCTCGTTAATGGGTTGCCCAAATATAGTTTTCATCTTTTCATAGGTATCTATGGGGTCCCCTTCAAGAAAACCCTCTTCAAAAATAGAATCTAAAACTTGTTTGAGTGAAGCGGGCAACCCAACATAAAAGCTTTTTAAGTAAACCTCAATTTGGTATTGAGGTACATAGCTAGCCCGGATCCTTAATAGCCTATCCCAAGCATCTTTCAAAGATTCATCGAGTAACTAATGAAATATTCCAAAATGTTCTTCATCAAGATTGCTAAGGTTTTCATTGATAACTCCGCCAGGTTTTTACATAGTATTTTTATTTATGAGTTTAGATAAGATAGCAGGATTTTCTAAAGTGCTAAAACTCGGGAGAGGAACCCCAACTATTTTTGGTTCCGACATGGCAAAGGGAAAGGTGAACGAAAAGAGGCAACCGGGAAAGAAGGGGCGAATAAAACAGCAAGGGTGAAGTGGGGGAGAGGAAAACGAGAGGCAAATGGCAAATAATGTAATGCGGGAGATAAGGGTTTGTGATGGGTACTTGGTATGTTGACTTTTGCGTAGACCTCCCTGGCAACGGCGCCAGAAATCCTTCTTGCTACCTCTTGAGCACTGCGTTGGTTTTCCCTTCAAGAGGAAAGGGTGATGCAGCAAAGTAGCGTAAGTATTTCCCTCAGTTTTTGAGAACCAAGGTATCAATCCAGTAGGAGGCTACGCGCGAGTCCCTCGCACCTACGCAAAACAAATAAATCCTCGCAACCAACGCGATAAGGGGTTGTCAATCCCTTCACGGTCACTTACGAGAGTGAGATCTGATAGATATGATAGGATAATATTTTTGGTATTTTTGTGATAAGATGCAAAGTAAAATAAAAGAAAAGTAAAAAGCAAAGGAAATAAGTAAGTATTGGAAGATTAATATGATGAAGATAAACCCGGGGGCCATAGGTTTCACTAGTGGCTTCTCTCAAGAGCATAAATATTTTACGGTGGTGAACAAATTACTGTTGAGCAATTGACAGAATTGAGCATAGTTATGAGAATATCTAGGTATGATCATGTATATAGGCATCACGTCCGAAACAAGTAGACCGACTCCTGCCTGCATCTACTACTATTACTCCATTCATCGACCGCTATCCAGCATGCATCTAGAGTATTAAGTTCATAAAAACAGAGTAACGCCTTAAGCAAGATGACATGATGTAGAGAGATAAATTCATGCAATATGATAAAAAAACCATCTTGTTATCCTCGATGGCAACAATACAATACGTGCCTTGCTGCCCCTACTGTCACTGGGAAAGGACACCGCAAGATTGAACCCAAAGCTAAGCACTTCTCCCATTGCAAGAAAGATCAATCTAGTAGGCCAAACCAAACTGATAATTCGAAGAGGCACGCAAAGATAACCAATCATACATAAAAGAATTCAGAGAAGATCCAAATATTGTTCATAGATAATCTTGATCATAAACCCACAATTCATCGGTCTCAACAAACACACCGCAAAAACAAGATTACATCGAATAGATCTCCACGAGAGAGGGGGAGAACATTGTATTGAGATCCAAAAAGAGAGAAGAAGCCATCTAGCTACTAACTATGGACCCGAAGGTCTGAAGTAAACTACTCACACTTCATCGGAGAGGCTATGGTGTTGATGTAGAAGCCCTCCGTGATGGATGCCCTCTCCGGCGAAGCTCCAGAACAGGCCCCAAGATGGGATCTCGTGGGTACAGAAGGTTGCGGCGGTGGAATTAGTTTTTTGGCTCCGTATCTGATCGTTTGGGGGTACGTAGGTATATATAGGAGGAAGGAGTACGTCGGTGGAGCAACAGGGGGCCCACGAGGGTGGAGGGCGCGCCCTGGGGGGTAGGCGCGCCCCCTACCTCGTTGCGTCCTCTTTTGTTTCTTGACGTAGGGTCCAAGTCTCCTGGATCATAATCTTCCTAAAAATCACGTTCCCGAAGGTTTCATTCCGTTTGGACTCCGTTTGCTATTCCTTTTCTGCGAAACTCTGAAATAGGCAAAAAACAGCAATTCTGGGCTGGGCCTCCGGTTAATAGGTTAGTCCCAAAAATAATATAAAAGTGAATAATAAAGCCCAATAATGTCCAAAACAGTAGATAATATAGCATGGAGCAATAAAAAATTATAGATACGTTGGAGACGTATCATGGAGTAGAATTGCATAATAAGCTCGTCATTCCACTTAGTGAGTTTCTGATCCACAAAGTCATCTACTCCACAAGATTTGAAACTTTCATGCACTCCTGGAAAATGATCTTCATTCTCATCGATGTACTCCCAATCTGCCCACTTCATATCACAACGATGGGCTTCTTGTCAAGCAAGATGGTTTCATAGAAATCCTGCTGCTCTTTGGTATGGAACCTGTAGTCCACAACAGTTCTTCTCCTTGAAGCATATGGGTCAGATTGTCTCCAAAGTCTGAGGCCTGCATGCTTCCTGATGTTCATGTCTTCTGCCACTGGATGGCTATCATCATGATCTAGAATCTTTGGTTTGAGCTTCCTAAGCACTTGGGCTTCAACATCTTCTTCATCAATCTCAGGCACTGGGGCCTTGTTCTTCTCAGCAGTAGAAATATTCCTTGTACTCCTCTTGGGCTTTGGAGCTGGAGCAGAAGCTTTGGGGGCAGGCTTGGGCTTAGAAGGGGCAGCCCCAGACTTGATGGCATCCCCCATCAGCTTTTGAGACTTTGATGCTGGTGCAGCATCTTCCTCTTCTTCCTCTGGATCTTCCATCATAGAAGCTTTTCCAATGACTTTGGCCATAGTCTTCTTGTCCCTCTCTTTCCTCTTCTTGCCTTCACCAGCAACCTCTTCAGTTGACTTGGAAGTCTCAAGAGTGGCTGCTCTGGCCTTTTACATGGGAATCCTCTTAGCAGGTGCCTTCTTGTTCAGTCCTGGCTTGGTGGATGCAGCTGAGCCAAACTCCTTTTTAACAACTCTTTTCTTGGAGCTGAGTTCTTCCTCAGCAGCCACATAATCCTCATCCTCTGAGTCAGAATTTCTCTTCTTTCTTGTCCTTGTAGCTGCTTTGGGCAAATTTCTTGGAGTGCTCCTGCTACCCACATCATAGCTGCTAGAGGGACTAGTGCCCTCACTCATGTTCACCTGCTCTTCTGACTTGTTTTGGCTATCACTCTGATCAGACATACTGGCAAAGCAAACCGACAGCAGACCCTGTGAATAGACATAGATGAGATAGAGTGGATGAGCATCACAAAGTACAGAATTTTTGCCAAACAAATGAGTCAAAAACTTAGTTTTAGTTTTCCACAGAAAGCATTTCGGAGCTGCCGATTTGTTAAACTCGATGACACCGAAGCAACTTTTGGAGTCTAAACTAGTGAAATCGGTCAGACCGAGTCACAGTTCGGTGACTCCGAGATTGCTAGGGTTTCATAGAGAGTTGAACTCAGTCACACCGATTTGCAACTTTCGGTCAGACTGAAAAGTGCAAGTGCAATGGCCTAAGCCAAATCGGTGAGACCGATTTCGACAACTTGGTCGGTCCGAGATGAGTTCAGCAGAAATCTAACCCTAAATTTTCGAATCAAGTCTAAACTAAAGGAAGTTTTTGCTGGACATGAAGATCTCATACGTGGTAAAGAACATGGCATTTGCTTTGTGCTAAGAATCGGAGTAAGGGACAACACAAAGTTTCGAACTCATACCCTAGTTCGGCGGTGAGTTCGCTACGGCGGCAACGGCGGGGTTGAATTCCGTTGACGGTGATGGAGACCAGTGGTGGGAGGTCGCTGGCGATGAGAGGACGATCAGGAGACCCGAGGCGGCATAGCAGGACACGCGCGGGATGAAGGGTTTTGGAGAAATTTTCAAAATTCAACCTGTCGGTATATATATCCCGACCTTGTCGGTGTGACCGAGTGGAACAACTCGGTGGCACCGAGATGCAGAATCGCAAGCGGTTACTGCAACTCGGTGTGACCGAAATGTTCTAATCGGTTGCACCGAGATTGAAAACCTAGATCAACTCAGTGAACTCGGTCAGACCAAAAAGGATGAATCGGTCTGACCGAAATGCACAGAGAGGTTTTGGAAGTTTAAGTCTATGACGAATCGGGGACTCCGAGTGCTCCTCACACAGAGTGTTCGAATCTTACTTGATCAAACTTTGTGATGTAGCCTGAATAGAGTTTGAGACGAGAAAAGCATAGATAGCTAGAGGAGGTTCTTAGGCATTCTTGTCCATCCATTTGGCAAAAGAGAAAGAGCCCAACAGACAAAGCAACAAATGGATGTCCTCGATGAGTAAAATATGCAATCAACATGCTCACACAATAAAATGGCAAATGAAATATGTGGCAAAGCATGCACAAACACTCTAGCATCTATCAAGCAATTGGCGCTGACTAGGTCATCTATATATGAGTATATTGACTGAGGAGTCAAATGAGAACATTTGATCGTACGTCATACTCATCTTTTAAGCACAAGTGGGGTTACCACTTTTACATAAAGCATTGTTGTGTTCACACCATTAGAGTTGCTTTAGCTCAATTTTTAGAGTAAAGCTCCCCCTAGATGTGAATTCCCCCCAAGAGGGATGAACTAACCTAGGGTTTTGTCGATGATGACTTCATGTAGATGTTGAAGATGTGGATGCTCAAAGTTGATGTAGATCATTTGGAGCAATCCATTGGAGTGTGTTGCACTTTCAATACCTACACGGGTTAGTCCCACAAGGAACAAAAGGATATCCATAGACATAGAGTGAAGTTCACACAAGATGATGTCCATGAAAGCATTAGGTTACCTTGTCCCTTGTCTTACCAACAAGAGGGTTTGTGACTCCTTGAACTAGTGCAAGATGTGGAAGTTGATTGCACTTGTCCTTGCCAAGATGATATAAGTGAAGTATGTTGGCGGAGTCACCCTTAAGAACTCTCTAGTTCTTCTTCTTCGGGATCCACATCATCTTGATGGGAATCCTTGGAGTGGTAGTCGTACTTAATGAAGTAGAACTTGATGTAGTCTTGGGAACCCACTTGACCAAGGCCTTGGGAGCTTCTTCAAATGCATCAATCTCCTCTTGAAGCTTGTCCTTGCCTTTTTGCTTGTGGTCTTGTGGTGGAACATCATCTTGAGCTTGCATCCCCTTGAAAGAAGTAGGATCATACTTCTCTTGTTGAGGAACAAACTTCGTCTTGGGGTATTTATCTTCTTCCCACTCAACTCCATTGGCATTGAACTTTCATTCAAAACCAACACCTTGATTCTTCCGGTGCCTTCCTTGCTTGCGTACAATTTCCTCAAATTGCTTACTTCCGGCAAGGCTCTTGTAAACACCTTTCTCTACAATTCCCTTCAATAAGCTATTTTCTTGCTCAAGTGTAACTTGGCTAAGGGAATCATTAGTGGAATCAAGAGAACTACTAGAAGCAACAACATTGGATTTAACATGATTATTGTTACTACTAGAAGAAGAATCTTTCTTACTCTTGTTGCTAGAATTTACTTGTGGCATGTAAGTAGACAAGAGTAAATGCTTGGCAATGTAAGAAGAACTCTTCTTGCGAAGATCATCATTGATTGCTTTTAAGAACCCATGCTCTTGCTCAAGGTTGAGCTTTTCAAAGCGTAGCTTCTCATGAGTCTTTAAAAGCTCTCGATGATTTTCCAAGGTAGTTTCATGAGCTAACTTAAGAGTGTTTAGTTCTTTAGTTAGACGCTCAATCTCCTTCTTATCATCATCATTCGTTTTATCTTGATTAGCATGATTAATAGCAATTTCATTGTAGTTTTCATCACTAGAGTTGTCAACAAGTAAATCATCATCACCTAGCAAATCATCTTCGTCACTATTGAAATCAACATACTCGGGGTGTGATACCTTTGGGACTTTAGCCATGAAGCATCTTCCAATTCCTTCATTTGGTGAGTCAAATATGTCATAGGAGTTGGTTGACACAAGTGCTAGACCGGCAACACCTTCATCTTGAGTATATTCAGAGTCGGAGTGATAAATTCTCTCGAAGTGATTGTCGGAGTCGGAGCCGGATACACATTCACCAACATGAGCTTGATGTCTTCGTTTTGTGTAGCTCCTTGATGACTTGTCCTTCCTTTCTGAATCCTCGCTTCTCCGTGATGTTCTTCATTCATAACGATCATCTCTACTCCTTCTCTCTCTTGGAGGTGATTCTTCTCTTCTACTTCTCCTTTTTGGTGAATCTTCTCTTCTTCTATAGGGGGCCGTACACTCATTTGAGTAGTGTCCGGGTCTTCCACAATTGTAGCAATTACGCTCACGACTCGAAGATCTTTTGTCATTGTAGGACCTTGACTTGGAACTTCTTCCTTTGCTTCTACTCTTGTAGAACTTGTTGAAATTCTTCACCATTAAGCTCAATTCCTCATTGAAGGGTTGTTTCTCACTAGATGATGTAGGAGCATCACATGAGGCTTTGTAAGCACCACTAGACTTGTTGTGAAGGTCTTCTTTATCCTTGAGTGACATCTCATGAGAAACAATTCTTCCAATGACTTCTGTTGGCTTGAGATCTTTGTAATTGGGCATCATTTGGATCAATTTGCACATGGTATCATATTTTCCATCCAAGGCACTTAGGATCTTCTTGATGATAAATCTATCGGTCATCTCTTCACTTCCTAAGCCGACAATCTCGTTTGTGATGAGAGCAAGCCTAGAGTACATTTCAGCGACACCTTCACCATCCTTCATTTTGAACTTGTCAAGTTGACTTTGAAGCACATCCAATTTGGATTCCTTGACGGAGTTGGTACCTTCGTGCATATCAATCAAAGTATCCCAAATTTCCTTTGCATTCTCAAGACGGCTGAAATTCTTGGATTCTTCGGGGCACAATCCGTTGAAGAGGATATCGCAAACTTGAGCATTGTATTGCAGCATCTTCAACTCTTCCGCGCTAGCTTCACGGCTCGGTTCTCTCCCATCAAAGAATTCACCTTGCAAGCCAATACACACAATAGCCCAAACGGCGGGGTTATGTCCAAGAATATGCATTTTCATCTTATGCTTCCAACTAGCAAAATTAGTACCATCAAAGTAAGGACCTCTATGGTGGTAATTTCCCTTGCTAGATGCCATACTCTCCTAGGTTGTGAAACCAAGGCTATGATCACCAAAAGCTATGGAAACCACGGCAAAAGGAGACCAAAGCTCTGATACCACTTGTAGGATCAAAAGTATGTCTAGAGGGGGGTGATTAGACTACTTGACCAAATAAAAATCTAGCCTTTTCCCAATTTTAAGTCTTGGCAGATTTTAGCAACTTAGCACAAGTCAAGTAATCAACCTACACATGCAAGTCTAAGAGTATAGCAGCGGAATGTAAAAACATTGCACATCACTACAAAAAAAGACACATCCGTGACATTTTGGGCCGAACGAAAATCTTTTCTGTCATACTTATGACACTTCTATGACGATAATTGTGACAAAACCCGGTATCATCATAGATGTGGTGGGGTCCTACTTCTATGACAAAAAATCATGACAGAAAATGGGCTTTTCGTCCTGGGCAGGCCGGAGACGCGGCTACATGACATTCTTTGGGCCGTCCATGACGGAAAAAACCATGGTAGAAGCGAGGGCGCGGAAAATATCGGGGAGTCCCCGGTTACGGTGGGTGGTCGGGGGCCGAGCGATGCGCGTTTCTCTCGTACGTACGCGCGTGTGTGCGAGGCGTTGGGCTCTAACTGAACCCGAGCGAGGCGTTGGGCTCTAACTGAACCCGAGCGATTGCACTGCAGGATACGCGTTACTGAACCCGAGTGATCGATCGATGGCTGTTAACTGAACCCGATCGAGCGATTCCTTCGCTACTGCTGCTAACTGAAGCCGATCGATGCTGCCTCTGGATGAACAGTGAGCGTTGCGGAAGGGGGGGTTGGATGAACAGTTCCCGGTGGGGGTGGATGAACATGACCCCGTGGCGTTGCCTCTGGATGAACAGTGAGCGTTACTGGGGGGTTTGGATGAACAGTTCCCGGTGGGGGTGGATGAACAGGACCCCGATCATTCGAGCCGGTTGGGGCTGGATGAACAGGACCCCGTGGAGGGCAGGATGAATAGGACCACCCCGTGGAGGGCCGGATGAATAGTAGACGGTGGAGGGCAGGATGAATAGTAGCCCGTGAAGGGGTGGTTGAATAGGAGCCCGTGGAGAGGGCTGGTTGAACAGTAGCCGGTGGAGTAGCGCGCAGTGGAGGCTGGATGAACAGGAGCCCGTGGATGAACAGACGCAGGTGGAGGCTGGAGGAGGTCAACGGTGGATGAACAGTAGCCAGTGGAGGCTGGAGGGGGTCGACGGTGGAGATGAACAGTATCCCGTGGAGTCCCGTTTTGCGGTACGCCACACCCCTCCCAATGAACAGGACCCCCATTTCGACCGTAGCGCTCCAACACAAGTCCGTTTCCTCCGTTTTGCGGTACGCCACACCCCTCCCGATCAACAGGACCCCCGTTTCGACCGTAGGAGGTTCGTTTCCTCCGTTTTGCGGTACGCCAGACCCCTCCTGATGAACATGATCCCGTTTCGAACGTGGCCGGTCGAACACAAGGCCGTTTCCTTCGTTCTGCGGTACGCCAGGCCTTGTTTCCATCGGCTATTCCGTCCAAGCCCTCCCGATGAACACGACGACGCATTCCATTCCGACCCAGCCGGTTGGCTCCCCATGAACACGACGACGACGCTGTTTCTCTGTTCCAACCCAGCCATGTACACGAGCCCTGGCCGTACGTACGCGCAAGTAGGCATTCGAGACCCCGCCCGTATGTACGTACGTAGCCGTATTTACTTTCTTGCACCCTGGCCGCTGTACGTACGTGTACATGCTACGTGCGCGCCTCTACTACGACACGTGCGTGCCTCTACATCGACCAGTATGTACGTACACCTTCGCGACCAGAATGACAACAGTACGTACGCTTCGACCAGGTGGGTCCCGACTGTCAGGCACTTCCTTGCCTACGAAGATGTAGCTGGTGGGTCCCAGCAGTCAGGGGGGCGAATTGTTTTTCTTTTCTTTTTGCCCGGACACACTTCCTTGCGTGCGAAGATGTACCTGGTGGGTCCCAGCAGTCAGGGAAAATATTTTTTCGTGAAATACGGTGGCCCGTCCGGTGGGTCCCCGTTGTCAGGTGGAGGAATAATTATTTTGCGCGTAATAAGGAGGCACTTCCTTGCTGCGGTCGTGGACCCAGCTGTCAGCCTCTCCACGACAGTACTCTTCCGATGGAAGTCGTTCCTTGACCACGTTGACCACGCCGCGCCGAGAGCACCAGGGCGGTGGACGACGGCGAGGCCTAGGAAGGGGACGACGCAGAGCCGGGGAAGACGCGGCAGTGGAAGCCTGCGCGGAGAGGAGTACGAGGGTTCACTGGTTCGGCTGCTGTGTGAGGCTACCGTCGCCGTAGGGCCTGGCCAGCGGTGAGAATAGTAGGGGGCGTTGAGGCCCCCGCGGCAGCACAGGAGGCAGGAGCATGCGGCACGACCGGCGCTGCTTTGGGCGGTTGGAGCAACAAGACTAGAGGTTGAAGAAGCACTACGGCCGTTGGATGGACATCGTACGGTCACTGGAGCTAGAATTGTTCATATTGACTAAGTTGACAAAGCACTCTGTCCCCCGTCAACTTAGTAGGCCCACAAGTCAGCCTCCCACCAAGGTGGGTCCCAACCAGCAGGGGGAGTATTCATTTTTTTGCGTAATAAGGTGGCACTTCCGGTGGGTCCGAGCTGACAGCGGGGGGAACTTTTTTTCGCGCAATACGGTGGCCCATCTGGTGGGTCCCAGCAGTCAGGGGGCAAACTTTTTTTCGTGAAATACGGTGGCCCGTCCGATGGGTCCCTGCTGTCAGGTGGAGGAATCATTATTTTCCGCGTAATAAGGAGGCACTTCCTTGCTGCCATCGTGGACCCAGCTGTCAGCCTCTCCACGTACAGTCCACGTCCGATGGAAGCCGTTCCTTGACCACGTTGACCACGCCGCGCCGAGAGCACCAGGGCGGTGGACGACGGCGAGGCCTAGCAAGGGGACGACGTGGAGCCGGGGAAGACGCGGCAGTGGAAGCCCGCGCGGAGAGGAGTACGAGGGTTCACTGGTTCGGCTGCGGTGTGAAGCTGCCGTCGCTGCGGAATAACAGGGGGTGTGGGAGAGTAGAGGGATGGCCTGGCCAGCGGTGGGAGTAGTAGGGGGCGGTGAGGCCTCCGCGGCATCACAGCCGGCCACGGGAGGCAGGAGCACGCGGCACGACCGGCGCTCCTTTGGGCGGCTGGAGCAAGGAGACCAGAGGTTGAAGAAGCACTACGGTCGTTGGATGGACATCGTACGGTCACTGCAACTAGAATCGTTCATATTGACTAAGTTGACAAAGCCCTTGGTATGCGTCAACTTAGTAGGCCCATAGGTCAGCTTCCGAAACGGTGTGCCCCAGATGTCAGGGGGAGGAATCATTTTTTGGGCGGGTGAAGTTAGAATATCTGAGATTGAAGAAGAAGCATGGCATCCGTTGGATGGACATCCAACGGCCACTGCTGCTAGAACCGTTTGTTGACTATAATAAGTTGACAAAGCCTTGCATACACGTCAACTTCTTTTTTTAGGGGACGCGTCAACTTAGTAGGCCCACAAGTGTGTGGGAGAGAACTTATAGCCCATTTGCGATTTGTAAGAATGTACAACCCATTTTTGAATTCAATGGAATTTACTACAGCCCATTTACAGTTTGTTAAAAGTACAGCCCATTTTCAACGATTAATAATTTCAACCAACCGTTCAAGACAGAATTCAATAAAAATTTCCCACATTTTGATGGGATCCGAAATATTTTTATCCCGAAATTTCTAGTCGGATTAAATATAAGTTTGTATTACGTAAAAATCTAAAGAAACATTGCACGCACAACAATTAAAAATTAAGATTTTCAAAATCCATCAATAATATTTTATAAACTAATTCTGTGCTTGGTGCATTTTTTATAGTTACTGCCCAGTTTTTATAATTACATCCCATTTATTATTTTTTTAAGCCCATTTTCCTGTTAAGCCTAATGCATCCCTCCTAGGAAAGATTTGCAGCCCAGCGGGGCGGAGAATAACAAGTTGACCTTGCCTGGGTATTCCTCAAAAAAACGTATAGCTGGGCTAGCCATTTTCATCTTGAAAAAAATTAATATCTGGGCTGGATATCTGTCCTGGGCTAGACGGGCCACAGCCCGCCCAGTTAATACCCTGCTCTCCTCTGAACAACAATGAAAACATCGCCAAGAAAAACTCTGCAGTGCTCACGCCTCAAAAACACAAATACTGCTCGAGCTGCTTGGTCCCAGCTGTCGGCCGCACCTTGTGCAATTCTCTCGTTTATATTGACTACATAGGTTGACAATGGTGTGGGACCGTGATGTCAGGAAACCAGGAGGAAGCAAAAAATATAGTTGTACATAATAAGGAGGCACTTGCGTACGTACTGCTATGGCCCTAGTGGGTCCCTACTGTCATCCAGTAAAAATAAAGTCATCTCCTGAATCCTCATGTTCATTGACCATGTTAACAATGCTCGGCGCCACGGCAAGCGCAACAACTCGAAGGACGACGGAGAGGGCCTCGCGGGCCCTACGGATGGTCTGATACAACGCCCACTGCTCATTCAGGAAGCCAGGATCATCGGACACCTATGAGCACCTTCGAGAGACTGAGACGGCATGAAACGGTAAGGCCACGCTTGGGAGCTTTGGTTTATTTCACACCTGTATTAAGATACAAGTGTAATTTACTCGTCATCGGAAACAACGCGTAAAATACAGGCGTAATGAAACTGAGGGCCCGAGGTCTGTAAGTAAAACCGGCGGGTTACGCGTGTAATTTGAGAGACCGGTGTATATTTTACTAGTCGAAATCGACCAACCAAGCGCTTCGCCCGAGACCATCTGCTTTTATTTACAAGCGTCAGTTTTACAAGCGGTTTTGGTTGGGAAACAACGATCCAATCACGGCCTAAGATGATGAGTTGGTCGGAAGATCATATGGTTTCACGTCTAACCTACCCGACTTGTCGTATAGGCTATGAATGAAACATAAGACGATGAACTTCTTAAGCACGGAAACAACAGAAGAGGATGATCTTCCTAACAAGCAAATCACTGGCATTATATCGAAATGCAAAACAATACGAAGCATTATTCTCAGGAGGCACGGTGAACAGCTCGTGATGCCGCATGCCACAACATTCCAAGCTCAACTTTGCAATCAAACACAAGGCCTGGCATTACATAGACAATATTCAGAACAAACTCTTAAAATATCTGACATAAGTCAACATTCATGTGACTATGCATCTCAGCAGAGTAAATATTTACTTCTGAACTGAAGACAGGAATAGGAAAATGATCGACGTTGCTCACAGCAAAGGGCGTCCCACTCAAAAATATCAAATGCATGTCTTCTGGCTAACATCAATGAGCAAAAATTGAATAGGTTTTCCAATTCCAATATATTAAACTAATGTCAACTTTGACATGCTTTTCCCATTCAAAATATGTAATGCCTATGATTGTGGAACGGGTAGGGTTTGTCATTAGTTTGTCATCTGATAGTCCGGTGGCTCAAGGTGACGACGAATGATTAGAGAACCATTCGATGCATTGTGCATGATGTGAAGTATTATGGAGGACATGAACCATTTGAACATTTTGTGCAGTTCCACTAAAATCAAGCTGAGCATCCCTATGGATTTCGTATTTATATGCTGCCAGAAAACAAAGACACATCAGCACACACATGAATATTGGCCCCAGTGTCAACCCACCAATCGGTGGACTAGCAAACTGAAAGTACGGTAAACAGATTACCATACCCAGATGCCCCATCATTGTTGCTTAGAGTGACATTGACAGACTTGGAGTCCTGTCCTGGCTTCTCAGTACTTGTTTGGGCACTTGTTTGCCCAGTGTTCCTCCGAACCACAAGTAAAGCAGCCATCTCTCTTTTTGTCTTTCTTCTTACCCTTCTTAATGGCCGACGCTGGCAGCACCATTCAAACATATAGTCCGGTGGTTCAAGGTGACGACGAATGATTAGAGAACCATTCGATGTATTGTGCATGATGAAGTATTATGGAGGACACAAACCATCTGGACATTTTGTGCAGTTCCACTAAAATCAAGCTGAGCATCCCTGTGGATATCGTATTTATATGCTGCAAGAAAACAAAGACACAACAGCACACACATGAATATTGGCCCCAGTGTCAACCCACCAATCAGTGGACTAATTGAAAGTACGGTAAACAGATTACCATACCCAGATGCCCCATCATTGTTGCTTAGAATGACATTGACAGATTTGGAGTCCTGTCTTGGCTTCCTGTACTTGTTTGGGCACTTTTTGCCTAGTGCACTCCACGCGTTGTAGAGTTTCCTATGCTCTGTGCAGACTAGTCATGTCACCAGCGTCTACTAATACTCTGTAAAGCTTCTCGATCATTCCTTGTGTAATGTAGTGCAAACAGTGACTGCTTCTTTCCGCAAAGTGGTAAGACCAACTGGACCCACTAACGCAGCAGTTTGCCTTAGACACATTGGCTCCTTTTGTGAAGTTCAACTAAAATCAAAGTCGGAATAAAACCGAGCTTTAATTTTGATATCCCTGTAAGCAACAAAAGGTATAAGGGAAACAATTACTGAGAAATAATGGTTGATGACTTGTACTCCCAGAAGAAAAACATCTACTGATCTACCTTACTTAATGGGAAACAAAGCAGGAGAGTAGCAATTTTCAATCAGTGTGATTCATTCATAGTAACTGAGACATTATCTTAACAATGCCTTGTTTCAACATGTATAAAGAACGACAAAGCAGAAAAGTATCATTCCTAAAACAATGCGACTGATTTATTTTAACAGAGACATTATCTTAACAATACCTTGGTTAAACATGTAGAAAGAACTACAAAGCAGGATAGTACCATTTGTAAAACACTGTAACTGATATATAATAACAGAGACATTATCTGAACAATACATTTCTTAAACATGTACTCCGGCCAATCCCTAACAGAAATGGTACCCCCGCCGATCCCTAACAAGTGTTGCAGTTTTGAACTAAGATTCAGTAGTTAATTCTGAGGAAAGTCGGTACTGAAAGTCGGTACCGACCTTTCAGGACCAAGATTTGAAACAACTCGTGAGGAAGACCTGAAAGAGATCTCAACACATATATGGAAATCCGGTCCCCTTTTGTGCAGTTCCACCCAAATTAAGCGAAGCAAAATGTCACAATAGCAACAAGTTGAATAGATATCCCTATTTTAACAGAGGCAAAAAAGGAATCAATTACTGGCCAATAAAGGAGGATGAAACATGCGGCCACAAAAATGGTAATCCCGCCAATCCCTAACAAGTGCTGCAGTTTTGAAATAAGATTCAGTAGTTAATTCTGAGAGTGGCATTGCTTAATTTTACCAGTGGCATTAGATTAACAAAAAGCATAAACAGTTCCAGGGAGAGTGGGCGCAACAACAACATGGGCTTCCATCTACTTATAAAGGGGGTGATGCAGAGTTTGTTGTAACAAAGCAACAAGCATAATGTCTGGGTTGGTCCCATTTTTGTTCACTACTTAATGGGAAAAGACAGCAATACAATAGCTTCAATTCAACATTTATTTAAAACAGTACCAATACAAGTAGCACAACATCTCAAAACACACTGCACGATCATGTGGATGAAGGCAAGTACCAACTTGTCATGGTGCACACAAGATCACGTACGAATCTGCCAACACGAATAGGAAATCCAATCTCGTTTTGTGCAGTTACTCTGAAATCAAGTAAAGTCGCCGGTGAGACATTTAAGTTTGCTATAGCAACAATTTGAATAGATATCCCTGATTTAACAGAGGCAAAAAAGGAAACAATTACTGCCAATAAAGGAGGATGAAACATGCGGCCACAAAAAGAAGCATCTACCTTATCTTGATGGAAAACAAAGTATAGGACAGTAGCATTTCTAAAATGGTTGCATTGATTCATATTAACAGAGAAATTCTCTTAAAATAGTTCAGTAGTTAATTCTGAGAGTGACATTGCTTAAAATACAATAGCTTCAATTCAACATTTATTTAAAACAGTACCAATACAAGTAGCACAACATCTCAAAACACACTGCACGATCATGTGGATGGGACATGGGATATGCCAGCACCATGTGCGTCCACACGTATAAATGGGTGATGCAGAGTATGTAGCCAAGCAGCATATCTGCGTTGGTGCCATATTTGTTCTCTTTGAAACTTTTTCCGGTGTGAGGGCAGCAAATCTAGTCCTGCACAAACTACCCGACCCCCAGTTTCTTTCCCTTTTCAACAAAGATTGGGTTCCTTACAGATGTGTGTACTGGGTTACCCCCTTTTTCCTTTTCGACCAACAAAGCGGCTGGATAGCTAGTCTATACTACTTTCCCTCCCTCCTTTCCTCATTGAACCACGTCCTAGATTCATGCTCCACCCCACCGCACCCTTCTTTCCTCTTTGAACCAAGACCTAGATTCGACTACAGAATCGAAAAAGATCAGCATGCAGCTAGACCAATGACGGTTTCAAAGAAACTTATACGGGTATACCTTAGGGTCGTCAGGATGTGGCAAGGCGTGCGGCGGGAGGCCGGATCTGCTCACAGTACGTACGGCAGCAAGGAAGAAGGGGTCGGTGGCCCTCCCGCACAGGCGCTGGGTGAAAGAGAAAAGCGCAGCCGGCAGTGGATTGCCTCCCTCGCCGAAGGCGATAGAGTGAACGCTGCACCTCCTCCCCTTCCCAGTGCGACGGGATCCGGACGCCTCCTTCGCCAGCTGTCTATGAGGGGGGTGAAAGAGACAGAGGCCACAACGCAGTCTTGTTTAGATCTGGTGAAGAGGGTGAGAGACAGTGAATATAGCAAACCCTAGCAAAGGAACGCTGAGCCTCCAGCGTGTATATATATATATATGTAGTGCAGCGAGAGTGTGGAGAGTGCAAACCCTAGCGAACAAGCGCTAAGGCTCCAGCTTATATATATACTGTAGTACAGACTGAGCTCCGGTGCCTTAACTGCACCTGCTTTTGGCTGTATGACAGGTGGGCCAGCCACATTTTGGGCCCACCTGTCATAAACCCAAAGGCAGGTGCACTAAAGTCAATGAAGCTGCGTCCATAAGTACTCGTGTATACAACTAATATATAGTGGAGTGGTTTTCTTATTCTCTCCATAACAATCGTTTTAAATTGTGTAAGTACGAAACGAAACTCTTTATTAAATGTACCAGTGAAGAAACTTACTACTACTTCCGATGAACTAACGATCCACGCGTCCTGGTCGCACTTCCTGTCCTTCACGTGCGGTACACTACCCTCCCTTAAGTGAACAACCACACATGCACCAAATTATTGGAAACGTGTGAGAGTGTGTACAAATAAAGAATTTTAATTTCAATTATCGGAAAGGTTTGAGAGTATGTACAGTTTACCCTCTCTAATAATTATGGTTTGTTGTGTTTGGCCTAAACTTGGTCAAACTTTACAAAGTTTGACTTCAGTCAAATCTAATATGCGGAGTAAATAAAAATGGAGGGCTACTACGTCCATCCGGGTTTTTAGTCCACACCATTTTTTTAATCAAAGTTAATAGCTGGACAAAGAAAATTACAGGGGAGCTGGAGACAAAGTTGTGAGAAGGCTTAGAAATCAATACAAAACTTATGCTCTTAGTACCAACGTCAATCCTTCTTCGAGGAAACATTTGGTTCATAGCCAATTGTGTGATAAAATTGCACCAACGTGAAAGACGACTGCGTCTCCAACACAACCAAGGTGAACTCACGAAGGATATCATCTTTGTGGGTAACAAGCAAAGAGCACTGATGGAAGACAGCTTTTTTTTCATTGAAAATCAATCAGCTTCACCAGCCGACGCAACCATGAGGCGCAACCATGAGCATCGATAGGTCATCGTGGTGATGCATCATCCATTTGGCATCAAGTTTGGGTGAGGCACCTATGAAGTTCGACAAATCCTCACTGTTGTCTGTTTCTTCTCAGTAGTCAAGCTCGAGGAAGGAAGAACCACGTGGCAGAGGACAGTGAGGCGGAACAACAATGGCCGTCCAATTTTGTGCAGTTCCACTAAAATTGAGGAAGACATGCCCAGGTATGGAGATACGCATCGCTGTTTCCAAAAATATAAAAAAGGGATATAGTGTTGTTACTTTGTTTTACAATATTAACAACGACATCTCAATTGTCAATAAGAATTATGAAAAGTACACCAACAAACAGAAGCATCATGATTATCTTAATGGGAACTAAACCAGGATACCCGAGAAAAAAGCATTTCTTCATTTAACCAGTGATAGTATTAGATTAGCAGCAGCAATAGGAGCATATGGACAATGACCGCACAACCACCATGTACTTTTTGTCGAAACAAAATGTATACCTCCACCGAGGCATAAATCAGGACAACTTTTCGAGTGGCATTTCCTCTATAATAGTAGGTGATGTTGGACCAGCCGACGAACCCTAGCTACTATACATGGGGAGCTGGGGAGTAGTCGCATAGAAGAAAACCCACATGCAACGACCTGGGGAGCTGGACCAGTACAAGAAGTTATACCTCAGGTGGGCGAGATGTCGCTTAGGCAGGCGGGCGGGATCTGCCCACACGACGGCAGCGAACAAGGGCGCGGAGGACCTTCGTCCGCGCCAGCGCCTGCTCCGAGAGGACGGTGTGCATCGGTTTCCTCCATCGCCGACGGCGACAACGTCAACGCTGCACCTCCTCACCTCCCGCAGCGGACGCGATTCGGCCGGATCTGTGACCACCAATGAGGAGAGAGATAGTGTGGACACTGTCATCTTGTTTTGATATGGAGAGGGTGAGAGAGCGAGACACGAGAAACTCTATCAAACAAGAGGCTATAATGGAGTAAAACAATCTCTCCATAGCAGTGGCTTTAAATAGAATACGCGCGTTCCCGGAAAAAAGAAACGGAAACTGGCGGACAATTTTTTAACGTACCAAGAAAGAAAACTCGATCAAAAACACGCCCCCGCTTCCAGGTCGCGAGAGTCGTCGCGCACACACACATAGACATAGACATGCATATCCGTGTTTACGTAAAATTCCATTTCCATCTCCATCTCCAATCATACTTGTCCAACTGGCACATTATTTACGTTGTTAATTATATACGCGGCAATATTAACGTACATCATCTCTTGTTTGCGGGCGTCCGGACCGCTGCCACGGCCGCTCCTGACCAACCCGAACCCTCTTCATCACCCGCTCGTGCTTCCCGCCCGAAACGGTCAGTGCCGCATTCATGCCCGGCCAGAGCGGACGCGACCTCTCACTGGCGCCGGCATTGAAGCGGCGCGCCGGCCGAGAGAGCGTCGCCCGCGCCGCTTCCTGGTGCACGCGACTGCTCCGCGTTCAAAGGTTGCAATAGCCGGCCACAACATGCATGTAAAAAGTTCTTGGGAGTTCGTGCTACAGCTAGCTGTCCTCCCCAACTCGTCAATCTCTTCCAGTAGTACTAGTACTCCATGGCGCGATCCATCGACAAGCAGGCGGGGAAGTTATCGTATACTCGGTTTGCGGTGAGTGGCATGCCGAGCGACCGTGTGGGGTCGAGCCGTGGAGGAGGGTGAGACACGAATGCGACAGACGTGATTTAAATGTTGGTTTTGCTCGATGGCGCAATCCAACGAAACGAAACGTTGGTTTCTCTCCATTTCCATTTTTTCTCCGGAAAAACGGAAACTTTCCACTCCATTTTCATTCCTACTCCAAGGTTGCCCCGTTACAACATTCCATCAAATACAAAGGAAAACTAACACGCATGCTGATGCATCTCAATGATTCACAGATCATAGCCAATATTTACTTCACAACTAAAGACAAAAGTTGTGAGAGCATGTACGAAAGAAAAACTACTGATGGGGTCACTACGACTCAAACCCTAAACACTAAACAGGATTTAATTTCCTGGCCAGGTAGAACCTGTCGAAGGAAAGACGGCTGGCACCCTCGGATCATACGATGCTTTTGTGCAGTTCCACTAAAATCGAGCTGAGCATCCCTGATGGCAAAGATATTGAACAAGTGTGATTAGAATAATAGTACTGGAACTAGTTCATGAGACATAAACTCATCACAAGTAGAAGCCGATTGAAGTAGAGAAAGATCGACATGGAGATGGAGCTACGTGGGGAGCTGCGGCAGTGGAGCAAGCCGGCTCCAAAAGGAAGATGGACTACCTGGGACGTCGGGCTATAGCTAGAAGGGCGGTTGGGACGCGGCATCAGCCCATTCCGCAGTGACCCCCGATTGGGACGCACCGACTGTGGATTTTCTCCCTCGCCGATGTCGACCGCGTCTACGCAGAACATTGTTCCCTTCCCCCAGCTGCGGGATCAGGCCGGATATGTGACCAGCGGTGTGGCCACCGTCGTTCGATGCTTGTGAAGAGAGCAACCCAAGCAAGCAGGCTTGTAGCTTAGGCTCCTGCTAGTGTATATATAGTGGTTTTCTTTTTCTCTCCATATCAACCATTTTATATTGCGTACGTGTCATTGAAGAGTGAAATGATGGTTGCTTCTTCTGACTAACTTACTGTGTGATTTGACTGCTCCTTTAGTGGCCCCTACACGTACTCCCCCTACGTGTATGCAACAGTCACACATACACATGGACGCAAAAACGCGCGTGACGCCCTAATGCATGCATGTCCGAGCACACGATGGAACACACACGGTCACGCTCAAGTGCTCAACCTACACATGCATGCACACACATACTCAGCCAGGGTGAGCTAGTGACCGTATAAACACCGGAAAATGTATATATTGAGCGCAATGAGCGTATTATGAAGTCCACTGACCGTATTTTTACAAATATACAGTGACAGACAGTGTATTTATCTCGTTTGAAATTAAGCCATATTAACCGGAGAGGAGGCAGTATGGACTAGCATTACTTTGTTGTGTCCCGTCAACTTGCCGAACGAGGAGAAGCTTGCAGGACGGGAGAAGCTTGCGCGTGGTGGCTCGCAGGACAAGGAGAAACTTTTGACTAATGGAAGCTGTCCTTCGCTCAGGCGGTGGACGTGCAACAGTTAATTTGGTGTCAGATTGCCAGAAGCATACACTATACTAGTACTATTATTGTTGCACTTCCGAAGAGGCGAACAGCCAAGCGCAAAGTTTACTAGTACTACTACTATAGTCTATAGAGGTACTATACTAGTACTAGGAACCGAATGGAGGAGCGTCTGCACTCTTATTATATTTTTAAAATGTGATAAAGCAATCTTCAACACATTTGGTTCTCTTCGAGGGTTCTCGCATGTGATAATGGAAGTTGATTGCATGGAACACTCGCCACAATTCTCGCTTAATTCTGGCTCATATCCTGTTACAAATAGGAGCGCTCGGTAATATTTCCTCTCTTTTTTGTTATTCAGCATGTAAACAGGCCAGCAAACCTTGCGGCGCATCTTTGTGCGAACCGTGCTTGCTGCACTTTGAATGTGGCCGAGAGCTGTCTTGATGAAACACCTCGCATCCTACTTCTTTTTTTGCGGGGTACCTCGCTTCCTAGTGACCAGTGTCTTGGCTGATCGTCCTAAGAATGCTTATATATGAATAAAGCTCTCTCATTTACCCGCAAAAAAGATTAAGCCATATTAACCGGAAAGGAGGGAGTATGGACTAGCACTACTTGTTGGTGTGTCCCGTCAACTCGCAGAACAAGGAGAAGCTTGCAGGACAAGGTGAAGCTCGTTTACGCCTTTTGACTAATGCAACGTACCTCGCCCAGGCGGTGGACATGGATCAGTTCATTCGGTGTCAGATTGCCAGAGGCATACACTGTAGTACCGAACATGCGGAGTACCATCATTGTTCGACTTCACGAAGAGGCGAAGAGCCAAGCGCAAGGTTTAGTAGTACGAGTAGTACTACTACTAGAACCGCATGGTGGAGCCTCTGTACTCTTATTTTTCTTAATCTTTGATAAAGTACACATTTATTCCGGAGAAGGGCGGAAAACGGCAGCCCAACATGTAATGATGATATCGATCAACCATGCTCGAATATATCTTGGCCTTCGTGCGAGCCCGTCTGTGTGTTCTCGCTCCTCGTCTCTCTCAAGGAACGGCAGGTTGGCCATTTTGCCGTCAATTGAGATCGGTTTGCTCACACTCCGGTCCCACATGTCAGTGATATGCCAAGACGAGGTGCGTTGACCGACTGGCCATACGCGTACTTGGTTTTGCACCTTCATACTACTCCTCCCTCCGTCATAGTTTACAGGGCGCGCTTCATTATGATGCATTTCTCTCAATGCATTTCCACCACCAGAGAGACTTTAGACGCGTTTGGTTTTATGCTCAATTAATTAGGGCGTGGTAACCGCAATTTTCTCTCAATGTAGTACTACAGAGTGGAGTAAGTGCATGCATGTGTCTACCCGGGGTGGAAGCACTGCATCCATGTGTGTACGCATTATTTCCTCTAGTAATAGACGCCGTGCTATAACTACCAATGCTATTTTTCAGGACGATCGCTAGTCGCCTTGGTCCCAGAGATTTTCTCTTTTTCTGAAGCGCGCTCTATAAATAGTGACAGATGGAGTAGTATGAGCGGATTCAAAGAAGAGCGTATTGATGGTTGCTTCTTTCGAGCAACTTACAGTGGGAAAGGTGGGGCTTATGATTTGACTGCTCATTACTCACTATTAATGCGGCGCAACGACCGGTCTGAGTCTCCCATGCGGCTGTGCACTACCCCCTCGGTTCTTAAATATACTCCGGAGTATTTGTCTTTTTAGAGATTTCAACGAGTGACTACTCAAATATTTGTCTTTTTGGAGATTCAAATGGACTACCGCATACAGATGTATATAGACATATTTTAGAGTGTAGATTCACTCATTTTGCTCCGTATGTAGTCATTTGTTGAAATCTCTAAAAAGACAAATATTTAGGAACGGAGGGAGTACACATACGAAGCAAAATGAGTGAATCTACACTCTAAAATATGCCCATTTGAAATTTGCAAAAAGACAAATATTTAGGAACGAAGGAGTATAATTTTGTGCATGGCACATGGACCCGGATGCCGATGAGGCTTCTGGCAATGCTATCAAGCTTCCAGCATTTGTTTACATAATTGACGTACTATGCAAATAATTTTCCAGCGACATGAAATTGTACAATGGTGTGAGCTTTCAGCTTTTGTTTCGTGTGTCTTGCCATTGATGCTCTTTCGGAAACAATAAAAAACTAACTTCCTTGCTAATCAGAGCTAATATTTACATCACAACTGAAGACAAAGTTGTGAGAAGGTGTTAAATTAAAATTGATCCATGCTTTCATTGGGGCAACGTCCCCCCAGCTCTGTCTAAATCAACAAGGCATGTTGGGGAAAAAAGTAGCTGTCTGGAGCATGCAACATTCCGATCATTTTGTGCAGTTCCACTAAAATAGAGTTGAGCGTCCCTGTTCCAAAGATATTAAGTGTGATTACGATAATAGAGGACTGGTGATGAAACAATAAACACACAAATAGAAGCCGGACACCTTTGCAGTCTCTCTTAAGACTAACTAGTTGGAGAAGATTAGGCTCGGAGTTGGATGAGGAGGATAGAGCAAAACCAATCTCCCTTTGTGCAGTCGCAATGAAATGTAGAGACGTTGCCCGTGTGACATTTTGGCAGAACTGCACAAAACACTCTTAAGAAAAAAGTGATTTGTGCAGTTCACCAAAAGGTCACAATAGCAACGAGGTGAAATGGATAGCCCTGTTTGCAAAAAAGAGGTAGAAAGGAAACAATTACTGGCCAATAACAGTTGATGACAAATGCGACAACAAAAAAGAAGCATATTCCTTGTCCTAAGGGAAGATAACAACACGGTTGTGTTTGTCTAAAACGGTGTGAGGACGAGATTGCAATATGGAAAGTACGCCGGACGAGCTATGTTTTGGGCAAAGAAATATGGAAGATCCACATGCAGCGATGTGGGAAGACGGGCAGTGGAGCAAGGCCGGAGGGGATACCTGGAGGTCGTCGGGATGTAACTAGGTGAGCGGCGGCGGGCGGAATCTGCCCATACTACGGCAGCGAGCAGGTGGCGTAGGCCCTACCGCACCGGAGCTTGGTCAGATAGAACGGCGTGTGCCGCAGATCGGGACGTGCTGCCTCGGCGCCGTCGAACGGAGAAACGATGCACGTCCTCCCTTTCCGCCGGCGGACGGGATGCGGCCGGATCAGTGACCAATGGTGAGAGAGAGAGAGAGAGGCCACCGCAGCCTTGTGTGAGATACTCTGAAGAGAGACAAACCAGGCAGGCAGGCTCCATTGTATATAGTGGAGCGGACTACCTTTTTCTCCATAAAAATCGTTTTATATTCTGTGTACATGCCATTGAGGGATATAACTTTATTTAAAAATAACGCGCCAAAGCATGAAGTCGAACTTTGTTTCGTGCACGCGTGGTACACGACCTCCGTAGGTAAACAACCGCTACACGCGTTCAAATTAGCACATGGGCTGCCATTTCGTACAGAAATGAGCTCCACCCTGTACCCGTGCGGGTGTGGCTGGGCACGAAGCGTGAGTACGTGCACGGTGCACCTATTCTCTTCTTGTATACGTACACCACCTACGTGGGGTTGTGTGAGAGAGATAGTACAAACGTAGAGAGATATAGTGTGTGGGTTCGTGAGAGTTTTTTGGGGGGGGGGAGGGGAGGGTGGGGTCAATCAAAAAATGTAACATATGCAATGTGTGTGAAATAGAGTCCTGGATATATCATATATATAGAGGGGGCGATCCACGAGAAGAGAGTGGAGGTATCATCGGCTTGAGGTGTCCATAGAATCGAAGAGAGGGATGATGTGTGTGTGCGCGCGCGCGCGATCGATAAAGAGTGCCATCGAATTTGTGTGTGCCCACGTCAAAGATGTAGAGTGGCTGGCCTACTGGAACGTGAGAGGGGACAGGTGCAGTTTGTCTCTGTGGCATGGATACCTACCTACAGCGCTCGACTATCGGTGTGTGGCGGGGGGGGGGGGGGGGGGGAGGGAGGCCTAATTGACTATAGAGGTACAATGGCTGGTATATGTGTGGAGGAGGAGAGAGGCCTACCTCATGTATTAAGGGAGATCGATCTACCTCATGTATTAAGGGAGATCGATCGTCATCCATGCATATGTGTAGGAGAGGAATAAGGTTGGGAGAGAGACAGAGCTAGAGTGTTGGAGGGGGTGGTAGTGGAGTTGCTTCTAACAAATGGTGGGCTAGGCTTGCTAGACAACCGGTGGGCACGCCTGCAATATCAATAAGAGAGGGGATGGCTGCCTGTCTGTGCACGTGCGTGTGAGAGACGGGTCAGGAGGCATGCACAAATGATGGGGGGCGATATGGATGTGGTAAGCAGACATAAGTACATAGGAAGATCAATCGTCCTTTTTCAGAGAAAGGAGAGACATAACTTGTGAGGTATGTCGATCGATGGGGGGGGGAATAGTTAAAGTCGACCTAGGTATATGTTGGGAGATCGATCGGTATACATGCATGTGTGTGTTAGAAGCAAATGGGGCACGGGGAGAAGGATAGAGAAAGAGGGATGCATCTAGGAGGTGGTGCGAGAGTCATACTACATTGAGGGGGGAGAAGTGTGTGAGTACGAGATCGATGAAAAGAGTGGTGGGAGTGAGGCATGGACGGTGATAAGAGAAGAGGGGAAGCTTGTGTTTTGTGCTAGGCACTGAAGGAAATATGCCCTAGAGGCAATAATAAAGTATTATATATTTCCTTATATCATGATAAATGTTTATTATTCATGCTAGAATTGTATTAACCGGAAACATAATAGATGTGTGAATACATAGACAAACAGAGTGTCACTAGTATGCCTCTACTTGACTAGCTCGTTAATCAAAGATGGTTATGTTTCCTAGCCATAGACATGAGTTGTCATTTGATTAACGGGATCACCTCATTAGGAGAATGACGTGATTGACATGACCCATTACGTTAGCTTAGCACCCGATCGTTTAGTATGTTGCTATTGCTTTCTTCATGACTTATACATGTTCCTATGACTATGAGATTATGCAACTCCCGTTTACCGGAGGAACACTTTGTGTGCTACCAAACGTCAAAACGTAACTGGGTGATTATAAAGGTGCTCTACAGGTGTCTCCAAAGGTACTTGTTGGGTTGGCATATTTCGAGATTAGGATTTGTCACTCCGATTGTCGGAGAGGTATCTCTGGGCCCACTCGGTAATGCACATCACTATAAGCCTTGCAAGCATTGTGACTAATGAGTTAGTTGCGGGATGATGTATTATGGAACGAGTAAAGAGACTTGCCGGTAACGAGATTGAACTAGGTATCGAGATACCGACGATCGAATCTCGGGCAAGTAACATACCGATGACAAAGGGAACAACGTATGTTGTTATGCGGTCTGACCGATAAAGATCTTCGTAGAATATGTGGGAGCCAATATGGGCATCCAGGTCCCGCTATTGGTTATTGACCGGAGAAGTGTCTCGGTCATGTCTACATAGTTCTCGAACCCGAAGGGTCCGCACGCTTAACGTTACGATGACAGTTTTATTGAGTATTTATGTACCGAAGGAGTTCGGAGTCCCGGATGAGATCGGGGACATGACGAGGAGTCTCGAAATGGCCGAGACGTAAAGATCGATATATTGGACGACTATATTCGGACTTCGGAAAGGTTCCGAGTGATTCGGATATTTTTCGGAGTACCGGAGAGTTACGGGAATTCGTATTGGGCCTTAATGGGCCATACGGGAAAGGAGAGAAAGGCCTCAAAAGGTGGCCGCGCCCCTCCCCATGATCTGGTCCGAATTGGACTAGGGAAGGGGGGCGCCCCCTTCCTTCTTTCTCCTTCTCCCTTCCCTTCTCCTACTCCCACAAGGAAAGGAGGAGTCCTACTCCCGGTGGGAGTAGGACTTCCCCCTTTGGCGCGCCTCTCCCCTTGGTCGGCTGCCTCCCCCTTGCTCCTTTATATAAGGGGGCAGGGGGGCACCCCAGAGACATAACAATTGATCCTTGAGATCTCTTAGCCGTGTGCGGTGCCCCCCTCCACCATATTACACCTCGATAATACCGTTGCGGAGCTTAGGCGAAGCCCTGCGTCGGTGGAACATCATCATCGTCACCACGCCGTCGTGCTGACGAAACTCTCCCTCAACACTCGGCTGGATCGGAGTTCAAGGGACGTCATCGAGCTGAACGTGTGTAGAACTCGGAGGTGCCGTGCGTTCGGTACTTGATCGGTCGGATCGTGAAGACGTACGACTACATCAACCGCGTTGTGGTAACGCTTCCGCTGTCGGTCTACGAGGGTACGTGGACAACACTCTCCCTTCTCGTTGCTATGCATCACCATGATCTTGCGTGCGCGTAGGATTTTTTTTTGAAATTACTACGTTCCCCAACAGTGGCATCCGAGCCTGGTTTTATGCGTTGATGCTATGCACGAGTAGAACACAAGTGAGTTGTGGGCGATATAAGTCATTCTGCTTACCAGCATGTCATACTTTGGTTCAGCGGTATTGTGAGATGAAGCGGCCCGGACCGACATTACGCGTACGCTTACGCGAGACTGGTTTCACCGTTGCGAGCACTCGTTGCTTAAAGGTGACCGGCAGGTGTCTGTCTCTCTCACTTTAGTTGAACCGAGTGTGGCTACGCCCGGTCCTTGCGAAGGTTAAAACAGCACCAACTTGACAAACTATCGTTGTGGTTTTGATGCGTAGGTAAGAACGGTTCTTGCTAAGCCCGTAGCAGCCACGTAAAACATGCAACAACAAAGTAGAGGATGTCTAACTTGTTTTTGCAGGGCATGTTGTGATGTGATATGGTCAAGACATGATGTGATATAATGTGTTGTATGAGATGATCATGTTTTGTAACCGAGTTATCGGCAACTGGCAGGAGCCATATGGTTGTCGCTTTATTGTATGAGATGCAATCGCCATGTAATAGTTTTACTTTATCACTAAGCGGTAGCGATAGTCGTAAAAGCAATAAGTGGCGAGACGACAACGATACTACAATGGAGATCAAGGTGTCGAGCCGGTGACGATGGTGATCATGACGGTGCTTCGGAGATGGAGATCACGAGCACGGTGCTTCGGAGATGGAGATCACAAGCACAAGATGATGATGGCCATATCATATCACTTATATTGATTGCATGTGATGTTAATCCTTTATGCATCTTATCTTGCTTTGATTGACGGTAGCATTATAAGATGATCTCTCACTAAAATTTCAAGATAAAAGTGTTCTCCCTGAGTATGCACCGTTGCGAAAGTTCTTCGTGCTGAGACACCACGTGTTAATCGGGTGTGATAGGCTCTACGTTCAAATACAACGGGTGCAAAACAGTTGCACACGCGGAATACTCAGGTTAAACTTGACGAGCCTAGCATATATACAGATATGGCCTCGGAACACAGAGACCGAAAGGACGAGCGTGAATCATATAGTAGATATGATCAACATAGTGATGTTCACCATTGAAACTACTCCGTCTCACGTGTTAATCGGACATGGTTTAGTTGCTTTGGATCACGTAATCACTTAGATGATTAGAGGGATGTCTATCTAAGTGGGAGTTCTTAAGTAATATGATTAATTGAACTTAAATTTATCATGAACTTAGTCCTGATAGTATTTTGCAAATTATGTTGTAGATCAATAGCTCGCGTTGTTGCTTCCCTGTGTTTATTTTTGATATGTTCCTAGAGAAAAATTATGTTGAAAGATGTTAGTAGCAAAGATGCGGATTGGATCCGTGATCTGAGGATTATCCTCATTGTTGCATAGAAAAATTATGTCCTTGATGCACCGCTAGGTGACAGACCTATTGCAGGAGCAGATGCAGACGTTATGAACGTTTGGCTAGCTCAATATGATGACTACTTGATAGTTTAGTGCACCATGCTTAATGGCTTAGAATCGGGACTTCAAAGACGTTTTGAACGTCATGGACCATATGAGATGTTCCAGGAGTTGAAGTTAATATTTCAAGCAAATACCTGAGTTGAGAGATATGAAGTCTCCAACAAGTTCTATAGCTAAAAGATGGAGGAGAATCGCTCAACTAGTGAGCATGTGCTCAGATTGTCTGGGTACTACAATCGCTTGAATCAAGTGGGAGTTAATCTTCCAGATAAAATAGTGATTGACAGAATTCTCTAGTCACCATCACCAAGTTAGTAGAACTTCGTGATGAACTATAATATGCAAGGGATGACGAAAGTAATTCCCGAGCTCTTCGTGATGCAGAAATCGACGAAGGTAGAAATCAAGAAAAACATCAAGTGTTGATGGTTAACAAGACCACTAGTTTCAAGAAAAGGGCAAAGGGATAGAAGGGGAACTTCAAGAAGAACGGCAAGCAAGTTGCTGCTCAAGTGAAGAAGCCTAAGTCTGGTCCTAAGCCTGAGACTAAGTGCTTCTACTGCAAAGGAACTGGTCACTGGAGGCGGAACTGCCCCAAGTATTTGGTGGATAAGAAGGATGGCAAAGTGAACGAAGGTATATTGGATATACATGTTATTGATGTGTACTTACTAGTGTTTATAGCAACCCCTCAGTATTTGATACTGGTTCATTGTCTAAAGAGTAGTAACTCAAAAACGGAGTTGCAGAATAAACAGAGACTAGTAAAAGGCGAGGTGACGATGTGTGTTGGAAGTAGTTCCAAGATTGATATGATCATCATCGCACACTCCCTATACTTTCGGGATTAGTGTTGAAACTAAATAAGTGTTATTTGGTGTTTGCGTTGAGCATGAATATGATTTGATCATGTTTATTGCAATATGGTTATTCATTTAAGTTAGAGAACAATTGTTGTTCTGTTTACATGAATAAAAACCTTCTATGGTCATACACACCAACGAAAATGGTTTGTTGGATCTCGATCATAGTGATACACATATTCATAATATTGAAGCCAAAAGATGCAAAGTTAATAATGATAGTGCAACTTATTTGTGGCACTGCCGTTTAGGTCATATTGGTGTAAAGCGCATGAAGAAACTCCATACTGATGGGATTTTGGAATCACTTGATTATGAATCACTTGATGCTTGCGAATCGTGCCTCATGGGCAAGATGACTAAAACGCCGTTCTCCGGAACTATGGAGAGAGCAACATATTTGTTGGAAATCATACATACAGATGTATGTGGTCCGATGAATATTGAGGCTCGTAGCAGGTATCATTATTTTCTGATCTTCACAGATGATTTGAGCAGATATGGGTATATCTACTTAATGAAACAGAAGTCTGAAACATTTGAAAAGTTCATATAATTTCAGAGTGAAGCGAAAATCATCGTAACAAGAAAATAAAGTTTCTACGATTTGATCGTGGAGAAGAGTATTTTAGTTACGAGTTTGGCCTTCAGTTAAAACAATGTGAAATAGTTTCACTACTCACGCCACCTGGAACACCACAGTGTAATGGTGTGTCCGAACATCGTAACCGTACTTTATTAGATATGGTGCGATATATGATGTCTCTTACCGATCTACCACTATCGTTTTTTGGGTTATGCATTAGAGACAGCTACATTCACGTTAAATAGGGCACCATCAAAATCCGTTGAGACGACGCCTTATGAACTGTGGTTTGGCAAGAAACCAAAGTTGTCGTTTGTTAAAATTTGGGGTTGCGATGCTTATGTGAAAAAGTTTCATCCTGATAAGCTCAAACCCAAATCGGAGAAATGTGTCTTCATAGGATACCCAAAGGAGACAGTTGGGTACACCTTCTATCACAGATCCGAAGGCAAGACATTCGTTGCTTAGTATGGATCCTTTCTAGAGAAGGAGTTTCTCTCGAAAGAAGTGAGTGGGAGGAAAGTAGAACTTGATGAGGTAACTGTACCTGCTCCCTTATTGGAAAGTAGTTCATCACAGAAATCTGTTCCTGTGACTTCTACACCAATTAGTGAGGAAGTTAATGATGATGATCATGTAACTTCAGATCAAGTTACTACCAAACCTCGTAGGTAAACCAGAGTAAGATCCGCACTAGAGTGGTACGGTAATCCTGTTCTGGAGGTTATGTTACTAGACCATGACGAACCTACGAACTATGAAGAAGCGATGGTGAGCCCAGATTCCGCAAAATGGCTTGAGGCCATGAAATCTGAGATAAGATCCATATATGAGAACAAAGTATGGACTTTGATTGACTTGCCCAATGATCGGCGAGCCATTGAGATTAAATGGATCTTCAAGAGGAAGACGGACGCTGATAGTAGTGTCACTATCTACAAAGCTAGAATTGTCGCAAAAAGGTTTTCGACAAGTTCAAGATGTTGACTACGATGAGAGTTTCTCACTCGTATTTATGCTTAAGTCTGTCCGAATCATGTTAGCAATTGCCGCATTTTATGAAATCTGGCAAAGGGATAAACAAAACTGCATTCCTTAATGGATTTATTAAAGAAGAGTTGTATATGATGCAACCAGAAGGTTTTGTCAATCCTAAAGGTGCTAACAAAATATGCAAGCTCCAGCGATCCATCTATGGACTGGTGCAAGCATCTCGGAGTTGGAATATACGCTTTGATAAGTTGATCAAAAGATATAGTTTTATACAGACTTGCGATGAAGCCTGTATTTACAAGAAAGTGAGTGGGAGCACTACAACATTTCTGATAAGTATATGTGAATGACATATTGTTGATCGGAAATAATGTAGAATTATTCTGCAAAGCATAAAGGAGTGTTTGAAAGGAGTTTTTCAAAAGAAAGACCTCGGTGAAGCTGCTTACATATTGAGCATCAAGATCTATAGAGATAGATGAAGACGCTTGATAAGTTTTTCAATGAGTACATACCTTAACAAGATTTTGAAGTAGTTCAAAATGGAACAGTCAAAGAAAGAGTTCTTGCCTGTGTTACAAGGTGTGAAATTGAGTAAGACTCAAAGCCCGACCACGGCAGAAGATAGAAAGAGAATGAAAGTCATTCCCTATGCCTCGGCCATAGGTTCTATAAAGTATGCCATGCTGTGTACCAGATCTATTGTATACCCTACACTGATTTTGGCAAGGGAGTACAATAGTGATCTAGGAGTAGATCACTGGACAGCGGTCAAAATTATCCTTAGTGGAATAAGGATATGTTTCTTGATTATGGAAGTGACAAAAGGTTCGTCGTAAAAGGTTACGTCGATGCAAGTTTTGACACTAAATCTAGATGACTCTAAGTCTCGGTCTAGATACATATTGAAAGTGGGAGCAATTAGCTAGAGTAGCTCCGTGCAGAGCATTGTAGACATAGAAATTTGCAAAATCCTTACGGATCTGAATGTGACAGACCCGTTGACTAAAATTATCTCACAATCTAAACATGATCACACCTTAGTACTCTTTGGGTGTTAATCACATAGCGATGTGAACTAGATTATTGACTCTAGTAAACCCTTTTGAGTGTTGGTCACATAGAGATGTGAACTATGGGTGTTAATCACATGGTGATGTGAATTATTGATGTTAAATCACATGGCGATGTGAACTAGATTATTGACTCTAGTGCAAGTGGGAGACTGAAGGAAATATGCCCTAGAGGCAATAATAAAGTATTATATATTTCCTTATATCATGATAAATGGTTATTATTCATGCTAGAATTGTATTAACCGGAAACATAATACATGTGTGAATACATAGACAAACAGAGTGTCACTAGTATGCCTCTACTTGACTAGCTCGTTAATCAAAGATGGTTATGTTTCCTAGCCATAGACATGAGTTGTCATTTGATTAACGGGATCACCTCATTAGGAGAATGACGTGATTGACATGACCCATTACGTTAGCTTAGCACCCGATCGTTTAGTATGTTGCTATTGCTTTCTTCATGACTTATACATGTTCCTATGACTATGAGATTATGCAACTCCCGTTTACCGGAGGAACACTTTGTGTGCTACCAAACGTCACAACGTAACTGGGTGATTATAAAGGTGCTCTACAGGTGTCTCCAAAGGTACTTGTTGGGTTGGCGTATTTCGAGATTAGGATTTGTCACTCCGATTGTCGGAGAGGTATCTCTGGGCCCACTCGGTAATGCACATCACTATAAGCCTTGCAAGCATTGTGACTAATGAGTTAGTTGCGGGATGATGTATTATGGAACGAGTAAAGAGACTTGCCGGTAACGAGATTGAACTAGGTATCAAGATACCGACGATCGAATCTCGGGTAAGTAACATACCGATGACAAAGGGAACAACGTATGTTGTTATGCGGTCTGACCGATAAAGATCTTCATAGAATATGTGGGAGCCAATATGGGCATCCAGGTCCCGCTATTGGTTATTGACCGGAGAAGTGTCTCGGTCATGTCTACATAGTTCTCGAACCCGAAGGGTCCGCACGCTTAACGTTACGATGACAGTTTTATTGAATATTTATGTACCGAAGGAGTTCGGAGTCCCGGATGAGATCGGGGACATGACAAGGAGTCTCGAAATGGCCAAGACGTAAAGATCGATATATTGGACGACTATATTCGGACTTCGGAAAGGTTCCGAGTGATTCGGATATTTTTCGGAGTACCGGAGAGTTACGGGAATTCGTATTGGGCCTTAATGGGCCATACGGGAAAGGAGAGAAAGGCCTCAAAAGGTGGCCGCGCCCCTCCCCATGATCTGGTCCGAATTGGACTAGGGAAGGGGGGCGCCCCCTTCCTTCTTTCTCCTTCTCCCTTCCCTTCTCCTACTCCCACAAGGAAAGGAGGAGTCCTACTCCCGGTGGGAGTAGGACTTCCCCTTTTGGCGCGCCTCTCCCCTTGGCCGGCTGCCTCCCCCTTGCTCCTTTATATACGGGGGCAGGGGGGCACCCCAGAGACATAACAATTGATCCTTGAGATCTCTTAGCCGTGTGCGGTGCCCCCCTCCACCATATTACACCTCGATAATACCGTTGCGGAGCTTAGGCGAAGCCCTGCGTCGGTGGAACATCATCATCGTCACCACGCCGTCGTGCTGACGAAACTCTCCCTCAACACTCGGCTGGATCGGAGTTCAAGGGACGTCATCGAGCTGAACGTGTGTAGAACTCGGAGGTGCCGTGCGTTCGGTACTTGATCGATCGGATCGTGAAGACGTACGACTACATCAACCGCGTTGTGGTAACGCTTCCGCTGTCGGTCTACGAGGGTACATGGACAACACTCTCCCTTCTCGTTGCTATGCATCACCATGATCTTGCATGCGCGTAGGATTTTTTTTTGAAATTACTACGTTCCCCAACAGGCACACCTGGCTAGAGAGGCATATCGATCGATGTGTGCCGTAAAGAAGGAGCTGGGGGGGCCTACACACACCATGGGTGAACGACCTAAAGTGAAAAGATGAATTTGCGCGATGGAGCTAGAGAATGCTGAGGGAGGGTTAGAGGGATGCGGGTGTCTGCATGCACGAGAGAAAGTTAGCGCTAGCTAGCTGCAAAGATAAGAGGATTGTGTGGGTGTAAAAGACGAATAGAGATCATACTTCATTATAAAAAGCGAATTCGGATATTTGAAGAATTTATCATAGTGTTTTAAACCGACGCATGTGTGAATATATATAACGGTGATACACATGGTGTGGTTATGAACATGTTATACTATATATAATATATTTTATCTCTACTCTTATAAAAAAACGGAGTTGTTGATGATGGTGCCATCCTGCAATATAGGTCGTCTGATTTATATCTGACGGATAGGAAGGAAACTATGGCAATTTTGAAACAAGATACCCACACCCCTCTCTATATTTGCAAATTAGGCCTCCCCTTGATCATGTTGATGTTCTGTGGAACGCATGGGCATCTTGCTAATACTACATATAACATATAGAACATTGATCATAATTTGGGCTAATGTGTGGCTTTTGCAGCTCAGGTCTAAATACTTGTCATAATGTAGGGGGCGGGGCACTATACTATGTGTGATAAACACAGTGTACACGTATGGAACATGGTTTAGATTATGAATATATAGTTAGTACATCAAATGTAGTATTATTTGGAATCAACATCAAGTGTATTCAAAAAATAGAATTCGAGTTCATGTAGTACACATAGTTCATATCTATCTCTATAGTAATCATGTGGTGTGTTATTAAGGTAATACACGAATGATGGTTGAAGTTGGCAACAATCATGATTGTAGATTTGTTATTGAAATATACAAACGAATTCAAATTCAGTTTGAATTGCAGCGGTAGTATAGACATTTGGAATGCACTAAAATGTTGGTATGAGTAGGTTACATGCATTATACAGCAAGCGATAAATTTAATTGGACATAACATGGATTCATACTACCGAATAGCATTTAATTGCACTAAATTGTTGGTATGAGTAGCTTTAAATAGAATTTTTATAGTAAAACGGGGCAAGACTCTCTCTTTGTGTGGTGTGAATAGTTTTATTTTTTTTGTTTTCTTTTTGGTTGAGGGAAGTGCGAATTATTTGGTACGTACAAGTACAATATTACACGTTAGGCTTGTCCCTAAAATTCAACCCGCGCCTTGTTATATCCCGAAAATTCAGATATCGTGCTCTCAAAACTGGCGCCTTCACAACCCGCGCCTTGCTATCACAAAATTACAACGCGCGCGAAAACTCCCTGCAGCTGCCAAATCCCAACACGCGAAATCCCCCTTCTAACCCTGAGCCGAAAGGGCCGCTAGTTCAAATCGGTGCGGGGTACTTTTGTAACACACCCTACATTTTGGACAAGCGCGTCCCTAAGTCATGGTTCACCCCCTCCCATCGCCTCCTTTTTGCCATTCGAAATCCCATGCCACCATAACCTCTCCGCTCAAGCCGCGAAACCCCACCCTCCTCCGTCCGCCACCTCACCGCTGCCCAGCCGGAGCCTCTTCCCCGACGACCTCGTCTACCACAACAGCTCGACGTCCCTCGTCCACCTCCCCGGATGAGGATCCGTCGTCCATCTCGTCGTCCCGCCGGTTCAGTCGCCCCGTCCTCCACCTCCAAGGAGCTGCTCCGACGATCGCCTCGTCTATCGCGGCTGCCCCATCCCCACAGCGCCGCCTTAACCTGCTCCACCGGAACCGCAGCATCCTCACCGACTCCTCGGACAAAGCCGAGGCCTACTCGGCGCCACCAAAGAGGTTGTACACTCATCGCATCGCACCTTCTCCTTAGCTCGACCTCCCGGCGCCGACGGTGCTCCATCCCGCACCCCCATGGAGCGGCTACCTTGAAGCCGACGCCGCGAGCGACATCTCCACGGCGGCTCTCCCCCAGTGCGAGGCCCCTTCGGCGACGGCGTCCATACCAGCCGGATCTGCTGCTGCTGCTCCGGCTCTCGCTCGCTCGCTCGCGTTGCTGCTGCTGCTCCGGCTCTCGCTCGATCGCTCACTCGCCCAGCTGCTGCTACTCTGGCTCTCGCTCGCTCGCTTTCCCAGCTGCTGCTGCTCCGGCTCTCGCTCGCTCGCTCGTGCTGCTGCTGTTGCTGCTCCCCCCTCGCTCGTGCTGCTGCTCTGCTCCGATTTAGCTACACTTCAGTCGACTAAATCGACTTTTGGGTCAGTCATTTTTCAGGGGGTGGGGGGGCTCGCCGGAGTCAAGGAAGAACCACCCGCAGCGGAGACGGGGGCTCGCCGGAGAGGTACCCCACTATCTATCTTAGGGTTCAGGGTGGGGGCGGGGGGCCTATAGGGCTGGCCGGGGCGACGACGGACCGGCGGTGGGGAGTTGTTTTGGGGCGGCGCTGGGGCCGGCGGTTCGGCCGGTGGTGGTTGGCGGCTCGGGGGGTGCAGGTTGAAGATGAACTGCAGGCCCTCCCTAAACTACATGTCAAGTGCCTCTCTGCTACCATTGCGTTCAGTTTTGACAGTAACATTCAGATTCCACAGTAAATTTCACTTTTGACAGTTAAGTTTAGAGTCAACAGTATTTACCTCATCTGTTGTAGTCATGTGGTTTTTGGTGATGTAAATTTTACATCTATTTTACATCATCTATTGGAGATGCTATTAGAATCCCACTTGAGATTGATGATGTATGTCTTGTGCTGCTTCAGCCTTGACGTCTTACGGCTCACCGGGCCTGCTCCAACGACAGAACGATCCATCACAATAGAGCAGTGCCCTGGACGCCATCTACAGATTCCTCAGATCTTCCTCCACACCTCCGACAGCCACCTCTGCCTCAACTACTTCAGCGACCAACCCAATGATGCTGAGGTCGACACGGCTACGGCAAAGAGGTTGTACACTTGTTGCATCACTTATTACTATACATTCATGTCGATCCATTAGGGCTATTTTGGTTCGACGGAAAAACATAGCAATAGGGAATTTTCCAATGGCACTCTACTATTCAATTATTCATGCATTTTGTTGAAAGGAATGAAGCAAAACATCCACCTGGACCTACTTTTCAAAATCCTATGCATGAAAACAAGACCAAGTGCATTAGTGGCAGAATAACATTCTAACTGTACATGCTTTCATATGGTTTCACTTTATTTTGGCCATGTTTCTTTGCATTCCTCTGCTCTTCCAATTCCTGTAAACCAAATAGTAAAGCAATCATCATCTATCTTTTTATTAAATTAAAGCAATCATCAGCCTGCTATCATTATTTTTGGATCCATCCACTGGTTGTTACCATCACTCTAAATTTATGCATGCTCTCCTTACATAATCTCACCATATTTTTTTCGTATGCATGTCAGATATTGTACACAGTCATGCTGAACATGTAGAGAAAAAGAGAAGAGTTTTGCGCGGCAATACAATGTCATGCAGACATCGCTCCATGGTGGGTTCAATGGCAAACCCTCCCCACCCCTCTCCAGATTGTAATCCAGAGGAAGATATCTGTTCTGAGGCGGATTCAGACGCCGCTGACCACTCCTATTTACCCCCAAGGTGTTTGCTCTACCTTGGCATGATGATGTTAGTCATATCATGCATATGTTGCCTTGCAGTGCCTACTTTTGACATCATATATGTCATCTGCTTAGTTTAGACATGTTCTATAATGCCACGTGTTTAGTTTCTATATCATATATGGGAATTGTGCAGTCTCATGTCTTTTAGCCAGCCATAATATACGTGAAATGTGCAATGCCATCCTGTTTAACCAGGCATCATATATTTGAATGATATCTTGCCCATCCTTTTCTTCATTACATTTCCATTTGTCAACAATGTTTGTACATTAAACTACTCTTCCTGTGAATCAGCCATTTGGGTGGGAGATTGAAAAATCTGGAGTCAAAACAAGGCCTTCAGCGCAGACAGCGCTACCTGTCGAAGCAGATCTCTTGTTGGGTCCCGATAGCTCCTCAGAGATGGATTCAGAGACAGATGACCAATTCTATTCCCCCACCGCGGTGTATGCTCTAACTTGGCACGGTTATACTGCTCATATCATGCATATGGTGTCTTGCATTGCATAGATTAGACATCATATACACAATATTCAACACCATGTTCTTAGTTCAGACATCATATCTAATGCCCTCTGTTTAACATATAAATCACATTTGTGAATTAAATGATGCGATCCTGATTACTTAGATAACATGTAGGTGAATTATGTCATGCGATCTTATTTAGTTATTCATCATGTCTTTGAATTATGTTATGCTATGCTATCCAGTTTAGATAGACATCATATATGTGAAATTATGTCATGCTATCCGTTTTAGTTAAACAATATACATGTCAACTATTTCATGCCCTCTTTTTTCCACACTATCTATTGCATCTGTCTCCCATACAATGTCTGTACATTCAACTATCTTTCCTGTTTATCGGCCATTTGAATTGGAGCGGGTGATGCCAGCATCTAGCGGACTAAAAACACGGTCTTGAAATAAAACAGTGCTACCTCTTGGTGGAGATAGCACCCCGGTTGTACATGCACGAGAACCATCCCTACCACACATAACCAAAACTCTCGCAGATTGTACCCCTACTGCGATGGACAGAGAACCAGCTTCACCCAATCTAACCCAACCCCAGCAGATAGTAACCCAGTTCCTGTTGACACAACACAGTCTCCACCACAGAGCTCCCAAACAAGAGCAGTTAGTAAGGCACTCCAGTGCCCAAAGGGCCAGTACTACCACGGCGAACCCCAACTCCACCAGTTAGTATGCCTATTCCTGTGGTAGCATCTATCGCATTTGATGTTGTTAAATCGTATGTGCGTATCTTCCCATCTTGGAAATATTATACTGAAGATGAAGGAAAATGCCAGTTGCAGGTGTTTGTCCAGGAGTTATGTGTAAGTAATGTTATTCATGGCAATTACTGTGCTTTGTCCCATACATCCTACCTCCATGATGGTTATAATACAGCAAATTTTCCCATTTTTCTCTATAGAGAAGGACCGATTTGGAAACTCATGATGAGGTAACCTGTGCTAATACCTCTGCTATCTTCAAGAATGCTTGGTGGCAGTATCGGAATTACCTGAAGAAAACATACTTCACCGGCAAAGAAACTCATCAAATTCCCTTACGTTCTCCTGAGACACATTTACTGGACGATGACTGGGAACGCCTTGTTCTGTACTGGTCCCGAACCAAGAATGTGGTAAGGTCTATGAGCTCATTTTCTATTTTAAGTACTATATTCTTGCGCCTTACTGTACTCTGTTCATGCAGAACAAGTGCCTAAACTTGAAGAACAATTGTTCTAATTTAAGATTCCATTGCTATCATAGTTCAAAAAAGCGCTAGGCGTTAATTGTGCGTTTTGCCACCGCCTTGCGCTTTACTGAACAAAGCGCATGCTTATGCGCAGTTATGCATAGATTAAGCGTAGTTATGCGCAATGAGTTTCACCAACGCCTAGAGCCTAGGCGCGCTTAAGCGCTCACTTAGGCGCGCCTTTTTTAACTATGATTGCTATCGTGCATACTGCTTTGCTCTTGTATCACTGTATTTACTCATACAAACTTATTTTTAAATTGAAGGATCCAATCGAAACTTCAATGGCACAGCAGGTATGTTCACGCATGTTTCTTTAACAGGCTTGCTCTTATCAATAGCTCTGTTGATTTCAATTTCAATTGTGTATACAGTTGACTTCTCATATCATGCACATTACTAGCATCACAACAGGGCCAATAGTGTTGTTGTACATGTAGACCCGTGGTACCCATCTGAAATCTTGTTGTGACGTGTAGTTTCCCATGCTTTGTATTCTTTCACTGCTGCTTTGTCTTGAACTGATATGATTTGAACCGTGTCTCTATTTTGATTTGGCAAGACAATGTAGTGACCATAGGACATAGATATATGTTTGT
Source organism: Aegilops tauschii subsp. strangulata (assembly GCF_002575655.3). Classification (NCBI taxonomy): domain Eukaryota; kingdom Viridiplantae; phylum Streptophyta; class Magnoliopsida; order Poales; family Poaceae; genus Aegilops; species Aegilops tauschii. Next base: position 128,875,660 of record NC_053040.3, on the reverse strand, counting down.
TTGATGCTTTTATTATGTACTGGTACTTGGCAATAGAAGACTTGGTAGTTTAATCCTGTCCACCTTACTAATGAACTGGTTCACCGAAATGAGTTTCATATACTAGTACATGCTAAACTGTTATGTGTCTGCTTGTTTCTTCTTTTAGAATGCTGACAGAATATTGGGGACGAGTGCCTTATTAAGCAATGGTAAAGGAAGTAATGCAGATAAGGTTCAGGATAGTGGCACATCCTTGTTGGTCTCCAACAAAGCTGATAAAACAGCTAAGGAAGACTATCTCGAAGACAGTGAGACAACCCCAAAGTCCTGTCTTGGTTTAGTGTTGGAGTTACTGGCCACTACCGCTTGCACAAGCTATTCAAACTCACTGTCTGAATCAGTTCGGTTTCTTGAGTCTCAACTACAAGCTGAAAGACATCGATCAGCTGTGCTGCGACAAGAAGCGGAAGGACTGCAGAAGTCCCTGGAGCATTCATATGCATACTTTCTGGTGCAACAGCAAGCGTTGGAGGATTTTAGCGCCAAACAGGACAAAGCTAATAAGCTTGCTAAGCTTATTGCCAGCATGGTGGATACCACATTTCTTGAGCTCTTATGAAGTTGTTTCAGTTATGCTCTTGTTTTGCTGCCGCGTTTATTTGCACTGGTGGCCAATTTTGACGGCCAGTGTATGTAATATGCTGCTTTGTTCCCTATATTTGCACTGGTGGCGAACTTTGATGCCCAGTGGATGTAATATGTGTAATAGCGGTAATAGGCTAGCGTTAATTGCTTGCTTATTTATTTCCTTATTGTCTTGTTTAGTTGTTTGCTTGTAGTCACTGCAGTTCTTTTTCTATGTTTTTCTAGTGGCCACAATAACCTATTTTTGGAAACTAGGCCAAAATAACCATGGCAACACACGGACTGTTGTAACCATGGGCCTCCTACGGGCCGTATGATCCATGGGCCTTCTACAGGCCGTAGGATCCATTGGCCTTCTATACGGGTCGTAGGATCCATGGGCCTTCTACGGGTCGTATGATCCATGGGCCGTTTACGGGCCGTAGGATCCATGGGCCTTCTACGAGGCGTATCATCATTTCGCCAATCATGGGCCGTACTATTCGTGGACAATAACGGGCCGTTTATTGGCCGTATTTGATAACTCTATGAAAACAGCCCAACGGGTTTTTTTCGACATGAAAACGGCCCAACGTATTAACGGGCCACAAACAGGCCGACTGTAACCACGGGCTGAATTTGGCCCACAAGCAGAAAATGACAGTAACGGGTCGTAAGTAAACGAATGTGGAAATGAGCCCAAGAATAAATAGGCCCCGAGAAGGCCGAAAGATGACATGGGCTGGAAACGGCCCAACGGAATAATGGGCCGTTAATGGGTATAAAGTGATACACTGTTCATTACGGGCCAGTTTCACCACGGGCCGTTAATGGGTATAAAGTGGTACACTGTTCATTACGGGCCAGTTTTACCACGGGCCGTTAATGGGCCGAGAGTAATAAGGGCCTCATATGGGCCGAAAGACGTCATGGGCCATACATGGGCCGGAAGTTAAAACAGGCTGGAATTATATTGGACGGCCCAGATGACGCTACTGGGCCTAATTCGGTTAGGCCGTAAACGGCCCCTGGGTTAGCGGGCTGTAAATGGGCTATATGCAAACAGGCCATTAACAGGCTTGCCGTGGGCCGGCACGCCACCTTTTGACCAAGTCAAACGGGCTGGCCTTTTCACAGGAATGGGCCTCTGTTGGGCCATGCCACGTGTCGACGTATCATAGGCGCTTTGTGTCCAATGAGTGGATGACATCTGTCCCAACAGTGAGCCGACACGTGTTTCCTCCAGCCAATGATGATTTTACACGTGGAAAATCCCCATTGGTCGGGGCTGTTAACGGGTTATCGGATCCAAAACCGGACCCGATAGCTTAACGGCGTTCCGTTACGGTGGATGCCACGTGTCGGTCACCCTTGACGAAAGCACTTCTGTGACGCGCGATTTATCGTCATGGAAGTGGACACTTCCGTGATGATAATTTTGGTAATGTCATGGAACACTTCTACGACAGCACAGGTATGACTATCTTGATTCTGTCATAAATTTGTCATGGATGTACATGCATGACAAAAAACGCGACCTACTGTGATAAACACGTATCATCACGGAAGTGTCTTTTTTTTGTAGTGCATGAAGGTAAAGGGAGGAGTTTGGAGGGAGCAAATGCATGTAGACATGGAGATTTTTGGCGTGGTTCCAATAGGTGGTGCTATCATACATCCTCATTGATGGAGACTTCAACCCACAAAGGGTAATGGTTGCGCGAGTCCACGGAGGGCTCCACCCACAAAGGGTCCATGAAGAAGCAACCTTGTCTATCCCACCATGGCCATCGCCCACGAAGGACTTGCCTCACTTGGGTAGATCTTCACGAAGTAGGCGATCTCCTTGCCCTTACAAACTCCTTGGTTCAACTCCACAATCTTGTCGGAGGCTCCCAAGTGACACCTAGGGCATGTTTGGTTGCCATCCACACTTCGCCACACTTGTGTGCCACAAGTGTGGCATGCCACAATTTTTGTGGTGGCCAAATTGGTCGCCACACTTGTGGCAAAAGTTGGCTAGCAACTAAGTCTATGACAAGTGGGGTATATGACTGAAAAAGTGTGCCATGCCACAACTATGGCTGCAACCAAACATTTGCCTCAATTTGCCACACTTGTGGCACAGAAGTGGGGCAAAGTGTGGATGGCAACCAAACATGCCCCTAACCAATCTAGGAGACACCACTCTCCAAAAGGTAATAAATGGTGTGTTGACGATGAACTCCTTGCTCTTGTGCTTCAAATGATAGTCTCCCCAACACTCAACTCTCTCTCACTGATTTGGATTTGGTGGAAAGATGATTTGAGTGGAAAGCAACTTGGGGAAGGCTAGAGATCAAGATTCTTGTGGTTGGAATGGAATATCTTGGTCTCAACACATGAGTAGGTGGTTCTTTCTCAGAAAATGTATGCTGGAAGTGTAGGCACGGTCTGATGGCTCTCTCCACAAATGAAGAGTGGGTGAAGGGGTATATATAGCCTCCACACAAAATCTAACTGTTGCACACAATTTACCAAACTCGGTGGGACCGAATCATGAAACTCGGTCAGACCGATTTAGTTCAAAATGTGAACGTTAGGCTTTTCGGTGGGACCGACATGTCAACTAGGTGGGACCGATTCATTAGGGTTAGGGCATAACGTAATCTCGGTGAGACCGATCACATAAACTCGGTGGGACCGATTTCTATAATAGGCAAACATAGAGTTGGCCAGGCAAACTCGGTGGGACCGAATCGCTCATTTCTGTGAGACCAAAACGTTACGAAAGGGAAACAGATAGTTTGCATTGCGAACTCGGTGGGACCGATCGCTCATCTCGGTTAGACCGAAACGTTACGAAGGGAAACAGAGAGTTTGCAATCCCATCTCGGTGAGACCGAACTGACTAGGGTTTCTGGCAGTGGCTATGTCAAATGAACTCGGTGGCGCCGGATAGATAAAATCGGTGGGGCCGAGTTTGACTTTTGGTTTGGGATATATGTGGATATGAGAAAGTGGTTGTGGGATTTTGGAGCATATCACTAAGCATTTTGAGCAAGCAAGCCATTAAGCAACACCTCATCCCCTTTTAATAGTATTGGCTTTTCCTATGGACTCAATGTGATCTTGGATCACTAAAATGAAAAAGTAGAGTCTTGAGCTTGAGCCAATATGTGTCCTTAGCATTTTGAGGGGTCCACATTCCTAGTCCATGCCATGCCAATCATTGAACTTTCTGAAATGATCATCTTGAAAGAGCATTAGTTCAATGAGCTATATGTTGTTAGGAATTACCAAAACCACCCAGGGATAGTTGCACTTTCAAAACACGGTAAAGAAAGAGAACAGTGGGTTCAAAAACCTATGCCTTTTCCACCTAAGTCAACTAAAAAGAAATATGATGAAGAATTTGAACGCTTTGCTGAAATGTTGAGGCCAGTCTTTTTGCGTACTCGCTTGACTGATATCTTGAAAATGCCTCCTTATGCAAAGTATATGAAGGACATCACCACCAATAAGAGAAAAATACCAGAAGCTGAAATCTCCACTATGCTTGCTAATTATACTTTTAAAGATGGAGTACCTAAAAAACTTGGAGATCCGGGAATTCCAAGTATACCTTGCTCCATCAATAAGAATTATGTGAAAACTGCTTTATGTGATTTAGGAGCTGGTGTTAGTGTTATGCCTTTCTCTTTTATAAAAGACTTGATTTGAATAAACTCACGCCTACAGAAATATCTTTGCAAATGGCTGACAAATCAAGTGCCATACCTATCGGTATTTGTGAGGATGTGCCCATTGTTGTTGCTAATGTTACTATTTTGGCTGACTTTGTTATACTTGAGATGCCCGAGGACGACAACATGTCGATTATCCTTGGTAGACCCTTCTTGAATACTGCAGGGGTTGTTATTGATTGCAATAAAAGGAAGGTCACTTTTCATAACAATGGTAATGAGCATACAGTGCATTTTCCGAAGAAACAATACCAAGTGAATGGTATTAATGTTAATGAAAAATCTCCGACAATCACTATTGGAAGTTTTCAAATACCTCTACCTACTATCAAAAGGAAATATGAAATGCTTATTGTTGGGGACATTCATATCCCCATTGAGGTAACTTAGTGATTTACGAAAGTTCTTCGGTTTCATGCTAATCGAAAGTGGTTGTTAATAAGACTTGATCAACCTTATTAATGGATCATTTTTGAGTGGCATGAAGTTGATGAATTTAGTAAGCACTACCTTCTGTCCCTACCTTTTGTTTTCTGTTTTTATTAGTTAAATAAAAAATGCCATGTTTTGTCTGTTTTCTGATTTTTCCGTGCAATAAAAAAATGACCCAAAAATAAAAGTTCTCAGAATGCTCTGAAAATTTAATACGATTTTTTCTGAATATTTCTGAATTTTTTGTGCAAATAACATAAGAGGGAGGTGCACCAGGTGGGCACAACCCACCTGGGCGCGCCAGGACCCCCAAGCATGCTCTGGTGGGTTGTGGTCCCTACGTGGCCCCCCTCACTTATCTCTTTACACCACATCATCACCTACCTCCAGAAAAAAATTCTCCATTGCTCTCTCTCCCGTGTCCTTGCTCTCAAGCCCGCGGATTTCGATCTCTTTAATCTAAGCTTTGTTTCCAAAACTGTTTCGGGAGATTGTTGCTTGGTATCTGACTCCACCATTTGTCCAATTAGTTTTTGTTTTAGTGGTTTATATTTTGAATAATTAGCTACTCTTGGTGCTGCTATAGATGAGCTTGCATGTTAAATTATTGGAGTTCTAAGTAGTTTGAATGCTTGTATGGTCTCTATGTATCCCTATGAGTAGTTGGTATCATTTTTGTGAAGTTTTGTTGAGAAACTTTTGTGGGCTAATAAATTTTAGAATTTTTGTTCATAGGAAAACCATGAATATCTTCAGGAAGTTTGGCTCCAAGAAGAACTCCAAGGGTGTTATTGGGGAGTCATCTGACAGTGATCTCCATCCTCGGAGGTTGGCGGAAGTACGGCCGTGCGAATGGTCGCACACCCCGTTCATGCAAGAAGCTGGAATCCTTCAGGAGTTCACACAATATGCTGCTAATGTCGGCCTCACCGACTTCATCGCAGCTGAATGCGAACAACATCATCTCCTCACAAACTCCTTTGTTCAAAGTCTTACTTTCCTCTCTAGGAATAATCCTCCTAAAGTGTGATTTGATTTATATGTTGAAACCCATCAGATACCACTTACTGAATTTTGTAACATATGCATGATCCCTTATGATGGGAGTTTAGCTGAGCCTAGGCCGGCAAAGTTTGAGGCCTTTTATCATACCTTGACCGTGGGAGATGAGAGAGGGGTGTCAGCTATCACTACCGTTGGCTTGCATTTTCCTGCTGTTCATTACTTTGCTCTTTTCATTGCAAAATGCTTGCTTGCTAGAGAGAAGGTGGGTGCACTCAGCTCACCAGACCTTGCTGTTTTGCTCGTGCATTAGAGGGCGACAACACTTATAGCTTGGGAGCTATTGTGGCACGGCGCCTCAACATTAATAGGTCCAAGGGTAAAATACATGGTGGGATTTTCGCTACTCGTTTGGCGGCTCACTTCGAGATTGAGATACACCTTCATGATTACCCTCTGACCAAGGTTTACCTAGACTGTGCAGCCATGGAACACCACCATTTCATTGCAAAAAGATTACCCTGACATCCCTATTCCTTATAACTCGGTTTTCAACATTGAAACTCGTGATATTATTCCATTGCCTGCTCCTGCTTTGTTTGATCCTGTTGCTAGGGGCGGATATAGGATTATGCCTGCGGACATCATCGCCTACCGGAATGATCAGGCTGCTGCAGAGGAGGAGGAAGAGCCTTCGCAGTGGGATCAGTGGATGCCTGCTCCTCAGTACCCCAACTACTATCCAGGCTTCTGATCGACTACCAAGTTAGGCCAAAAGCCTAAGCTTGGGGGAGTACGTGTTTCTCACCGACATTACATTCATGTTCACTTATTTAATCTGTCGGTGTTCACACTTTTTCATTGTATCATCCATGTTTAGATTTATTTTTCTTGCTTTCTTCTTGTGTGTATGAAAAATCTTAGGAAAACCAAAAAAGTAGTTGTAGTTAGTTTACTTTCTATGCATGCTTAGTTGTAGTACTAAAAAGAAAACCCCAAAAGATTTCCTTGTTCTTCTTTTACTTGTTGGGAGCTTTCCCGTGTAAATAGTTTTCTCGTTTTTGCTTTTCCCTTTTATTTGCTCATTCAAGAAAACCAAAAACTCCAAAAATATTTCAGTGTGTTTCTCTGAACTTCTTTTCTTTTTATTCGAGTTGTACCAAGGAGAAGACCACGATGAAAATGTTGAGTGGCTCTCATATGAATAATTGTTGATCTAATGAAGAGCACATTTTACCTTGTCTTCTCCTGTTGAATAAAATGTTTGCAGATTCCAGCTTAGTCCATGGCACTCTTGCACTATTATTATTTTCACATCATTCGGTCGTGCAATTGAAAGGCAATAATGACGATATTCGATGAACTGGCCATGGCAGAGAGAAACTGGTATGAACTCGACTTGTTCTGTTTGTGTAAATATGTTTAACCTAGTATCCATGATTCAGCCCATTATGATTAAACATGTTTGCAATGACAATTAGAGATTATAGTTTCTCATGCCATGCATAAGTAGCTGGGAGTGGATAATGATCTATCTTGGATATCAACATTGCGTTAAAATGATTGTGATGTAGTATGATGATATGGTATCCTCCTCTGAATGTTCGAGTGCCTTGACTTGGCACATGTTCATGCATGTAGTTGAATCAAAACCAACATAGCCTCTATGATATTTATGTTCATGGTGATCATATCTTACTCATGCTAGTGTCCAATGTTACTTATGCATAATGCATGTTCATGACCGTTGTTGCTCTCTAGCTGGCCGCTTCTCAATCTAATTGCTAGCTTTCGCCTGTACTAAGTGTGAATTCTGCTTGTACATCAAAAACCTTGAACCCAAAAGTTATTGCAGATGAGTCCACCATACCTACCTATATGCAGTAATATCCTTTTTGTGTGCCTGGATCGTTCATGGAACGACAGGAGGTGGTCGGTATCTTCCATGCTAAGCGGGTTATTCTCAGGTCGAGTGTTTATTCACTCGCCATCGCATGAGAAAAGGGCGATAATAGGGATGCCCAGTCCCAAACTGTAAATAGAAAAAGTTTACAAATAATCAAACAAAAACTTCCAATGGAGTCAAAACCTTTACTTTTATCGCTTGGGAACCGCCACTAGCGTGCTTAGCATGAAAGATATTGATAATTGATGGTCGTGAAGTAAATGAAAAGGGTGCATGTCTCAAAATATCATTTACCTCTGTTTTTAAAAACTTGAGCTCTAGCACCTCTGCAAATCACTACTTCCATCTGCGAAGGGACTATCTATTTACTTTTATGTTGTGTCATCACCTTCTAAAACAAGCGCTAGAACCTGAGAGCACTGTTGTCATGACTTATGCATTGTGTGTAGCTAATGTTGGGTGCATCATGGCTGGATCTTTTCTACCATGAAATACATGAAGGAAATATGCCCTAGAGGCAATAATAAAGTTGTTATTTATATTTCCTTATATCATGATAAATGCTTATTATTCATGCTAGAATTGTATTAACCGGAAACTTAGTACATGTGTGAATACATAGACAAAATGAGTGTCACTAGTATGCCTCTACTTGACTAGCTCGTTAATCAAAGATGGTTAAGTTTCCTAGCCATGGACATGTGGTTGTCATTTGATGAACGGGATCACATCATTAGGAGAATGATGTGATGGACAAGACCCATCTGTTAGCTTAGCATAATGATCGTTAAGTTTTATTGCTATTGCTTTCTTCATGACTTATACATATTCCTCTGACTATGAGATTATGCAACTCCCGAATACCGGAGGAACACCTTGTGTGCTATCAAACATCACAACGTAACTGGGTGATTATAAAGATGCTCTACAGGTGTCTCCGAAGGTGTTTGTTGGGTTGGCATAGATCAAGATTAGGATTTGTCAGTCCGAGTATCGGAGAGGTATCTCTGGGGCCCCTTGGTAATGCACATCACTATAAGCCTTGCAAGCAATGTGACTAATGAGTTAGTTACAGAATGATGCATTACGAAACGAGTAAAGAGACTTGCCGGTAACGAGATTGAAATAGGTATGATGATACCGACGATTGAATCTCGGGCAAGTAAAATACCGATGACAAAGGGAATAATGTATGTTGTTATTGTGGTTTGACCGATAAAGATCTTCTTAGAATATGTAGGAACCAATATGAGCATCCAGGTTCCGCTATTGGTTATTGATCGGAGATGTGTCTCGGTCATGTCTACATAGTTCTCGAACCCGTAGGGTCCGCACGCTGAACGTTCGATGACGATTTGTATTATGAGTTATGTGTTTTGGTGACCGAAGTTTGTTCAGAGTCCCGGATGAGATCACGGACATGATGAGGAGTCTCGAAATGGTCGAGAGGTAAATATTGATATATTGGAAGGTAGTATTCGGACACCGGAAGGTTCCAGAGTATATCGGGTACATACCAGAGTACCGGAGGGGTTACCGGAGCCCCCCGGGGAAAGATATGGGCCATAGGAGGGGGCCTAACCAGCCACAAGGGGCTGGTGCGCCCCCACAAGGGATGAGGCCGAATTGGACTAGGGAAGGGGGCGCCACCCCCCTTTCCTTCTCCTACTCCCTCTCCTTTCCCCCTTTCCCCCTCCATGAGAAGGAAAAGAAGGGGGGGGGGCGAATCCTACTAGGACTAGGAGTCCTAGTAGGACTCCCCCCTTATGGCGCGCCCCTATGGCCGGCCTCCTCCCTCTCCCTCCTTTATATACGTGGGTAGGGCACCCCTTGGAGACACAACAATTTTTCCAAGCCGTGTGCGGCGTCTCTCTCCATAGTTTGCTCCTCCGGTCATAGCGTCGTAGTGCTTAGGCGACGCCCTGCGCGAATCTCATCACCATCACCATCACCACGTCGTCGTGCTGACGAAACTCTCCCTCAACCCTCTGCTGGATCAAGAGTTCGAGGGACATCATTGTAGCGCCCAAGATGCGATTCTATCCCAATCACGTGATGAACTCATGATTGGGGCACAACCGCATTTCGAGCGCATAGCAAGGTGGATATCATTACAACATACCATGTACTGAATAGATGAGAATACAAGGTAAAGTCTTACACTCGCCACAAGCTACAACATGAATACAATAGTTCATCAATACATAGCAATCATCATACAGAAGAGCAGGATTCGACTACGGATGAAAACAATGAAAAGAAGAACGACATCCACCCTGCTGGTCCCAGGCTCCCGACCCGGAACCTATCCCTTGATCGAAGAAGAAGAAGAGGAACTCCAAACAAGCAAGCATCACACTCGCGTCAGATCAACACTTTACCTGTACCTGCAACTGTTGTTGTAGTAATCTGTGAGCCACGAGGACTCAGCAATCCCATTACCATGGGTATCAAGACTAGCAAAGCTTAATGGGTATGGAATGGATAAGTGGTGAGGTTGTAGCAAGCGACTAAGCAGTGTATGGTGGCTAACTTATGAGTACCAGAGTAAGATGAGAAACTACGCAACGGTCGCAAACTAGTAATGATCAAGAAGTGATCCTGAACTACTTACGTTCAAGCATAACCCAACCGTGTTCTCTTCTCGAACGCACCCGAAAAGAGACAGTCATAGTTACGCACGCGGTAGGTGTATTTTAATTGAGTTTAGTTCAAGTCCTCTACAACCAGATATTAACAAATTCCCATCTGCCACATAAGCGCGGCCACGACTCTCGAAAGTTTAAACCCTGCAGGGGTGTCCCAACTTAGCCCATGACAAGCTCACGATCCGCGGAGACAATCCTCCATCTCGGGACCCTCCGATCAGACTCGGAATCCCGGTGCCCAAGACATTTCGACAATGGTAAAACAAGTCCAGCAAGACCTCCCGGCGAGCCGACACCCTGATAATAGCCGCGTGTATCTCGTCTCAGGCCACATCCGGATGGGACAAGCTACGAGTAAAACCAGCCCTCGAGTTCCCCCGAGGTGGCCCCGCAGGCTGCCCATTTGGGACCAACACCATCAGCACTGGCCCCCTGTATTATGTTGAATAACGAACCTCGGGTAGCGCTAACTCCCTACGCGTCAAATTTATTATCATGTTTAGTTATTAGGTTGGGCAAATGTTAAAAACCAATGTTGGGCCTTGCTGGAAGAGTTTTATTCAAAGCGAACTGTCAAGAGGGGCCCATAAACCGTCACCGTGTTAGGGACTAAAAAAATCAAGGAACATAACACCGGTATGACGGAAACTAAGGCGGTAAGAGTGGAACAAAACACCAAGCAAAAGGCTAAGCCTTCCACCCTTTACCAAGTATATAGATGCATTAATTAAATAAGAGATATTGTGATATCCCATGATATCCATGTCCCAACATGGAACAACTGCAACAACACCTGCAACTAGCAATGCTATAAGAGGGGCTGAGCAAAGCGGTAACATAGCCAAACAACGGTTTGCTAGGATGGTGGAAAAAGGTTAGAGGCTATTTCATGGCAATGTGGGAGGCTTGATAAACAGGTGGTAGTTAGCGCGACATAGCGATAGCATCGAGACGACTAGCATAGCAAAGATAGTAGTGATATCCAAGGTGACGGTCATCTTGCCTGAAATCCCGCTAGGAAGAAGACCGAGTCCATGAAGAAGATGAACGGGCATAGACGAATGAGTCCTCACACTCGCAACGTTACCGAACTATCAAGAAGAAGCAACATCGGAAAGAAGCAAACAAGATGGTAAACAACCATCACATATACATGGCATGATGCACAACCAAGTATGATGCATGTCCAATTTAATGAGGCATGACATGACAAAGTGCAACAAACAATACTACAAATTAAGTAGAGCTCAATATGCAACGAGTTGCATATTGACAAAACACCACATTCAATTATTTAATTTGCTCTCGTTTAAGATACTCAACAATATTAAATGTTGTTAAACATGGCAAGAGAAGAAGCATAATTAAACTAACTATTTAGGCAAGTTTAAATGAGGCCGGAAATATCAAACAACAATTCTGGTAATTCCCCATAGGTCATTTAACAATTTAATGCAAACACAATTTTAAACATTTTAAATGTTGTTATCATGATGCGGATGACATATACTAGTTTTTACGCAATTTTACGAAAATGTTGACAAGAGCAAGTTATGAAGCATTTGGTCACCATGGCGGAACGAAAAAGGGTGCCACGGCAACATATCGGTTCCGGTAACTCGATTGAGATACCGATGCAAAAGAGAAGTGTGCGGATGTGTGGAACACGCAAGAGATGATGGGGTGATCCCGGTTACCGGGTTCCCACGGGTCGACGGCATGGCAAACGAGGAGGAACGTGCAATGACAACTCGGACACGATGCAAACACGAGCATCTCATACAACACACATGCATTCGTTCACGGGCGTCGTCTCGGCGGTTATACCTTCGAAGCGTGCATCTTCGAAACGGATGAAGTTCGGTGCAACGTAGAGGAAGTAGACGTTCTCGGGACGGTCGTCGTGGAAGTAGTGGCACACGGCGACGGTAGTGGAAGTAGTGGTTTGATAACCCACAAGTATAGGGGATCGCAACAGTTTTCGAGGGTAGAGTATTCAACCCAAATTTATTGATTCGACACAAGGGGAGCCAAAGAATATTCTCAAGTATTAGCAGTTGAGTTGTCAATTCAACCACACCTGGATAACTTAGTATCTGCAGCAAAGTATTTAGTAGCAAAGTAATATGGACGTAACGGTAACAGTAGCAAAAGTAATATTTTTGGGTTTTGTAGTGATTGTAACAGTAGCAACGGAAAAGTAAATAAGCGAAGAACAATATGTGAAAAGCTCGTAGGCATTGGATCGGTGATGGAGAATTATGCCGGATGCGGTTCATCATGTAACAATCATAACATAGGGTGACACAGAACTAGCTCCAATTCGTCAATGTAATGTAGGCATGTATTCCGAATATAGTCATACTTTCTTATGGAAAAGAACTTGCATGACATCTTTTGTCCTACCCTCCCGTGGCAGCGGGGTCCTAGCGGAAACTAAGGGATATTAAGGCCTCCTTTCAAACTATGATCATCACCGGGAGTGATCCCGATTATTGTCACTTCGGGGTTGCCGGATCATAACACATAGTAGGTGACTATAGACTTGCAAGATAGGATCAAGAACTCACATATATTCATGAAACATAATAGGTTCAGATCTGAAATCATGGCACTCGGGCCCTAGTGACAAGCATTAAGCATAGCAAAGTCATAGCAACATCAATCTCAGAACATAGTGGATACTAGGGATCAAACCCTAACAAAACTAACTCGATTACATGATAAATCTCATCCAACCCATCACCGTCCAGCAAGCCTACGATGGAATTACTCACACACAGCGGTGAGCATCATGAAATTGGTGATGGAGGATGGTTGATGATGACGACGGCGACGGATTCCCCTCTTCGGAGCCCCGAACGGACTCCAGATCAGCCCTCCCGAGAGGTTTTAGGGCTTGGCAGCGGCTCCGTATCGTAAAACGCGATGAACCCTTCTCTCTGATTTTTTTCTCCCCGAACACGAATATATGGAGTTGCAATTGAGGTCGGTGGAGTGTCAGGGGGCCCACGAGGCAGGGGGGCGCGCCCCCCACCCTCGTGGACAGGTGGAGGCCCCCCTGACGTGGATTCTTCTTCCAGTATTTTTATTATTTCTCAAAAATAAGTTCCATGGAGTTTCAGGTCATTCCGAGAACTTTTGTTTCTGCACATAAATAACACCATGGCAATTCTGCTGAAAACAGCGTCAGTCCGGGTTAGTTCCATTCAAATCATGCAAGTAAGAGTCCAAAACAAGGGCAAAAGTGTTTGGAAAAGTATATACGATGGAGACGTATCAACTCCCCCAAGCTTAAACCTTTGCTTGTCCTCAAGCAATTCAGTTGATAAACTGAAAGTGATAAAGAAAAAACTTTTACAAACTCTGTTTGCTCTTCTTGTTGTAAATATGTAAAGCCAGCATTCAAGTTTTCAGCAAAGATTATGATGAACCACATTCACAATAACTCTTAGGTCTCATGTTTACTCATATCAATGGCATAATCAACTAGTGAGCAATAATAATAAATCTCGGATGACAACACATTCTCAAAACAATCATAATATGATATAATAGGCTGGTATCTCGCTAGCCCTGTCTGAGACCGCAAAACATAAATGCAGAGCACCTTTAAAGATCAAGGACTGACTAGACATTATAATTCATGGTAAAAGAGATCCAATCATAGTCATACCCAATATAAATTAATAGTAATGGATGCAAATGACAGCAGTGCTCTCCAGCTGGTGCTTTTTAATAAGAGGGTGATGACTCAACATAAAAGTAAATGGATAGGACCTTCGCAAAGGGAAGCAGGGATTTGTAGAGGTGCCAGAGCTCGGTTTTTGAAATAGAGATAAATAATATTTTGAGCGGCATACTTTCATTGTCAACATAACAACCAAGAGATGGCGATATCTTCCATGCTACACACATTATAGGCGGTTCCCAAACAGAATGGTAAAGTTTATACTCCCCCTCCACCAACAAGCATCAATCCATGGCTTGCTCGAAACAGCGAGTGCCTCCAACTAACAACAGTCCCGGGGGAGTTTTGTTTGCAATTATTTTGATTTGATTTGCATAAATCATGGGACTGGGCATCCCGGCGACCAGCCATTTTCTCGTGAGTGAGGAGCGGAGTCCACTCCTCTTGAGAATAACCCGCCTGGCATGGAAGATACGGAAAGCCCTAGTTGATACATGAGCTATTCGAGCATACAAAACAGAATTTCATTTGAAGGTTTAGAGTTTGGCACATACAAATTTACTTAGAACGGCAGGTAGATACCGCATATAGGAAGGTATAGTGGACTCATATGGCATAACTTTGGAGTTTAAGGGATTGGATGCACAAGCAGTATTCCCGCTTAGTACAAGTGAAGGCTAGCAAAAGACTAGGAAGCGACCAACTAGAGAGCGACAACAGTCATGAACATGCATTAAAATTAATAAACATTGAGTGCAAGCATGAGTAGGATATAATCCACCATGAACAGAAATATCGTGAAGGCTATGTTGATTTGTTTCAACTACATGTGTGAACATGTGCCAAGTCAAGTCACTTGAATCATTCAAAGGAGGATACCACCCCACTATACCACATCACAACCATTTTAATAGCATGTTGGCACGCAAGGTAAACCATTATAACTCATAGCTAATCAAGCATGACACAAGCAACTATGATCTCTAATTGTCATTGCAAACATGTTTATTCATAATAGGTTGAATCAGGAACGATGAACAAATCATATTTACAAAAACAAGAGAGGCCGAGTTCATACCAGCTTCTCTCATCTTAGTTAGTCCATCATATATCATCATAATTGCCTTTCACTTGCACGACCGAACGATGTGAAAATAATAAGAGTGCACGTGCATTGGACTAAGCTGGAATCTGCGAGCATTCAATAAGCAGGAGAAGACAAGGCAATATGGGCTCTTGGTTAAATCAACAATAATGCATATAAGAGCCACTTCAACAATTTAATCATGGTCTTCTCCTATCGACCCCCAAGGAAAAGAAAAGAAATAAAACTATTTACACGGGGAAGCTCCCAACAATCAAAAGAAGAACGGGAAATATTTTTGGGTTTTCTTTTTAATTATTACTACTACAGCAAGAAAAGTAAACTAACTAAAAGCTACACTAATTTTTTTGGTTTTCTTAAGGTTTATTAAACACACAAGAAGAAAGCAAGAAAAAGAAAATAAACTAGCATGGATATTACAGTGAAAAAGTATGAGCACCGACATCTAGCAATGAGTGTGTGAACATGAATGTAATGTTGGTGAGAAATACGTACAACCCCAAGCATAGGCTTTTGGCCTAAGTTGGTTTATTGCCACGGATGGCCTGGCGGATATCCAAAGTTATAACCGGGGTCGTACTGAGATGAGGAAGACTCTGATTGCCACTGGTTGGCAATCATCTCTGGATCCCACTGGTAATTAGACTGTCGTGGAGGTTCAAATTGTGGTTCCGGCTCTGTGGCTGATGTAGGGTTCCGGTAGGCGTGAATGGCCGCCAGCGGAACGAGATACGGACCTGCAGATAAATCAAACAAGGAAGGAGCAGGCAAGGTAATAGTCTCAGGGTGATGTTTATCAAAGAACAATTTGTATTTAAGCGGCCCTTCCCTATTCTTAACAATAAAGTCATGTGCTACCATACTCTTATAATCTAAATAAGCAGTGGGCAGCAATTTTTCTTATTTTTCATAGTGCCTAATAGGTATGTTATAATATGCAGCAAGGCGTGAAGCATAAATACCTCCAAAGATGGGGCTCTTTGTACGGTTCAGACTTAACCGTTTGGCAATAATACCGCCCATACTAACAGTGTTATCACAGAATAAACCATGGAACAAAATAATAATATCAGGAACACTAAGGTTTCCACAGTTTCCGCGACCAATTAAGCAACGACTAGCAAATATAGCAAAGTAGCGTAAAACAGGAAAATGTACGCTAGTGATTCTTGCATCGGAAACCTTCCTAGTTTCCCCTACAGTAATAGTGTCAATAAATCCGTCCACATCTTTACGATGTGGTTCTTCTAAGCTACCCTCGAAAGGTATTTTGCAAACCTTGCAAAATTCATCTAGTGACATCTTCTTAACCACATCATATAAATGAAACTCTACTGAAGGAGGTGATTCCTTAGGATAATAGTAGAAATTTTGCACGAAAGTATTGGTGAGTAAGAGATACTGTTCGCGTTGGTCGCGGAGGAAGTCGGTGAGGCCTGCATTCTCAGCCAATACATAAAAATCATCATAAATCCCGGCTGCTCTCAAGAAATCATTGGAAGGCCATTCACACGGCTGGACCTCCGCGGTGCGAGGCAAATTATATTTGGGCCTCTGTGCTTCTTCACTTTTCTTTTCCTTCGAGCTTCGGCTCGATGAGCCCCTCAAAAATCTCTTCATTATTTTCTGAAAAATTCTGATTTTTTAGTAACTTCAAATAAAAGTGAACCAAACTCAACAAAATTGATAGCAACTACTCCTACAAGTGCCTAGAGACTATATCATGCATTAGAACTACTTGGAACCATATAAATTTGACATGCAAGCTCAAGAACATGGTCACCTAGGCAGCACAAATTTGCAATGAATAAAGCACTAGAACAAAAACTAATTGGACCAATGGAGGAGTCACATACCAAGGAACAATCTCCCCAAGCAGTTTTGTGAGAGGTGCTTTGAGCAAGGAGATCGAAAATCGCAGCAAAATGAGCTAGAACTCGTGCTTGAGCTGGATGGTGATTTTTTTGGGAGGAAGAAGAAGAAGTGTGTGGTGGCTGGCATAAGTGGAGGAGGGCCATCGTGGGCCCACGAGGCAGGGGCGCGCCCAGGGGGGTGGGCGCGCCCTGGACCCTCGTGGCCAGGTGCTTGCTCCCCCTGCTGTGTTCTCAGTGCCAGATATTCTCAAATATTCCAGAAAAATCATATTCCATTTTCAGGGCATTTGGAGAACTTTTATTTTTGGGCTATTTTTATATTGCACGGATAATTCAGAAAATAGACAGGAAAATACTATTTTTACTTTATTTCAACTAAATAACAGCAAGTAGAGAGAGGGTACAGAAGGTTGTGCTTTCTAGTTTCATCCATCTCATGCTCATCAAAAGGAATCCACTAACAAGGTTGATCAAGTCTTGTTAACAAACTCATTCCGACTAACATGGAACCGGAGAAATTTTGAATAACACTATGTTACCTCAACGGGGATATGCACATCCCCAATAATAAGAATATCATATTTCTTCTTGACAGTGGGAAGAGGAAATTCAAAACCTCCAAAAATAATCGATGGAACTTTTCCAATAGAGTTGATACTATGAACTTGAGGTTGTTTCCTCGGAAAGTGTACCGTGTGCTCATTACCATTAACATGAAAAGTGACATTGCCTTTGTTGCAATCAATAACAGCCCCTGCAGTGTTCAAAAAAGGTCTTCCAAGAATAATAGACATACTATCGTCCTAGGGGATATCAAGAATAACAAAGTACGTTAAAATAGTAACGTTTGCAACTACAACTGGCACATCCTCACAAATACCGACAGGTATAGCAGTTGATTTATCAGCCATTTGCAAAGATATTTCAGTAGGTGTCAACTTATTCAAGTCAAGTCTACGATATAAAGAGAGAGGCATAACACTAACACCGGCTCCAAGATCACATAAAGCAGTTTTAACATAGTTTCTTTTAATAGAGCATGGTATAGTTGGTACTCCTGGATCTCCTAGTTTCTTAGGTATCCCACCCTTAAAAGTATAATTAGCAAGCATGGTGGAAATTTCAGCTTCCGGTATCTTTCTTTTATTAGTGACAATTTCTTTCATATACTTAGCATAAGGATTCATTTTGAGCATATCAGTCAAACGCATACGCAAAAAGATAGGTCTAATCATTTCAGCAAAGCGCTCAAAATCCTCATCATCCTTTTTCTTGGATGGTTTGGGAGGAAAAGGCATGGGTTTCAGAACCCATGGTTCTCTTTCTTTACCGTGCTTCCTAGCAACAAAGTCTCTTTTATCATAACGTTGATTCTTTGATTGTGGGTTATCAAGATCAACACCAGGTTCAATCTCTACATCATTATCAACTAGGTTGAGCATCAATATGAACATCATCATTAACATTTTCACTAGTTTCATGTTCATTACCAGATTGTGTTTCAGCATCAGAGATAGAAATATCATTTGGATTCTCAGGTGTTTCAGTAATAGGTCCACTAGAAGCATGCAAAGTCCTATCATTTTTCTTTTTCTTCTTTTTAGAAGGACTAGGTGCATCTATATTATTTCTCTGAGAATCTTCCTCAATTCTCTTAGGAGGGCCTTCAGGATACAAAGGTTCCTGAGTCATTTTACCAGTTCTAGTAGCCACCCTAACAGCATAATCATTATTCTTACTATTCAATTCATTGAGCAAATCATTTTGAGCTTTAAGTACTTGTTCTACTTGAGTGGTGACCATATAAGCATGTTTACTAATGAGTTTAAGTTCACCTTTAATTCTAGACATATAATCACCCAAGTGTTAAATCATATAAGCATTTTGTTTTAATTGTCTACCAAAATAAGCATTAAAATCTTCTTGCTTAACCATAAAGTCATCAAAATCATCCAAACATTGGCTAGCAAACTTAGTAGGAGGGATTTCAGCTTTATCATATCTATAGAGAGAATTTACCTTTACTACCTGTGTCGGGTTATCAAGACTATGTGTTTCTTCAACAGGCGGTAAATTAAGACCATGTATTTCTTCAATAGGAGGTAAATTCTTAACATCTTCAGCTTTAATACCTTTTTCTTTCATAGATTTCTTTGCCTCTTGCATATCTTCAGGACTGAGAAATAGAACAACCCTCTTCTTCGGAGTTGGTTTAGGAATAGGCTCAGGAATTGGCTCAGGAAGTGTCCAATTATTTTCATTTGTCAACATATTATTCAATAAAATTTCAGCTTCATCCGGTGTTCTTTCCCTGAAAACGGAACCAGCACAACTATCCAGGTAATCTCTGGAAGCATCGGTTAGTCCATTATAAAAGATATCAAGTATTTCATTTTTCTTAAGAGGATGATCGGGCAAAGCATTAAGTAATTGGAGAAGCCTCCCCCAAGCTTGCGGGAGACTCTCTTCTTCAATTTGCACATAATTATATATGTCCCTTAAAGCAGCTTGTTTCTTATGAGCAGAGAAATATATAGCAGAGAAGTAATAAATCATATCCTGGGGACTACGCACACAACCAGGATCAAGAGAGTTAAACCATATCTTAGCATCACCCTTTAATGAGAACGGAAATATTTTAAGGATATAAAGGTAGCGAGTTCTCTCATCATTAGTCAACAGGGTGGCCATATCATTTAATTTAGTAAGATGTGCCACAACAGTTTCAGATTCATAGCCATAGAAAGGATCAGATTCAACCAAAGTAATTATATCAGGATCAACAGAGAACCAATAATCCTTATCAGTAACACAGATAGGTGAAGTAGCAAAAGCAGGGTCAGGTTTCATTCTAGCATTAAGAGATCGCTGCTTCCATTTAGCTAATAACTTCTTAAGATCACTTCTATCATTGCAAGCAAGAATGGCTCTAGCAGATTCTTCATCCAGAACATAACCCTCAGGCACAACAGGCAATTCATATTTATTAGGGGAGAGTCTTCATCATCACTATCTTCAATATTATCAGTTTCAATAATTTCATTCTCTCTAGCTCTAGCAAGTTGTTCATCAAGAAATTCACCAAGTGGCACAGTAGTATCAAGCATAGAAGTAGTTTCATCATAAGTATCATGCATAGCAGAAGTGGCATCATCAATAACATGCGACATATCAGAATTAATAGCAGAAGCAGGTTTAGGTGTCGCAAGCTTACTCAAAACAGAAGGTGAATCAAGTGCAGAGCTAGATGGCAGTTCCTTACCTCCCCTCGTAGTTGAGGGATAAATTTTTGTTTTCGCGTATTTCAAGTTCTTCATAGTGACCAGCAGATATAAATCCCAAGTGACTCAAAGAATAGAGCTATGCTCCCCGGCAACGGCGCCAAAAAATAGTCTTGATAACCCACAAGTATAGGGGATGGCAACAGTTTTTGAGGGTAGAGTATTCAACCCAAATTTATTGATTTGACACAAGGGGAGCCAAAGAATATTCTCAAGTATTAGCAGTTGAGTTGTCAATTCAACCACACCTGGATAACTTAGTATCTGCAGCAAAGTATTTAGTAGCAAAGTAATATGGAAGTAACGGTAACAGTAGCAAAAGTAATATTTTTGGGTTTTGTAGTGATTGTAACAGTAGCAACGGAAAAGTAAATAAGCGAAGAACAATATGTGAAAAGCTCGTAGGCATTGGATCGGTGATGGAGAATTATGCCGGATGCGGTTCATCATGTAACAATCATAACATAGGGTGACACAGAACTAGCTCCAATTCGTCAATGTAATGTAGGCATGTATTCCGAATATAGTCATACATGCTTATGGAAAAGAACTTGCATGACATCTTTTGTCCTACCCTCCCGTGGCAGCGGGGTCCTAGCAGAAACTAAGGGATATTAAGTCCTCCTTTCAATAGAGTACCGGACCAAAGCATTAACACATAGTGAATACATGAACTCCTCAAACTATGATCATCACCGGGAGTGATCCCGATTATTGTCACTTCGGGGTTGCCGGATCATAACACATAGTAGGTGACTATAGACTTGCAAGGCGCTCAAACTACTCAAACTGCTCTCTCTCTCTCTGACGGCGGATCGAGGAAGAGGGGATCGGGTCGAGGGGAGATGGGGATCGAGCAGAGCTCTCCCTTGCGGCTAGGGTTAAGAAGAGAGGGTGGTCAGCTGGGCCTTGGCCTTGGTGGGTCAGCCTGGCTGCGGGTGGCCTATTGGGCTTAGGGAGGCCACGGTGGCCTCGGCCGGCTGCTGCGAGCTGGCCGAGCTACGGCTGCTCTCCTTGTTCTTCTTTTTCCCAAAAACAGAAAATGTCAAAGAAGTAAAAGGAGAAGAAAGGAAGGTAGAGCTAGAATTTGGGCATGGGGATTATTTTCCTGGTCTCACAAAAATGAGTTTGACCCAAGAAAATAGAAGTGAGCATGGGCATGAAGTTGAATTCAAACTCATTTGAATTTAGTTCAAGTGAGTGAGAAAGAAGTGGGTATTCGGTAGGTCCAAAATATTGAGAATTTAGGAGGAGCCTCGGTAAATGGAGAAATAATTATCGACAAAGTTTGAGATCAAGAAATGAGATAGAAAAGGCATGGAATTAAATTTCATGTGCGTTTATGGGTGATTCCAATTCAATGGAATGGTTTAATATAGCTCCCTAAATATTGGGAGGATATGTTATAAAGAGAACTCACCATGTGAATTCCCTCGGTTTAAATAGATCGAAAGATCTATGCAATTTCTTTAGCTGGGTTTTAAAAAGGGGTGCAAGATGACATGATGCAATGCACATGATGCAAATATGAATGCAACAAACCAAACAAATCACACGACGAATCTCGGAATCCATGGAAGGCATCTGGAGCACCAGTCTTGGGGCGTCACAGTCATCGAGCTGAACATGTGCAGAACTCCGAGGTGCCATACGTTCGGTACTTGATCGGTTGGATCACGAAGACGTTCGACTACATCAACTACGTTAACCTAATGCTTCAGCTTTCGGTCTATGAGGGTACGTGGACACACTCTCCCTGCTCGTTGCTATGCTTCTCCTAGATAGATCTTGCGTGACCGTAGGTAAATTTTTTGAAATACTATGTTCCCGAACATTACAATGTTTAGTATCTTCTTGAACTTTGGAGGTGCTCTGCATTTACGTTTTGCGGTCTCAGAAAGGGCTAGCGAGATACCACAATTGTCATATTATATCATGGTTGTTTTGACAACGTGTTGCCGTTTGAGATATCTTATTATTGCCCGCTAGCTGATTATGTCATTGATATGAGTTAATATAATCTTTAAGAGTTATTGTCGGCATGGTTAGTTATAATGTTGGCTGAAAACCTGGGTGTTGTTTAAGCTTATTTATGCAAACAAGAGCAAAAGAGTTCGTAAAAGTTTTTTTTTCACTTTTAGTTTATCAGCTGAATTTCTTGAGGACAAGCAAAGGTTTAAGCTTGGGGGAGTTGATACGTCTCCAACGTATCTACTTTTCCTAACGCTTTTCCTCTTGTTTTGGACTCTAATTTGCATGATTTGAATGAAACTAACCCCGGACTGACGATGTTTTTAGCAGAACTACCATGGTGTTGTTTTTGTGCAGAAATAAAAGTTTCTCGGAATGGAACGAAACTTTACGAGGATTTTTTATACAATAAACAAGAATTTCTGGAGCCAAGACCTACCAGAAAGGGGCACCTGGGTGGGCACAACCCACTAGGGCGCGCCCCCTCTCCTGGCACGCCCAGGTGGGTTGTCCCCACCTGGTGGCCCCGCAGACCCTGAAACCGATGCAATAAAATCCTATTTTTCCAGAAAAAAATCAGGGAGAAAGAATTATCGCTATCCACGAGATGCATCCACCGTCACCTCCTGTTCTTCATCGGGAGGCCAAATCTGGAGTCCGTTTGGGGCTCCGGAGAGGGGGATCTTCGTTCTTCGTCATCACCAACCCTTCTCCATCGCCAATTCCATGATACTCCCCTCCGGGAGTGAGTAATTCCTTCGTGGGCTCGCTGGTCGGTGAGGAGTTGGATGAGATTCATCATGTAATCGAGTTAGTTTTGTTAGGGCTTGATCCCTAGTATCCACTATGTTCTAAGATTGATGTTGCTATGACTTTGCCATGCTTAATGCTTGTCACTTTGGGCCCGGGTGCCATGATTTCAGATCTGAACCGTTTATGTTATCACCATTATATCCATGTTCTAGATCCGATCTTGCAAGTTGTAGTCACCTACTACGTGTTATGATCCGGCAACCCCGGAGTGACAATAGTCGGGACCACTCTTGGTGATGACCGTAGTTTGAGGAGTTCATGTATTCACCGTGTGTTAATGCTTTGTTCCGGTTCTCTATTAAAAGGAGGCCTTACTATTCCTTAGTTTCCAATAGGACCCCGCTGCCACGGGAGGGTAAGACAAAAGATGTCATGCAAGTTCTTTCCATAAGCACGTATGACTATCTACGGAATACATGCATACATTATATTGATGAGCTGGAGCTAGTGCCGTATCACCCTAGGTTATAAACTGTCTCATGATGAATATCATCCAACAAGTCACCGATCCAATGCCTACGAATTTATCCTATATTGGTCTTGCTAAGTTACTACTGCTATCGTTACTGTTACACTTGCTACAAAATTATTGCTATCACTGTTACCGATACCGTTGCTGCTGCTACTATTATCAAAACTATCATACTACTTTGCTACTAATCACTCTGTTGCAGATAATTAATCTCCAGGTGTGGTTGAATTGACAACTCAGCTGCTAATACCTTCAAATATTCTTTGGCTCCCCTTGTGTCGAATCTATAAATTTGGGTTGAATACTCTACCCTCGAAAACTGTTGCGATCCCCTATACTTGTGGGTTATCAAAGTCCTGCCATGGATTTTGTTCCTCGGGACCAGGGTTGTAACATCCCAAAATTCTAAATTTTGGAATGTTACATTAAATAAATGGTTTTGATTGATTTTTTGATTGTGGTGTGGTTGCTTGTGTAAAAATTAGTGAAATTTGAGACTTTTTGAAAGTTAAATGAGAGGGAATGAAATGAGTTTCCCCAAAATTCACCTTGCATTTTTGTTCTCAATGAATTCAAATTCATTTCATCACAAAACCCTAGAGTGAAGATGATATGACTTCTTCCATTTAATAAAATGAAAAGGGTTTTGAAAAGATTTTGAATTCCATCTGAAAATATTTCAAATTCAAAAACTTTATGCAACTCAATGAGTTTCATGAGAGAAGATAAAATGACTTCTTCCAATGCTAAGAAAGAGAGTTGGAAGTTCGAATCAAATTGAAAGTCCCTTTGAAATTATTTTCAATTTGGAGTTATTTGATTTTTATTCAAATTATTTTTCTCCAAAAATAAAATATATGAAAAATAGGGTAAAATGATTCCCTACAGTATAAAAGTGGAGAAAAATGAGTTTGAAATCATTTTGGTATTTTAAAATAGTTTTATTTGGTTTTTAAATGAACCAGTAGCACTATTTGCTTTATTTAATTTTTAGTGGAATTAATTTGCCGCTGAAAATATGTTCATGGTTTAGAAAATATTTTTCCAAATTTTTTGATATATAGTATTCATATATAAAATTTTTATTTTCTTTATTCAGTTTTCTTTTTCTGTTTTTATTTTTAAAAAATGCGCGTACACCGTAACTATATGTCGCCCACATGCACAGTGTAGTGGCAGCAGCGCCCCACTTTTTTTCCTACATGGGCCAGGCCTAGCCAGCAATTTTCTTCTCAGTTTTTTTTCTTTTTCTTGTTCCTTTGGCCGAATAAAAAAAACTGCAGCGTGCGCGCGGCCGGCCCGTGGTGCTTTTTAGCCCATGCGATTCCCTTTCATTTTATTTGTTCATCTATGTTTAGTCCCACATTGCCTAGTCTTTTACCCCTAAACCTCTTTTCCACCTATAAATATAGACTCATAGAGCCTCCAAAAATCATCTGATTCGGGGTAAATCAATATTTTGGTTTGACTAGGTTCACTAAAGAAAAATATATTTCTATTCTCCGGCGGGAATTCTGGAAGTCGTCTCCTCTCTCTGAAGTCGTCTTTTCTCTAACTTATAAATGTATCTTTCTTCGTATTTTTTTTATACTTCCATAGCTTATTATTTTTAGACTAGTGTACGGTAAAATAATTAAATTTATAAATTAGTCTCTGTATTTATACATTAGACCTAGAATTATTTTAGCCGTAACTAATTTTCTTCCGTAAAACAGCTTGACCCTAATTTTTCTTAAATAGCCATAATTTTTTACTCGTTCATCCAAATTAGATAAAACCAACGCCTACATTTTCATCTTGAATCTATCAAATAAACTTTTTGCAACTTTCAAATTTCAAAATTTGCTCAGATTCATATTCAAACTTCTTTTGATCATATCTTTTTATCCGTAGCTCCGTTTCCGATGAACCCAACTGCATCGGATTCGTATTGAAGTAATCTTTTCGTTCGCACAATTAGTGTCATCTTTCCAACATATAATTTTGATCTTAGCCAGTTACTCTACTAGTCCACCAAAAAGTTGTTACACAACATTCTAAGCAGATTCAATGCTATGTTGAATTACTTGATCCGTTATTTTCAATCTAGTAATTCTTTTTCCTACATATTCATATTGACTTCCTACATCCAGTAGCATCATTAGTTTAAACTTGTGATCTTTTCAAATTTGAACGATTCAAATTTGAACTCGAAGCTTCACTTGATCATATCTTGTAAACTGTAGCACTTTTTCAATTGATTCCTTTTTCAAATTGAATCCCTAGGCGTAATCTAACATCTTGAGCCATCACCGCACTTTTTCACCGAAATTAGGATCTGATCTGGCAAAATAATTTGATTTGGTTCTTTTGGAGTTTTTGCAATCTTCCTTTGCATTTTTTGGGTCTTTGAGTGATTGCTTATGTGTGGATAAAATTGCTTACTTATGATAGATTGATTGGAGTGTGACGAGTAGAACTATCTGGAATTATGAGTGTGAATAATCTTCATCAACAGTACAAGGCAAATTCACACCTTGATCATACTTTTCTATACCCAGTTTTACTATGCATTAGTTTCACCCTCAAAGATTGCTTGAGTAGGATTGGGAACATGTGGTTTTGCTATGTAGTTCATGAGGTAGGAACCTATGAACCTTGAAACACCCCGGGATTGTTCGTTATGTCATATATTGCTTAGCCATGCTCGTAGATGGGGATTGGTATGTGAGATTCATGCAAGTTGCGAGAAATAATGATTAAGGGTAACTTAAGGTGGCAACATTAACACACATCTGGGTGGAATGGTTGGGGCACCTTGGAGAAACCAGTGGCTTGCCCGGGCACCTGGAGAAACCAATGCTTGCCAAGGGAATCCCGGAGTACCCGTGTGATTACCCTATGGAATGCCACCCAGGCTCAAAGGGATCATATGATATTTCATGCCTAGAAACTTACGTGTGCAGCCACAAGCCATTATGGGCTCCGGCATAGTTGACTAAGTTGTGGGAAACCTTTCCATGGTAGCCTGGTTCCCTGGAAGCTGCCGATTAGTGGTGCTTTGAGGTTCATGCTGGCCAAGATTTCGGTGCAACCCAACTAATCAAACGAGTCAATTTGGTCCCACACAGCCTACCTAGGAGCTCCTATTTATCGCTCTATGCAGCAAATTGGCGGGCAAACGCATAGGCCCCCACCCTCGACTGGGCCGACCATGTAGCAACAATAGTGACCAATGTTTTCGCAAAAAAAGCAATAGTGACCAATGAACCAGCTACTGTAGCGGCCCGGGTTATTGTAGCTACAATCTTTTTTTCTAGTATATGTTTTTTCCTTTGGTCCTCTAAAAACAATCATGGAGACAATTATTTTTAATTGTTTGGACATATTTTGGAATTTTTAGATGTTTTCTAAAAATGTGAACAGTTTTTTTCGAAAACATGAACATGTTTCAAAATGTTATGATTTTTTTGAATAACACAATTTTTTTAGAAAACACGGTTTTTAAACGTGAATATTTTCTAAAAACACAAACATTTTTTGAAAATTGTGAACAATTATTTAAAATTTGAAGAACTTCAGAAAACACAAATATTTTCTAAAATTTGTTTTTTGTCAAACATTTCTTTTTAAAACGTTGATTTTTTTTAAAATTCACACAATTTTTTGAAATTATGAATGAAAATCCAAACGTTTTTACAAATTCTACTTAGTTTTTTTGAAATTTTGAAGAACTTATGAAAACACAAATATTTTTGAAATTACACACTTTTTAAAAAAATATGAACATTTTTTCGGAGACAGGAAATCTTTTGAAAATTCTAAAAAAATTTGGAAAAGGGTAAAAATAAATGAAACCCATAAAGACAAAACAGGAAAAGAGAAAATGAGAAAAGAGCGAACGAGAACCTTCTAAAAGATTCTAAAACCGGATCCATGTAGGCTACATGATGACTCCTGATTGAGCCAGCCCGTGTACCCTTGTTCACTCGCTTTGCGTGTGCGATTGGTCGTCAATTTGCCGCAAGGAGCAGGAAGTAGGGATTGCCATCCCAGATGACTCCACGGACACGCGCCAGCCCGGTCGTGGCTATAGCTCGCTTGTAGCTAGTTGGAAGGACAGATTGCCTACAACGCTTCTATATATGGGCTAGGCAGCCCATTGCTCCAGGGAGTCCGTGACTCTGTTCCCTGCCACGCGCAAATCACATGTACATGCCTAAAAAAATGTACGTGTTATTTTTCCTCTCTTAGATTTTTTTATTTTTTATATTATGAAAAAGTATAAATACAAATATTCCCAAAATTTAATTATGTCCATTGTGAATTTGAGAAAACATAGTCGATTTGTTTGTAACCCTTACTGTTAAGAAATATTCACAACATTAAAAAAGTGTTCATGGCATTTAAAATATCTTCATGCGTTTCAAAAACTGTATGTGACATTTAAAAAATGTTATACAATGTAAAAAATGATTGTGTAAATCAAATTGTTTTTTGCGTAATTGTAAAATACTATGTTTCAGATGTATACGAAGAACTTACAATGTTTATGGAAAAATAGATATCAAAGCATGTATTTGAAAGAAAATGGTAATCATGTATTTGAAAATGTTGTACATGTATTTGAACTAACATTCTACAAACCCTATAGATGATTAGGCAATGAATGGCAAAGAAAAGCGAGAACAATAATGTGTTCACATTTTTTTCTTGATTATTTCAGTAGACTAATAATCTCTTAAACTATCTAGTTTTTCCCCTTACCATGCCAATAATCATCTAGTGTGCTTCAACTTGGGTTTCTACCTAAACACTATAGTGGCTAATCTAAGTAATGACATGTATAGAGATCAAAAGTAGTGCAAATAGAGAAACAAACTTCTATATGTAAACAATGATCACTCTTAAAGAGTTGTTGCTTTAGAACATATATACCATTGTTCTTTGCTTCAGCATCACACATGACCAAAGACAACCAATGCCATGGGGTAACAGCACCAAGGCTTACAGAGACCATGTACAGCTACTGCACACACAGAGACACAACCTTTACGTCGCCGGATCAAAGAAGTGACCAGAGACAACACCAGTGCAGCAGTAGCAGTCAGCAAAGCAAGTCACTATCCACCATCTCGCTTCGCTTGCTCAGAGACTCCTGCCACATGTGTCCACTAGTTCAACAAACATCCTACTACAAAATTTGAAAACGACAACTTTTTGTACATGAAGTGTTTGACTGTCTTCACTATTATCAGCATACATGTTACTCAGAATTTAGTATACTAAATGCTAGGCCAAACCAGAGTTGCAAGTCACCTACAGGATACTTGAGCTCATGACTCTTGAGAACCTTCTCACTGGATGAATGTTCCAAGTCAACAACAGGAAACAAAATTTGCACCGCAGGCAACAGCTAGCTAGTTGATAAAGAAAAACGGTAATGCATAAGAACAAGTTACAGCCACGAGAAGATTTTTTGCTCTGTGTAGCACTAGGCAAATTGAAGATCAGGTCCTGAAACAAGTAATCAACGGATCCTGATACAAGATATTAGAGAGTTGTTGGCTGCAACAAGTAAATGAAAAAATCCTGGAACAAGTAATCGTACAACTGAAAGGCGTTATCAAGATTTAGCATTTGGTTCGAATGATTCTTTGGTGAGCAAGAATCTGAATGAGCGCGTAGCATACTGACAAACAAATACAGCTAAGTGAAAGGCATTGTTTCAACTCGGAGATGACAAATACTGCATACCTCAACCTCCTTAAGGAAATCGGAAAGCATGCGTCAATTATCTCATTTAAAAGTGTAAGATCTTGCATTGACATAAAAGAGAAGAAACGGGGCTGAAGATGCACATACAAATACTCTTTCTTAAAATGCTAACTGTAAATTATCGAACTACTGCAGTAAAAGACTATGCAAAAGGCTCAAGTAGTCCAGGCATATATTCGGAATTTAGACTTTCACCAGAGGCGCTGGTTTCTCGCCAAGCAGGTGCCTCCTTTTTCTCCACATGTCCAGAGCTTCAGATATTATAATCCCACACAAATACTGGAAGTACGTACAACAGAATTGATGATTCAGGCCAAAACAGCATTAGAAATGTACTGCTAAGGCTTGATGTCAGTATGTCACACAAATATCTTAACTTAGAAATGGCGAAACACCAAGTCGATACCTATACAGATCACATCATACAATTTCTATCAAAGAATGCATGCTCAGAAGTTTGTATCATACATTCCTACTTATTCGTTTTCTTCTGTTTCTTGCCACGCTAACAAAATAGATATTTCTGACAGTATTTAGAGAACATTAAATATATCAGTGAATTCAGATGAACAATAGAGTACCCAGAGTGTCCAATGGTACCATGCAGCCATCTATCTGAGTAGTTCATACTGGTCTAAAGACAAATGTTCACACTCGCTGCCGTTGGTGGCCTGACCGCATGACCATGAGAATATCCATGTCTCTGAGCAAGCGAAGCGAGATGGTCATACAAATGTTCTGTTCACACACAGGCTTAGTGCACGGCCATGAGAATATCCAATCATATGAGCCATGCCGGCGACATCAGGTCTCACAATATTATATGACCGTTGCTCCACGGAAACAGAAACAATAGCTGAGGGGCAGTGCACGCTTATCATCTTCAGGACAGTTGCACTTACTAATATAATTCTTAGTATGATCACTTATTCCAAGTTCTCAAGGGACAGTTACACTTACTGATATAATTCTTATTTCCCGGTTTCTATCTCTAGGTCTGAGGCATCATCATCAGTGCCAAGATGGTTAAAATTAATGCTGATGCTGTAGTGTTTCATTGATGATCAAATGATGGGCGTGGGGGTGGTGATTACATGGCCATGAGGGTGATGTCCTGGCTTGCTTTGACCACACTCAACGCGTCACCATCCCAGAGTTCGCTCAAGCAATAGCGGTTTGACCAGGCCCAGAACAACTGATTTGGTCTCAGGCACAGAACTGACTGACAGAAATATGTAACCAAACACTGACTGACATAGTAAACTGAGTCCAGCTAAAAAGAAATCTGTAAGTAATCCAATCTTAAGAAGAATAGCAACCAGATGAAATAACACATTAAGCTTTAACAAAAAAGCTCAAATCACAAAGCATCAACTAGACAAGGATAATAACACCAAGCGAAACATCAACTTGACGCTAACGATTCAGTTTGACAAGTAATGACCTCTGACCACGATAGGTTTTCTTCTTCCCCCAAACATAACCACTGACCCAAGATGTTCGCCGACAGGTCAAAATGGTGCACTTCTTACAATTCTACTGCTTGTTTTTCTCCAAAATATTAGCATGTCATGTCAAATCCTGCAAAGGAACAACAGAACGCACAGTTCAGTATATGAGACTCTGGATCATACCCAAAAAAAGCACTCTGTAACAGAATGTGGCAAGAAAGAAACAACATCTGTAGCGACACTGGCTCACAGGCAAAAAAAAGATATACTACCAGAATTTGCCAAGAACAACAGAATCAACAATTTTGGCACTGAAACTATCCCAGGCAAAAAAATCACTTGTAAAATGTGCTAGAAACAAAAGAAGCACCAGCAATAAATTTGTATGTACAGTGCAGTGTGAGTTGGAAAGATTGAATTTTGTATAGAATGCATTTCAATATTCACATTCAGAATTCAAATGTCCCAGGAGAGACAGTTAGCTGCTCATGGAAAGACATAAATCTTCTTGAACAGGCATTACAGAATTGTGCACTGAAATTCAGCTACTTATATAATTTTGATTTTGGATAAGAATCACAAGGTTGGACTTGAAGATACAAAATGGTAGTAAGACAAACCTGAGGTGACAGCTGAGGAGCTTCATTCGACTGGGTCCCAACGGCTCCAAGTCAGCAAGGAACTCATGTTCTGGGAGATTCGCTGGCAAAGTCACCATCTGGCCGGTGAGTTCCATGCTGTGGCGGAATGGATATGCAAATTCAATTAAATGAGGAAACCTGGCACGATTACTATGCTGAGAAACTAGATGCTTTTGTCCTGCCCATACACTTGTGTGGATGACCTGGAGATTATAAACCATTTTAATTTAAGTCAGTCTTCTAAGTTGTGATGCTTCGCAGTTATGCCATAATTGCAAGAAAATTAGAGCTAAAAGCAAAAGAAAGGGAACAAACCTTCAGAAATAGTTGGTTGACCAGTTCTTGGATTGAAAATAAAGATGGCACCATTGATTGGTTTGGTTGTCAGGTTACCCTCGAAGGTTTTGTCAATGGTAACTCGATAGACATTTGTCATCCACAAAACGTATGATTTGATTTCTGAATATCCCTCTGTAGTTCTGTTAAGACAGATATGGCTCGGTGGGTTCAGATGAATACAACTGAAGACCCTTTCTTATTCTCTCCCTCAGCACATACATAGCAGGATTTAGCTGTCAAAAGAGAAAATAAACAAGCATGTCATTTATTAAATAAGATTTTTTTACTACAACAGGGATATTGCGATAATGCTAGGTTTGCTACAGCTAGCATGGTTATTACCTTCATGATCTTGTTCATTGCTTGTTGGAGGAGGGGCTTTGACCCGGGCCAGGCAACCAGTTAATATTCTAGCTGAACCTGGAAAGTGGAAACCCACCATAGGGTAAATCTTCTGTTGGGGATTTGATTAGGCCCAGAACGCTGTGCATTTGTCAGCTTTCTGTATTTGATTGATTCCTCAAAACCTGAAGCCTTCTCCCAAAACAAACCCTCCCAAGTAGGGAATACAGTAGTATGTTCCCTTAAATAAGGTATGTTCCAGGATACCTTCCACACCACCAAGTGCTTGGATGACGTCAGTTCTGTAGTTGTTTAGACTCCATAGCTTTCCATCATGTCACACCAGAATGTGTCGGTGTTCTGGGAACGGGGGTCCCAGACTTGCCTGCCTGCGGCCCGCGGCGTGGCTCCACCAGCGGCCCCGTACGGCCCATCTTCACCAGCAAACACCCAAGACCCTCGCGAGGCGGACGACGCAAGACTTCCAGGAGCAGCCTCACCGGGCTGGCTCGCGAGGGGCGGAGAGATCAAGGCAGGGCGAACTTCGTGAGGTTCCGATGACGTGAGCCATGACGATCGAGACCAGGCGGGTGCCAGGCGGGCGCCAGCGCGCACAGTGTCCTCGCTTCCTCTCTGGTGCTAAGGAGGCAAGCGCAGGCGAGGAGTTCCAAGGCGTCAGGCAAAGGTTTCCATATTGGTGCAACGAGACCAAGACCAGCAGGACGGCAGGACGGAGGTCACCATGGAGCCCAAGACGGCGTCACCGCCAGAGCCTTTGGCAGGCAAAGACTACTTTTGTCAGGATAGCTTGTACTAGTTGTCTCCCTTCAAATTGGCCGTTGTGGGATCCCTTCCCGCTCAATATCTGGGAAGAGGACCAAGGCCACTATAAATAGGACTAGCCACCACCGTAGGAGGGGCGGGTCTGGAACTCATAGGATCGGCTCATCCAACTGACCCAGATCATCCTTAGCCACACAAGTCGCCAAGCACAAGAACACCTCTCCTCAGGAGGCTGTTCTCCCGTTGTAACTGTTCATCCTCAGCCCAAGAGGCAATCCACCACACCACACTGGAGTAGGGTATTACACCACAACGGTGGCCCGAACCAGTATAAATCTTGTGTCTCTAGTTCTTTGAGTCCGTCGAGCTAGGCCGTGAGATCGTTGAGTGTGCGAGCTATAGAGGGGGGAGATCTTCGTGCGCACCCCAGTGTTCGAACCTCAAGGGTTTTGCCGGAACCCGAAATCCGACAGAATGGGTTCTGTTTCAGCATTTCATACTGCTTAAAGTCATAGGCCAAAGCGTGGCGGTCTTTTTGGAATAGTGTTATGTCTCTATCCCATGAATCTTCGAGATCCTCAAGTGTTAAGCGCCTATTGTGCGATTGTGCTTCCTGCCGCTTCAAAGCTCAGCCCAAATTGTTCCAAGATTAATTAAAGATCTATTTATGCACCAGTGCAATAATCATCATGCTCACCGACTAAACCTAAAATCTCATAATCCACCGAACATCTTTGACTACCTCCTCAAAAGTCATATGAACTAAAATCTACCAGAAATCTCATAATCTAGCATGAAATTTGGGTCAAAATTACAATCACCTAACTAAATCCAAATTGTCCAAGATTAATTGAAGATCTATTTATCCACTAATATAATAATCATCATCCTCGCCTACTAGACCTAAAATCTTATAATCCACTAAATATCTTTGACTATCTTCTGAAGATCACAATCACCAAATTAAATCCACCTAAAATCTCATAATTCTCCATGAAATTTGGTCCAAGGTCAATCTCACAAACTAAATCCAAATTTTTCAAAGATTAATTCAAGATCTTTTTATCCACGGATGTAATAATCATCATGCTCACCTATTAGACCTAATATCTCATAATCCACCGGACAAGTTTGACTATCTTCTCGAGATCACAATCACCTAACTAAATCCAACTAAAATCTCGTAATCAACCTTGAAATTTGGTTCAAAATCACAAATTCACAAATTCACAATCACCTAACTAAATCCAAATTGTTTCAAGATTAATTAAAGATATTGTTATTCACAAATATAATAATCATCATGCTCTCCTACTATACCTCAAATCTCATAATCCACCGAACATCTTTGACTATCTTCTCAAGATCACATCTAAATTACCAACAAACTATCTCATTTTCCAATCATAACTCCTCAAAACAACTTAAGTATGACACCACCCAACTAGGTGTGTGTTGAGGGCTTAAGGATGTAACATGATTGACTCATACAATCACTATCTCATGTTGGGCTTTATTTCAAGCAATAGTTGTTGGTGCTTAAGCGGTGCTCTTGCAATTCCGTAAGTTAAGCACATTGATATAAGTCTGTCCTATCACAACCTTGATAGCTAGGCTGGGTTTTCTTGGGCTAGGTTTGGTTTAGAGAAAGGCTTAAGCTTGAGTGAGGAGAAACTCTGACTAAGTTGCACCTGGTAAAGTTAAATATGTCGGCCTTTGCATCTTGAATGTATTTTGGTGTTAGGCGTATACAATTTGAACAATCGGACAGAACTTTCCTTAAGAATGATGCTAGTATAGAGTCCACCGGATGGTATATACTCCCCCGTGATCGATATTTTAGAAGTTGGGTCCAAAATTTTGATCTACATTATCGTAAGTGATGTGACACAAAACACGGGGTGAGGTTGCTTAGAAAGATCGCTCAACGACAGTCTTCACTCCAAGTTGCTTGCTCTTCAATGAGATTGCTTCACTCAACCGAGGCACTCGATGGCATAACTTCTGACATATAGCTTTAGCAAGGGCAACAATTGAGATCTCGCAGTAAGTTGGTTAGGGGTGGGGGTCGATGTGTGGTTTTCTTTGCAGAGGCCCCGTTTGATGGATGACTTGATTTTAAAAGCTTCTTGGAATCTCTTCCAGGTTTGGAGGTCAACTTTGTACCTTTATCTGCAACAACCTTCTTGGGAACTTTGTGGGGACTTCAAATCTGGAAGAGGTAGTTATTTGCTAGTTGGCTTGCAAATGTCTTTGGTGTTAAGTAATGGGTTGAGGATGGCAAGCTTAGGCAATGGTCAATTATGACCCTGATAGAGTCATGGCCTTAATTTGACATTGGTAAGGGTGCAAGTGGGACAGGACTGCCAGCTAAGTCGCTAGTCCACCCTGCAAAATACTCGCTAATTCTCCCACAGGCAACAACTTTGTGCATGCGGGTTCACGCGAGTGTGACCGCGTTGCCCGACGGGCTGTCGCATATCCCGCAAATATGCGAAACCTACTCCTTCCTTCTTGTTCTAGAAAAAACTCATGCAGATATGCTTCACACTTAGCTTCAGACATCTTTCGAGACAGCAAGAGCGCCACACGATACGGCTCCGCCATGCGCCAGGGTCTCTGGTTCATCGATGAAGGCGTGCTGCTTGTAGATTCCACTTCTTCAAACCTTCTTGGTTAGGTATGCAGATGCGACCTCCAAACCAAATAACACATTGCTTGTCTTCTGAGAATGCATGGCTTTCCCATGCTTGATCATTTCATTGATTTCTTCTATACTTCTTGATTCATCCTAAGAGTGGCACTAATTGCTCCACTTGGTCAAGGCAGAACAGGGACACGACTTCCTGCTAAGGGTATCCACTGCGACATTGGCCTTATCAGGGTGGTAATGGATATCAACGTCATAGTGGTTGATCAAGTTTACACCAAACTTCTCGAAGCCATCATGTAGCACTAGTTGCTCTGCTTGGTCAAGGCAGAACAGGGACATGACTTCCTGCTAAGCGTACCCACTGCCAATTGGCCTCATCAGGATGGTAATGGATATCAACGTCATAGTGGTTGATCATCTAGAAGACATACGTATAGCATGCACTACTGCTGCTATTTC
Source organism: Aegilops tauschii subsp. strangulata (assembly GCF_002575655.3). Taxonomy (NCBI): domain Eukaryota; kingdom Viridiplantae; phylum Streptophyta; class Magnoliopsida; order Poales; family Poaceae; genus Aegilops; species Aegilops tauschii. The sequence goes on along the minus strand of NC_053040.3, from coordinate 128,839,709 downwards.
CAAATCATGGTAGGGCAGTTCTCTTCATGAGGCCATAGTTGCCTTGATAGATAGGCTACGAAGATTCCTTCTTGCATCAAGACGGAATGGAGTCCATGCTTAGATGCATCACAATAACTTCAAAACTCGTATAAATATCTAGGGTGGCTAAGGACAGATCAGTGGTTAACCTCTTCTTAAACTCTTGAAAGCTCACTTCACACTTGGGCCTTCATTCAAACTTCTTATCTTTCTTCAAGAGTTAAGTCATCGGCGATGCTTGAAAGTCTTCACAAATTTGCGATAATAACTCTTAAGTCCGATGGAACTTTCGACTTCACATTTGTTTTGCCTAAAAGTTGGTTACAGATTCTATCCTTGATGGGTCTATTGACAAACCTTCCATGGAAAAAACATGTCCTCGGAACCCTACTTCTTTTAGCCAAATTTCATACTTCTTGAACTTGGCATATAACTTGGGCTCTTTAAGTTATCCAAAATCATTCTCAGGTGTTGCTTATGATCTTCCTTAGAGGGAGAATAGACCAAGAGGTCATCAATGATGATAACCACAAACTAGTCCAAGAACTCATAAACATGGTCATGATGTTCATCAAATAGGTGGAGTATAAGGGTTAGTCCAAGGGCCATATCCTTACTACATATCCAGCTCTGTTATCATGGCTCGACCAAGTCATGACTTGGTGAGACTTAAGGTTGCCATAAAACACATAAACTTTCTCTGACACCAATTGTTATAAGGCTCACATAGACCAACTCCCACAAGGTTATCATATACCATCAAAATTGCCATCTCTTCGAATTAATCCAAACCATCCTCCCATGATGATTTTGTACTCATAACATTCTTGGGGAGGGACACCAAAATCACCTACGTCTAACAACTCTGACCACATGTATCGTATTCATGATTATACCATATGGGGCACATGCAAGCTACTAAGCTTAGATCAAAACATCACAAATCCGAGTGCCAAAGTTATCTCTATCCTAGAATCCAAGTAGCTATATCATTTGAACTAAAGGAAACACAAATTGTGCTACTCCAAGATCCTTGTTTCCTTACTACTAATCCAATCCCAGATGCTCCAATAATCCACCAAATGTTCAATTAAAATATTTCGCTACGTGTATAATGCATGCAACCTAGTACTCAAATGAACGTTTTAGTGCATTCCAAACGTATATACTACCGCTTCAATCTGAACTAAATTTGAATTCGTTTCTCTATTTGAATAAGATCTACAATAATGATTGTTGTGAACTCAAAGCGTTTGAATTCGTTTCTCTGTTTTAATAAGATCTACAATCGTCATTATTGTCAAGTTAAACCATCGTTTGTGTATTATCTTCATAGCACACCACATGATTAGTCTCGAGTTACATATGTACTATGTGTACTATATGAACTCGAACTCGATTTTTTGAATCCACTTTATGTTGATTTCAAATCATAGTACATTTCAAGCTCTAGCTAGATCTTCACAAACTAAACCATGTCTCATATGTATAATGTGTTTATCACATTATGTATGGTGCCCCGCCCCCTACGCCTACAAGTATTTAGATGTGAGTTGCAAATACCACACATTACCACAAATTCAAATAAAATGTGAGAATGTTCGATATAAAGTATTGTTTAGATTGTTCGATATTTAGTTGTAAGCTCCAAACGCCACACATTATCACAAATTCAAATAAAATGTGAGATTGTCCGATGTATAGTATGGTTTCGATTGTTCGACATTTAGCTGTGAGTTGCAAACGCCATGCATTATCACATTATGGTATAACATGTGCAAAACCACAACACGCGTATCACCGCTATATTCATGCATGCATATGTTTAAAACACTATGATCTCCTATTCAAATATATGAATCCACTTTCATATCAAATTATGATCTTTGTTAGTCTCTTACACCCACACAATCCTCTAACCTTTGTAGCTACCACTAACTTTCTCTCGTGCATGCACACGCCCTCCTCGCCCTCCCCTCCCTTAGCATTCTATCCATCGCGCACATTCATTTTATTTTCTTTAGGTCGTTCTCCCACAGTCTCCACAACTCCTTTCCGACACACACCGATCGATAAACCTCTCCAGCGATGTCTGCCTACAACATACACACGCACCTTCAATCTCCTCCTTTATGTGTCCTTGCCTCGTGTCTCTCATACGGTCCCACACACGTGTAAACTCGCGCCCCTCTTTTCATCGATCTCACAACCGCACACTCCCCCTATCTAGCTAGTCGCTGGGCCTCTCGCACCACCTCCTAGCTCCATTCTCTCTGTCTATCCGTCTCGCCGGGCCTTATTTGCCTCTAACAAATGGACGTACACCAACCGATCTCCCACTATACATATAGCTAGCTAGGTCCTTATAACTCGTTTTCCCACGCGTCGATCGATCTACCTCATTAGTTATATCTCTCCCTTCCTCCGATAAACAACAATTGATCTACCGATCTAGTTAGGTTTGCTTACCAAACACATGGTTCCCCTTCATCATCCATGGATGTGTCCCGACAGATCTATCACACACAGGCACACACAAAAACACATCCCCACTCTTATTGATAATATTGTAGTTCCACCCTCAGTTTGTCTAGTAGGCCTCTCCCACCATCTTCGAGAAGCAACTCCATCACCCATCCAGCACTCTACCCCTCTCCCTCCCTCTCTCTCTCCTCTCTCTCCCTGTCCCATCCTATTTCCCGTCCTTCAGTTATGTATGGATGTCGACCGATCTCCCTCAAGACATAGCTGGGTCTCTCCTTCTCAACACATATACGAGTCGTTCTACCTCTATAGTTAGGCCTCTGCCTACCCCTCCCCCACCCCCTCGCACACACACACACCCCGATACATCGAGCGCTCTAGTCATGTCTCCTTGCCACACACAAACTTGACCTGTGCCCTCTGATGTTCCGGTAGCTAGGTCAGTCGCCCTATATCTTTGACTTGCACACACACACAATTTCGACGGCTCTCTTCATCGATCTCGCACCCACCCACTTGATCCTCTCTTCGACTCTATCGATATCTATGACCCCTCCCTCTCTTTTCGTGGATCGCCCGACCCTCTATATATGATATGGATAGGCCTCCATTTCACACACATTGCATGCAAAATTTTGTTTGAGATGTCATCGACACATATTCCCACAAATACATTCACGAAATCAACCTCCCCCCAAAACAAAAAACACTCACGAACGCAGAACCCATTTGTCTAGGTTTGTATCTCTCACACACACCCACGTAGGTGGGGGACGTGCACGAAGAGAAGAGGTGCACGCACGGCGCACGTACTCCCGTCTCTTTCCCAACCACACCCGCGAGGGTACACGGTGGAGCTCATTTCTGTACGAAAAGGCAGCCCACGTGGTAATTTGACACGTGTACTGGTTGTCCACTAGATGGAGGAAGGATTGTCTACCACGGGTGAACAAACAAATTGCGACTTGACGCGTTATGTTAAAAAAGAGGCAAACCATGTGGGGCCTACCTTAGCGGCAAGGCTCTATACACTAGAGTACTTTTGATGTGTCCCGTCAACTCGCAGAACGAGGAGAAGCTTGCTTAGTACGCCGTCTCCCCCGCCCACGGACGCGGTGGCTCGTAGGATGAGGTGAAGCTTGCTTACTACGCCTTAAGCCCGCTCCCTCGCCCACGCGCGCGGTGGCTCGCAGGACGAGGAGAAAATTTTACTAGTACTCCCTCCGTTTACTCCTCGTCCCTACCTTGGTTAGAGAGATTATCATATTTTTTGGAATATATGTCCTTTAGTAGATTTCAATATGAACTACTAGTACATACTCCAAACACTGATGTATATAGACGTATTTTAGAGTGTAGATTCACTCATTTTTCTCCGTATGTAGTCCATATTGAAACGGACGTAATAGTACGCACTCTCCCTCACCCCTCGACCCTCGCCACGTGGTGGACGTGCAGCAATTCATTCGGTCTCATATAGCCAGAACGATATATACTGCAGTACCATTATTGCTCGACTTCCTGAAGAGGCGAAGAGCCAATCGCAAGGTTGATAGTTTGGAGATTCCAAGCGCAAGGTTTATAGGAGAACGAGTAGTAGGTGCCGCGTCATTTATAAATAAAGTTTTTTTTCTTCAGTGGCACGTACGCAATATAAATAGGTTCATATGGAGAGAAAAGGAAACCGCTCCACTATATACATAGGCAGGACGAGCCTACACGGTTGCTTGCTGGGGTTGCTCTCTTCAGTTTTCACACTCTCTCTCACAAAACCACTATGGCCACATCTCTAACATCCCGGCAGATCATGTCCGCCGAGGGAAGGGGTGGATGCTTAGTGTAGATGCGGTCGCCGTCGCCGACGGCGAAAACCCACTGTCGGCACGTCCCGATCAGGGGTCCCCGCCATTCTCTCTCACAAAGCCGGTGAGGTTGCCTTCGTCCATTACTCACTGCCGCGACATGGGTAGTTGCCTCCTCCCGCTACCCTCCTCTAGGTTGAGCTACGTCCCGACATCCCTCAGGTACAACTCCCTTTACAGCCGGCTTGCACCACTGCTCCAGCTACCCACATCACTCCATGTGGATATTTCTCTACTTCTTTGCCCCGCACATACCTCTACTGGCTTCTACGTACTGTATTTGTGATGAGTTTATGTCTCATCAACTAGTCCCAGTAATCTTATTCTAATCACGCTTCTTTAATTTCTTTGCCACAGGGATGCTCATCTCGATTTTGGTGAAACTGCACAAAATGATCCGATGGTCAAAGGGTTGCAGACTTCATTTCTTAGGAAGCGCCGACGTTGCCAGCAAATTAAAGCCTGGTTAGGGTTTACGGTTCAAGGGCTAGGGACTGCATGGATCATTTTTTTAGCTGTCTCTGTTTCAATGGCTAGGGACTGCATGAGTAGTAGTACTGTATGCCTTACGCCCGCTCCCTCGCCCACGCGCGCGGTGGCTCGCAGGACGAGGAGAAAATTTTACTACTCCCTCCGTTTACTCCTCGTCCCTACTACCTTGGTTAGAGAGATTATCATATTGTTTGGAATATATATGTCCTTTAGTAGATTTCAATATGAACTACTAGTACATACTCCAAACACTGATGTATATAGACGTATTTTAGAGTGTAGATTCACTCATTTTGCTCCGTAGTAGCATAAAGTTGAGACACTTATTTTGGAACGGAGGGAGTACATATTTGCTATGATCTGTCAATCATTGAGATGCAATAGCATGCATGTTAGTCTCCTTTGTATTTGATGAAATGTTGCAACGAGCAACCTTGGACGCAAGATACATGTAACAGAAGCTGGAAGCTTCATAGCATTGTACTATCTCGCTGATAAATTACAGTACGTACTATACAAGTACTTCCTCCATTCCTAAATATAAGTCCTTGTAGAGATTTCACCATGAACCACATACAGATGTATATAGATGCATTTTAAGTGTAGATTCATTCATTTTGTTCCGTATGTAGTCCACCTAGTGGAATCTCTACAAAGACTTATATTTAGGAACGGAGGGAGTACTATGTAAAGAGTTCGGTGTCGCACGGTGTCCAGAAAATATGGTGATAGTGTGAGGTGGGCCATGTAATCACTGAGCCTGCGTGTTTTCACTGCTCTTGCACTCCTCTGCCGTAAGAATGGAGAAAATTGTAATCTAGTAGTACCTCCTTTCGCCGAAAGCGTGGGACATCCAGCAGTCCTACCACCTCAGTAATAATGACCAATGAGCCGTCAAATCACATAGACCCAGCAGTAAGTTGGACGGACGAAGCAACCATCACTCTTGAATCCGCTTCTCCCTTCAACGCAGGTGCCAGTGAGAGGTCGCGTCCGCTCTGCCCGGGCATGAATGCGGCACCGATTCTTTGGGGTGATGGAGGGGCTTTGGGTGGGCCAGGCTAGTCAGGAGCGGGCGTGGCAGCTGTCCGCCTGTCCCTACCGGACGCCTGGAAACGAGAGGATGCACCGACTCTCGCGGCTAAAATCGTACACTACACACCATCTCTCTGTAGGAGTAGGTCGATCTGTCGCTCTCTCTAACACACACATGCTGTTAAACACACACACACACACACACACACACACACACACAGGTTCATAGAATAGGAAAATCATGTGAGTGCGAAGCCACAGGAAGTGAGATACATGGAGTACATACTAGAAGAGAAGAGGTGATGAATATTCCATCAAACCTGGACCGAGGAGTACTACTCCCTCCGTCTAGGTGTTAAGTCATCCTACGGAAATCAGATATTCCCAAAATATTTAGGCGTCGTCCATTAACTTCGCATCTCAGTCCCCTCTTGGCCTCGTTGCTAGCGAGCGTTGTTACTTAGGGAGCGTTTGGATCCTTAGCAAGAACAACTTATAGCATAGCCGGGCAAGGTTAGGCATTTGGAACTGTTAAAATATGTTAGCTTTTGTGGGCCAACTAGCTTGGGTGGGCTAGAAAAACCTTGCTAGCTCAGGAGAGCCAGATCGGCTCGCTTCCGACGACAAACTTCGCGTAGTAGTAACATAGACTAGTAACATATGCATGTTTTACTAGTCCAAGTTACTCACCACTATGACCAGCCTAAGCAATGTAACCAAACGCTCCTTAATTACTCTGCCTTGTTATCTCCCCCGGAAACCCAATGCATGGAGCGCAACTACGCGTTGATCAATCAAGAAATCAAAGTCGGCTTGCATGCGAGTTAATACGTGGCCCTGCATGGTAGCTAAAACGGCATCTCTTAGTTGTTTGGATTAATTGTTGCGTTTAGAGACAGAAATCAGGGCTTTGATTGGAGGAATGACCGGTCAAGTTTCTCCTTCTCCTCCAATTGCACCTTGGTCTCGCTGCACCTTCTAACGTGACTTATTACACCTAGACGGAGGGAGTCGTACGAGATATGGTGGCACACTGACTTAGGTCGAATACAAGTGCCCAAAATTGTGTGCATGTTATAATAAGGATTGACTTAAAATAGTACGTGAGCGAACAGAGGGATCAATTGGACAGTGTTCCCGAGCAGTAGCGAGATGTGTGAGGTAAGATACACCGCTAGCGCTTTTAATTTTTCTTATTAATTTGTTTGTTTCACCCTCTGACTGGTGGGACCCAACGTACTACGTGGAGAGAGGTAAGGTGACTAAGGCTGCATTATTTCTGCACCACTGTGGACAGTCTTACCACCAAAGCCACATGACACAATTATGATTTAAATCCCAATGACTCCCACACACACAAAAAAACATGGCATGCTTGTCACACGAATGCAGGAATGTATAAAAGGTTATTTTCCTCTCGTTGAACATAATGGGAGGGTTGTGTAGCTGGTTAGCCTGTTTGCTCATCAAACTTGAGGTCTCTGGTTCGATAACTACACTTGAGCATAATTCGTGCCAGGAGGATTCTTTGACTGGTCAAAATGGATGGATACGGAGCTATACGATCTCGTAGTGACCGTATAATCACCTCATCACGTATAAGTTGCAGCCTCGGCGCTTGTTTTCTAGGGTTTGCACTCTTCACACTCTCTCCAGTATATATATACACGCTGGAGCCTCAGCGCTTGTAGTTGCTCTCTTCACACTCTCTCACCCTCTCCAGATCTAAACAAGACTTTGTTGGCCTCTCTCTCTCTCCCCTCACTGCTGGTCTGCTTGTAGTTGCTCTCTTCACACTCTCTCACCCTCTCCAGATCTAAGCAAGACTTCGTTGGCCTCTCTCTCTCCCCTCACTGCTGGTCAAAGAGCCGGCAGGATCCGTCCGCCGGGAAGGGAAGGAGGCTTAACGCTGTCGCCGTCGGCGAGGGAGGGAATCCACTACCGGCGCAACTGTTCACTTTCACCCAGCGGCGACGCGGGAGGGCTCCGACCCCTTCTTCGCCGCCTTACATAGTGTGGGTCGAACGGCCTCCGGTCGCCCACCGAACCACACCCCAAGAACCTTAAGGTATAATTTACTTATTCCACATGCATTGCTCTAGCTGCATGTGGGCTTTTTCCGCTTCTGCACTCGAATCTAGGTGTTGGATCAAACAGGAAAGTAGTGGGGAAAGTTGTATACCATGAATCTAGGACGTGGTTCAAAGAGGAAAGGAATGGGGGAAAGTAGTGGGAAAATTTGTATAGCATGAATCTAGGACGTGGTTCAAAAAGGAAAGGAAGGGGGAAAGTAGTGGGGAAAGTTGTATCGCATGAATCTAAGACATGGTTCAAAGAGGACAGGAATGGGGGAAAGTTGTATAGCATAAATCTAGGACATGGTTCACAGAGGAAAGGAAGTGGGGAAAGTACTAGTACAGACTGGCTATCCAGCACCTACGTTGGCCGAAAAGGGAAAACAATGACAAACGCAGTACGCACATCTGTAACAAACTGATTTTTTGTTTTGGGGGACAAGGCTGTAGAGTTTGAGTAGGACTAGATTTGCTACGCTCACATAGGGAAATGTGTCTAAAGATAACAAAACTGGGACCAACACAAATATGCTCCTTGGTTGTTTGTTCTTTGTTGCAACAGACTGTGCATCACCCCAGTACATCGGTAGATGCACATGGTGCTGGTGCGACCACTGTCCCGTGCAACTCTTTAGCTGTTGCTAATCTAAGGCCCTGTTTGGTTAAAAACTCCCTAGTCCCTACCTGCTTGGTTTCAGGGACTAAACATGGACTAAAGGTTATTAAATGACATGCTAAAAGACCATGTTACCCCTAGTAATGAACTAATAGAGACAAGGTGCGATGCATGGCAGGGGCAACTGTTGGAAAAAGTCCCAAAAAGACTCTCCCTCGGGGTCTTCTTTCTTTAGTCCCAAATGCCCACTTTTAGTCCCTAAAAGTCCCTCCTGTTTGGTTTAGATGGGACTGACACGGAATTTTTTTAGTCCCTCCACCAAAATGTCCCTGTAAACAAGCACCCTCTAATAATGCCGCTGGAAAATTGATGCAATGCCACAGTTAAAAGCAAATTACATGTTTAACGAATTTATTGTTAATATAATCTCTTTGTTAATATTAATCAATGCCACCGTTTGAGAAATGCTACTGTCTTGCTTTCTTTCCCATTTAGATAAGGTAGATGCTTCTTTTTGTTGGCTTCTGTGTCATCCACCGTTATTGACCACTAGTTGTTTCCTTTGCACCTCTGTGTAAACAGGGTTATCTACTTCACCTCGTTGCCATTGTGACCTTTTGTTGCACTGCACAAAACACTTTTGTTTTAAGAGTGTTTTGTGCAGTTCAACCAAAATGTCACACCGACAATGTTGCTTGATTGCTTGATCTTAGTGGAACTGCACAAGAGGAGATCTTACTTCCTATCCGTGTTGGCAAATTTGGTTCAGATCTTCTTCTTGTGACTTGTTTGAATTCCGTGTCATGAGAGGTCAGTACTAGCCTTCTTTCACATGATTCTGCAATGTGCTTTCATATGTTGTGCTACTTGTACGGTAATGTTGCTTGATTTTAGTGAACTGCACAAATGGAGACAAGACTTGCAATCTGTATGTGCACCGCAATATCCCATTGAGGTAAGATAAGGATATTTCACAACTGTTGGCCTGTATTTTGCCACTTTCATCAGAAAATTAATGTCATTGTTTAGTGCTATACTTGTGCAACCTAATTGACATGCCAAATCTTACATTGAAGGCGAAGCATGTCTGTTATTGAACCAAGTGATGAAGGGGAAGAACAAGCGGAAGAAAAACAAAAATCAACTCCTGGTGCTGTAATGAAGCACTGGAACTGTGATGACACAAGTAATGATATAGTTTTGCATCTTAATTTATTGCTATGGCTGGAACGAGCAATTGTTTTGCCACTGATTTGATGCCACTCTTAATGTAATACGTAATTATCTCTACTTGTGCAAATAGGGATCTTCTTTGAAGATACCATATATTTTAGTGGAACTGCACAAGAAGATGTTGGAAACATTAATCTAATCGAGGAGTATATAGTAAGCATGGCCACCACAGTAGATAGCAACAGATGGTTCCGGAGAAGTGATTCATCTGTATGCTCTACACAATAAGCCTCCTGACAAAGGTTGGTACTCGCCCACTGATTTCATCCATATGATTGAGCTTTGTCATCTCTATTGGTAGATACTGTCATCAAAAAGTGGTATTGTCCTTGAGAAGTGCTTCATCTGTGCTGTTTTAAATATTTCCTTTCCTTTTTTTCGAGCAAACATGGATGCTAGCATTTAGTTATCCTCTTGTCTTTGCACAACAGGATCATCCTCCTCTGAAGAAGAATATGGAGTACGTGAAGTGACTAGTTCCGATTATGCCAGGATGAAGAAGCCCTGTCTATCTTCTCATCAGAAGGAGCAGTTGAAGGATGGTTACATTACCCCCCACAAGACCAAACTAACTTCAGCTCAGAAGGACTGACAAATCTCCATTTTCTTGCTGTGATGCGTGAGTACAATGTTGTTCTAGGATTCTTTCCGGTGAGTTCCATTTTTCTAAAAGTGTGCTCTACATGGACCATGTAGGTGCCTGTTTAAACTGTCAATTCATAGTACAGTTTGCTTTATACTAATCACTTTTTTTGTATTTGTGCAAACAGGGGTGCTCAGCTTGATTTCAATGGGAACTGCACAAAATGTTCATGAATACATCGAATCATTCATTTCCACCACAAGAAAGGAGGTGCCGATAAGTTCAAGGCATTGCAACATCTAAGGGCGAAATCATACAAGCTACGCGTGAATTTGGTTGATTTTGGTGGAGCTGCACAAAAAGAACAGCTGGTTTATTTAGCACGAGGTGCCATGTCAATTTCCGAACTAATGGCAAACCCTGCCCATTCCACAATCGTAGGCATTTGATATTTTGGAATGGGAAAACCTTGTCAAATTTTGCTCATTGATTTTAGCAAGAAGACATGCGTTTGATATTTTCGAATGGGACGCCCTTTGCTGTCAGCAGCGTCGATCCATTTTTTCTTTATTGTTTAGTTGTGAAGTAAATATTGGCTCTGACATGTGAATCGCTGAGATGCATAATCATCAATTGTTTTGAATGTTCTCTATGACATGTGAATCGATGTGATTGCAATGTACAGGAATGCTAAAAAGCTGCTCAAACTCTTTGGACTCCTTCTGTTCCTTTTTACTTCGCACATTGTGAAAGTGCATACTTTTTTCTATAAGATTGGTCAAAGTAGAGATACTTTGACTGCAGACAAAACTTGTATGCAGACTAGAAAGGACCGGAGGGAGTACATGTGAAACTGCTGCAAACGAGGTGATCACCCTGGGAATAATGCTAGTACGTATTGTTTTGCATGTTCATCCAATGCCAGTGATACAAGAATTTGAACTAATCGAAATAAATTCATTCATACACGGTCGTATTTGATATAAACATGCCGGATTTCATTACATTTCATACATTCTTCAACTAAAAAGGGGTGCGCTGGAGGTATAATTAATTAACCGAAGCTACCCACCTGTGTCCGGCTGAGCCGAACAGAAGCTTCAGTGACTTAACTGCAGGTGCAGTTGCGTAATTGACATGTTGCCGAGATGCCTTCTGGGCCCACGTGTCAGTCAGCCAACTGCACCAGCAGTTAAGTAGAAGCAGTGTCCTTCTCCAACATAGCTCTCCGACTCCACGTCGCCGCCAAGAAGCTAACCGACCGTCAGTGGTCAACCCGCCTAACTTGTCATAGCGATTAGGGAAACTAGGATCCCAATGATCAGGATCCCCACATGACAAACACCTTTCTTCTTGTCATTCTTCTTCTTGAAGTTCGTGTGTTGCACAGCCTTGTTCTTCCCATCAAACTTGCCCTTGTTCTTGAACTTGTGGGGCTGGAAGTTCTTCTGTACCAGATTGGCACTAGATCCTCCCTCAATTCCTCGAGCACGTGTGTCCTTTGCTCTCGCCTTTTCTTCCACATCAAGAGTGCCAATGAGATCCACGAAGGAGGAAGCTTAGTGATGATACCTCCGGCAACAAACTTGTCCGGTAGCATACAACTGAAGTGCTCAAGTTCTCTAGAAAATGACTGTATCTCATGAGCTTGCTCAACCACGGAGCGCTCTTCAATCATTCTGTAATCATAGAATTGCTCCATGATGTATAGCTTAGTGCCAGCAACCGGAGGGTAGCAGCGGTAGCCTTACTTGGACCCGAGCGGCGCGACCTACCGTGTTCTACTCTCCCTCGTTTTCTGTGTGGCGCGGCCTCGTTGGCAGCGGGGTGGGGCCTTAGTGGAGCCGGCGATGTCCTTTGTCTCGTTGCCGGCGGGCGGCGCCTCGGCGGAGCGGGGGAAATCCTCCCCCTCGTTGCCGGCAGGGTGGGGCCTCGGCAGAGCCGGCGGTGTCCTCTGCCTCGTTGTTGGCGCCGCGGGGCCTCGGCGGAGCAGGGCCTAGTCGACGCCAGAGGAGCGGGGACTCGTCGGAGCCGGCATTGTCCTCTGCCTCATCCTCGGTCTCGCCAAACAGCGCCTCGCCTGCTTCATCGCCCTCTTTGTAGGCGGCCACAGCCTCCACCACCCGCATGCGGTACCGCCAGCGCTCGAGGCGGCCCTTGCGGGCGGAGTGGTACGAGTCGAGCAGCGCCTCCTGCTCCGCCCGCTCCGCGGCGATCTGCTCCTCCGCCTGCAGGTGCTCCTGGAGGAGATGGTGGTTGTAGGTGGCGTCGGCTTGCGCCTCCCGGAACTGCTCCTCACGCTTCTGCCTCACCGTGTCCATATATTGGGCACGGGCCTCGCCGATGGTCATGGTGCAATGCACCGGCGAGGATGGCACGGAGGAGGGGGTTGGCGCCGAATTGTCGACTACCATGTTCTCCATTGGGACGTCGTCGTCCTCCGGCTGCCTGCCGGCCAGCCAGTCGGCAGCAATGGCTGCCATCTCCTTGTGGTCCGTCGTCCGCCCGTCCCGAAGAGCGCTGGAGCGCGAGAAAGCCATGGTGGGCAGTAGTGGTGTGGACAGGAGAATAGGAACGGATGCGGATGACTGCGGCTATGGCCGGCGCAGCAGTTTATATAGCAATGGTGGGCATCGGAGGGACGGACGTGTGGCGCCGGAGTAGCCGCCTCGGCAACCGCATATCGTTAATGTGGGCAGCAGAAGGACGGACAGACGACACTTGTGTCATTTGAAGGTGGAGCAATCGCATGCACCGGGAAGCGGGGCGGGCGGCGCTGACCGTTTCGGGCGGAAAGCGCGCGCGGGCGAGGGAGGCGGTCTGGGTGGGCCAGGGCAGTCAGACTCGTGCTTGGTAGTGGGTCGGTCCAGCAGCCGGACATGCTGGCTCGCCAGCTACCTCGCCGAGCTGAGCGATGACAATCAGACGATGGACGTAGCTTCCGACCAGGAGCCGACGCCACTGTCCAAGCCGGTTCATGCCATGTTCACCATAGAGCAGGTGCGGCCGCACTTCGATACCCTAATGGCGGAAGAGATACCAGCGCATGAGGACCTGTGCTGCAACCTCCGTCTCCTCAATGAGCACTGGTGAACAAGCGATCGACAATGCCGTCGCGGACATGTGGCCCTATGATCCTGGCTTCCCGAATGAGCAGCGGGGCGCTGTATCAGACCATCCGTAGGGCCCGCGAGGCCCTCTCCGTCGTCCTTCGAGTTGTTGCGCTCGCCGTGGCGCCGCCGTCTCGCATTGTCAACATGGTCAATGGACATGAGGATGAGGAGATGACTTTACTTGGAGAGGATGGCAGTGGGGACCCACCAGGGCCATAGCCGCACGTACGCAAGTGCTTCCTTATTAGTATATAAAACTATAATTTTTTTTGCTTCCTCCTGGTTTCCTGACATCACGGTCCCACACCATTGTCAACCTATGTAGTCAATAAATGAGAGAATTGCACAAGAAGCGGCCGACAGCTGGGACCAAGCAGCTCGAGCAGTATTTGTGTTTTTGAGGTGTGAGCACTACAGAGTTTTTCTTGAGCGATGTTTAGCCCAGATATTAATTTTTCTCCTCTAAACAACAACGAAAACATTGCTGCAGCTATTAACTGGGCTGGCTATGGCCCGTCTAGCCCAGGCCAGATATCCAGCCCAGATATTAATTTTTTTCAAGCTGAAAATGGCTAGCCCAGCTATATTTTTTTAGGAATACCCAGGCAAGGTCAAGTTGTTATTCTCTGCCCCGCAGGGCTGCAAATCTTTCCTAGGAGGGATGCATTAGGCTTAACAAGAAAATGGGCTTTAAGAAATAATAAATGGGATGTAATTATAAAAACTGGCCAGTAACTATAAAAATTGCACCAAACACGTAATTACTTTATAAAATATTATTTTTGGATATTGAAAATTTTAATTTCATTAATTGTTGCGAGCGCAATGTTTCGTTGGATTTTTATGTAATATAAATTTATATTGAAATTGTATTTAATCTGACTAGAAATTTCGGAATAAAAATATTTTGGATCCCATTAAAATGTGGGAAATTTTATTGAATTCTGTTTTGAACGGTTGGTTGAAATGGGCTGTACTTTTAACAAACTGTAAATGGGTTGTAGTAAATTCCATTAGAATTCAAAAATTGGCTGCACATTCTTACAAATCTCAAATGGGCTATAAGTTCTCTGCCACACACTTGTGGCCTTACTAAGTTGATGCGTCCCCTAAAAAAAAGAGAGTTGATGCGTATGCAAGGCTTTGCCAACTTATAATCAACACACGGTTCTAGCAGAAGTGGCCATTGGATGTCCATCCAACGGATGCCGTGCTTCTTCTTCAATCTCGGATATTCTAGCTTCACCCGCCCAACAAATGATTCCTCCCCCTGACATCTGGGGCGCACCGTTTCGGAAGCTGACCTGTGGACCTACTAAGTTGACGCGTACCAAGGGCTTTGTCAACTTAGTCAATATAAACGATTCTAGCTGCAGTGACCGTACGATGTCCATCCAACAGCCGTCGTGCTTCTTCAACCTCTGGTCTTCTTGCTCCAGCCGCCCAAAGCAGCGCCGGTCGTGCCGCCTGCTCCTGCCTCCCGTGGCCGGCTGTGCTACCGCGCAGGCCTCACCGCCCCCTACTACTCCCACCGGTGGCCAGGGCATCCCTCCACTCACACACATCCCCTGTTATTCTACGGCGACGGCAGCCTCACACCGTAGCCGAACCAGTGAACCCTCGTACTCCTCTCCGCGTGGGCATCCACTGCCGCGTCTTTCCCGGCTCCGCGTCGTCCCCTTCCTAGGCCTCGCCATCGTCCACCACCCTGGTGCTCTCGGCGCGGCGTGGTCAACGTGGTCAAGGAATGACTTCCATCGGAAGAGTAATGTACGTGGAAAGGCTGATAGCTGGGTCCACGACAGCCGCAAGGAAGTGCCTCCGTATTACGCGGAAAATAATTATTCCTCCACTTGACAGCAGGGACCCACCGGACGGGCCACCGTATTTTGCGAAGAAAACGTTTCCCCCTGACTGCTGGGACCCACCGGACGGGCCAACGTATTTCGCGAAAAAAACGTTCCCCCCGCTATCAGCTCGGACCCACCGGAGGTCTCTCCTTATTACGCACAAAAAATGAATACTCCCCCTGCTAGTTGGGACCCACCTTGGTGGGAGGCTGACTTGTGGGCCTACTAAGTTGACGGGGACGGAGTGCTTTGTCAACTTAGTCAATATGAACGATTCTAGCTCTAGTGACCGTACGATGTCCATCCAACAGCCGTAGTGCTTCTTCAACCTCTGGTCTTCTTGCTCCAGCCGCCCAAAGCAGCGCCGGTCGTGCCGCATGCTCCTGCCTCCCGTGGCCGGCTGTGCTGCCGCAGAGGCCTCACCGCCCCCTACTATTCCCACCGCTGGCCAGGCCCTACGGCGACGGCAGCCTCACACCGCAGCCGAACCAGTGAACCCTCGTACTCCTCTCCGCGCGGGCTTCCACTGCCGCGTCTTCCCCGGCTCCGCGTCGTCCCCTTCCTAGGCCTCGCCGTCGTCCAACGCCCTAGTGCTCTCGGCGCGGCATGGTCAACATGGTCAAGGAACGACTTCCATCGGAAGAGTACTATACGTGGAGAGGCTGACAGCTGGGTCCACGGCGTCCACAAGGAAGTGCCTCCTTATTACGTGCAAAATAATTATTCCTCCACCTGACAGCAGGGACCCACCGGACGGGCAACTGTATTTCACAAAAAAAAAACATTTCCCCCTGACTGCTGGGACCTACCAGCTACATCTTCGCACGCAAGAAAGTGCGTCCGGGTAAAAAAAACAATTCGCCCCCTGACTGCTGGGACCCACCAGCTACATCTTCGCAGGCAAGGAAGTGCCTGACAGTCGGGACCCACCTGGTTGAAGCGTACGTAGCATTGTCATTCTGGCCGCGAACGTGTACGTACATACTGGTCGATGTAGAGGCGCGCACGTGTCGTAGTAGAGGCCCCCACGTAGCATGTACACGTACGTACAGCGGCCAGTGTGCAAGAAAGAAAAAACAGCCACGTACGTACATATGGGCAGGGTCTCGAACGCCTACTCGCGCATACGTACAACCAGGGCTCGTGTACATGGCTGGGTCGGAACGGAGAAACTGTGTCGCCGTTGTGTTCATGGGGAGCCAACCGGCTGGGTCGGAACGGAATGCGTCGTCGTGTTCATCGGGTGGGCTTGGACGGAACAACCGATGGAAACGAGGCCTGGCGTACCGCAGAACGGAGGAAACGGCCTTGTGTTCGACTGGCCACGGTCGAAACGGGATCCTGTTCATCGGGAGGGGTCTGGCGTACCGCAAAACGGAGGAAACGGACCTCCTACGGTCGAAACGGGGGTCCTGTTGATCGGGAGGGGTGTGGCGTACCGCAAAACAGAGGAAACGGACTTGTGTTGGAGCGCTACGGTCGAAACGGGGGTCCTGTTCATTGGGAGGGGTGTGGCGTACCGCAAAACGGGACTCCACGGGATACTGTTCATCTCCACCGTCGACCCCCTCCAGCCTCCATGGGCTACTGTTCATCCACCGTTGTCGGATTAAATAGCCACGGGTAGCCTAACCGACTCCCCCTGGCTCCTCAAGAAATTATCAGGCCATTTGAGCCTTCAAGCATTCGAAGCACAGGGCCGCCTTCCCCCGGCCGGCTATCCCAGGGGCCGACTCTCAGAAGGCAACCCATTCCCAGAAACCTTCCCCAAGATAGCTACGAGATGGCCGACTCCAGGAAGCCGGCTCCAAAAGGACCGACTCCCAAAAGCCGGCCATGAAGAACGCCGACTCCCAAAAGCCGGCCATGAAGAACGCCGACTCCAAGAAGCCGGCCAAGACCGCACCCACCAAAACTATGCCCACATAACGGTGATAAGACGGGGCGTGGCCACAGTACAGCCCACTACCCCCGAATCCCGAAGCAGGCATGGCCACGGGACGCCGTACGAGTCAGCCATCTCCCGTCCGGCGCGGCACTGTAGCCATGTTGGCCTCGACGTCATCCACGACAGACGCCAGTACGGCCCGTGGGCGGCGGGCCCCTTTAGCCAGAGAGACGCTCGAGGGCGGCCCGGCCTCCCCTAGTCGGCCAGGGGCATAGCCGGCCCCCAGAAGCCGGCTACCTCCCTCCCTCGAAGCATGTGCCACATTAAGGAGACAAGACGAGGTAAGGCTACACTGAGAGCCCATGAGGCGGCACACTGTAGCCACGCTTACCCCGACAAAGCCCTCGTCATCAGGGGCGAGGCAACAGTAACCAGCCGCCGACAAGACCCCCAAGCGGTGGGGCCGGCCTGTCTACCAAGAGGCCGCAGCCGGCGGGACCCACCAGTCGGCGGGCCCCACAGGCCGGCGGAGAAGTCGGCGAACACAGACACTGACAGCTGGGGCCCGCACCCAGCCGGAATACTATTGTACCCCTGGGGGGTAGGCCTATATAAACCCCCCGGGGCACCCATGCAAAGGATTGGTCTCATAGAGTTACACACACACCATATAGAGAAGAAAGGGAGAGCTAGCCTTGCTCTTCTTCTCCCTCGAAACCGACAGCTCAAGGAGCACTTGTAGCTACACGTTTTGATCTAGTGATCATGCGGAGACCCCGCAGAGCAGGACTAGGGGTGTTATCTCCACGGAGAGCCCCGAACCTGGGTAAGATTCGCCGGCGTGCATGTCTTCGCCTCATCCCGTTTCCAGGCACCGGCGACGTTTTACTGGCTCCCACAATGATCAGCCACCCGTTGGCATATGTCGCACCTACCACCCGACATTTGGCGCCCACCGTGGGGCAGGGTGCACCGTCGTCCCGAGACCTGTTCTGGACGGAAACCCTTTTCCTCCCCCGCGAGCACAGCCAGCCTGCTGCGCCCGATGGCGTTTGCCCCGACGCGCTGCAAGGCGTCGACGACGCATGCGCAGCGAGCTGCCTCGCCGATCTGCTCGGCGAGGCTCGCATCTCCGACGAGCCCGCGTCCGACGCGGGCACGGACTACCCCGAGAGCCGCCTCGTCAGCCTCCTCGACCAACTTCACGTCTCCAGCGAGCCTGCTGTAGACTTGGAGTCGGTCGGCTCCACCGACCCGATGCTTGTCGATTCCGACATGGCATCGCTCGACGCCTACCCCTCCGACGTGGTGGTCTTCGACGATCCCCTCCCTCGAGCTGACAGCGGCAACAGCGCTGTCACCGAAGTGTTGGTCATCAGCCACGTCGCCAACTCGGGCGAGAACGCCCGCGACGCCCTGCAAGCAGCGATGCACGACTTATCCGTCCCCATCCCGTCCGACGCCAACGCCGAGACCTTGGACGCACGCCGCCTCGCCCTCATCGCGGAAGGCCAGAAGATAGCCTCCATGAGACGCCTCACCGAGGCTCACCAGCGCGAAGTCGACCGCGCCGCCTTTGGCACGCCGCCTCATGGCGGGCCGAGCCGAGCCGGCCTCGTCCAGAAGCGCGGCGCGGCCATCGCCAGCATGCTGGGGGCGGACCGCCCCGTCTATGCCACCCCGCTCGAGAATCTGCGAGCAGCTCAGGCGGCCGCTGAAGAGCTGAATGGACTGGGGGCCGATGAGCTTGTTGGGGAACGTAGTAATTTCAAAAAAGTTCCTACCGACACGCAAGATCATGGTGATGCATAGCAACGAGAGGGGAGAGTGTTGTCCACGTACCCTCGTAGACCGACAGCGGAAGCGTTATCACAACGCGGTTGATGTAGTCGTACGTCTTCACGATCCGACCGATCAAGTACCGAACGCACGGCACCTCCGAGTTCTACACACGTTCAGCTCGATGACGTCCCTCGAACTCCGATCCAGCCGAGTGTTGAGGGAGAGTTTCGTCAGCACGACGGCGTGGTGACGATGATGATGTTCTACCGACGCAGGGCTTCGCCTAAGCTCCGCAACGATATTATCGAGGTGTAATTTGGTGGAGGGGGGCACCGCACACGGCTAAAAGATCTCAAGGATCAATTGTTGTGTCTCTGGGGTGCCCCCCTGCCCCCGTATATAAAGGAGCAAGGGGGAGGCAGCCGGCAAAGGGGAGAGGCGTGCCAAAGGGGGGAGTCCTACTCCCACCGGGAGTAGGACTCCTCCTTTCCTTGTGGGAGTAGGAGAAGGGAAGGGGGAAGGAGAAAGAAGGAAGGGGGCGCCCCCCCTCCCTAGTCCAATTCGGACTAGCCCATGGGGAGGGGTGCGGCCACCCTTTGGGGTCTTTCTCTCCTTTCCCGTATGGCCCATAAAGGCCCAATACGAATTCCCGTAACTCTCCGGTACTGCGAAAAATACCCGAATCACTCGAAACCTTTCCGAAGTCCGAATATAGTCGTCCAATATATTGATCTTTACGTCTCGGCCATTTCGAGACTCCTCGTCATGTCCCCGATCTCATCCGGGACTCCGAACTCCTTCGGTACATCAACATACATAAACTCATAATAACACTGTCATCGTAACGTTAAGCGTGCGGACCCTACGAGTTCGAGAACTATGTAGACATGACTGAGACACCTCTCCGGTCAATAACCAATAGCGGGACCTGGATGCCCATATTGGCTCCCACATATTCTACGAAGATCTTTATCGGTCAGACCGCATAGCAACATACGTTGTTCCCTTTGTCATCGGTATGTTACTTGCCTGAGATTCGATCGTCGGTATCTCGATACCTAGTTCAATCTCGTTACCGGCAAGTCTCTTTACTCATTCCGTAATACATCATCCCGCAACTAACTCATTATTCACAATGCTTGCAAGGCTTATAGTGATGTATATTACCGAGTGGGCCCAGAGATATCTCTCCGACAATCGGAGTGACAAATCCTAATCTCGAAATACGCCAACCCAACAAGTACCTTTGGAGACACCTGTAGAGCACCTTTATAATCACCCATTTACGTTGTGACGTTTGGTAGCACACAAAGTGTTCCTCCGGTAAACGGGAGTTGCATAATCTCATAGTCATAGGAACATGTATAAGTCATGAAGAAAGCAATAGCAACATACTAAACGATCGGGTGCTAAGCTAACGGAATGGGTCAAGTCAATCACGTCATTCTCCTAATGAGGTGATCTCGTTAATCAAATGACAACTCATGTCTATGGCTAGGAAACATAACCATCTTTGATTAACGAGCTAGTCAAGTAGAGGCATACTAGTGACACTCTTGTTTGTCTATGTATTCACACATGTATTATGTTTCTGGTTAATACAATTCTAGCATGAATAATAAACATTTATCATGATATAAGGAAATATATAATACTTTATTATTGCCTCTAGGGCATATTTCCTTCAGTCTCCCACTTGCACTAGAGTCAATAATCTAGATCACATCGCCATGTGATTTAACATCAATAATTCACATTACCATGTGATTAACACCCATAGTTCACATCTCTATGTGACCAACACTCAAAGGGTTTACTAGTGTCAATAATCTAGTTCACATCGCTATGTGATTAACACCCAAAGAGTACTAAGGTGTGATCATGTTTTGATTGTGAGATAATTTTAGTCAACGGGTCTGTCACATTCAGATCCGTAAGTATTTTGCAAATTTCTATGTCTACAATGCTCTGCACGGAGCTACTCTAGCTAATTGCTCCCACTTTCAATATGTATCTAGACCGAGACTTAGAGTCATCTAGATTTAGTGTCAAAACTTGCATCGACGTAACCCTTTACGACGAACCTTTTGTCACTTCCATAATCGAGAAACATATCCTTATTCCACTAAGGATAATTTTGACCGCTGTCCAGTGATCTACTCCTAGATCACTATTGTACTCCCTTGCCAAAATCAGTGTAGGGTATACAATAGATCTGGTACACAGCATGGCATACTTTATAGAACCTATGGCCAAGGCATAGGGAATGACTTTCATTCTTTTTCTATCTTCTGCCGTGGTCGGGCTTTGAGTCTTACTCAATTTCACACCTTGTAACACAGGTAAGAAACTCTTTCTTTGACTGTTCCATTTTGAACCACTTCAAAATCTTGTTAAGGTATGTACTCATTGAATAAACTTATCAAGCGTCTTGATCTATCTCTATAGATCTTGATGCTCAATATGTAAGCAGCTTCACCGAGGTCTTTCTTTGAAAAACTTCTTTCAAACACTCCTTTATGCTTTGCAGAATAATTCTACATTATTTCCGATCAACAATATGTCATTCACATATACTTATCAGAAATGCTGTAGTGCTCCCACTCACTTTCTTGTAAATACAGGCTTCACCGCAAGTCTGTATAAAACTATATCCTTTGATCAACTTATCAAAGTGTATATTCGAACTCCGAGATGCTTGCACCAGTCCATAGATGGATCGCCGGAGCTTGCATATTTTGTTAGCACTTTTAGGATTGACAAAACCTCCTGGTTCCATCATATACAACTCTTCTTTAATAAATCCATTAAGGAATGTAGTTTTGTTTATCCATTTGCCAGATTTCATAAAATGCGGCAATTGCTAACATGATTCAGACAGACATTAAGTATAGATACGAGTGAGAAACTCTCTCATCGTAGTCAACACCTTGAACTTGTCGAAAACCTTTTGCGACAATTCTAGCTTTGTAGATAGTAACACTACTATCAGCGTCTGTCTTCCTCTTGAAGATCCATTTAATCTCAATGGCTCGCCGATCATTGGGCAAGTCAATCAAAGTCCACACTTTGTTCTCATATATGGATCTTATCTCAGATTATATGGCCTCAAGCCATTTCGCGGAATCTGGGCTCATCATCGCTTCCTCATAGTTCGTAGGTTCGTCATGGTCAAATAACATGACCTCCAGAACAGGATTACCGTACCACTCTGGTGCGGATCTTACTCTGGTTTACCTACGAGGTTTGGTAGTAACTTGATCTGAAGTTACATGATCATCATCATTAACTTCCTCACTAATTGGTGTAGGAGTCACAGGAACAGATTTCTGTGATGAACTACTTTCCAATAAGGGAGCAGGTACAGTTACCTCATCAAGTTCTACTTTCCTCCCACTCACTTCTTTCGAGAGAAACTCCTTCTCTAGAAAGGATCCATTTTTAGCAACGAATGTCTTGCCTTCGGATCTGTGATAGAAGGTGTACCCAACTGTCTCCTTTGGGTATCCTATGAAGACACATTTCTCCGATTTGGGTTTGAGCTTATGAGGATGAAACTTTTTCACATAAGCATCGCAACCCCAAAATTTTAAGAAACGACAACTTCGGTTTCTTGCTAAACCTCAGTTCATAAGGCGTCGTCTCAACGGATTTTGATGGTGCCCTATTTAACGTGAATGCATCTGTCTCTAATGCATAACCCCAAAACGATAGTGGTAAATTGGTAAGAGACATCATAGATTGCACTATATCCAATAAAGTACGGTTACGACGTTCGGACACACCATTACACCGTGGTGTTCCAGGTGGCGTGAGTAGTGAAACTATTTCACATTGTTTTAACTGAAGGCCAAACTCGTAACTCAAATACTCTTCTCTACGATCATATTGTAGAAACTTTATTTTTCTTGTTACGATGATTTTCCACTTCACTCTGAAATTATATGAACTTTTCAAATGTTTCAGACTTATGTTTCATTAAGTAGATATACCCATATCTGCTCAAATCATCTGTGAAGGTGAGAAAATAACGATATCCGCCACGAGCCTCAATATTCATTGGACCACATACATCTGTATGTATGACTTCCAACAAATCTGTTGCTCTCTCCATAGTTCCGGAGAACGGCATTTTAGTCATCTTGCCCATGAGGCATGGTTCGCAAGCATCAAGTGATTCATAATCAATTGATTCCAAAATTCCATCAGTATGGAGTTTCTTCATGCGCTTTACACCAATATGACCTAAACAGCAGTGCCACAAATAAGTTGCACTATCATTATTAACTTTGCATCTTTTGGCTTCAATATTATGAATATGTGTATCACTACGATCGAGATCCAACAAATCATTTTTGTTGGTGTGTATGACCATAAAAGGTTTTTATTCATGTAAACAGAACAACAATTGTTCTCTAACTTAAATGAATAACCGTATTGCAATAAACATGATCAAATCATATTCATGCTCAACGTAAACACTAAATAACACTTATTTAGTTTCAACACTAATCCCGAAAGTACAGGGAGTGTGCGATGATGATCATATCAATCTTGGAACTACTTCCAACACACATCGTCACCTCGCCTTTTTACTAGTCTCTGTTTATTCTGCAACTCCCACTTCGAGTTACTACTCTTAGCAACTGAACCAGTATCAAATACCGAGGGGTTGCTACAAACACTAGTAAAGTACACATCAATAACATGTATATCCAATATACCTTTGTTCACTTTGCCATCCTTCTTATCCACCAAATACTTGGGGCAGTTCCGCTTCCAGTGACTAGTCCCTTTGCAGTAGAAGCACTTAGTCTCAGGCTTAGGTACAGACTTGGGCTTCTTCACTTGAGTAGCAACTTGCTTGCCGTTCTTTTTGAAGTTCCCCTTCTATCCCTTTGCCCTTTTCTTGAAACTAGTGGTCATGTTAACCATCAACACTTGATGCTATTTCTTGATTTCTACCTTCGTCGATTGCAGCATCACGAAGAGCTTGGGAATTACTTTCGTCATCCCTTGCATACTATAGTTCATCACGAAGTTCTACTAACTTGGTGATGGTGACTAGAGAATTCTGTCAATCACTATTTTATCTGGAAGATTAACTCCCACTTGATTCAAGCGATTGTAGTACCCAGACAATCTGAGCACATGCTCACTAGTTGAGCGATTCTCCTCCATCTTTTAGCTATAGAACTTGTTGGAGACTTCATATCTCTCTACTCGGGTATTTGCTTGAAATATTAACTTCAACTCCTGGAACATCTTATATGGTCCATGACGTTCAAAACGTCTTTGAAGTCCCGATTCTAAGCCGTTAAGCATGGTGCACTAAACTATCAAGTAGTCATCATATTGAGCTAGCCAAACGTTCATAACGTCTGCATCTACTCCTGCAATAGGTCTGTCACCTAGCGGTGCATCAAGGACATAATTTTTCTGTGCAGCAATGAGGATAATCCTCAGATCACGGATCCAATCCGCATCTTTGCTACTAACATCTTTCAACATAATTTTTCTCTAGGAACATATCAAAAATAAACACAGGGAAGCAACAACGCGAGCTATTGATCTACAACATAATTTGCAAAATACTATCAGGACTAAGTTCATGATAAATTCAAGTTCAATTAATCATATTACTTAAGAACTCCCACTTAGATAGACATCCCTCTAATCATCTAAGTGATTACGTGATCCAAATCAACTAAACCATGTCCGATTAACACGTGAGATGGAGTAGTTTCAATGGTGAACATCACTATGTTGATCATATCTACTATATGATTCACGCTCGACCTTTCGGTCTCTGTGTTCCGAGGCCATATCTGTATATGCTAGGCTCGTCAAGTTTAACCTGAGTATTCCGCGTGTGCAACTGTTTTGCACCCGTTGTATTTGAACGTAGAGCCTATCACACCCGATTAACACGTGGTGTCTCAGCACGAAGAACTTTCGCAACGGTGCATACTCAGGGAGAACACTTTATCTTGAAATTTTAGTGAGAGATAATCTTATAATGCTACCGTCAAACAAAGCAAGATAAGATGCATAAAGGATTAACATCACATGCAATCAATATAAGTGATATGATATGGCCATCATCATCTTGTGCTTGTGATCTCCATCTCCGAAGCACCGTGCTTGTGATCTCCATCTCCGAAGCACCGTCATGATCACCATCGTCACCGGCGCGACACCTTGATCTCCATCGTAGTATCGTTGTCGTCTCGCCAACTAATTGCTTTTACGACTATCGCTACCGCTTAGTGATAAAGTAAAACTATTACATGGTGATTGCATCTCATACAATAAAGCGACAACCATATGGCTCCTGCCAGTTGCCGATAACTTGGTTACAAAACATGATCATCTCATACAACAAATTATATCACATCATGTCTTGACCATATCATATCACAACATGCCCTGCAAAAAACAAGTTAGACGTCCTCTATTTTGTTGTTGCAAGTTTTACGTGGCTGCTACGGGCTTAGCAAGAACCGTTCTTACCTACGCATCAAAACCACAACGATAGTTTGTCAAGTTGGTGCTGTTTTAACCTTCGCAAGGACCGGGCGTAGCCACACTCGGTTCAACTAAAGTGAGAGAGACAGACACCCGCCAGTCACCTTTAAGCAACGAGTGCTCCGAACGGTGAAACCAGTCTCGCGTAAGCGTACGCGTAATGTCGGTCCGGGCCGCTTCATCTCACAATACCGCTGAACCAAAGTATGACATGCTGGTAAGCAGTATGACTTATATCGCCCACAACTCACTTGTGTTCTACTCGTGCATAGCATCAACACATAAAACCAGGCTCGGATGCCACTGTTGGGGAACGTAGTAATTTCAAAAAAATTCCTATGCACACGCAAGATCATGGTGATGCATAGCAACGAGAGGGGAGAGTGTTGTCCACGTACCCTCGTAGACCGACAGCGGAAGCGTTATCACAACGCGGTTGATGTAGTCGTACGTCTTCACGATCCGACCGATCAAGTAACGAACGCACGGCACCTCCGAGTTCTACACACGTTCAGCTCGATGACGTCCCTCGAACTCCGATCCAGCCGAGTGTTGAGGGAGAGTTTCGTCAGCACGATGGCGTGGTGACGATGATGATGTTCTACCGACGCAGGGCTTCGCCTAAGCTCCGCAACGATATTATCGAGGTGTAATTTGGTGGAGGGGGGCACCACACACGGCTAAAAGATCTCAAGGATCAATTGTTGTGTCTCTGGGGTGCCCCCCTGCCCCCGTATATAAAGGAGCAAGGGGGAGGCAGCCGGCCAAGGGGAGAGGCGCGCCAAAGGGGGGAGTCCTACTCCCACCGGGAGTAGGACTCCTCCTTTCCTTGTGGGAGTAGGAGAAGGGAAGGGGGAAGGAGAAAGAAGGAAGGGGGCGCCCCCCCTCCCTAGTCCAATTCGGACTAGCCCATGGGGAGGGGTGCGGCCACCCTTTGGGGTCTTTCTCTCCTTTCCCGTATGGCCCATAAAGGCCCAATACGAATTCCCGTAACTCTCCGGTACTCCGAAAAATACCCGAATCACTCGGAACCTTTCCGAAGTCCGAATATAGTCGTCCAATATATCGATCTTTACATCTCGGCCATTTCAAGACTCCTCGTCATGTCCCCGATCTCATCCGGGACTCCGAACTCCTTCGGTACATCAACATACATAAACTCATAATAACACTGTCATCGTAACGTTAAGCGTGTGGACCCTACGGGTTCGAGAACTATGTAGACATGACCGAGACACCTCTCCGGTCAATAACCAATAGCGGGACCTGGATGCCCATATTGGCTCCCACATATTCTACGTAGATCTTTATCGGTCAGACCGCATAACAACATACGTTGTTCCCTTTGTCATCGGTATGTTACTTGCCCGAGATTCGATCGTCGGTATCTCGATACCTAGTTCAATCTCGTTACCGGCAAGTCTCTTTACTCGTTCCGTAATACATCATCCCGCAACTAACTCATTAGTCACAATGCTTGCAAGGCTTATAGTGATGTGTATTACCGAGTGGGCCCAGAGATACCTCTCCGACAATCGGAGTGACAAATCCTAATCTCGAAATACGCCAACCCAACAAGTACCTTTGGAGACACCTGTAGAGCACCTTTATAATCACCCATTTACGTTGTGACGTTTGGTAGCACACAAAGTGTTCCTCCGGTAAACGGGAGTTGCATAATCTCATAGTCATAGGAACATGTATAAGTCATGAAGAAAGCAATAGCAACATACTAAACGATCGGGTGCTAAGCTAACGGAATGGGTCAAGTCAATCACGTCATTCTCCTAATGAGGTGATCTCGTTAATCAAATGACAACTCATGTCTATGGCTAGGAAACATAACCATCTTTGATTAACGAGCTAGTCAAGTAGAGGCATACTAGTGACACTCTTGTTTGTCTATGTATTCACACATGTATTATGTTTCCGGTTAATACAATTCTAGCATGAATAATAAACATTTATCATGATATAAGGAAATATATAATACTTTATTATTGCCTCTAGGGCATATTTCCTTGAGAGCTCCCCTACATGACAAGGCGGATTCAGCAGCTGATCGACGCGGCCGCGGAGCGGCACGAAGCCGGCGCCCACGCTGAGAGTCCTCCCCCGCGCCGGGAGCACGCCGCGACATCCCGGTCGCCGACTGCGAGCGGCGCCCGCGTGAGGAAAGACAAGGAGCTGGCTGCTAGCCGCAGCCGGACTCGTATCACCATCGAGCGTGACGCGAAAGGCCGCCCTCGAGCAGTGGAGCACCGAGGAAATCCGCCTCCTCCCCCGCCTCGAGGGGAGAGATACCCCACCCCGCCGCCTGTCACGCATCCGACTCTTGGTGGCCGACTAGGCCACCGCGAAGGAGTCGGCGAGAACGACGCCCGTCACCGGATCGACCGCCTGGCTCGGTCCTTGGTGCTAGAAGAAGAAGATGATGTCGGTCCGCCATGCTTTGGCCCCCGCATCCGTGACGAGCCCTTCCCCAAAGGGTTCTCGCTCCCCAGAGACACGCCTAAGTACAACGGCTCTGTGAAGCCAGAAGATTGGCTCATCGACTACTCCACTGCTGTCAGCATAGCCAACGGCAATCGGCGCGTAGCCGTGAAGTACGTCCCCCTCATGCTGCAGGGCACGGCACGCACCTGGCTCAACAGCCTCAAGCCCTATAGCATCAACAGCTGGCTGGCTTCACGGAAGTCTTTGTCCGTAACTTCACCAGCACGTACAAGCGGCCTCCCAAGCCTCGCCAACTCTCCCTATGCGTCCAAGGGCCGAACGAGTCGACCCGCGACTACCTCACGCGGTGGGCCGAGCTCCGCAACTCCTGCGAGGGGGTGCACGAGGTTCAGGCCATCGAGTACTTCACCGCCGGGTGCCGAGTGGGCACCCTCCTCAAACACCGACTCCTCTGCGACGAGCCGGCTACCCTCGATGAACTGCTAATCATCGCGGACAAGTACGCCACGGCCGACTCCTCGATGAAGACCGAGCTTCGAGTGGACGCCTCTGGGAAGGTGATCGCTCCGGCTCCCAAGACGCCGGCTGGCGACTCCAATCGGCGCCCCTACCAGAACGATCACAAGCGCAAGGCCCCTATGCCGCCCTCCACCAGTCGGCAAGTGGCCACAGTTGAAGATGAGCAGCCAGAAGAGCGGCCCACTCCCGAGAAGAAGGGTGGCAGGCCGGCTTGGCAGCCGGCTTTCTCCTACGAGCAGACTCTCGACGCCCCCTGCAAGTTCCACAGCGGCGCGAAGCCGTCCAACCACACGACCCGAAAGTGCCACTGGCTCACACGAATCTCCAAGGGCGAGGGGCTGGTGCCGCCTCCGCCTCCCGGCCCGCCGCCTCCAGCTCCCCAGCAGCCGGCGGCTCGACCAGCAGTCGGAGCCATTCAAGATGAGTTCCCTGAAGAGCACACCGCCTACGTCGTCTTCACAAGCCAAGTTGAAGACAAGCGTAGTCGGCGCCGACAGCACCAAGAGGTCAACGCAGTCACCTCTAGCACCCCCGAGTTCATGCACTGGTCCGAGAAGCCCATCAACTGGAGCCAGGCCGACCACCCAGAGGGGATGCCATCCCCTGGCTCCTACGCACTAGTCTTGGATGTCACCCTCGCGACGGAGAGGCGAGCTGCCCGATTCTTCCGCGTGCTGATTGATGGCGGAAGCAGTATCAATATACTGTACCGCGATACCATGGAGAAGCTGAACATCAAGGCAAAGCAGCTCACGCCAAGCCGGACCGTGTTCCATGGCATCGTGCCCGGCTTGTCCTGTTCCCCGACCGGCAAGATCAAGATGGATGTTCTCTTCGGAGACAAGGATCATTTTCGCCGAGAAGCGATCTGGTTTGAGGTAGTGGATCTAGAGAGCCCTTACCATGCTTTGCTTGGCCGACCTGCTCTGGCCAAGTTCATGGCTGTGCCCCACTACGCCTACCTGAAGATGAAGATGCCGAGCTCGAAGGGGATCATCACTGTAGCCGGCGACTACAAGAAGTCCATCGAGTGCGCTATGGCCAGCAGTCGGCTGGCCGAGTCCCTCGTAGTGGCAGAAGAGAAGAAGATACTGGAACGGGTTGTGGCCATGGCCGGCAAGCAGCCGGCCTTGTCCCCCAACCCCAAAGATTATGATGCGCATGGCTCCTTCCAGCCAGCCAAGTAGACGAAGAAGATACCTCTGGACCCGGAGAACCCGGAAAGGTTTGCTGTCATTGGGGCAAACCTGGACAGTAAATAGGAAGGCGAGCTCGTCGAATTCCTCCGTGAGAATCGAGACGTCTTTGCATGGTCCCCAAAGGACATGCCGGGCGTCCCGAAGGATTTCGCCGAGCACAAATTACACGTCCGAGCCGACGCGAAGCCGGTCAAGCAGTCCCTCCGCCGACTGTCAGAAGAGAAGCGAAGAATCGTAGGAGAAGAGATAGCCCGGCTCCTCGCTGCTGGCTTTATTATGGAAGTATTTTTTCCAGAGTGGCTTGCCAACCCAGTCTTGGTATTGAAGAAGAACAAGTGGCGTATGTGTATAGACTACACCAGCCTCAACAAGGCCTGCCCCAAAGATCCGTTTGCTTTGCCACGGATTGACCAAGTGATAGACTCCACGGCCGGATGCGAGCTGTTGAGTTTTTTGGATGCCTACTCAGGGTACCATCAGATCAAGTTGGACCCAGCAGACCGCCTGAAGACTGCCTTCATCACACCATTCGGAGCTTTCTGTTACTTGACTATGACATTCGGCTTAAGGAATGCCGGTGCCACTTTTCAGCGTTGCATGTAGAAATGCCTCCTCAAGCAACTCGATAGAAATGCCCACGTCTATGTAGACGATATTGTGGTGAAGACCGAAAAGCGCGGCACCCTGCTGGAGGACCTCCAAGAAACATTTGCCAATTTGCGCCGATTCCAGATCAAGCTCAACCCCGAGAAATGCGTGTTCGGAGTACCAGCCGGCCAGCTGCTAGGCTTTCTGGTCTCCGAACGCGGCATTGAGTGCAACCCTGTGAAGATCAAGGCCATTGAGAGGATGGATATTCCCACCAAGTTGCGGGACGTGCAGAAGTTCACTGGGTGCCTGGCCTCCTTGAACCGCTTCATCAGCCGGCTAGGAGAGAAGGCCCTCCCCCTGTACCGACTCATGAAGAAATCCGCTCATTTCGAGTGGAATGACCAAGCCGACCAAGCCTTCCATGAGTTGAATAAAATGCTGACTACTCCACCTGTCCTGGCGGCGCCGACTGAGAAGGAGCCCATGCTCCTTTACATTGCCGCGACTAGCCGAGTGGTCAGTACAGTTGTCGTGGTCCAGCGCCCGGAAGAAGGCCGAGCCCAGCTAGTCCAGAGGCCGGTGTATTATCTAAGCGAAGTACTATCCAGCTCCAAGCAAAACTACCCGCACTACCAGAAGATGTGCTATGGGGTGTACTTCGCCGCCAAGAAGCTGAAGCCCTACTTCCAAGAGCATCCCATCAAGGTCGTGTGCACCGCCCCGCTTGCCGAGATCATAGGCAACCGGGATGCATCCGGCCGGGTGGCTAAATGGGCCATTGCGCTGGCACCATACACAATCTTCTACCAACCCCGCACCGCCATCAAGTCCCAAGCATTGGCCGACTTCCTCGTCGACTGGGCCGAGACCCAGTACCTACCGCCGGCTCCCGACTCTACCCATTGGCGGATGCACTTCGACGGGTCCAAGATGCGCACCGGCTTGGGAGCCGGCATCGTCCTCACGTCTCCCAAAGGCGACAAACTCAGATACACGCTGCAAATCCACTTCGCCGCCTCCAACAACGTGGCCGAGTACGAGGCGCTCATACATGGGCTCCGGCTAGCCAAAGAACTCGGCATACGCCGGATCCTGTGTTATGGCGACTCAGACCTGGTGGTCCAGCAGTCATCTAGCGACTGGGACGCCAAGGATGCAAACATGGCGAGCTATCGATTCCTAGTCCAGCAGATCAGTGGGTACTTCGAAGGGTGCGAGTTCGTTCACGTACCACGGGCCGACAACGACCAAGCAGATGCCCTGGCGCGGATCGGCTCCACCCGACAGGCTATACCGACCGGTGTCTCCCTCCAGCGCCTCCTCAAGCCGTCCATCAAGCCATCTCCAGAGTCGGACTCTATCTTCATACCGCCTGCCCTCGATGCAGCCGGATCCGACTGGAGGAACCCCGCAGGCGGCACGGGGACATCGACAACCGGCCCAGGGACTGCCGTAGTCACACCCGGCTCGGGGACTTCAGAACCCGGCCCGGGGACTGCAGCAGTCGGCCCGGGTACTGCAGCAACACAAGAAGCGGTGGCCGACTCCAATTCCACGCCACCCGACCCACCCACCCGAGTCATGGTGGCCGTACTAACAGTAGAAGAAGTCACAGCTCCATCATGGGCCCAGCCCATCCTCAAATTCCTAGTCAACAGAGAGCTGCCGGCTGATGAGATCTCAGCAAGACTAGTGCAACGACGAGCCGGAGCATATGCAATAATAAACAGAGAGCTTTTCAAGCACAGTGTCACTGGAGTATTCCAGCGCTGCGTCGAGCCAGAAAAAGGAGTGGAAATCCTCAAGGATATCCATCAAGGCGAATGCGGCCACCACGCAGCCTCAAGAGCACTTGTGGCCAAAGCTTTCCGCCACGGTTTCTTTTGGCTGACTGCTTTGGAAGATGCCAAAGAGATAGTCAAGAGCTGCAGAGGATGCCAAGTCTTCAGTTCCAAGCAACACCTGCCGGCTTCTGCACTCAAGACCATTCCCCTCACCTGGCCCTTTGCCGTCTGGGGACTGGACATGGTGGGCCCATTCAAGACAGCCCGCGGCGGCTTGACGCATCTGCTTGTCGCCGTGGACAAGTTTACCAAGTGGATCGAAGCGAAGCCGATCAAGAAGCTGAACGGCCCGACTGCCGTGACGTTCATCACCGATATCACTACTCGGTATGGCGTACCGCACAGCATCATCACCGACAACGGCACAAACTTTGCCAAAGGAGCACTGGCACGTTTCTGCGCGACGCAGGGTATCCGACTGGACTTAGCGTCCGTTGCCCACCCGTAGTCAAACGGCCAGGTCGAGCGAGCAAATGGACTCATCCTCTCCGGCATCAAGCCCCGACTGGTCGTACCACTGGAGCGATCGGCCAGCTGCTAGCTCGATGAGCTGCCGGCTGTCCTCTGGAGTCTGCGTACTACGCCCAACAAGTCAACCGGCTTCACTTCGTTCTTCCTTGTATATGGTGCCGAGGCTGTCATCCCAACCGACATCGAGTTCGACTCGCCTCGGATCACCATGTACACGGAGGCGGGGGCCAAGGAAGCGCGAGAAGACGGTGTCGACCTGCTGGAAGAAGGCCGGCTGTTAGCACTCAGCCGGTCTGCCATCTACCAGCAGGGGTTGCGCTGTTACCACAACCGCAAGGTCAAGCCAAGATCTTTCCAGGAGGGCGACCTTGTGCTTCGGCTGATCCAGCGAACAGCCGGCCAGCACAAGCTCTCAGTCCCTTGGGAAGGCCCTTTCGTCATCAGCAAGGCACTAGGCAACGACTCCTACTACCTGATCAACGCGCAAAAGCCAAGAGCATGCAAGAGGGATGATTCTGGCAAGGAGTCGGAGCGACCATGGAACGCGAACCTCCTGAGAAGATTTTACAGTTAAAAGCAGTATGTATCATGCTACCCTTTTTGTATTAAGTACGAAACAACAGGCCCCCTGAGGGGCACTCGGGGACTGCCTTCCTTTATCTATGAATGACGAGTGTCATATCCACGAATGTATTATTACATTTGATTCCTGTCTGGCACCGGGTTCGACTAGTCGGCCCGGGGACTGGCCGCCTTAAGTTATATTAAAGTTCTACCTGAAGTCAGACAAGTAGTGTGCCGGCTCCCGAGTCCTCTCTTGTTGAAAGTCGCAACTCAAAGAACCGACTGTCCGACTAGCAAGAGCCAAGACAGAAAGGATGCCCAACAAAAAACGGCTAAGGACTAATGAACTTGTATAGCGAAAAGACGGCCTCCAACCACGCTTGCCGGCTGTCAGAACAGCCGGCTGGCCGGCTTCCCAAATACTTCGCTATAATCCAACAGAGCTGGAGTACTTGCCCTCCCAACTGGCCAAGCACTTCTCCAGCCACAGATTGCAGAGCAACTGTCCGACTGGGGAGGCGGCAACCAAGGGAGGGCGGCAAAGGAAACAGCAGAAGGATGAAAAGCAAAGAACAAGGAAAAGCCAAACACATGCATAATCATATCTACATATAAAGCCCCCAACAGGCCGGCAATCAACATAGTTCGAATACACCCCCAGTGGGTGGAATTGTGCAAACTTAACAAAATATTGTTCCCAAAGTGATAAGACAGGAAAATAAAGATAGCAGACTAGACTAAAGGCGCGGTGTGGGAGCCGGGTTGGTCGATGGAGACGGCGTCACCGGCCGAAGGAGTGGCCGGCTGGCGGGTCTCGGCTTGATCATCGCCGGCAGGCGGTGCACCCGCGCGTGCCGTGTTGCTGGAGGCACGGTCAAGCTGAGGCTGGCCGGCCGCTCCACCATCCGGCCCGGCGTCTTCACCCTCCTCCTCCTCCTCTTCGCCCTCGTCGCTGGAGTCGATCTCCTCCGCCGAGTCTTTGCTGTCTGCTGGGTTCAGCCCGAACCATTCCTCCGGCTGGGCAACACCGTTGTCGTCCACATCAGGGGCGAAGGTGCTGGTGTCGGTGTAGTCGGCGATCGCTGAAGCCCGCCAGATGATAGCCGGCCGCGCCGGCTCCAGCTCCGTGTCGGCCTGCTGCCGCCAAGTGGCCAGCTGGTCCAGACTCAACCCAGGATACCAGGCCTTGACGAACTCCAGCGCCCGCCTGGCGCCGGACCGAGCCGCCGAAGCCTTCCAGGCCTCGAAGCGGCCGACCGCCACCTCCAGCCAATCGGCAGTCCGACTGGGGGTGCAGGGAATCACTTCACCAGGCCAAAGAGCGGCCAACACCTGCGCTCCGACATGTTGAAGCCGGCGGAGCAGGCGATGAGCCGGCTGGAGGCGAGCCTGGATCGCCAAGAGCTGCTCCTCCAGCGACCGGCGAGCGTTTGGCGCGATCTCGGCGCTAGCCTGCCTCTGTGCCTTGCGGCGGGCCTCGATGATCTGGTTGGCAGCGGTAGAATAGCCAGGGAAGTACTCTGTGCAAGAAAGAAAGAGAAAGAAGAGAAAAAACACCAAGTCAGAAAACGAGACAAAACGGCAAGCGGCAAGCAAGGACGAAGAAGAAGGCGGCTTACCCTCAACCAAATCTTCGATCTGGCCATAGCCGTTGATCAGCGTCTGCTTCGCTTCGGCCCAGCTAGCTGCCTCTGTCTCGTACTCGGCCTGGAGGGCGGCCTCGCTATCCTGCACCGCCTTCAGGGCCGCCTTGTGGCTCTCCTCCTGGTCGGCCAACCTCTTGGCCAGGCGGTCACGCTCCTGCGCCAAGGCGGCAAACTCGGCCTCCTTAGCGCGGAGGGCGGCCTGAGACCCTCCCAGCTGCTCCCTTAGACTGGTGTTGGCCGCTGCAGGGATGACAGAGAAAAAAGAAGCAATAAGAAGAAGTCGTCAAGGAAGATCCGACCCGACTGCTCAGCAGTCGGCCCGAATCTCGGGGACTACACCCAGTGGGTCGCTGACGCGCCCCCACGTGAGATAAAGGACGAAGCACTTACCCCGGCTCTCAGATAGGTCAGCAGTCTTCTGGGTCAGCTCCCGAGCCTGGGAGTTGAAGGCAGCCGCGCGGAGGTTGTGGTAGTCCTGCAAGTCAGGCAGAAGAGCGAATGAGAACAAGAATAGCAAAACAAGGTCCGCTAGGAAGTTCCAAGCCGCCTGCCCAGCAGCCGACTCGGAACTCAGGGACTACACCCAGTGGGTGCGCTGACGCGCCCCCACGGAAGAAATCAAGATCAAAAAAAGCAAAGATAAGAAGACTAACCCGGATGGCCGCCCGCGTCGCAAGGAACTCGTCGTTGTACTTCCTCAGCGCCGTAGCCTGGGCTTGGAGCCGGGTCCGGACGTCCTGCGCGGCCACGTTCATCACGGCCGTCCCTCCGCCCGGCGTCCACCCCGAGCTGGCGCTGGCCGCCTCCATATCCTGGGCCGACGAGCTGGAGCCCGCGGCTGGCTGCGACTCCGATGCAGCCTTCTGCGGCTCTGATGCGGCCTTCCCCGCGCGCTGACGCGATGGCGTCCGGACCACCAGATCAGTCCTCGTGGCCGGCTCGCCCCCAGCCGATTGTACAGACGGCAGGTTAGGCCGGCCGCCTTGAGTCGCCCCAGTCGGCGGGGCCGGTGCCGCCACCCTCTCCAGGACGACGACGTCGTTCTCCGTCTCCAGTCCCGGCTGGTCACCGCCGGCTCCTTCTGGCGAGGGCTCTTGGGCCCCAGGCACTGCGACGCGCAGTGGGGTGACCAGCAAGGCCCCTCCGCCATTGCCGCAGCCGCAGCCTCCGCTTGGGCCTTGGCCGCGGCGTCGGCGCGCGCCTTCGCAGCCTCCTCCTCCTGCGTCGCCTTGGCGGCGGCCGCCCTCAATGCCTCCGCCCCCCGCGCCTCCCGCTCCTCCCGCGCCTCCCGCGCGTTCCGCTCCGTCGCCGCCTGAAGATCTGCACGGGGGTCCACGCGACGAGTAGTGCTCCCAGATCCTCCCGGCGACCCAACGACGGAGGCGGCAGCAGCCCGCTCGAGCGACAATGGAGCCCTGGTTTTTTGAGAAAGGACAAGGACTCAGGAACTACCAGAGAAAAGAAGAAAGAGTACATGAAGGAGTATATACTTACGTCGACACTGTCTGCGGCTGCTTCACCGCCTTGCGGAAGCGGGCCGCCTTCGCGGCCGCCTCTTCCCGCCTGGTCGCCGCTGCCCCGCCTCTGGGCTTCTTCGGCCGACTGCCGAACAAGCCCGGCGCGGCACGACGCTTTTGCCCGCCGCCCCGAGCAGGCGGCGCGGCGGAGGAACCCGCGCCATGGCTAGACGCTGGCTGGCGGCGTGGAACAACTTCTGCCTCGTCGTCGTCCGGCCAATCGTCGAAGCTGACTCCAAGCCCGGAGCCGCCTGCCTCGCCGCCGGCTTGGCCACCGCCCGCCTTGGTGTTGTCATCCATGGCGGCCGCCCCAAGTCAGGGTCCTCCAGGTCATGCTCCGTCCGGTCGGGGACGAATCGGCGCTCCGCGTCCGACCCGCCTGCAGGCCGAAGGAGAGGGCTCTGTCGAGACAAGCCGGGTAGTCAGAGTCGGCCAAAAGGAACTCGGCGACAAAACTGAGAGAAGAAAGGGAAAAAAGAGAACATACCGTGGGTGGCGGGTGAGCTCGGCAATATGGCTCCTTGCCAAACTGCCACTCCGCGGAGAGCTTGCAGTTCGCAAGGTAGTTCACCATGTGGGCCACTTCGTCGTGCGGCATGTCTTTGGTGCACATCCAACTCGGATCGAGCTAGCCGCTCATCTGACAGATCAGATGAGGGCGGCTCTGGAGCGGAAGCACCCGGCGCGTGACGAAGGCGGCCAGCAGGTCGGGCCCAGATAGGCCCTCCGACCGGATCATCACCCGCAGTCGGGCGACAGCCGCGGCTCCAGCCGGCGTCAGCGTCACGGCCCGATAGGACCACTGGGGCCGCCTACCCGCCGGCGGGCCGGCTTCGTAAGCCGGCAGATTGATGTAGTCGCCTTGCGGGGCGACGTTCTTCACATAGAAGTATGACTTCTGCCATAGCTTCACCGACTGGATCAGCGTGATGACGGGGAAGGGGTTGTCGGCTGTCACCCTCCGCATCACGATGAAGGCGCCACTCTGAGCCGGCACGCCCTGCATATGCGTGCCCAGCTTGGACTGGAAGAACTCCCCCAGAGCTCGAGGGTGGAGAGGACGCCGAGGTAGCCTTCGCACAAGGTGACGAAGGCGGATAACAGCACCACCGTGTTCGGGGTGAGGTGGTGCAGCTGGAGTTGGTAGAATTCAAGAAAGGAGCGGAAGAAGGCACTCGCGGGCAAGCCGATGCCGCGCAAGAAATGTGAGCGGAAGACCACCCACTCGCCCTCCTCCGGCTCCGGCATGATCTCCCTCGCGGGCGCAAGACGGACCCGCACCTTGTCCGCGCCGGGCAGCCGCCGCGTCTTGCGGAGGAACTCGACGTGGTCCTCATGGACATTGGAGCCGTCCCAATCCCCGCCGTACTGCATCGCGGCGTGAGGCCGGCGAGAATGAGTGCGGCGGCGGAGAAGGGAGTGGTGGAATGGTACGGCGGCGAGACGCTGCTGTGAGGGAGAGCAGAAGGAAGAAGATGGCGGAGAGGAAAGGGGCGTGCGAGTGTCTGCCCCTTCCCCCCTACTTATAGCCTCGCACGGCGAAGCCGAGAAGGCGAGGCGTGGGGTGGGACGTGGGATTAACTGCACCCACTTCCCCCAGCCCCGCGATTAACTGCGCCCTAAATACATGCCGAAACCGCCGCAGGAAGACGTGCGAGCGACTTTGGGCCGCAGAGAATCCATGCCTGGGCCCGGGCGTAGGAGTGGCGGGCCCCCGGCCTGCGGCGACGTCTTGTCGCGCGCGTGGGCTGGCAGGCTTTTTAGCCAAGGGATGCCACGTGGTTCACAGGCGGCGAGTGGCCGGCCCGCAGCCCGGCGCGCGAGCCGCAGTCTCCCGCCCTCCGACTTCAAAAAATTTCGCCAAGACGGCGCACCCAACCGAAGGCAGCTCCCAGCTGCCGGCTCGTCAAGATAGGAAGCTGACCGAGCTTCACGACACCCACCCAACCTCGAAGCTCAATCAGCTTCGGGGACTACTGTCGGAGTAAATAGCCACGGGTAGCCTAACCGACTCCCCCTGGCTCCTCAAGAAATTATCAGGCCATTTGAGCCTTCAAGCATTCGAAGCACAGGGCCGCCTTCCCCCGGCCGGCTATCCCAGGGGCCGACTCTCAGAAGGCGACCCATTCCCAGAAACCTTCCCCAAGATAGCTACGAGATGGCCGACTCCAGGAAGCCGGCTCCAAAAGGACCGACTCCCAAAAGCCGACCATGAAGAACGCCGACTCCCAAAAGCCGGCCATGAAGAACGCCGACTCCAAGAAGCCGGCCAAGACCGCACCCACCAAAACTATGCCCACAGTACAGCCCACTACCCCCGAATCCCGAAGCAGGCATGGCCACGGGACGCCGTACGAGTCAGCCATCTCCCGTCCGGCGCGGCACTGTAGCCATGTTGGCCTCGACGTCATCCACGACAGACGCCAGTACGGCCCGTGGGCGGCGGGCCCCTTTAGCCAGAGAGACGCTCGAGGGCGGCCCGGCCTCCCCTAGTCGGCTAGGGGCATAGCCGGCCCCCAGAAGCCGGCTACCTCCCTCCCTCGAAGCATGTGCCACATTAAGGAGACAAGACGAGGTAAGGCTACAGTGAGAGCCCACGAGGCGGCACACTGTAGCCACGCTTACCCCGACAAAGCCCTCGTCATCAGGGGCGAGGCAACAGTAACCAGCCGCCGATAAGACCCCCAAGCGGTGGGGCCAGCCTGTCTACCAAGAGGCCGGCAGCCGGCGGGACCCACCAGTCGGCGGGCCCCACAGGCCGGTGGAGAAGTCGGCGAACACTGACACTGACGGCTGGGGCCCGCACCCAGCCGGATTACTATTGTACCCCTGGGGGTTAGGCCTATATAAACCCCCCGGGACACCCATGCAAAGGGTTGGTCTCATAGAGTTACACACACACCATATAGAGAAGAAAGGGAGAGCTTGCCTTGCTCTTCTTCTCCCTCGAATCCGACAGCTCAAGGAGCACTTGTAGCTACTCGTTTTGATCTAGTGATCATGCGGAGACTCCGCAGAGCAGGACTAGGGGTGTTATCTCCACGGAGAGCCCCGAACCTGGGTAAGATTTGCCGGCGTGCATGTCTTCGCCTCATCCCGTTTCCAGGCACCGGCGACGTTTTACTGGCTCCCACAATGATAAGCCACCCGTTGGCATATGTCGCACCTACCACCCGACAACCGTCGACCTCCTCCAGCCTCCACCTGCGACTGTTCATCCACGGGCACCTGTTCATCCAGCCTCCACCGCGCGCTACTCCACTGGCTACTGTTCAACCAGCCCTCTCCACGGGATCCTGTTCAACCACCCCTCCACGGGCTACTATTCATCCAACCCTCCACCGTCTACTGTTCATCCTGCCCTCCACGGAGTGGTCCTGTTCATCCAGCCCTCCACGGGGTCCTGTTCATCCAGCCCCAACCGGCTCGATCGATCGGGGTCCTGTTCATCTAGAGGCAACACCACGGGGTCCTGTTAATCCACCCCCACCGGGAATTGTTCATCCAAACCCCCCCAGCAACGCTCACTGTTCATCCAGAGGCAGCATCGACCGGCTTCAGTTAGCAGCAGTAGCGAAGGAATCGCTCGATCGGGTTCAGTTAACAGCCATCGATCGATCGCTCGGGTTCAGTAACGCGTAGCCTGCAGTGCAATCGCTCGGGTTCAGTTAGAGGCCAACGCCTCGCTCGGGTTCAGTTAGAGCCCAACGCCTCGCACCCACGCGCATGCGTGTACGAGAGAAACGTGCATCGCTCGGCCCCGACCACCCACCATAACCGGGAACACCCCGATATTTTCCTCGCCCTCGCTTCTACCACGGTTTTTTCCGTCATGGACGGCCCAAAGAATGTCATGCAGCTGCGTCTCTAGCCCGCCCAGGACGAAAAGCCCATTTTCTGTCATGATTTTTTGTCATAGAAGTAGGACCCCACCACATCTATGATGATACCGTGTTTTGTCACAATTATCATCATAGAAGTGTCATAAGTATGACAGAAAAAAAATTTCGTTCGGCCCAAAATGTCACGGATGTGTCTTTTTTTGTAGTGGTGTTTGTTGGGATCCGATGAACTTCGAGTTTATGACCAGATCTATCTTTTTATATCCATGAAAGTTATTTGAGTTTCTTTGATCTCTTATATGCATGATTTCTTATAGCCTCGTATTTCTTCTCCGATATTTGGGTTTTGTTTGGCCAACTTGATCTATTTATCTTGCAATGGGAAGAGGTGCTTTGTAGTGGGTTCGATCTTACGGTGCTTGATCCCAATGATAGAAGGGGAACCGACACGT
Organism: Aegilops tauschii subsp. strangulata; assembly: GCF_002575655.3. Taxonomy (NCBI): domain Eukaryota; kingdom Viridiplantae; phylum Streptophyta; class Magnoliopsida; order Poales; family Poaceae; genus Aegilops; species Aegilops tauschii. Next base: position 128,799,045 of record NC_053040.3, on the reverse strand, counting down.
ATGTATCGTTGCTACTAAGGATAAAATGATGGGGTCTATCTCTACATAGATAGATCTTGTCTACATCATGTCATCGTTCTTATTGCATTACTCCATTTCTCCGTGAACTTAATACACTAGATGCATGCTGGATAGCGGTCGATGTGTGGAGTAATAGTAGTAGATGCAGGCAGGAGTCGGTCTACTAATCTTGTACGTGATGCCTATATAACGATCATTGCCTGGATATCGTCATAATTATTTGAAGTTCTATCAATTGCCCAACAGTAATTTTTTCACCCACTGCTTTGCTATTTTTCTCGAGAGAAGCCACTAGTGAAACCTACGGCCCCGGGTCTTCTTTCTCATATTATTTGCCTTTGCAATCTACTTTTCTCTTGCATTTATTTTTAGATCTACTAAACCAAAAACCCAAAAATACCTTGCTGCACTTTATTTTATTTGTGATCTATTTATTTAATCTATTACAGCTTTCTCCCGTCCACGTGCCATTTCTGGCGCCGTTACCCGAAAGGGATTGACTACCCCTTTAACACGTTGGGTTGCGAGTGGTTGTTATTTGTGTGCAGGGGCTGTTTATGTTGTGTTGCTTGGTTCTCCTACTGGTTCGATAACCTTGGTTTCATATCTGCGGGAAATACCTACCGCCGCTGTGCTGCATCATCCCTTCCTCTTTCGGGAAATACCGACGTAGCTTCAAGCGACATCAAAAGGAATTTCTGGCGCCGTTGCCGGGGAGGATCTTCAACATATACCAGGTTCCTAATCAAAAATCTCATATCCTCACAATTTACATTATTTGCCATTTGCCTCTCGTTTTCCTCTCCCCCACTTCACAAAAAATGCCGTTTTATTCGCCTCTCTTTTTCGTTCGCCGTTTTCTTGCCGGATCTGTTTTTGAGTGCAATCTTGTTGTGTAGTCATCATGACTCAAGAGAACACCAAGTTATGTGATTTCTCAAATACCAACAACAATGATTTTATCGGCACTCCGCTTGCTCCTCCTGCCACTAGTGCGGAGACTTGTGATATTAATACTGCTTTGCTGAATCTTGTTATGAAAGACCAATTTTCTAGTACTCCTAATGAGGATGTCGCGTCCCATCTTAATACCTTCATGGAATTATGTGATATGCAAAATAAAAAATATGTGGACAATGATGTGGTCAAGATGAAATTATTTCCGTTTTCCTTGCGTGTTTCTGCAAAAATTTGGTTCTCTTCTTTGCCTCGCAATAGTATCAATTCTTGGAATAAGTGCAAAGATGCTTTTATCACTAAGTATTTTCCTCCCGCAAAAATTATTTCCCTTAGATCCCAGATCATGAATTTCAAGCAACTTGAACATGAGCATGTTACACAATCTTGGGAAAGGATGAAAATAATGCTAAGGAATTGCCCAACTCATGGGTTAAATCTTTGGATGATCATACAAAAATTTTATGCGGGGTTGAATTTTGTCTCTCGTAATCTTTTAGATTCCGCCGCGGGTGGTACTTTTATGGAAATTACTTTGGGTGAAGCCACCAAATTTCTTGATAATATTATGGCAAATTATTCGCAATGGCATACCGAAAGGGCTCCTACAAGTAAAAAAGTTAATTCGGTTGAAGAAATTTCTTCTTTGAGTGAAAAAGTTGATGCTCTTGTGAAATTGGTTGCTAGTATAAGTGCTCCTATTGATCTTAATGATATGCCTTTGTCTACTTTGATTGAGCAAAATAGTGATGCCATAGATGTGAATTTTATCTCTCGAAATAATTTCAACAACAATGCTTATAGAGCTAATTTTAATCCTAGGCCTTTTCCTTGTAATTCCTTTAATAATTATGGTAATTCCTATGGAAATCAATCTTATAATAATAATAGGAACACCTCTGATCTTGAGAATAATATTAAAGAATTTATCAACACTCAAAAAGCTTTCAACACTTCCATAGAAGAAAAGTTGAGTAAGATTGATAATTTGTCTAGAAGTGTTGATAGAATTGCTCATGATGTGGAAAATCTCAAGATGAAAATTTTTGTGCCTAAAGTAGATGAATCAATTAAAGCTCTTTATGTTTCTATGGATGAAAGTAAGAAAAGAACCGCTATGCTTAGAGCTAAAAGAGAATTTTTAGAAGATGCTTTTTCTAGTGATTTCTTTGGCAAAAGTGATGAAGATCTTAAAATGATTGGTGTTTCTTCTATTGATTCCTTGTTTAGTAAAGTTAAGATTGACGAAAAAGGGACTGGAGAAGGGTCAACTTTAGGTAGAAGGCGTCCCAATATTCCGGAGGGTGAAAATCTTGTTGAAAAAATTGATGAAAGTGGGTTTGGAGAGGTGAAAACTTTAGCTAGTGATGTGCCCAATCTTTTGGATTACGAAGACTTTAATTACGATAGTTGCTCTTTGATTGATTGTATTTCTTTGTTGCAATCCATGATAAATTCACCCCATGCTTATGAACAAAATAAAGCTTTTACTAAACATATTGTTGATGCTATGATGAAAGCTTTTGAAGAAAAATTGGAATTAGAAGTTTCAGTTCCTAGAAAATTGCATGATGAATGGGAACCTACTATCAAAGTCAAGATTAAAAATTATGAGTGTTTTGCTTTGTGTGACTTGGGTGCTAGTGTTTCTACAATTCCAAAATCTTTATGTGATGTGCTTGGTCTTACTAATCTTGAAGAATGTTCTTTGAATTTGCACTTGGCGGATTCTACTATTAAAAAGCCTATAGGAAGAATTAATTATGTTCTTATTCTTGTAAATAGGAATTATGTGCCCATATATTTTATTGTTCTTGATATTGATTGCAATCCGTCTTGTCCAATTATTCTTGGTAGACCGTTTTTACGCACTATCAATGCCGTGATTGATATGAAAGAAGTCAATATTAAGTTCCAATTTCCCTTGAGGAAGGGTATGGAACACTTTCCTAGAACTAGAATTAATCCACCCTATGAATCAATCATGAGGGCATCTTATGGATCTCGAACCAAAGATGACAAAACTTAGATCCTTGCTTTATGCCTAGCTAAAGGCATAAAACTATAGCGCTTGTTGGGAGGCAACCCAATGAATAGATTTGTTTTTGCTTTTTGCTTGTTAACACAATTATGCTACTGTTATGATTGTGTTTTTTATGTTTTAATTAGTTTTTGTGCCAAGTAAAGCCTTTAGGATCTTCTTGGGTGATAGTTGTTTGATCTTGCTGAAAAACAGAAACTTTTACGCTCACGAAATTAATTTTCATTTTTTACCAGAGAGCGATAAAATACCCATTCCACTTGCAGTAGATAAATATACAAATTGCTCAGGTCGTCCTAATTTTTCAGAATTTTTGGAGTTACAGAAGTATTCGAAATAGTCAGATTGTTCTGTTTTGGCAGATTCTGTTTTCTTTGTGTTGTGTGCTTATTTTGATGGCTCTATGGTTTTCTTTGATGAGTTTTTGCCATAGAAAAGTTGGAATACAGTAGATATAATACAAAAACAAAATATGAATTGGTTCGATACAGCACTTATAGTAGTGGTTTATTATTCTTATACTAACGGATCTCACGAAGGTTTTGTTGAGTTTTGTGTGATTGAAGTTTTCAAGTTTTGGGTTATCTTATGATGGATGAAGGAAGGATGGAAGAGCCTAAGCTTGGGGATGCCCCGGCATCCCAAGCTATTATCCAAAAATGAGCAACCAACTAAGCTTGGGGATGCCCCCGAGTGGCATCCCCGCTTTCTTCCAACGATCATCGGTATTTTACTTGAAACTATATTTTTATTTGTCACATAATATGTGTTTTGCTTGGAGCGTCTTGTATGATATGAGTCTTTGCTTGTTTTATTTTTTGTTTTAAGTCATCAATCCTTGCTGGACACACCTATTTGAGAGAGCCAAAATTATGTCATGACTTGTTAGAATTGCTCTCTATGCTTCACTTAAATTTTTATGAGCAATGGACTTGCTCTAGTGCTTCACTTATATCTTTTTGAGCACGATGTGCTTTAGTATTTTTGAATAAATGCTCTCTTGCTTCACTTAGATTTATTTGAGATTTAGGAAAATTTTCAAGAAATTCTCTCTTGCTTCACTTAAATTAATTTGATAGAAAGAAACATATATTATGCTCATGATCTTCACTTATATTTGTTGGAGCTTGTCAAAAGCAATACATGAAAATTAGTCCCAAAGTGATAGATATCCAAGAAGGATATAACAAAAACTTTTATGAAGATCATTGGACAAAATAAACTTGATTCTTAGTAATAGTTTTGAGATATGATGATGTGATATGTGAGTCATGTTGATGAGTAATTATGCTTTAGTAAGAATATTGGTGTTAAGGTTTGTGATTCCCTATGCAAGTACGAAAGTCAATAGTCATGCAATGAAATTATATCCTACTTGTGGTGCATTATTCGGTGTTATTTATGCTTAATGCTTGCTTATGAGATTATCTGTTTCTTAGTTGGTCGCTTCCCAATCTTTTGCTAGCCTTCATTTTGCACTAAGTATGATCACTACTTGTCCATCCAAAAACTTTTAACCCAGTTTTGCCACATGAGTCCACTATATCTACCTATATGCGGTATTCTTTTGCCGTTCTAAGCAAATTTGCATGTGCCATCTCTAATTTTCAAAATAAACTTCTCTTTTGTGTGTTTGTTTCGCTCGCGGAGCGGTGAGGGGTGGCTAATATTTTCCATGCTAGATGTGTTATTCTTAAGATGAGTGTTTATTCACTTGTCATTGCACGAGAGTAAGGCAAAGGTATTAGGGATGCCTAGTCCCGAAATGCAAAAAATAATAATTTGAATTTACTTTATGTTGTAAAATAATAAATTCCTTGGAAAGTGTTGGTATGGAGGGCACCCGTGGATACGGTTAGCCATGGAAAGTGAAAGTTATGGTGGAAAAATGAATAAACTTTATTTTTTGTTTGGGAACCGCCTATGATATATCTATGCATGGAAGGTATTGGGAACTCTAAGTCGTTTTCGTTGGTGGGATGGATACACCTCTCAAAATGTTTTTATCTCTAAGTTTTTCGCTTTGAGCTCTGGCACCTCTACAAATCCCTACTTCCCTCTACGAAGGGCCTTTCTTTTACTTTATGCAATTTTTATTTTGAGTCTCCATCTTCTCTTATAAAAGCACCAACTAGGAGGCAATATGATCGTACTTAAGTATTGGGTGTAGCTAATATTCGAGTGTGTTTCATGAATGGATCAATGTTTGAGCATGATGGGCTAGGGATAGCTTATTTCAGCGTTGATATTTTGAAAGACATGGTTGCTTATTGATATGCCTGAGTATCTAAATTATCATGTCAAAACTAGACTATTGCTTTGAACAACTAAAAGTCCAATTGTCATGCTATAAAGAAAGAAATATGATATGACATGATAGGCAGCATTCCACATCAAAAATTCTGTTTTATCACTTACCTACTCGAGGACGAGTAGGAGTTAAGCTTGGGGATGATGATACGTCTCCAACGTATCTATAATTTTTGATTGTTCCATGTTGTTATATTATCAATCTTGGATGTTTTATAATCATTTTTTGGTACTAACCTATTGACATAGTGCCAAGTGCCAGTTCCTGTTTTTTGTGTGTTTTTTACATCGCAGAAAATCAATATCAGACGGAGTCCAAATGCCACAAAACTTTATGGAGATTTTTTATGGACCAAAAGGAACATGTTGGGCCCTGGTTGCACCTGGGGGAGTCCCAAGGAGGGGACAACCCACCAGGGCGCGCCAGGAGGCCCAGGCGCGCCCTGGTGGGTTGTGCCCACCTCGGGTGCCCCCCGGACCGCCTCTTTGCTCTATAAATACCCCAATATTTCCAGAACCCTAGGGGAGTCGACGAAATATTCATCCAGCCGCCGCAGAGTCCAGAACCACCATATCCAATCTAGACACCATCTTGGATGGGGTTCACCACCTCCATTGGTGCCTCTCCGATGATGCGTGAGTAGTTCCTTGTAGATCTTCGGGTCCGTAGTTAGTAGCTAGATGGCTTCATCTCTCTCTCTTGATTCTCAATACAATGGTCTCTTGGAGATCCATTGATGTAACTCTTTTGCGGTGTGTTTGTTGGGATCCGATGAACTTCGAGTTTATGATCAGATCTATCTTTTTATATCCATGAAAGTTATTTGAGTTTCTTTGATCTCGTATATGCATGATTGCTTATGGCCTCGTATTTCTTCTCCGATATTTGGGTTTTGTTTGGCCAACTTGATCTATTTATCTTGCAATGGGAAGAGGTGCTTTGTAGTGGGTTCGATCTTACGGTGCGTCATCCCAGTGACAGAAGGGGAACCGACACGTATGTATCGTTGCTACTAAGGATAAAACGATGGGGTCTATCTCTACATAGATAGATCTTCTCTACATCATGTCATCGTTCTTATTGCATTACTCCGTTTCTCCATGAACTTAATACACTAGATGCATGCTGGATAGACGTCGATGTGTGGAGTAATAGTAGTCGATGCAGGCAGGAGTCGGTCTACTAATCTTGGACGTGATGCCTATATAATGATCATTGCCTGGATATCGTCATAATTATTTGAAGTTCTATCAATTGCCCAACAGTAATTTGTTCACCCACCGCTTTGCTATTTTTGTCGAGAGAAGCCACTAGTGAAACCTACGGCCCCCGGGTCTTCTTTCTCACATTATTTGCCTTTGCGATCTAATTTTCTCTTGCATTTATTTTTAGATCTACTAAACCAAAACCCCAAAAATACCTTGCTGCACTTTATTTTATTTGCGATCTATTTATTTAATCTATTACAACTTTCTCCCGTCCACGTGCCATTTCTGGCGCCGTTACCCGAAAGGGATTGACAACCCCTTTAACACGTCGGGTTGCGAGTGGTTGTTATTTGTGTGCAGGGGCTGTTTACGTTGTGTTGCTTGGTTCTCCTACTGGTTCGATAACCTTGGTTTCATATCTGAGGGAAATACCTACCGCCACTGTGCTGCATCATCCCTTCCTCTTTCGGGAAATACCGACTTAGCTTCAGGCGACATCAAGGTTCCACTGTAGGTTATTGACCAGACAGGTGTCTCGGTCATGTCTACATAGGTCTCGAACCCGTAGGGTCCGCACGCTTAATGTTCAATGACGATTTTGTATTATATGAGTTATGTGATTTGGTGACCGAATGTTGTTCGGTGTCCTAGATGAGATCACGGACATGACGAGGAGTCTCGAAATGGTCGAGAGGTAAAGATTCATATATATAGGACGATGATATTCGGACACCGGAAGTGTTCTGGGGGTACCGGGTACATATCGGGTCACCGAAAGGGGTTCCGGGCATCCCCCCGGCAACTACATGGGCCTAATGGGCCAAGAAGGGGACAGAAGAGAGAAAGAGGAGAAGGAAAGAGGAGAGGAGAGAAAGGAAGCGGAGGGATTCGGCCTCCCCCTTCCTTCTCTTCTCCCTCCTCCTTCCTCCCCCCTCCGGATGAATATGGAAGGGGGGAAGGCCGAATTGGGAGGCGCCCAAGTAGGATTCCTCCTACTTGGGGTGCCCCCTTGGCTGCTCCTCCTCCCCTCCAACCTATATATATGAGGGGGGCACCGCTAGAACACACCAACAATTGTTAGGCGTTTGCGGCTCCCCACTCCACAGTTTACCCCTTCGGTCATATTCACGTAGTGCTTAGGCGAAGCCCTGCGCGGATCACTTCACCATCATCGTCACCATGCCGTCGTGCTGACGGAACTCTCCGTCGACACTTTGCTGGATCAAGAGTTCGAGGGACGTCATCGAGCTGAACGTGTGCAGACCTCGGAGGTCCCGTACATTCGGTGCTTGATCGGTTGGAATGGAAAGAAGTTCGACTACATCAACCGCGTTGTTAAACGCTTCCGCTTTCGGTCTACGAGGGTACGTGGACACACTCTCCCCCTCTCGTTGCTATGCATCTCCTTGATACGTCTCCGTCGTATCTACTTTTCCAAACACTTTTGCCCTTGTTTTGGACTCTAACTTGCATGATTTGAATGGAACTAACCCGGACTGATGCTGTTTTCAGCAGACTTTCCATGGTGTTATTTATGTTCAGAAACAAATGTTCTCGGAATGACCTGAAACTCCACGGAACATCTTTTTGGAAAATATTAAAAATACTTGAAGAAAAATCCACGTCAGGGGGCCCACACCCTGTCCACGAGGGTGGGGGGCGCGCCCCCTGCCTCGTGGGCCCCCTGACGCTCCACCGACCTCAACTCCAACTCAATATATTCACTTTCGGGGAGAAAAAATCAGAGAGAAGGATTCATCGCGTTTTACGATACGGAGCCGCCGCCAAGCCCTAAAACCTCTCGGGAGGGCTGATCTGGAGTCCGTTCGGGGCTCCGGAGAGGGGAATCCGTCGCCGTCGTCATCATCAACCATCCTCCATCACCAATTTCATGATGCTCACCGCCGTGCGTGAATAATTCCATCGTAGGCTTGCTAGACGGTGATGGGTTGGATGAGATTTATCATGTAATCGAGTTAGTTTTGTTAGGGTTTGATCCCTAGTATCCACTATGTTCTGAGATTGATGTTGCTATGACTTTGCTATGCTTAATGCTTGTCACTAGGGCCCGAGTGCCATGATTTCAGATCTGAACCTATTATGTTTTCATGAATATATGTGAGTTCTTGATCCTATCTTGCAAGTCTATAGTCACCTACTATGTGTTATGATCCGGCAACCCCGAAGTGACAATAATCGAGACCACTCCCGGTGATGACCATAGTTTGAGGAGTTCATGTATTCACTATGTGTTAATGCTTTGGTCCGGTACTCTATTAAAAGGAGGCCTTAATATCCCTTAGTTTCCATTAGGACCCCACTGCCACGGGAGGGTAGGACAAAAGATGTCATGCAAGTTCTTTTCCATAAGCACGTATGACTATATTCGGAATACATGCCTACATTACATTGATGAATTGGAGCTAGTTCTGTGTCACCCTATGTTATGATTGTTACATGATGAACCACATCCGGCATAATTCTCCATCACCGATCCAATGCCTACGAGCTTTTCACATATTGTTCTTCGCTTATTTACTTTTCTGTTGCTACTGTTACAATCACTACAAAACCCAAAAAAATTACTTTTGCTATCGTTACCGTTACTTCCATATTACTTTGCAATACTTTGCTGCAGATACTAAGTTATCCAGGTGTGGTTGAATTGACAACTCAACTGCTAATACTTGAGAATATTCTTTGGCTCCCCTTGTGTCGAATCAATAAATTTGGGTTGAATACTCTACCCTCGAAAACTGTTGCGATCCCCTATACTTGTGGGTTATCAAGACTATTTTCTGGCGCCGTTGCCGCGGAGCATAGCTCTATTCTTTGAGTCACTTGGGATTTATATCTGCTGGTCACTATGAAGAACTTGAAAGATGAGAAAACAATAATCTATCCCTCAACTACGAGGGGAGGTAAGGAACTGCCATCTAGCTCTGCACTTGATTCACCTTCTGTTTTGAGTAAGCTTGCGACACCTAAACCTGCTTCTGCTATTCGTTCTGATATGTCGCATGTTATTGATGATGCCACTTCTGCTATGCATGATACTTATGATGAAACTACTTCTATGCTTGATACTACTGTGCCACTTGGTGAATTTCTTGATGAACAACTTGCTAGGGTTAGAGAGAATGAAATTATTGAAACTGATAACATTGACGAAAGTGATGATGAAGACTCTCCCCCTAATAAATATGAATCACCTGTTGTTCCTGAGGGTTATGTTTTTGAAAAAGAAGCTGCTCTAGCTATTTTAGCTTGCAAAGATAGATACGAGCTCAAGAGGTTATTAGCTAAATGGAAGCAGCAATCTCTTAATGCTATAATGAAACCTGACCCCGCTTTTGCTAGTTCACCTATCTGTGTTACTGATAAGGATTATGAATTCTCTGTTGATCCTGATGTAATTACTTTTGTTGAATCTGATCCTTTTCATGGCTATGAATCTGAAACTGTTGTGGCACATCTTACTAAATTAAATGATATAGCCACCCTGTTCACTAGTGATGAGAAATCTCGCTATCTTTATATCCTTAAAATATTTCCGTTCTCATTAAAGGGTGATGCTAAGATATGGTTTAATTCTCTTGATCCTGGTTGTGTGCGTAGTCCCCAGGATATGATTTATTACTTCTCTGCTAAATATTTCCCTGCTCATAAGAAACAAGCTGCTTTGAGGGATATATATAATTTTGTGCAAATTGAAGAAGAGAGTCTCCCACAAGTTTGGGGGAGGCTTCTCCAATTACTTAATGCTTTGCCTGATCATCCTCTTAAGAAAAATGAAATACTTGATATCTTTTACAATGGACTAACCGATGCTTCCAGAGATTACCTGGATAGTTGTGCTGGTTCTGTTTTCAGGGAAAGAACACCGGATGAAGCTGAAATTCTATTGAATAATATGTTGACAAATGAAAATAATTGGACACTTCCTGAGCCAATTCCTGAGCCTATTCCTAAAACAACTCCGAAGAAGAGAGGTGTTCTATTTCTCAGTCCTGAAGATATGCAAGAGGCAAAGAAATCTATGAAAGAAAAAGGTATAAAAGCTAAAGATGTTAAGAATTTACCTCCTATTGAAGAAATACATGGTCTCAATCTACCGCCTGCTGAAGAAATACATGATCTTAATTCATCACCTATTGAAAAAACTCATGGTCTTGATAACCCGACACAGGTAGTAAAGGTAAATTCTCTCTATAGATTTGATGAAGGTGATATTCCTCACTATAAGTCTGCTAGACAATGCTTAGAAGAGTTCGATAATTTTATTGTCAAACAAGAAAGCTTCAATGCTTATTTTGGTAGACAATTGAAATACAATTCCGATATGCTTGAACACTTGGGTGATTATATGTCTAGAGTTAAAGGTGAACTTAAACTCATTACTAAACATGCTTCTATGGTTACCACTCAAGTAGAACAAGTACTTAAAGCTCAGAATGATTTGCTCAATGAATTGAATAGTAAGAAAAATGATTATGCTGTTAGAGTGGCTACTAGAACTAGTAAAATGACTCAGGAACCTTTGTATCCTGAAGGCCACCCTAATAGAATTGAACAAGATTCTCAGAGAAATAATATTGATGCACCTAGTCCTTCTAAAAAGAAGAAAAATAAAAATGATAGGACTTTGCATGCTTCTAGTGAGCCTATTGTTGAAACACCTGAGAATCCAAATGATATCTCTATTTCTGATGTTGAAACACAATCTGGTAATGAACATGAACCTAATGAAAATGTTAATGATAATGTTCATGATGATGCTCAACCTAGCAATGATAATGATGTAGAAATTGAACATGCTGTTGATCTTGATAACCCACAATCAAAGAATCAACGTTATGATAAGAGAGACTTTGTTGCTAGGAAGCACGGTAAGGAAAGATAACCATGGGTTCAGAAACCCATGCCTTTTCCTCCCAAACCATCCAAGAAAAAGGATGATGAGGATTTTGAGCGCTTTGCTGAAATGATTAGACCTATCTTTTTGCGTATGCGTTTGACTGATATGCTCAAAATGAATCCTTATGCTAAGTATATGAAAGAAATTGTTACAAATAAAAGAAAGATACCGGAAGCTGAAATTTCCACCATGCTTGCTAATTATACTTTTAAGGGTGGAATAGCAAAGAAACTTGGAGATCCAGGAGTACCAACTATACCATGCTCCATTAAAAGAAATTATGTTAAAACTGCTTTATGTGATCTTGGAGCTGGTGTTAGTGTTATGCCTCTTTCTTTATATCGTAGACTTGACTTGAATAAGTTGACACCTACTGAAATATCTTTGCAAATGGCTGATAAATCAACTGCTATACCTGTCGGTATTTGTGAGGATGTGCCTGTTGTGGTTGCAAACGTTACTATTTTAACGGACTTTGTTATTCTTGATATTCCCGAGGATGATAGTATGTCTATTATTCTTGGAAGACCCTTTTTGAATACTGCAGGGGCTGTTATTGATTGCAACAAAGGCAATGCCAGTTTTCATGTTAATGGTAATGAGCATACGGTACACTTTCCGAGGAAGCAACCTCAAGTCCATAGTATCAATTCTATTGGAAAAATTCCATCGATTATTTTTGGAGGTTTTGAATTTCCTCTATCTACTGTCAAGAAGAAATATGATATTCTTATTATAGGGGATGTGCATATCCCCGTTGAGGTAACATAGTGTTATTCGAAATTTCTCCGGTTCCATGTTATTCGAAATGAGTTTGTTAACAAGACCTGATCAACCTTGTTAGTGGATTCCTTTTGATGAGCATGAGATGGATGAAACTAGAAGGCACAACCTTCTGCACCCTCTCTTTACTTTCTGTTATTTAGTTGAAATAAAAGTAAAAATAGTATTTTTCTGTCTGTTTTCCGATTTATCGGCGCAATATAAAAATACCCCGAAAATAAAAGTTCTCCAAATGCCCTGAAAATGGAATATGATTTTTTCTGGAATATTTGAGAATATCTGGAACTGAGAACACAGCAGGGGGAGCAAACACCTGGCCACGAGGGTCCAGGGCGCGCCTACCTCTACAGGGCGCGCCCCTGCCTCATGGGCCCATGGTGGCTCCCCACCACTTATTCCTGCACCCACACACTTCTTCCTCCTCCCAAAAAAATCACCATCCAGCTCAAGCACGAGTTCTAGCTCATTTTGCTGCGATTTTCGATCTCCTTGTTCAAAGCACCTCTCACAAAACTGCTTGGGGAGATTGTTCCTTGGTATGTGACTCCTCCATTGGTCCAATTAGTTTTTGTTCTAGTGCTTTATTCATTGCAAATTTGTGCTGCCTAGGTGACCATGTTCTTGAGCTTGCATGTCAAATTTATATGGTTCCAAGTAGTTCTAATGCATGATATAGTCTCTAGGCACTTGTAGGAGTAGTTGCTATCAATTTTGTTGAGCTTGGTTCATTTTTATTTGAAGTTACTAAAAATTTCAGAATTTTTCAGAAAATAATGAAGAGATTTTTGAGGGGCTCATCGAGCCGAAGCTCGAAGGAAAAGCAAGGTGAAGAGGCACAGATGCCCAAATATAATTTGCCTCGCACCGCGGAGGCCTCACCGACTTCCTCCGCGACCAACGCAATCTCTTACTCACCAATACTTTTGTGCAAAACTTCTACTATTATCCTAAGGAATCACCTCCTTCAGTAGAGCTTTATTTATATGATGTGATTAAGAAGATGCCACTAGATGAATTTTGCAAGGTTTGCAAAATACCTTTTGAGGGTAGTTTAGATGAACCACATCGTGAAGATGTGGATGGGTTTATTGACACTATTACTGTAGGGGAAACTAGGAAGGTTTCCGATGCAAGAATCACTAGCATACATTTTCCTGTTTTACGCTACTTTGCCTTATTTGCTAGTCGTTTCTTAATTGGTCGCGGAAACTGTGGAAACCTTAGTGTTCCTGATATTATCATTTTGTACCATGGTTTATTCTGCGATAACACTGTTAGTATGGGCGGTATTATTGCTAAACGGTTAAGTTTGAACCGTACAAAGGGCCCCATCTTTGGAGGTATTTATGCTTCACGCCTTGCTGCACATTATAACATACCTATTAGGCACTATGAAAAAGAAGAAAAATTGCTGCCCACTGCTTATTTAGATTATAAGAGTATGGTAGCGCATGACTTTATTGTTAAGAATAGGGAAGGGGCGCTTAAATACAAATTGTTCTTTGATAAACATCACCCTGAGACTATTACCTTGCCTGCTCCTTCCTTGTTTGATTTATCTGCAGGTCTATATCTCGTTCCGCTAGCGGCCATTCACGCCTACCGGAACCCTACTTCAGCCACAGAGCCGGAACCAGAACCACAATTTGAGCCTCCATGACAATCTAATTTCCAGTGGGATTCGGAGATGATTGCCAACCAGTGGCAATCAAAGTCTTCTTCATCGCAGTACGACCCCGGCTACAACTATGGATATCCGCCAGGCCATCCGTGGCAATAAACCAACTTAGGCCAAAAGCCTAAGCTTGGGGGAGTACATATTTCCCACCGACATTACGTTTATGTTCACACACTCATTGCTAGATGTCGGTGCTCATACTCTTTCACTGTAATATCCATGCTAGTTTATTTTATTTTTCTTGCTTTCTTCTTGTGTGTTTGAAAAACCTTAAGAAAAACAAAAACAAAAAATTTAGTAATAGCTTTAGCCAGTTTACTTTTCTTGCTGTAGTAGTAATAATTAAAAAGAAAACCCAAAAAGATTTCATGTTCTTCTTTTTGCTTGTTGGGAGCTTTCCCGTGTAAATAGTTTTATTTCTTTTCTTTTCTTTGGGGGTCGATAGGAGAAGACCATATTTAAATTGTTGAAGTGGCTCTTATATGCATTATTGTTGATTTAACCAAGAGCCCATATTGCCTTGTCTTCTCCTGTTTATTGAATGCTCGCAGATTCCAGCTTAGTCCAATGCACGTGCACTCTTATTATTATTCACTTCGTTCGGTCGTGCAAGTGAAAGGCAATAATGACAATATATGATGGACTGATTGAGATGAGAAAAGCTGGTATGAACTCGACCTCTCTTGTTTTTGTAAATATGATTAGTTCATCGTTCCTGATTCAGCCTATTATGAATAAACATGTTTGCAATGACAATTAGAGATTATAGTTGCTCATGCCATGCTTGATTAGCTATGAGTTATAATGGTTTACCTTGCGTGCCAACATGCTATTAAAATGGTTGTGATGTGGTATAGTGGTGTGGTATCCTCCTTTGAATGATTTAAGTGACTCGACTTGGCACATGTTCACACATGTAGTTGAAACAAATCAACATAACCTTCACGATATTTATGTTCATGGTAGATTATATCCTACTCATGCTTGCACTCAATGTTTATTAATTTTAATGCATGTTCATGACTGTTGTCGCTCTCTAGTTGGTCGCTTCCCAGTCTTTTGCTAGCCTTCACTTGTACTAAGCAGGAATACTGCTTGTGCATCCAATCCCTTAAACCCCAAAGTTATTCCATATGAGTCCACTAAACCTTCCTATATGCGGTATCTACCTGCCGTTCCAAGTAAATTTGTATGTGCCAAACTCTAAACCTTCAAATGAAATTCTGTTTTGTATGCTCGAATAGCTCATGTATCAACTAGGGCTGTCCGTATCTTCCATGCTAGGCGGGTTATTCTCAAGAGGAGTGGACTCCGCTCCTCATTCACGAGAAAATGGCTGGTCTCCGGGATGCCTAGTCCCATGCTTTATGCAAACTAAATTAAAATAATTGCAAACAAAACTCCCCCTGGAACTGTTGTTAGTTGGAGGCACTCGTTGTTTCGAGCAAGCCATGGATTGATGCTTGTTGGTGGAGGGGGAGTATAAACTTTACCATTCTGTTTGGGAACCGCTTATAATGTGTGTAGCATGGAAGATATCGCCATCTCTTGGTTGTTATGTTGACAATGCAAGTATGCCGCTCAAAATATTATTTATCTCTATTTCAAAATCGAGCTCTGGCACCACTACAAATCCCTGCTTCCCTCTACGAAGGGCCTATCTATTTACTTTTATGTTGAGTCATCACCCCCTTATTAAAAAGCACTAGCTGCAGAGCACACCTATCATTTGCATCCATTACTATTAATTTATATTGGGTATGACCATGATTGGATCTCTTTTACCATGAATTACAATGTCTAGTCAGTCCTTGATCTTTAAAGGTGCTCTGCATTTATGTTTTGCGGTCTCAGAAAGGGCTAGCGAGATACCATCTTATTATATCATATCATCATTGTTTTGAGAAAGTGTTGTCATCCGAGATTTATTATTATCGCTCGCTAGTTGATTATGCCATTGATATGAGTAAACATGAGACCTAAGTGTTATTGTGAATGTGGTTAGTCATAATCTTTGCTGAAAACTTGAATGCTGGCTTTACATATTTACGACAACAAGAGCAAACAGAGTTTGTAAACGTTTTTCTTTATCACTTTCAGTTTATCAACTAAATTGCTTGAGGACAAGCAAAGGTTTAAGCTTGGGGGAGTTGATACGTCTCCGTCGTATCTACTTTTCCAAACACTTTTGCCCTTGTTTTGGACTCTAACTTGCATGATTTGAATGGAACTAACCCGGACTGACGCTGCTTTCAGCAGACTTTCCATGGTGTTATTTATGTGCAGAAACAAAAGTTCTCGGAATGACCTGAAATTCCACGGAACATCTTTTTGGAAAATATTAAAAATACTGGAAGAAAAATCCACGTCAGGGGGCCCACACCCTGTCCACGAGGGTGGGGGCGCGCCTGCCCCCCTGGGCACGCCCCCTGCCTCGTGGGCCCCCTGACGCTCCACCGACCTCAACTCCAACTCCATATATTCACTTTCGGGGAGAAAAAAAAATCAGAGAGAAGGATTCATCGCGTTTTACGATACGGAGCCGCCGCCAAGCCCTAAAACCTCTCGGGAGGGCTGATCTGGAGTCCGTTCGAGGCTCTGGAGAGGGGAATCCGTCGCCGTCGTCATCATCAACCATCCTCCACAACCAATTTCATGATGCTCACCACCATGCGTGAGTAATTCCATCGTAGGCTTGCTGGACGGTGATGGGTTGGATGAGATTTATCATGTAATCGAGTTAGTTTTGTTAGGGTTTGATCCCTAGTATCCACTATGTTCTGAGATTGATGTTGCTATGACTTTGCTATGCTTAATGCTTGTCACTAGGGCCCGAGTGCCATGATTTCAGATATGAACCTATTATGTTTTCATGAATATATGTGAGTTCTTGATCCTATCTTGCAAGTCTATAGTCACCTACTATGTGTTATGATCCGGCAACCCCGAAGTGACAATAATCGGGACCACTCCCGGTGATGACCATAGTTTGAGGAGTTCATGTATTCACTATGTGTTAATGCTTTGGTCCGGTACTCTATTAAAAGGAGGCCTTAATATCCCTTAGTTTCCATTAGGACCCCGCCGCCACGGGAGGGTAGGACAGAAGATGTCATGCAAGTTCTTTTCCATAAGCACGTATGACTATATTCGGAATACATGCCTACATTACATTGATGAATTGGAGCTAGTTCTGTGTCACCCTATGTTATGATTGTTACATGATGAACCGCATCCGGCATAATTCTCCATCACCGATCCAATGCCTACGAGCTTTTCACATATTGTTCTTCGCTTATTTACTTTTTCGTTGCTACTGTTACAATCACTACAAAACCCAAAAATATTACTTTTGCTATCGTTACCGTTACTTCCATATTACTTTGCTACTAAATACTTTGCTGCAGATACTAAGTTATCCAAGTGTGGTTGAATTGTCAGCTCAACTGCTAATACTTGAGAATATTCTTTGGATCCCCTTGTGTCGAATCAATAAATTTGGGTTGAATACTCTACCCTCGAAAACTATTGTGATCCCCTATACTTGTGGGTTATCAAGACTATTTTCTGGCGCCGTTGCCGGGGAGCATAGCTCTATTCTTTGAGTCACTTGGGATTTATATCTGCTGGTCACTATGAAGAACTTGAAAGACGAGAAAACATAAATCTGGCGTCACCGGACGTCCGGCGACCGGACGACCGGCCACTTCCGGAAATCCGCTACGCCAGCATCTGAGCCAGAACGAGCGGACGACCGGCGCTTACCGGACGTCCGGCCGCCCATGAGCCACCAGACGACCGGTCCCCAGCAGACGTCCGGTACCTGTCTGTGCACAGGATTCGTGCCCGAGGCCCATGTACCCCTACTTTCGCCCCCATTTGCACTTAGACTATAAATGGACCTCCTATTCCTCCTAGCTAGGGTCAGCATTGGTTTAGCTCATTTTAGAGATAGAGCATTGCTCATCCACATCAGATCTACTCCACGAGAGAAACCGCGGCCCCTCTTCGAAGAAGACCCCTTTGGATTCAAGACCTCCTTGCGGAGAAGAACATCAAGACCTCCTCACGGAGAAGACCGTTACCTTTGTATCGTCCCTAGTTGACCGTGGATCGTGTGATCTCTTATGTACTCGAGGATCTAGCATATGTGTGACAATTTCTTGTTGGTTTAGTGTTCCTCTCGTGTGTTCCCTTGTGTTTCCCCTCGTTTATCCCCTTGTGTTCTTCGTGTTCTTCGCGGGATCCGCTCCTTTCGTGAAAGATCGGCCATATAGGGTTCCACCCTACATCATCTTGGTATCTAGAGCCACGTTGATCACGATTTCAGAGCCTCCCCGTTGTGTTTCTAGCCTTGTTTTTGTTGATTTTGTTCCTAACCCGAAAATCCCCACAAAAATAGCCCCAATTTTTTTTTTGTGATTTGCTAGTGTGTTGAAATTTTTTTGGTTTGGATCCGTGGATTTGCTTTGCCTTGAGTGGATCTAGCTTTCCCCCCCTTTCCCCACCCTTTGCATCCACAAAATCCTCCGGATTTGACCATTTTCGCCATCCCCATCACGAACCCTAGCTGTTCTTCCCGTGCCCGAAAATCGCCCAGGCACCGGACATCCGACGACCGGACGACCGCTCCTCCACCAGACGTCCGACATACCCTGACGAAACTGAATTTTTTTCAGTTTAGTCACCACCACCGCCCACATTTCCACATACGCACTCCCACCACCTATACACCATCACCACTTCCGCATACCACCACAATTGCTTACCCGTCTCGCACTCTGACATGTGTTGCCACTTCGAGATTTGAGAATTTGAGTTGCGGTTCCGTGTCCTATTGTGTTTCGGCTATCTAGGTACGGTTCGACATCAACATCACCGCCGCTCATCTTCGCCACAGATGCGTCATATACAACGACCACATCTTGGTATTCGTGCCACCATTTTGACACCATACCGTAAGCAAGAAACGGTAACATCACCTTGGTATTGGATATCATCATTCTTGCCATTACATTGATAGCCATCATAGCCTTACTCCTTTGCGTCGCTTACCCATCGAGACTAGCTTTTGAGTATTGCCGGCAACGAGACTTGTGCACATTAGTGATCATACTTCCCATAGCATACTTACATCATTGGTGCATATCTTGGTATCATCTCTTGTGTCACAAGGTTGTCATCGCATATACAATTACTACTTGGTTCGTCAAGCATTGCATGAGAAAAGAGCTCAAACAACAAAGAGCCAAACAAGCTTTTAAGCAAAAGGGAAAGATAAGCAAAGAGCTTTTAAGCAAGAACCATAGCATCATACAACATTAAGATTGTCATACTAGATCATCTTGGATCATATCATAGAAGCACCTTGCATAGAGCATACTTGGGATAGAAGTCGTTGCATTTTTGCTTAGTAGGTTCTTCACAAGTCTTTGTATCCGCCTATTGTGCAATCGTGCTAGCGTCTCTCTAGTGTTGTGCAACAAGAGCATTTTTGTGCATTCCACATTTGGGCTCATCCTTGGTTGCACGACCCCACTTATCTTTTTGCGTGTGTGTTTCCGTGTACCTTATATTGCTTGGTCTACTTGTTGCATTGCAATCTTGCGAATCTTTTCCAACATTATTGAAGCTCACTTACAATTGCATCAAATTTTGTGCCACCATCCTAACCAAGATCCACCATAAGCTTTTACTTGTGTAGGTGCGAGAAACCGACAAGAATTGGTACCAATTGTGCTATTTCCTTGTTCCACATTGGAGTGATCATTGATCCACCTTCAACTTCGGTCAAGGTACATTTGCTATATGTTCTTCTCTTTCTACCACTTACATATTTCTCTTGGAATGATGGATAGGTCAAGTACTTCTACCAACCCACTCTTCATCGGGCAAGATGACGACATGAACTCCTACGTCACAAAGAGCCACCTCTTTGGTGCACAACGTGCTTTGCATCAAGAGCAACAAGCAATGAGTGAACGCATCGACAACCTCGCCACCGACTTGGCGACTCTCCGAGCAACATACAAGGGATTACTTCGACCACAAGCTCGACGACCACAAGCAAGAGAACGATGCAAGAATGGACGAGATTCGTGCTTTGTTGCTCAACCACTCTTCTTCCACTTCGTCCTCAACAAGACGGAGCCGCTCAAGTCTTCACTCCGACTTCACCCTCTCCGGCTCAAGTACACCGACATCGAACACTCTTCGACGTGCCGCGCGCAACGATCGTCAAGCTAGACTCAATCCTCTACGTGACACCGACTCTCAAGAGCATCGACAACGTCAAACCCAAGCGGCCTTTGCGCTAGCACGAGAACGGCAACGACAACACCAACATGAAGAGGAAGAGCGAGCGCGTCTACACCAAGATGCACAAGATGCCGAAGCACAACGCCAAGAACAACAACTCCGTGAAGCTCAAGCACTTGAGGCGCAACGTGCCCTCCGAGATTCAAGTCGAGCCATAGCCAACCGAGGCCGACAAACTCGTGAACATGAAGAAGCACTTCGCGAAGAAGTTCACGAACGACGACATCAAGCTCGTGTGCAACGTCAAGCTCGACAAGTTCCTCCACTAGCTCGCCAATACCATCAAGTTCAACAAGAACTAGAGGACACTAGAAATCCTCCACGGCAAGAGCAACTCGCGAGAGACGATCCTCCTCGTCAAGGAAGTCATCATCCAAGACCCGAACACAATGAAGAGCAACGTTATGGCAAGCTAGAGTTCACCATGCCCAAGTTCAATGGAAGCAACGATCCCGAAGAGTACCTATCATGGGCATTGAAGGTCGACAAAATCTTCCGTTTGCACAACTATGAAGAAGAGAAGAAGATCGCGATGGCATCCCTTGAGTTCCAAGACTATGTCCTCATTTGGTGGGAACAAGTCATCGAGCGCCATGAGGCAAGAGGTGAACCACCCATCACTACTTGGGCGCAAATGAAGGATGTCATGAGAGCACGCTTCGTGCCGACCTACTACAACCGCGACCTCTTCAAGAAACTTCAACTACTCAAGCAAGGAACCAAGAGCGTTGAAGAGTACTATAAGGAAATGGAGATTGCCATGATTCGAGCCAATGTCACGGAAGATGATGAGCAAACTATGGCACATTTCTTGAATGGACTCAATCACCCTATCAAGAAGATCGCCGACTTCCAACCATACTCGAACCTCATCGAGCTAGTGCATCAAGCTACTAAAGCGGAACGTCAAGTGCAAGCCGATTACAAGTATGCCAAGTTCTCATCCAAGTCATACGGCTTCTCCAACAACCAAGCTTCAACGACTCCAATACCGCCTTCCTCTACCAAGCCTTCTACAAGCAACATCGACAAGTCGAGTTCCAAGAAAGCTTCGTCAACTCCAAGTCATCCTCCTACAACGAGCAACTTCAAGCCGAGAGCTTCATCATCATCTACCCCAACCGATGAGACCGTCAAGACTAGTTCCTTAAAATGCTTCACATGCGGAGGCCGAGGCCACAAGTCCTATGAGTGCACCAACAAGCAGACCATGATCCTCAATGACGATGACACTTATGACGCAATGAGTGAAGGAGAAATGGAAGCCCTTGAGCAAGTCGCCATTCACCGGCAAGTGAACGAACAAGACACAGAACAAGTCTTTTGTGATGAAGATTCAAGTCCCGCTCTCATTGTCTCCAAGGTCTTGACTCTTCAACATCAATAAGACGAAGACCAACGATGCCACATATTCCACACCAAGGCCGACATCAATGGAAGATCCGTCAAGGTCATCATCGATGGAGGGAGTTGTCATAACTTAGCAAGTGAAGAACTTTGCTCCAAACTCCAATTGCCCAAGACGAAGCACCCACATCCTTACAAAGTTCAATGGCTTAGCGACTCCGGCACTATCCAAGTCGAGCATCGAGTACAAGTCTCCTTCAAAATTGGCGCCTACGAAGATACCTTGAAGTGTGATGTTGTTCCAATGACCGTTTGCCACCTTCTCCTTGGACAACCATGGCAATTTGATCGAGGTGTCCTCCACAACGGCCGAACGAACCACTACATCTTCAAGATGAAAGGAAAGGAGTACGTACTTCGCTCTATGTCTCCAAGCCAAGTGATCGCCGATAAGCAAGCCACCCATCGTGGAGATAATAGTGAGAGAGCGAGCCACCAAAAAGAGAGTGAGCGCCACAAGCCCAAATCGAGTGACTCCACGATGAGCGACAAGAAGAACTTAGTCCTCTTTGCCACCAAACTTGAGATAAGAGAAGTGTGTGAGAACCCATCTAGTGTGATACACTATGTCCTTTTGTGCAAGGATGACACACCAAAAGCTAACACCTCTCACACTCTACCTTTAGTGTCGTCTTCTCTTTTGCAGGAATTCCAAGACGTTTTCCCCGACGAGCTACCTCCGGGTCTACCTCCTCTAGGAGGCATTGAACACCGAATCGACCTCATCCCCGGAGCACCTCTTCCTAACAAGGCCCCTTACCGCGTCAACCCCGAAAAAACCAAAGAAATACATAGGCAAGTACAACATCTCATAGACCATGGACATGTGCGTGAAAGCTTGAGTCCTTGTGCCGTTCCGGTCATTCTTGTGCCAAAACGAGACGGTAGCTTTCGTATGTGTTCCGATTGTAGACCTATCAATGCTATCACCGTTCGATATAGGCATCCCATTCCCCGCCTTGACGATATGCTTGATGAACTTAGTGGTGCCACTATCTTTTCCAGAATTGATCTTAAAAGTGGTTACTATCAAATCCGCATACAAGAGGGTGATGAATGGAAAACCGCTTTCAAAACTAAGTTTGGCTTGTATGAGTGGTTAGTCATGCCTATGGGTCTATCAGAAGCACCGGGTACTTTCATGCGTGTCATGCATTATGTGTTTCGCCCTTATATTGGTGTGTTCATTGTGGTTTACTTCGATGATATCCTTGTTTTTAGCAAGTCTCTCAAAGAGCATGTCACCCATGTCCGAACCGTTTTACAAACTCTTCGAAAAGAGCATCTCTATGCTAATATGGAGAAATTCCTTTTTGGCGTTGATAAGCTTGTTTTCTTGGGTTTTGTTGTATCTTCCAAGGGTGTTCATGTTGATGAGTCCAAAATCAATGCTATTAAGACCTGGCCACAACCAACCAACTTGCATCAAGTGCGTAGTTTTCTTGGCCTTGCGGGTTTCTATCGCCGCTTTGTGAAAGATTTTAGCACCATTGCTTCTCCTTTGCATGCTTTGAGCAAGAAGAATGCGCCTTTTGTTTGGGGACCATCCCAAGATACCGCATTCAATGAGCTTAAGAATTTGCTTACTCATGCTCCCGTGCTTGCATTACCCAACTTTGACAAACCCTTTGAGATTCATTGTGATGCTAGTGGTAATGGCATAGGAGGTGTGTTAACGGAAGAGAAGCGCCCCATAGCCTACTTCAGTGAGAAACTTTTCGGAGTGCAACTCAATTATCCCATCTATGACAAATAGTTATATGCTTTAGTGCGAGTTTTGCATAAATGGGAACATTACCTTCGTCGTCATGAGTTTTGCATCTTCGTCATGCTAAGTGGAGTGAATTCATTGAGTCTTTTCCTTATGTCATCAAGTACATCAAAGGTAAGGAAAATGTTGTGGCGGACACCCTTTCCCGCATATGCATGCTTGTCACTCAACTTGAATTGGATGTCATTGGCTTTGAGCACATAAAAGACTTGTATGAGCATGATCCTACTTTTGCTATTCCTTATGCCAAATGCTTGACGCATACCTCTTGGGAATGCTATTACATCAAAGATGGATATCTTATGAGAGCTAACAAACTTTGCATCCCTGAGTCTTCTCTTCATTTGTTGCTTTTGCAGGAATCTCATGGAGGAGGACTAATGGGACATTTTGGATGTGAAAAGACTTTCGCTACGCTCTCCAAGAACTACTTTTGGCCCAAGATGTTTCACGACGTCAACCGCTTCACCAACCGATGCTCTACATGTCGCAAAGCTAAGTCTAAAGCTCAATCCCACGGCTTTTACATGACTCTACCCATTCCATATCAACCATGGGAAGACATTAGCATGGATTTTGTACTTGGATTGCCTAGGACTAGAAATGGAAAGGATTCGGTATTTGTCGTTGTGGACCGATTCTCTAAGATGGCGCATTTCATTCCTTGCAACAAGATAGACGATGCTTCACATGTTGCTAATCTCTTTTGTAGGGAAATATTGCGTCTACATGGAGTGCCAAAGACGATCGTCTCGGACTGCGACGTCAAGTTTCTAAGCTACTTTTGGAAGACCCTATGCGCCAAGCTCGGAATCAAGCTACTCTTCTCCACGGCTTACCATCCTCAAACCGATGGCCAAACAGAGGTGACCAACCGCACACTCTCCACTCTACTTCGAGCGCTAATCAAGAAGAACATCAAGGAGTGGGAGGAGTGCCTACCTATCGCCGAGTTCGCGTACAACCGCGCAAGACACTCAACTACCGGCAAGTCCCCCTACGAGGTCGTTTACGGATTCAACCCATTGTCACCATTGGACATTCTTCCTCTACCACTCCAAGAGCGCATCAATATGGACACAAGTGAACGTGTGAACCATCTCAAGAAGGCGCATGAAGATACAAGGCATACTATCGAGCGCCAAGTACAACGACTTGCGACCAAGCTCAACATCAACAAGCACCCTATGGTATTCAACATTGGAGATCTTGTGTGGCTACACCTTCGCAAGGACCGCTTTCCCCAAAAATGCAAGTCCAAACTTCGACCACGAGCGGATGGACCCTTCAAGGTGCTTGCACGCTACAACAACAATGCATACAAGATCGACATTCCACGCGACAAGTACTCCGTGAGCGACATCTTCAATGTTAAATATCTCTCTCCCTACCATGGTGATGAGGATTTTGATCCGAGGTCGGATCTTCCCCAAGGAAGGGGAGATGATGCGGAGCATCCCAAGGTCATCCCCATGGACCTACCATCGTCTCACCAAGTGCCTAGCGGACCCATGACACGAGTACGTGCAAGGGCTCTCGAAACTGAGGTGACATCTCTCCTCTCACAAGTTCACTTCGATGCACATGAGACATGGCTACTACCTCATACGGACACATTGTGCATACTTAGGTATCATGGAGAAGCTAAGGATCAAGGAGAATCAGAAGAGGAAGATGGACGTGAAGACGGAGAGGAAGAAGAAGAGCTGTGGAAGAAACCCCAGCCACCGGACGATCGGTCGGGACCAGACGTCCGGAGCCTGAAGCCCCAGCCGAGCCCCAGCGAGCGGACGTCCAGCTCGGACCGGACGACTGGTGCACCTGCACCCGAGCCAAACGAGCGGAAGTCCGGTGTCACCGGACGTCTGGCGACCGGACGACCGGCCACTTCCGGAAATCCGCTACGCCAGCATCCAAGCCAGAACGAGCGGACGACCGGCGCGTACCGGACGTCCGGCCGCCCATGAGCTACCGGACGAACGGTCCCCAGCGGACGTCCGGTACCTGTGTGTGCACAGGATTCGGGCCCGAGGCCCATGTACCCCTACTTTCGCCCCCATTTGCACTTAGACTATAAATAGACCTCCTATTCCTCCTAGGTAGGGTCAGCATTGGTTTAGCTCATTTTCGAGATAGAGCATTGCTCATCCACATCGGATCTACTCCACGAGAGAGACCGCGGCCCCTCTTCGGAGAAGATCCCTTTGGATTCAAGACCTCCTTGCGGAGAAGAACATCAAGACCTCCTCACGGAGAAGACCGTTACCTTTGTATCGTCCCTAGTTGACCGTGGATCATGTGATCTCTTATGTACTCGAGGATCTAGCATATGTGTGACAATTTCTTGTTGGTTTAGTGTTCCTCTCATGTGTTCCCTTGTGTTTCCCCTCGTTTATCCCCTTGTGTTCTTCGTGTTCTTTGCGGGATCTGCTCCTTTCGTGAAAGATCGGCCGTATAGGGTTCCACCCTACATCAATTATGGGCTGTTATTACACATTATGTCACAATACTTATGCCTATTCTCTCTTATTTTACAAGGTTTACATGAAGAGAGAGAATGCCGGCAGCGGGAATTCTGGGCTGGAAAAGGAGCAAATATTAGAGACCTATTCTGCACAGCTCCAAAAGTCCTGAAACTCCACGGGAGTCATTTTCAGAATATATAAAAAATATTGGGCGAAGGAAGCACCAGAGGGGGGCCACCCACCATCCACGAGGGTGGGGGGCGCGCCCTACCCCCCTGGGAACGCCCCCTGCCTCGTGGGCCCCCTGGCAGGCCTCCGGTGCCCATCTTCTGCTATATGAGGTCTTTCGTCCGAGAAAAAATCATAATCAAGCTTACGGGACGAAACTCCGCCGCCACGAGGCGGAACCTTGGCGGAACCAATCTAGGGCTCCGGCGGAGCTGTTCTGCCGGGGAAACATCCCTCCGGGAGGGGGAAATCATCACCATAGATCCTCTCATCGGGAGGGGGTCAATCTCCATCAACATCTTCACCAGCACCATCTCATCTCAAACCCTAGTTCATCTCTTGTATCCAATCTTTGTCTCAAAACCTCAGTTTGGTACCTGTGGGTTGCTAGTAGTGTTGATTACTCTTTGTAGTTGATGCTAGTTGGTTTATTCAGTGGAAGATCATATGTTCAGATCCTTTATGCATATTAATACCCCTCTAATTATGAAAATGAATATGATTTGTGAGTAGTCACGTTTGTTCCTGAGGACATGGGAGAAGTCTTGCTTTAAGTAGTCATGTGAATTTGGTACTCCTTTGATATTTTGATGAGATGTATGTTATCTTTCCTCTAGTGGTGTCATGTGAACGTCAACTACATGAAACTTCAAAATTGTTTGGGCCTATAGGAAGGCATTGGGAAGTAATAAGTAGATGATGGGTTGCCAGAGTGACAGAAGCTTAAACCCTAGTTTATGAGTTGCTTCGTAAGGGGCTGATTTGGATCCATATGTTTCATGCTATGGTTAGGTTTACCTTAATACTTCTTTTGTAGTTGCGGATGCTTGCAATAGGAGTTAATCATAAGTGGGATGCTTGTCCAAGGAAGGGCAGTACCCAAGCACCGGTCCACCCACATACCAAATTATCAAAGTACCGAACGCGAATCATATGAACGTGATGAAAACTAGCTTGACGATAATTCCCATGTGTCCTCAGGAGCGCTTTCCTTTATATAAGAGTTTGTCCAGGCTTGTACTTTGCTACAAAAAGGATTGGGACATCTTGCTGCACCTTATTTACTTTTATTACTTGTTATCCGTTACAAATTACCTTATCACAAAACTATCTATTACCGATAATTTCAGTGCTTGCAGAGAATACCTTACTGAAAACTGCTTGTCATTTCCTTCTGCTCCTCGTTGGGTTCGACACTCTTACTTATCGAAAGGACTATGATAGATCCCCTATACTTGTGGGTAATCAAGACTCTTTTCGGGTGCCGTTGCTAGGGAGTGAAGCGCCTTTGGTAGGTGGAATTTGGTAAGGAAAAGTTTATATAGTGTGCTGAAATTTACTGTCACTTGTTACTATGGAACATAATCCTTTGAGGGGCTTGTTCGGGGTATCTTCACCCCGACTAGTAGAGCAAAGAGTTGCTCCTCAACCTACTGAACCTACTAAAAATGTTTACTTTGAAATTTCGGGTATGATAGAGAAACGGCTAGCTAATCCTTTCACAGGTGATGGAACATTACATCCCGATTTGCACCTAATCTATGTGGATGAAGTTTGTGGATTATTTAAGCTTGCAGGTATGCCCGAGGATGTTATCAAGAAGAAGGTCTTCCCTTTATCTTTGAAGGGAAAGGCATTTACATGGTTTAGGCTATGTGATGATATGGGATCATGGAACTACAACCGATTGGAATTGGAATTTCATCAGAAGTTTTATCCTATGCATCTTGTTCATCGTGATCGTAATTATATATATAATTTTTGGCCTCGCGAAGGAGAAAGCATCGCTCAAGCTTGGGGGAGGCTTAAGTCAATGTTATATTCATGCCTCAATCATGATCTCTCAAGAGAAATTATTATTCAAAAAATTTATGCTCGGCTTTCTCTCAATAATCGCTCCATGCTCGATACTTCTTGTACTGGTTCTTTTATGATGAAGACTATTGAATTCAAATGGGATTTATTGGAGAGAATTAAACGCAACACTGAAGATTGGGATCTCGACGTAGGTAAGGAGTCAGGTATAACCCCAAAGTTTGATTGTGTTAAATCTTTTATGGAACTGATGCCTTTCATGAATTTAGCACCAAATATGGACTTGACTCTGAGATAGTAGCTTCTTTCTGTGAATCCTTTGCTACTCATGTTGATCTGCCTAAGGAGAAGTGGTTTAAATATAATCCTCCCATTGAAGTAAAAGTAGTTGCACCTATTAAAGTTGAAGAAAAGACTATCACTCATAATGTTGATCCTGCTGTTCCTACTGCTTATATTGAGAAACCACCTTTCCCTATTAGAATAAAGGATCATGCTAAAGCTTCAACTGTGGTTCGTAAGAGTAATACTAGAACACATACACCCCCTGAGCAAATTAAAGTTGAACCTAGTATTGCTATTGTTAAAGATCTCTTGGCCGATAATATTTGATGTGCATGTTATTTACTTCTGTGATGAAGCTGCTAGAATTGCTAGACCTGATACTAAAAATAAACATAGACCTGTTGTAGGCATGCCTGTTATTTCTGTTAAAATAGGAGATCATTGCTATCATGGCTTATGTGATATGGGTGCTAGTGCAAGTGCAATACCTCATTCCTTATACAAAGAAATTATGCATGATATTGCACATGCTGAGATAGAGGAAATAGATGTTACAATTAAGCTTGCCAACAGAGATACTATTTCACCAGTTGGGATTATTAGAGACGTTGAAGTCTTGTGTGGGAAAGTTAAATACCCTGCTGATTTTCTTGTTCTTGGTTCCCCACAAGATGACTTTTGTCCCATTATATTTGGTAGACCCTTCTTGAATACTGTTAATGCTAAGATAGACTGCAAAAGGATGTTGTTACTATTGGTTTGGGGGATATGTCTCATGAGTTTAATTTTGCTAAATTTCGTAGACAACCCCATGATAAAGAATTGCCTAGTAAAGATAAAATTATTGGTCTTGCTTCTATTGCCGTGCCTCCTAATGATCCTTTAGAACAATATTTGCTCGACCATGAAAATGATATGTTTATGAATGAAAGAAGGGAAATAGATGAAGTATTCTTCAAACAGGGACCTATTTTGAAACACAACTTGCCTGTTGAAATCCTAGGGGATCCTCCTCCACCCAAGGGTGATCCCGTGTTTGAGCTTAAACCATTACCTGATACTCTTAAATATGCATATCTTGATGAGAAAAAGATATATCCTATTATTATTAGTGCTAACCTTTCAGAGCATGAAGAAAATAAATTATTGAAAACTCTGAAGAAGCACCATGCTGCTATTGGATATACTCTTGATGATCTTAAGGGCATTAGTCCCACTCTATGCCAGCACAAAATAAAATTGGATAAAGACGCTAGCAGATGTAGGGGAATTGTAGGTGTACCGACCTATCTATCGGTTAAGGGGACCTCTTCAGAAAGACTATGTGTCGATCATCCAGTTCTCAAACATCAGGCAATGCGAGGAATTCAACGGAGGAGATCGAGTCTTGTGGGGAAAAGTGCACAAACCTCTGCAGAGTGTACAAACTAATCATGATTAGCCGTGTCCCCGATTATGGACAACTTTGAGTATCTAGAAGTGATTATTGGTTGATCTCATCACGTTACTTAATTAATGTATTGGGTTATTAATGATTTGAGAATTTTGGGATTGATTTGAAGGAACCTTCTCAATAATGACATAAACTTGGTAGTAAAATAAAACTTATTCCTTCGTTATAGGGAAAAATTAGCTTTATGCAAAATTAAACTTAGAGCCTCCACCAGCCAAATATGCATATAGAGATAGATATTTTCATTATTATTCTATGGTGTGAAATTGCCAGTACATTCAATGTACTGACCTACATGGCTGCAACGTCTCATGTTGCAGGAATCTTATATTGAGTAAGTGATATGTTAGGGTTACGATGTCTACACTCAACTTTGTCGTTGGTGTTGTTGGGACTCCACAACTTTGTTGTAACTTCCACTATATGGATTGAGGTAATAGTATTTACGTTACTTTATACATGTGATTTACCTCTGTTATAAATCCTCGAGTACTGTGTGTGTCAGCATACCGATCCAGGGATGACACTTAAGCACAGAGACTTCGGTCCATTCGGGTCGGGTCGCTACAAGGGTTTGTCAGGTTCTTTATTGCACTGAGTATACATGCATGCCTGTCATGAAGATTGGGCTTATCCTTCACAACTGCTATTTTCAATTGCCTAAAGAACCATGTCCAACATTCAATGTTCTCACTCTCCACAAATGCAAATGCGAGTGGGACGACTTGATTTTGGCCGTGTTGACCAATGGCTGTCGGGATCTGACCCTTGTACTTTCTAGTGAGAAAAGTGCCATCTACACATATAACCGGTCGGCAATGCCTGAAAGCTTCGATGCATACACCGAAAGATAAGAACAGTCGATGGAGCACCCTCATAGTTGGGAACTCTGGCATGAAGAGGTCTTGGATGTCGACATAGGTGCCAGGATTCCGGTCCTTCAGTGTGTGGAGGAGCCGGGCAATAGAGTCATCATCTAAATAAGAACCAAATCTGCTCTCAAGCACCCTATGCTTAGCCCTCCAAGCCATGCCATAAGAAATTATTTACTTGAACCTCACGAAGACTTTTGTCTGGATAGCCTTCACTTCCATCGCTTTGCTCTCCACTATCTCACTGTAAAAAAATGAGCAATAAGCATGGACGGAAGATTGCCATGATCTTGGGGGATGCAGGGAATAAGACATGTGTGATGAACTAAGTCATTGATCAACCAACTTGTGGCATACTTAGGGAGATAACCATGCACCCTGGCGGGACAATCTATGTTCGTGCATACCATTGTCAAGTATTTCTGACTTGACACCTGAGCTCTAAAAACCCTTTGTGTGGACATTGCCCATTGAATGATTGCGTCCTTCAGAGCGTCCTTGTTGGGATACATAGCACCTGTCGCAATGTTGTTCTGGTGATATTGCTAGGCAGAATCTTGCCCATCATTCACGGTCATTGCAGATGAGAAGTCATGATTCCATGATGCAGGATTCGGCACATCCTCCGCGTCTCTTCTTCATCTGACTCGTTGGAATCACCGGCATGACCAATGCCAACATTTGTTTCTTCATCTTCCATCTGGTTCTGCATGTGCCCATATGATACATCTCCATCGTATCTACTTTTCCTAAAGCTTTTGCTCTTATTTTGAATGAAACTAACCCGGACTAGCGCTGTTTTCAGCAGAACTGCCATGGTGTTGTTTTTGTGCAGAAATAAAAGTTCTCAGAATTGGAAGAAACTTTTTAGAGAATTATTTTGGAATATATAAGAATTTCTGGAACCAAGACCCACTGGAAGGGGGCCCTAGCTGCCCACTAGGCACCAGGGCACGCCACCCCCCTCTAGCGCGCCCTGGTGGGTAGTAGGGCCCACAAGACTCCGCAGACCCTAATTCCAACTCTATAAAATCCTATTTTGGAGAACAATAAGAGAGGAAGTTTCATCGTGTTTTTCAATACAGAGCCGCCGCTGATGACCCACAAGTATAGGGGATCTGTCGTAGTCCTTTCGATAATTAAGAGTGTCGAACCCAACAAGGAGCAGAAGGAAATGACAAGTGGTTTTCAGCAAGGTATTCTCTACAAGCACTGAAATTATCGGTAAAAGAGAGTTGTGTGATAAGATAATTCATAACGGGTAACAAGTAATAAAAGTAAACAAGGTGCAGCAAGGTGGCCCAATCCTTTTGTAGCAAAGGACAAGCCATGCTCATATGATTCACGTTCGTCACTTTGATAATTTGATATGTGCGTGGACCGGTGCTAGGGTGCTGCCCCTCCTTGGACAAGCCTCCCACTTATTATTAATCCCTCTCACAAGCATCCGCAACTATGAAATAAGAATTAAGATAAATCTAACCATAGCATGAAACATATGGATCCAAATCAGCCCCTTACGAAGCAACACATAAACTAGGGTTTAAGCTTCTGTCACTCTAGCAACCCATCATCTACTTATTACTTCCCAATGCCTTCCCTAGGACCAAACAATGGTGAAGTGTCATGTAGTCGACGTTCACATAACAACACTAGAGGAAACACAACATACATCTCATCATAATATCGAACGAATACCAAATTCACATGATTACTTATAACAAGACTTCTTCCATGTCCTCAGGAACAAACGTAACTACTCACAAAGCATATTAATGATCAAGATCAGAGGAGTATTAATTATCATTAAGGATATGAAACAATAATCTTCCATCGAATAAACCAACTAGCATCAACTACAAGGAGTAATCAACACTACTAGCAACCTACAGGTACCAATCTGAGGTTTTGAGACAAAGATCAGATACAAGAGATGGACTAGGGTTTGAGAGGAGATGGTGCTGGTGAAGATGTTGATGGATATTGACCCCCTCTCGATGAGAGGATCGTTGGTGATGATGATGGCTTCGATTTCCCCCTCCGGGAGGGATGTTTCCTCGGCAGAACAGCTCTGCCGGAACCCTAGATTGGTCCTGCCCAGGTTCCGCCTCAAGACGGCAGCGCTTCGTCCCGAAAGCTTGCTTCTGATTTTTTTCCAGGTCAAAACACACCATATAGCAGAAGATGGGCGTCAGAGGCCTGCCAGTGGGCCCACAAGGACGGGGGGCGCACCCTCCACCCTTGTGGCTGGCTGGTGGCCCCCTCTGGTACTTTCTTCACCCAATATTTTTTATATATTCAAAAATATTCTCCGTGAAGTTTCAGGACTTTTGGCGTTGTGCAGAATAGGTCTCTAATATTTGCTCCTTTTCCAGCCACCGGCATTCTCCCTCTTCATGTAAACCTTAGAAAATAAGAGAGAAAAGGCATATGTATTGTAATATAAGGTGTAATAATAGCCATAATGCAATAAATATCGATATAAAAGCATGATGCAAAATGGACGTATCAACTCCCCCAAGCTTAGACCTGGCTTATCCTCAAGCGAAAGCCAAAATCGAAAAATATGTCCACATGTTTAGATATAGAGGTGTCGATAAAATAAAATACGGACATGAGGGCATCATGATCATCTTTAGAACAACAACATATAATGCCATATAATTTCTTATGCTAAAGTAAGAATTCGTTCACAAGATAAAGTATGAATCAGAAACTTCATTGAAAACTAACAAACTATGATCTCAGTCACTGAAGTAATTGCAATTTATCATAACATCGGAAAGAGTCAATAATAGAGCTTTTCAGCAAGTCCACATACTCAACTATCATTTAATCTTTCACAATTGCTAACACTCATGCGATACTTATGGGTTCAAAGCTTCAATCGGACACAGAGAAAGATAGGGGCTTATAATTTCGCCTCCCAACCTTTTACCTCAAGGGTAATGTCAACAATAATACTTTATGATAACCTACATCCGAGTGGATATATATATACGGATCTCTCCAACACATAGTGCTTGCCAAAGGAAAAAGTGTAAAAAGGAATGGTGATGATCACCATGACTCTTGTATAAGGGTAGACGATATAAGTAAAAGATAGGCCCTTCGCAAAGGGAAGAAGAGGTTGTCATGCGCTTTTATGGTTGGATGCACAAAATCTTAATGCAAAAGAATGTCACTTTAAATTGCCGCTTGTGATAAGGACCTTTATTATGCAGTCTGTCGCTTTTATTTCTTCCATATCACAAGTTCGTATAAAGCTTATTTTCTTCACACTGATAGATCATACATATTTAGAGAGCAATTTTTATTGCTTGCACCGATGATAACTTACTTGAAGGATCTTACTCAATCCATAGGTAGGTATGGTGGACTCTCATGGCAAAATTGGTTTAAGGGATGTTTGGAAGCACAAGTAGTATCTCTACTTGGTGCAAAGAATTTGGCTAGCATGAGAGGGAAAGGCGAGCTCAACATGTTGGATGATCCATGACAATATAACTTCTATTCGGATATAATAAAACATAACCCATTATGTTGTCTTCCTTGTCCAACATCCACTTTTTAGCATGTCATATTTTAATGAGTGGTCACAATTACAAAAGATGTCCAAGATAGTATATTTATATGTGAAGCCTCTCTTTCTTTATTACTTCCTATTAATTGCAACAGTGACCAAAACTATGTTTGTCAACTCTCAACAACTTTTATTCATCATACTCTTTATATGTGAAGTCATTACTCTCCATAAGATCAATATATGATCTTTCTATTTATTTTTATTCTTTCTTTAATTTAATCCCCTCAAGATCATAGCAAGAAAGCAAAGCCCTCAACTCAAAACTAATCTTTATTATATATAACTCACAAACTCGATTACATAGATAGAGATCGAAACAAAACTCAAAGCTAGATGATACTAAAAAGCTTTATTCTACTAGATCAAGATATAACCAAAAGGATCGAACTAAGAAAAATGATAAAGATAAAGGTGTGATGGTGATACGATACCGGGGCACCTCCCCCAAGCTTGGCAGTTGCCAAGGGGAGTGCCCATACCCATGCATTTATGTCTCTTTCTTCGGGGGTGATGATGATGGAGTTGTTGATGAAGTAGGTTTGTCCTCCATCTTCCAAGGCATAGGCTCACCATCATAGAAAGATGAACGAGTCTCCTGGATCCTCGAATCTGCAGCCAAGCTCATCCTCTTAAATCTATATTCATACTCACAGTTTTGGTTTTGCAGGTCATAGATCTTGGCTTGGAGATGCTCGATTTTCTCATGAAGCTTGAAGATGGACTCCCCAATGTTCTCGACATCCAGCTTGTGATTGTTTGTGAACTCCGCAATCATCATGTGATCGACGTCGAGTCCATGGTCCACCATCCCTTGGCACTGGAAAACTTGCTGCTCCATCGCTTCGAGTCTTGTCTCCACACTTCCGGTCTTCTTCGGCCCCTCAACATCGCGGATGTGCAGGACTCCCTCACGCATCTCAATGATTTGAGGGTGTCGCAGCAACTCCGCGAGATAAGGGTGGATGACCTTCTCAAAAAACTTGTCCTTGGGGGCGCTTGGAGACGTCATGTTGATCTAGATCTGTCAGAAAAATAGCTCGAAACAAAAACAGGAGATATTGTCGTGGTACGGTGGTCAAAACCTTCGGGAGATTATATAATGAATTTTTACCGACCATAAGAACTATTGTGCAAGAAAACAGAGTCCGGAGGGCACACGAGGTGGCCACAAGGTCGGGGGGCGCGCCCTCCACCCTTGTGGTGGCCTCGTGTCTCTTTTGGACTACTTTCAATTTTCCTAATTTTTTAAATATCCCAAAACGGAGAAAAATTATCATTGGAAACGTTTTGGAGTCGGTTTACTTACCGTACCACATACCTATTCCTTTTCTGAGTCTAAAACGTTCTGGAAAGTGTCGTGGTATTCATGTTCATCTAGATCTGTCAGAAAAATAGCTCGAAACAAAAACAGGAGATATTGTCGTGGTACGGTGGTCAAAACCTTCGGGAGATTATATAATGAATTTTTACCGACCATAAGAACTATTGTGCAAGAAAACAGAGTCCGGAGGGCACACGAGGTGGCCACAAGGTCGGGGGGCGCGCCCAGGGGGTAGGGCGCGCCCTCCACCCTTGTGGTGGCCTCGTGTCTCTTTTGGACTACTTTTAATTTTCCTAATTTTATAAATATTCCAAAACGGAGAAAAATTATCATTGGAAACGTTTTGGAGTCGGTTTACTTACCGTACCACATACCTATTCCTTTTCGGAGTCTAAAACATTCTGGAAAGTGTCCCTTATGTATTCCTCCGGGGTTACGGTATCAATTATATTGGTCTCAACATTTCTGGGAGTACCTGAAATATAATGCTTGATTCTTTGATTGTTTACCACCTTCGGATTTGTGCCTTCGGCTTTGTTGATCTTTATGGCACCGGAACGATAGACCTCCTCGATAATGTAAGGACCTTCCCATTTAGAGAGAAGATTTCCTGCAAAAAATCTTAAACGAGAGTTGTATAGCAAAACATGATCACCTACATTAAACTCACGTTTTTGTATCCTTTTTTCATGCCATCTTTTAACTTTTTCTTTAAACAACTTGGCATTCTCATAGGCTTGGGTTCTCCATTCATCAAGTGAGCTAATGTCAAATAACCTCTTCTTACCGGCAAGTTTGAAATCACAATTGATCTCTTTAACAGCCCAATATGCCTTATGTTCTAGTTCAAGAGGTAAGTGACATGCTTTTCCATAAACCATTTTATACGGAGACATACCCATAGGGTTCTTATAAGCAGTTCTATAAGCCCATAATGCATCATAAGGTTTCTTAGACCAATTCTTTCTAGATCTATTAACAGTCTTTTGCGAAATCAATTTAATCTCTCTATTGCTCAATTCTACTTGACCACTAGACTGAGGATGATATGGAGATGCAATTACATGGTTAACATCATACTTAGCAAGCATTTTACGGAAAGCACCATGAATAAAATGTGAACCACCATCAGTCATTAAATATCTAGGGACTCCAAACCTCGAAAAAATAACTTCTTTAAGCATCTTAATAGAAGTGTTATGATCAGCACTACTAGTTGGAATAACTTCTACCCACTTAGTAACGTAATCAACAGCGACTAAAATATGTGTATACCCATTAGAGGAAGGAAAAGGTCCCATATAATCAAAGCCCCAAACATAAAATGGTTCAATAACAAGTGAATAATTCATAGGCATTTCCTGACATCTACTAATATTGCCAATTCTTTGGCATTCATCACAAGACAAACTTACGAGCATCCTTGAAGAGAGTAGGCCAATAAAAACCAGATTGCAATACCTTATGTGCAGTTCTATCTCCAGCGTGGTGTCCTCCGTAAGACTCCGGGTGGCACTTGCGTAGGATCTGTCCCTATTCATGCTCAGGCACACAACGTCTAATAACACCATCTACTCCTTCTTTATAAAGGCGTGGGTCATCCCACAGGTAATGTCTTAAATCATAGAAAAACTTCTTCTTTTGTTGGTATGTGAAACTAGGTGGTATAAATTTAGCAACAATATAATTAGCATAATCAGCATACCATGGAGTATTACGAGAAGCATTTATGATAGCTAATTGCTCATCAGGAAAGCTATCATCAATAGGCCGTGGGTCATCAAGAACATTTTCTAACCTAGACAAGTTGTCTGCAACGGGGTTCTCAGCTCCCTTTCTATCATATGCAAATCAACTTCTTGTAGCAAGAGAACCCATCTAATAAGTCTAGGTTTAGCATCTTTCTTTTCCATAAGATATTTAATAGCAGCATGATCAGCGTGAATAGTTACTTTGGAATCAACAATATAAGATCTGAACTTATCACAAGCAAAAACAATATCTAAAAATTCGTTTTCAATAGTAGCATAGTTTCTCTGGGCACTGTCTTGAGTTTTACTAGCATAATGGATGGCATTTAATTTCTTATCAACTCTTTGTCCTAGAACAACACCAACAGCATAATCACTAGCATCACACATAATTTCAAAGGGTAATTCCAATCAGGTGGCTGAACAATAGGTGCAGAAATCAAGGCTTTCTTAAGTATTTCAAATGCTTCTACACAATCATCATCAAAAACAAAAGGAACATCTTTTTGCAAAAGATTAGTGAGAGGCCTAGAAATTTTATAAAAGTCTTTAATAAACCTCCTATAGAAACCAGCATGACCAAGGAAACTTCTTATACCTTTGATATCTTTAGGACACGACATCTTTTCAATAGCATCTACTTTAGCTTTATCAACTTCAATACCTCTTTCAGAAATTTTATGCCCCAAGACAATACCTTCATTAACCATAAAGTGGCACTTCTCCCAATTCAAGACAAGATTAGTTTCTTCACATCTCTGCAAAACTCGATCAAGGTTGCTTAAGCAATCATCAAAAGAAGTTCCGTAAACAAAGAAATCATCCATGAAAACCTCAACAATCTTTTCACAAATCAAAGAATATAGCAGTCATACATCTTTGAAAGGTAGCAGGTGCATTGCATAAGCCAAAAGGCATACGTCTATAAGTAAAGGTACCGAAAGGGCAAGTAAAAGTGGTCTTTTCTTGGTCATCTTTTGACACAGGTATTTGAGAGAAACCAGAATAACCATCTAGAAAGCAAAAATGTGTATGTTTGGATAGTCTTTCTAGCATTTGATCAATAAAAGGTAGAGGGTAATGATCTTTCGTAGTAGCTTTATTTAATTTGCGAAAATCAATTACCATTCTATAACATGTAACAATTCTTTGTGGAATCAATTCATTCTTTTCATTAGGAACAATAGTAATACCTCCCTTCTTAGGGACACAATGAACAGGACTTACCCATTTACTATCAGCAATAGGATAAATTATACCTACCTCCAGAAGCTTTAGTATTTCATTTCTTACCACTTCTTTCATCTTAGGATTTAACCATCGTTGGTGATCAACAACTGGTTTAGCATCATGCTCCAAATTAATGTTGTGCTGACATAGAGTGGGACTAATGCCCTTAAGATCATCAAGAGTATATACAATAGCGGCACTGTGCTTTTTCAGAGTTTTCAATAATTTCTTTTCTTCATGCTCTGAAAGGTTAGCACTAATAATAACAGGATATATCTTCTTTTCATCAATATAAGCATATTTCAAAGTATCAGGTAATTGTTTGAGCTCAAACACGGGATCACCCTTGGGTGGAGGGGGACCCCCAAGGATTTCAATAGGCAAATTGTGTTTCAAAACAGGCCCTTGATTAAAGAATATTTCATCTATTTCCCTTCTTTCATTCATAAACATATCATTTTCATGGTCTAGCAAATATTGTTCTAAAGGATCAGTAGGAGGCACGGCAATAGAATCAAGACCAATAATTTCGTCCTTACTAGGCAATTCTTTATCATGGGGTTGTCTACGGAATTTAGAGAAATTAAAATCATGAGACATATCCCCTAAACCAACAGTAACAATATCTTACTCGCAGTCTGCCTTAGCATTAACAGTGTTCAAGAAAGGTCTACCAAATATAATGGGACAAAAATTATCTTGTGGGGAAGCAAGAACAAGAAAATCAGTAGGGTATTTTATTTTCCCACACAAGACTTCAACATGTCTAACAATCCCAATTGGTGATATAGTATCTCTATTAGCAAGCTTAATAGTGACATCAATATCTTCTATCTCAGCAGGTGCAGTATCATTCATAATTTTTATATATAAGGAATAAGGAATTGCACTCACACTAGCACCCACATCACATAAGCTATGATAACAATGATCTCCTATTTTAACGGAAACAACAGGCATGCCAACAACATGTCTATGTTTATCTTTCATATAGGGTTTGGCAATTCTAGCACCTTCATCACAGAAATAAATAACATGCCCATCAATATTATCAACCAAGAGATCTTTAACCATAGCAATACTAGGTTCAACTTTAATTTGTTCAGGGGGTGTACGTGTTCTATTATAACTCTTACGAACCACAGTTGAAGCTTTAGTATGATCCTTTATTCTAACAGGAAAAGGTGGTTTCTCAATATAAGCAGTAGGAACAATAGGATCAACATTATAAGTAATAGTTTCTTCTTCAACTTTAATAGGTTCTACTACTTTAACTTCAATGGGAGGATGGTATTCGAACCACTTCTCCTTAGGGAGATCAACATGAGTAGCAAATGATTCATAGAAAGAAGCTACTATTTCAGAGTCAAGTCCATATTTAGTGCTAAAATCATGAAAAGCATCGGTATCCATAAAAGATTTAACACAATCAAACTTAAGGTTTATACCTGACTCCTTACCTTTGTCGAGTTCCCAATCTTCAGAGTTGTGTTTCATTATTTCCAATAAATCCCACTTGAATTCAATATCCTTCTTCATAAAAGAACCAGTACAAGAAGTATCGAGCATGGATCGATCATTATGAGAAAGCCGAGCATAAAAGTTTTGAATAATAATTTCTCTTGAGAGCTCATGATTGGGGCATGAATATAACATTTGACATAAGCCTCCCCCAAGCTTCAGCGATACTTTCTCCTTCATGAGGCCAAAAATTAGATATATAACTCCGATCACGATGAACGAAATGCATAGGATAAAACTTCTAATGAAATTCCAATTTTAATCGGTTGTAGTTCCATGATCCAATATCATCACATAGCCTATGCCATGTCAATGACTTTCCTGTCAAATATAAAGGGAAGACCTTCTTCTTGACAACATCCCTGGGCATACCTGCAAGCTTAAATAATCCACAAACTTCATCCACATAGATTAAGTGCATATCGGGATGTAATGTTCCATCTCCTGCATAAGGATTAGCTAGCAGTGTCTCTATCGTACCCGAAGGAATTTCAGAATAAATATTTTCAGTAGGCGCAGTAGGTTGAGTGGCAACTCTTTGCTCTTCTGGTCGAGGTGAAGATACCCCGAACAAGCCCCTCAAAGGATTATTTTCCATAGTAACAAGTGACAGTAAATTTCAGCACACTATATAAATGTTTCCTTAGCAAATTCCACTTACCAAAGACGCTTCCCTCTCCGGCAACGGTGCCA